>NC_081312.1:128870888-129534114 GCF_026419965.1 Kogia breviceps | reverse complement strand
AACTCTGTGCCCTCTAGCGGCCGCTGGGACGTTACCTGGTAACAGCTAGTAGTGAGGACACCGTGGAGGTGCATTGAAAGGTAAAAATTGAGCTAACCTGTAATCGGGTAGGCCCACTGATGGGCCTATCTCCCGAGTAGACCAAAATCAAAAAGACACAGGCTGGCCATCCTGCGCTGCAGCAACATGTACCATCGCCAAGACTTGGAAGAAACCCAAATGTCCATCAACAGAACAATGCACCAAGAAGAAGGGGGCCCATGTGCACAATGGAACATGAGCCACGGAAGAGCATGCAACAGTGCCGCTGGCACCACCGTAGAAGGATCTAGAGATACCCACCCAGAAGGAAGTACGAAAGAAACCGAAATAGAAATATCCTATGACATCACTTATAGCTGTTACTTCAACATTGATACCCATGAAGTCATTTCCAAGAGAAGGCCGTGCATAGATGCAGAAAACCAACTATGCTTAACCAAGTGGAAAGGTGTAAGGAATGTATGAATTTGGATATGGGGGTTTACAGACATGTACTGATACACATGACATATATAATCACAAAATACCTAAGGAATACCAAGAGAGGTCGACTCAACACTCTGTAATAACCTACACGGAAAAGGATCCAAAGATGAATAGATTGATACATACATATGATGAACCAGATGCAGTACACCTAGAACACACACCACATTTTTACTCAATTGGCTGTGATACTAGATAACAATTAAATTTTAAAAAACACACAAGAAGTAAGGAGATATAAGCTCTTGGGGGTTTGCCCTGACACACTGCACTCTCATTTGCAGCCTACTAACACAATTTCCAGGAAGCCTCTGTTGCAGGAAAACCCAGAGTTGGAAATGGAGAAATGCTGCCGCCTTGTGGCCGTTTCCCGCAAGAGCGGCTTCAAACGCATAGCTATGGGTCACTTAACATTCATAAGGACTCAGGCCTCTAAAAGACACCTGCCCTCAAAAAAAAAAATGTCCTGAGCTCGGCCGTGGCGAAAAAAATTCAAAGCAGGCAAATGTGTCAAAGAGATAGTATGATAGAGGTAAGTTTTACTCACTCTTTATCAAAAAAAGGAAAATGGAGAAAAGCTCAACCTCAGGAATGATCAGACTCCTCTAAGCTACAAAAAGCTTTCAGCTCACCCAAGTTAACTACCGTCAGCCAAAAGACTACAAACAATAAATGCTGAAGGGGTTTTAGAGAACTCTGTTCCCTCTGTCTGTGGAGGACATGTGTAGTTGTAACAGCCAATAATGAGAACAGAAAGGAGCTGCGTTTTCAATTAAAAATTGAGCCACCCTTCCATCCAGAACACCCACAGCCGAGCCTCTCACCTGAGAAGACAGGCTGCAAGAGCTGCACTCCACGAGTTTTCACAGTAGCCAAGACACCGAAGCAACCCAAATGTCCATCAACAGATGAATGGATAAGAAGAGCTGGTCCGTGGACACAGTGGACTATTAGCCATGGAAAACAAGGAAACACTGCTCTTTGAGGCACCCGAGATGAGCCTAGAGATCATCACAGAACATGAGTTAAGTCGGAAAGCAAAAGGCATACCGTATGACATCACCTATAGGCGTTATCTAACAGCTGACACAAATGAACATATTTCCACAAAGAAAGACACTCACACACTTAGAAAACAAACTAAGCTTAAGTAAAATGAAAGGTGGGGGGAATGGATAAATTAAGATTAGTGTCACCATATGTGTACAAATACGTATTAAATATATATATCAAACAGACCGACCATATAGCAAGGGAGGTCACCAGAACAGTCTGCAATAATTTACATGGGAAGAGGATCTGTACAAGAATATCTATATCTATATCTATATCTATATCTATATATAGATATATATATATATATATAAAACGTACAAATGAACCAGATTCTGTACATATAGGACCAACAGTATTCTAATCATTACCCCGATTTAAACAAATTAAAAGAGCGAACAAGAAGTAATGTGACATACACTTCTGGGGTTTTTTCCTGGCACATTCCATTCTAATTGACAACCTGGGAACAGGACTTCCAGAAGGCTCTGCTGCCCTAGTAACCAGATGTGGGAATGTAGCAATGCTGACGCCTTGTGGCCGTTTCCCACAGCAGCAGCTTTAAAGTCAGTGCTAATGGTCACTCAATATTCACACCCATTGCAGGCTTGTAAATGACACCTGCCCTCCAAAACAAAATCCTGGGGTCGAAAATCGACCAAAAAAGTCGAAAGAGGGCAACCTTCCAAGAAGACAATTTCGAGAGGTTTATTGTACTCACGGTTTTTTTTTTTTCTGTTTTTGTTTAACAGAATAAAAAAAGGCGTGGAAAAATGCTGAACCTTAGGAATTATTAGACACGAAAATACACGTTACAATAACCTATCATGTCACACGACTCAGCATGGCCAGCAGCAAAACTTCTGCAAACAAGAAATGCTGACGGGGTGGTGAAGAAATGCGTACCCTCGGTTCTAAGTGGGACGTGGTAAGAGCCCCTAAGGAAAACACAGTGGAGTTGCCTGGAAAGGGTCAACATTGAGCGACCGTTCAATCAAGCATAGCCACTGCTGGGTCTATCACCTGAGAGGATGAGAATCAAAAAGACACGGGCTGGCAATCCTGCAATCCAGCAATGTTTACCATAGCCAACACTTGGAAGCAATGAAAATGCCCAGCCACAGAGGAATGCAGAAAGGAGCAGTGGTCCATGGACACAATGGAAGAGTACTCCAGTGAAAAGTAGAAATTCCATTTTAAAAACAGATATAAGTAAGGAGACATCAGCTTTGGGGGGGTTTCTCCAGACACATCCCACCGTCATTGATAACCGAGGAACACCACTGGCAGGAAGGTCTGCTTCACTAGTTACCAGAGTGGGAAACGCAGAAATGCTGCAGCCCTCTGGCCGTTACGTGCAACGGCAGCTTGAAAACCCGTGCTAATGGTCACTTCGTGTGCACAAGTTCTGGAGGGCTGTCAATGAAACCTGCCCTCAAAATGTCTTGAGGGAGGTAGTGGCCAAAATATTTCAAAAGGCGGCACATAGTTCAAGAAAAGAATGGGATGAGGTAAGCTACACACACAGTTTGAAGGAAAAAAGGACATCCCTGAAAGCTCAATTTCAAGGCTTTATGAGACGCATGCAAATCCAACCACAGAGGTATGGGCTCACACCAGTCAGAAGAACCATCAGCAACAAGACTACCAACAATTCATGCTGAAGGGGTTGTGGAGAAGTGCATACCCTCTAGGTTAAGTGGGACTTTGCCGCCAGCCGCGGCGGGTCCTCAAAGTGTAGCAACAACCGACGAGAGGGGGTAGGGAACTGAACGCACCAAGGTATGGGATCAGAAGGGCACAAGCAACTGACGCTTGCAAGGCAAGTTTAATAACAAAGCCTAGCCGTATATATACCCCTAAAGCAGGGAATTTGCTTCGTCACGCCTTATCGGCATCAGCTGGTTGGTTGGCTTCTCGGCTTAGTCACACCTTATCAGCATCAGCTGTTTGGTTGGCTGCTCGGCTTCTCCCTCAAAGGCACCAATTTCCCCTCCAGGGTTGCTTTTCCTAGCTTTAGGGAACAACCAGGGACTCCCAGTAACTGAGCAGGTCCCTGGAGCGATTTGGCCAAAGGCCATCTCCTTTTGTATGTTCATACCATAAAGTCCAGGATGCATACCAAGGAGAGTACAGTCGGGCCCTGAGGCTTAGGAGGGTCTTAGTGGCGCCTTCCTCAGAGGGCAATGCTCGCCACAGGACTTCACCTGGTAAGAGACACTAATGGGAACAGAATGGAGGTGCCTTTACAAGGTAAACACTGAGTTACGATATGATCCAGCAGGCACACTCGTGGGCCCATAACCTAAGAAAGAAGACAGAAGTGGAAAGACACAGGCAGGCAAATCTGCATTGCAGGAGTATTACAATAGCCAGGACATGGAAGCAACCAGAAAGTCCATCAACAGATGAGTGGACAAAGAAGAACAGGGACCTGAACAGATGGAATATTAGCCAAGGAACAAAAGGAAACAATGCCATCAACAGCACCATCGGTGAGGCTAGAGTTCATCACGCACCTTGCAGTAAGTCACAGAGCGAAAGATACATAGCCTACGATATCACTTATAGGTGTTCCCTGAAAATTGATATCACTGAAGATATTTCCACAGAGAAAGGCAATCACAGATGCAATAAACAGATTTATGGTTCACCCATGGACAGGTGTGAGAATTGTGTACATTAGGAAATTGGGTTTAAGAGAGAGATACAAACACAGGTGAAATACAAAATCACCAAAGGCCTACGGAATACCAAGAGAAGAGTACTCAACATTGTGTCATAAGCTACATGGGAAAAGGATCCAAAGAAGACTAGATACATGTTTATGTGTAAAAGAGCCACATCTTTCACACCTACAACAAGCAAAACATTGTAATCAAACTTGCTGTGAGAAACAATAAACATTGAATTAAAAAACGAACAAGTCAGTCGTGAGGCACAAACATAAGGGGCTTTTTCCTGGCACAGTCCATTCTAATTGACAACCGAGAATATGACTTCCACGGAGGCTCTGTTACCCGAGTAACCAGGTTTGGTAAAGGAGACCTGCTGCCGCCTTGTGGCCGTTTCTCAAAACAGCAGCTTTAAACCCAGTGCTAATGGTCACTTGATATTCAAAATCATTGCAGGCCTATAAATGACACCTGCCCTCAAAAACGATTCTTGGGTCGTCAATCGAGGAAAAAAACTCAAAAGATGTGCACACTTCAAAACGACAATATCAAGAGGCATATTTTGTGCACATTTTGTCTTCTCTTTCTTTCTCTTGTGATAAATAAAAGGGCATGGAAAAATGCTCAACATCAGGAATTAATAAAGCCATGCAAATCCAGTCGACAGAAACGTTCACCCACCGTCGTCAGAATGATCATCAGCCACAGAGTCTACAAAGAATAAATGCTCAAGGTGTTTTAGAGAACTCTGTGCCCTCTAGCGGCCGCTGGGACGTTACCTGGTAACAGCTAGTAGTGAGGACACCGTGGAGGTGCATTGAAAGGTAAAAATTGAGCTAACCTGTAATCGGGTAGGCCCACTGATGGGCCTATCTCCCGAGTAGACCAAAATCAAAAAGACACAGGCTGGCCATCCTGCGCTGCAGCAACATGTACCATCGCCAAGACTTGGAAGAAACCCAAATGTCCATCAACAGAACAATGCACCAAGAAGAAGGGGGCCCATGTGCACAATGGAACATGAGCCACGGAAGAGCATGCAACAGTGCCGCTGGCACCACCGTAGAAGGATCTAGAGATACCCACCCAGAAGGAAGTACGAAAGAAACCGAAATAGAAATATCCTATGACATCACTTATAGCTGTTACTTCAACATTGATACCCATGAAGTCATTTCCAAGAGAAGGCCGTGCATAGATGCAGAAAACCAACTATGCTTAACCAAGTGGAAAGGTGTAAGGAATGTATGAATTTGGATATGGGGGTTTACAGACATGTACTGATACACATGACATATATAATCACAAAATACCTAAGGAATACCAAGAGAGGTCGACTCAACACTCTGTAATAACCTACACGGAAAAGGATCCAAAGATGAATAGATTGATACATACATATGATGAACCAGATGCAGTACACCTAGAACACACACCACATTTTTACTCAATTGGCTGTGATACTAGATAACAATTAAATTTTAAAAAACACACAAGAAGTAAGGAGATATAAGCTCTTGGGGGTTTGCCCTGACACACTGCACTCTCATTTGCAGCCTACTAACACAATTTCCAGGAAGCCTCTGTTGCAGGAAAACCCAGAGTTGGAAATGGAGAAATGCTGCCGCCTTGTGGCCGTTTCCCGCAAGAGCGGCTTCAAACGCATAGCTATGGGTCACTTAACATTCATAAGGACTCAGGCCTCTAAAAGACACCTGCCCTCAAAAAAAAAAATGTCCTGAGCTCGGCCGTGGCGAAAAAAATTCAAAGCAGGCAAATGTGTCAAAGAGATAGTATGATAGAGGTAAGTTTTACTCACTCTTTATCAAAAAAAGGAAAATGGAGAAAAGCTCAACCTCAGGAATGATCAGACTCCTCTAAGCTACAAAAAGCTTTCAGCTCACCCAAGTTAACTACCGTCAGCCAAAAGACTACAAACAATAAATGCTGAAGGGGTTTTAGAGAACTCTGTTCCCTCTGTCTGTGGAGGACATGTGTAGTTGTAACAGCCAATAATGAGAACAGAAAGGAGCTGCGTTTTCAATTAAAAATTGAGCCACCCTTCCATCCAGAACACCCACAGCCGAGCCTCTCACCTGAGAAGACAGGCTGCAAGAGCTGCACTCCACGAGTTTTCACAGTAGCCAAGACACCGAAGCAACCCAAATGTCCATCAACAGATGAATGGATAAGAAGAGCTGGTCCGTGGACACAGTGGACTATTAGCCATGGAAAACAAGGAAACACTGCTCTTTGAGGCACCCGAGATGAGCCTAGAGATCATCACAGAACATGAGTTAAGTCGGAAAGCAAAAGGCATACCGTATGACATCACCTATAGGCGTTATCTAACAGCTGACACAAATGAACATATTTCCACAAAGAAAGACACTCACACACTTAGAAAACAAACTAAGCTTAAGTAAAATGAAAGGTGGGGGGAATGGATAAATTAAGATTAGTGTCACCATATGTGTACAAATACGTATTAAATATATATATCAAACAGACCGACCATATAGCAAGGGAGGTCACCAGAACAGTCTGCAATAATTTACATGGGAAGAGGATCTGTACAAGAATATCTATATCTATATCTATATCTATATCTATATATAGATATATATATATATATATAAAACGTACAAATGAACCAGATTCTGTACATATAGGACCAACAGTATTCTAATCATTACCCCGATTTAAACAAATTAAAAGAGCGAACAAGAAGTAATGTGACATACACTTCTGGGGTTTTTTCCTGGCACATTCCATTCTAATTGACAACCTGGGAACAGGACTTCCAGAAGGCTCTGCTGCCCTAGTAACCAGATGTGGGAATGTAGCAATGCTGACGCCTTGTGGCCGTTTCCCACAGCAGCAGCTTTAAAGTCAGTGCTAATGGTCACTCAATATTCACACCCATTGCAGGCTTGTAAATGACACCTGCCCTCCAAAACAAAATCCTGGGGTCGAAAATCGACCAAAAAAGTCGAAAGAGGGCAACCTTCCAAGAAGACAATTTCGAGAGGTTTATTGTACTCACGGTTTTTTTTTTTTCTGTTTTTGTTTAACAGAATAAAAAAAGGCGTGGAAAAATGCTGAACCTTAGGAATTATTAGACACGAAAATACACGTTACAATAACCTATCATGTCACACGACTCAGCATGGCCAGCAGCAAAACTTCTGCAAACAAGAAATGCTGACGGGGTGGTGAAGAAATGCGTACCCTCGGTTCTAAGTGGGACGTGGTAAGAGCCCCTAAGGAAAACACAGTGGAGTTGCCTGGAAAGGGTCAACATTGAGCGACCGTTCAATCAAGCATAGCCACTGCTGGGTCTATCACCTGAGAGGATGAGAATCAAAAAGACACGGGCTGGCAATCCTGCAATCCAGCAATGTTTACCATAGCCAACACTTGGAAGCAATGAAAATGCCCAGCCACAGAGGAATGCAGAAAGGAGCAGTGGTCCATGGACACAATGGAAGAGTACTCCAGTGAAAAGTAGAAATTCCATTTTAAAAACAGATATAAGTAAGGAGACATCAGCTTTGGGGGGGTTTCTCCAGACACATCCCACCGTCATTGATAACCGAGGAACACCACTGGCAGGAAGGTCTGCTTCACTAGTTACCAGAGTGGGAAACGCAGAAATGCTGCAGCCCTCTGGCCGTTACGTGCAACGGCAGCTTGAAAACCCGTGCTAATGGTCACTTCGTGTGCACAAGTTCTGGAGGGCTGTCAATGAAACCTGCCCTCAAAATGTCTTGAGGGAGGTAGTGGCCAAAATATTTCAAAAGGCGGCACATAGTTCAAGAAAAGAATGGGATGAGGTAAGCTACACACACAGTTTGAAGGAAAAAAGGACATCCCTGAAAGCTCAATTTCAAGGCTTTATGAGACGCATGCAAATCCAACCACAGAGGTATGGGCTCACACCAGTCAGAAGAACCATCAGCAACAAGACTACCAACAATTCATGCTGAAGGGGTTGTGGAGAAGTGCATACCCTCTAGGTTAAGTGGGACTTTGCCGCCAGCCGCGGCGGGTCCTCAAAGTGTAGCAACAACCGACGAGAGGGGGTAGGGAACTGAACGCACCAAGGTATGGGATCAGAAGGGCACAAGCAACTGACGCTTGCAAGGCAAGTTTAATAACAAAGCCTAGCCGTATATATACCCCTAAAGCAGGGAATTTGCTTCGTCACGCCTTATCGGCATCAGCTGGTTGGTTGGCTTCTCGGCTTAGTCACACCTTATCAGCATCAGCTGTTTGGTTGGCTGCTCGGCTTCTCCCTCAAAGGCACCAATTTCCCCTCCAGGGTTGCTTTTCCTAGCTTTAGGGAACAACCAGGGACTCCCAGTAACTGAGCAGGTCCCTGGAGCGATTTGGCCAAAGGCCATCTCCTTTTGTATGTTCATACCATAAAGTCCAGGATGCATACCAAGGAGAGTACAGTCGGGCCCTGAGGCTTAGGAGGGTCTTAGTGGCGCCTTCCTCAGAGGGCAATGCTCGCCACAGGACTTCACCTGGTAAGAGACACTAATGGGAACAGAATGGAGGTGCCTTTACAAGGTAAACACTGAGTTACGATATGATCCAGCAGGCACACTCGTGGGCCCATAACCTAAGAAAGAAGACAGAAGTGGAAAGACACAGGCAGGCAAATCTGCATTGCAGGAGTATTACAATAGCCAGGACATGGAAGCAACCAGAAAGTCCATCAACAGATGAGTGGACAAAGAAGAACAGGGACCTGAACAGATGGAATATTAGCCAAGGAACAAAAGGAAACAATGCCATCAACAGCACCATCGGTGAGGCTAGAGTTCATCACGCACCTTGCAGTAAGTCACAGAGCGAAAGATACATAGCCTACGATATCACTTATAGGTGTTCCCTGAAAATTGATATCACTGAAGATATTTCCACAGAGAAAGGCAATCACAGATGCAATAAACAGATTTATGGTTCACCCATGGACAGGTGTGAGAATTGTGTACATTAGGAAATTGGGTTTAAGAGAGAGATACAAACACAGGTGAAATACAAAATCACCAAAGGCCTACGGAATACCAAGAGAAGAGTACTCAACATTGTGTCATAAGCTACATGGGAAAAGGATCCAAAGAAGACTAGATACATGTTTATGTGTAAAAGAGCCACATCTTTCACACCTACAACAAGCAAAACATTGTAATCAAACTTGCTGTGAGAAACAATAAACATTGAATTAAAAAACGAACAAGTCAGTCGTGAGGCACAAACATAAGGGGCTTTTTCCTGGCACAGTCCATTCTAATTGACAACCGAGAATATGACTTCCACGGAGGCTCTGTTACCCGAGTAACCAGGTTTGGTAAAGGAGACCTGCTGCCGCCTTGTGGCCGTTTCTCAAAACAGCAGCTTTAAACCCAGTGCTAATGGTCACTTGATATTCAAAATCATTGCAGGCCTATAAATGACACCTGCCCTCAAAAACGATTCTTGGGTCGTCAATCGAGGAAAAAAACTCAAAAGATGTGCACACTTCAAAACGACAATATCAAGAGGCATATTTTGTGCACATTTTGTCTTCTCTTTCTTTCTCTTGTGATAAATAAAAGGGCATGGAAAAATGCTCAACATCAGGAATTAATAAAGCCATGCAAATCCAGTCGACAGAAACGTTCACCCACCGTCGTCAGAATGATCATCAGCCACAGAGTCTACAAAGAATAAATGCTCAAGGTGTTTTAGAGAACTCTGTGCCCTCTAGCGGCCGCTGGGACGTTACCTGGTAACAGCTAGTAGTGAGGACACCGTGGAGGTGCATTGAAAGGTAAAAATTGAGCTAACCTGTAATCGGGTAGGCCCACTGATGGGCCTATCTCCCGAGTAGACCAAAATCAAAAAGACACAGGCTGGCCATCCTGCGCTGCAGCAACATGTACCATCGCCAAGACTTGGAAGAAACCCAAATGTCCATCAACAGAACAATGCACCAAGAAGAAGGGGGCCCATGTGCACAATGGAACATGAGCCACGGAAGAGCATGCAACAGTGCCGCTGGCACCACCGTAGAAGGATCTAGAGATACCCACCCAGAAGGAAGTACGAAAGAAACCGAAATAGAAATATCCTATGACATCACTTATAGCTGTTACTTCAACATTGATACCCATGAAGTCATTTCCAAGAGAAGGCCGTGCATAGATGCAGAAAACCAACTATGCTTAACCAAGTGGAAAGGTGTAAGGAATGTATGAATTTGGATATGGGGGTTTACAGACATGTACTGATACACATGACATATATAATCACAAAATACCTAAGGAATACCAAGAGAGGTCGACTCAACACTCTGTAATAACCTACACGGAAAAGGATCCAAAGATGAATAGATTGATACATACATATGATGAACCAGATGCAGTACACCTAGAACACACACCACATTTTTACTCAATTGGCTGTGATACTAGATAACAATTAAATTTTAAAAAACACACAAGAAGTAAGGAGATATAAGCTCTTGGGGGTTTGCCCTGACACACTGCACTCTCATTTGCAGCCTACTAACACAATTTCCAGGAAGCCTCTGTTGCAGGAAAACCCAGAGTTGGAAATGGAGAAATGCTGCCGCCTTGTGGCCGTTTCCCGCAAGAGCGGCTTCAAACGCATAGCTATGGGTCACTTAACATTCATAAGGACTCAGGCCTCTAAAAGACACCTGCCCTCAAAAAAAAAAATGTCCTGAGCTCGGCCGTGGCGAAAAAAATTCAAAGCAGGCAAATGTGTCAAAGAGATAGTATGATAGAGGTAAGTTTTACTCACTCTTTATCAAAAAAAGGAAAATGGAGAAAAGCTCAACCTCAGGAATGATCAGACTCCTCTAAGCTACAAAAAGCTTTCAGCTCACCCAAGTTAACTACCGTCAGCCAAAAGACTACAAACAATAAATGCTGAAGGGGTTTTAGAGAACTCTGTTCCCTCTGTCTGTGGAGGACATGTGTAGTTGTAACAGCCAATAATGAGAACAGAAAGGAGCTGCGTTTTCAATTAAAAATTGAGCCACCCTTCCATCCAGAACACCCACAGCCGAGCCTCTCACCTGAGAAGACAGGCTGCAAGAGCTGCACTCCACGAGTTTTCACAGTAGCCAAGACACCGAAGCAACCCAAATGTCCATCAACAGATGAATGGATAAGAAGAGCTGGTCCGTGGACACAGTGGACTATTAGCCATGGAAAACAAGGAAACACTGCTCTTTGAGGCACCCGAGATGAGCCTAGAGATCATCACAGAACATGAGTTAAGTCGGAAAGCAAAAGGCATACCGTATGACATCACCTATAGGCGTTATCTAACAGCTGACACAAATGAACATATTTCCACAAAGAAAGACACTCACACACTTAGAAAACAAACTAAGCTTAAGTAAAATGAAAGGTGGGGGGAATGGATAAATTAAGATTAGTGTCACCATATGTGTACAAATACGTATTAAATATATATATCAAACAGACCGACCATATAGCAAGGGAGGTCACCAGAACAGTCTGCAATAATTTACATGGGAAGAGGATCTGTACAAGAATATATATCTATATCTATATCTATATCTATATCTATATCTATATATAGATATATATATATATATAAAACGTACAAATGAACCAGATTCTGTACATATAGGACCAACAGTATTCTAATCATTACCCCGATTTAAACAAATTAAAAGAGCGAACAAGAAGTAATGTGACATACACTTCTGGGGTTTTTTCCTGGCACATTCCATTCTAATTGACAACCTGGGAACAGGACTTCCAGAAGGCTCTGCTGCCCTAGTAACCAGATGTGGGAATGTAGCAATGCTGACGCCTTGTGGCCGTTTCCCACAGCAGCAGCTTTAAAGTCAGTGCTAATGGTCACTCAATATTCACACCCATTGCAGGCTTGTAAATGACACCTGCCCTCCAAAACAAAATCCTGGGGTCGAAAATCGACCAAAAAAGTCGAAAGAGGGCAACCTTCCAAGAAGACAATTTCGAGAGGTTTATTGTACTCACGGTTTTTTTTTTCTGTTTTTGTTTAACAGAATAAAAAAAGGCGTGGAAAAATGCTGAACCTTAGGAATTATTAGACACGAAAATACACGTTACAATAACCTATCATGTCACACGACTCAGCATGGCCAGCAGCAAAACTTCTGCAAACAAGAAATGCTGACGGGGTGGTGAAGAAATGCGTACCCTCGGTTCTAAGTGGGACGTGGTAAGAGCCCCTAAGGAAAACACAGTGGAGTTGCCTGGAAAGGGTCAACATTGAGCGACCGTTCAATCAAGCATAGCCACTGCTGGGTCTATCACCTGAGAGGATGAGAATCAAAAAGACACGGGCTGGCAATCCTGCAATCCAGCAATGTTTACCATAGCCAACACTTGGAAGCAATGAAAATGCCCAGCCACAGAGGAATGCAGAAAGGAGCAGTGGTCCATGGACACAATGGAAGAGTACTCCAGTGAAAAGTAGAAATTCCATTTTAAAAACAGATATAAGTAAGGAGACATCAGCTTTGGGGGGTTTCTCCAGACACATCCCACCGTCATTGATAACCGAGGAACACCACTGGCAGGAAGGTCTGCTTCACTAGTTACCAGAGTGGGAAACGCAGAAATGCTGCAGCCCTCTGGCCGTTACGTGCAACGGCAGCTTGAAAACCCGTGCTAATGGTCACTTCGTGTGCACAAGTTCTGGAGGGCTGTCAATGAAACCTGCCCTCAAAATGTCTTGAGGGAGGTAGTGGCCAAAATATTTCAAAAGGCGGCACATAGTTCAAGAAAAGAATGTGATGAGGTAAGCTACACACACAGTTTGAAGAAAAAAGGACATCCCTGAAAGCTCAATTTCAAGGCTTTATGAGACGCATGCAAATCCAACCACAGAGGTATGGGCTCACACCAGTCAGAAGAACCATCAGCAACAAGACTACCAACAATTCATGCTGAAGGGGTTGTGGAGAAGTGCATACCCTCTAGGTTAAGTGGGACTTTGCCGCCAGCCGCGGCGGGTCCTCAAAGTGTAGCAACAACCGACGAGAGGGGGTAGGGAACTGAACGCACCAAGGTATGGGATCAGAAGGGCACAAGCAACTGACGCTTGCAAGGCAAGTTTAATAACAAAGCCTAGCCGTATATATACCCCTAAAGCAGGGAATTTGCTTCGTCACGCCTTATCGGCATCAGCTGGTTGGTTGGCTTCTCGGCTTAGTGACACCTTATCAGCATCAGCTGTTTGGTTGGCTGCTCGGCTTCTCCCTCAAAGGCACCAATTTCCCCTCCAGGGTTGCTTTTCCTAGCTTTAGGGAACAACCAGGGACTCCCAGTAACTGAGCAGGTCCCTGGAGCGATTTGGCCAAAGGCCATCTCCTTTTGTATGTTCATACCATAAAGTCCAGGATGCATACCAAGGAGAGTACAGTCGGGCCCTGAGGCTTAGGAGGGTCTTAGTGGCGCCTTCCTCAGAGGGCAATGCTCGCCACAGGACTTCACCTGGTAAGAGACACTAATGGGAACAGAATGGAGGTGCCTTTACAAGGTAAACACTGAGTTACGATATGATCCAGCAGGCACACTCGTGGGCCCATAACCTAAGAAAGAAGACAGAAGTGGAAAGACACAGGCAGGCAAATCTGCATTGCAGGAGTATTACAATAGCCAGGACATGGAAGCAACCAGAAAGTCCATCAACAGATGAGTGGACAAAGAAGAACAGGGACCTGAACAGATGGAATATTAGCCAAGGAACCAAAGGAAACAATGCCATCAACAGCACCATCGGTGAGGCTAGAGTTCATCACGCACCTTGCAGTAAGTCACAGAGCGAAAGATACATAGCCTACGATATCAGTTATAGGTGTTTCCTAAAAATTGATATCACTGAAGATATTTCCACAGAGAAAGGCAATCACAGATGCAATAAAGAGATTTATGGTTCACCCATGGACAGGTGTGAGAATTGTGTACATTAGGAAATTGGGTTTAAGAGAGAGATACAAACACAGGTGAAATACAAAATCACCAAAGGCCTACGGAATACCAAGAGAAGAGTACTCAACATTGTGTCATAAGCTACATGGGAAAAGGATCCAAAGAAGACTAGATACATGTTTATGTGTAAAAGAGCCACATCTTTCACACCTACAACAAGCAAAACATTGTAATCAAACTTGCTGTGAGAAACAATAAACATTGAATTAAAAAACGAACAAGTCAGTCGTGAGGCACAAACATAAGGGGCTTTTTCCTGGCACAGTCCATTCTAATTGACAACCGAGAATATGACTTCCACGGAGGCTCTGTTACCCGAGTAACCAGGTTTGGTAAAGGAGACCTGCTGCCGCCTTGTGGCCGTTTCTCAAAACAGCAGCTTTAAACCCAGTGCTAATGGTCACTTGATATTCAAAATCATTGCAGGCCTATAAATGACACCTGCCCTCAAAAACGATTCTTGGGTCGTCCATCGAGGAAAAAAACTCAAAAGATGTGCACACTTCAAAACGACAATATCAAGAGGCATATTTTGTGCACATTTTGTCTTCTCTTTCTTTCTCTTGTGATAAATAAAAGGGCATGGAAAAATGCTCAACATCAGGAATTAATAAAGCCATGCAAATCCAGTCGACAGAAACGTTCACCCACCGTCGTCAGAATGATCATCAGCCACAGAGTCTACAAAGAATAAATGCTCAAGGTGTTTTAGAGAACTCTGTGCCCTCTAGCGGCCGCTGGGACGTTACCTGGTAACAGCTAGTAGTGAGGACACCGTGGAGGTGCATTGAAAGGTAAAAATTGAGCTAACCTGTAATCGGGTAGGCCCACTGATGGGCCTATCTCCCGAGTAGACCAAAATCAAAAAGACACAGGCTGGCCATCCTGCGCTGCAGCAACATGTACCATCGCCAAGACTTGGAAGAAACCCAAATGTCCATCAACAGAACAATGCACCAAGAAGAAGGGGGCCCATGTGCACAATGGAACATGAGCCACGGAAGAGCATGCAACAGTGCCGCTGGCACCACCGTAGAAGGATCTAGAGATACCCACCCAGAAGGAAGTACGAAAGAAACCGAAATAGAAATATCCTATGACATCACTTATAGCTGTTACTTCAACATTGATACCCATGAAGTCATTTCCAAGAGAAGGCCGTGCATAGATGCAGAAAACCAACTATGCTTAACCAAGTGGAAAGGTGTAAGGAATGTATGAATTTGGATATGGGGGTTTACAGACATGTACTGATACACATGACATATATAATCACAAAATACCTAAGGAATACCAAGAGAGGTCGACTCAACACTCTGTAATAACCTACACGGAAAAGGATCCAAAGATGAATAGATTGATACATACATATGATGAACCAGATGCAGTACACCTAGAACACACACCACATTTTTACTCAATTGGCTGTGATACTAGATAACAATTAAATTTTAAAAAACACACAAGAAGTAAGGAGATATAAGCTCTTGGGGGTTTGCCCTGACACACTGCACTCTCATTTGCAGCCTACTAACACAATTTCCAGGAAGCCTCTGTTGCAGGAAAACCCAGAGTTGGAAATGGAGAAATGCTGCCGCCTTGTGGCCGTTTCCCGCAAGAGCGGCTTCAAACGCATAGCTATGGGTCACTTAACATTCATAAGGACTCAGGCCTCTAAAAGACACCTGCCCTCAAAAAAAAAATGTCCTGAGCTCGGCCGTGGCGAAAAAAATTCAAAGCAGGCAAATGTGTCAAAGAGATAGTATGATAGAGGTAAGTTTTACTCACTCTTTATCAAAAAAAGGAAAATGGAGAAAAGCTCAACCTCAGGAATGATCAGACTCCTCTAAGCTACAAAAAGCTTTCAGCTCACCCAAGTTAACTACCGTCAGCCAAAAGACTACAAACAATAAATGCTGAAGGGGTTTTAGAGAACTCTGTTCCCTCTGTCTGTGGAGGACATGTCTAGTTGTAACAGCCAATAATGAGAACAGAAAGGAGCTGCGTTTTCAATTAAAAATTGAGCCA
The DNA here is from genome assembly GCF_026419965.1 of Kogia breviceps. Classification (NCBI taxonomy): domain Eukaryota; kingdom Metazoa; phylum Chordata; class Mammalia; order Artiodactyla; family Physeteridae; genus Kogia; species Kogia breviceps. The sequence continues at coordinate 129,517,796 of NC_081312.1, read as the reverse complement.
CCCTTCCATCCAGAACACCCACAGCCGAGCCTCTCACCTGAGAAGACAGGCTGCAAGAGCTGCACTCCACGAGTTTTCACAGTAGCCAAGACACCGAAGCAACCCAAATGTCCATCAACAGATGAATGGATAAGAAGAGCTGGTCCGTGGACACAGTGGACTATTAGCCATGGAAAACAAGGAAACACTGCTCTTTGAGGCACCCGAGATGAGCCTAGAGATCATCACAGAACATGAGTTAAGTCGGAAAGCAAAAGGCATACCGTATGACATCACCTATAGGCGTTATCTAACAGCTGACACAAATGAACATATTTCCACAAAGAAAGACACTCACACACTTAGAAAACAAACTAAGCTTAAGTAAAATGAAAGGTGGGGGGAATGGATAAATTAAGATTAGTGTCACCATATGTGTACAAATACGTATTAAATATATATATCAAACAGACCGACCATATAGCAAGGGAGGTCACCAGAACAGTCTGCAATAATTTACATGGGAAGAGGATCTGTACAAGAATATATATCTATATCTATATCTATATCTATATCTATATCTATATATAGATATATATATATATATAAAACGTACAAATGAACCAGATTCTGTACATATAGGACCAACAGTATTCTAATCATTACCCCGATTTAAACAAATTAAAAGAGCGAACAAGAAGTAATGTGACATACACTTCTGGGGTTTTTTCCTGGCACATTCCATTCTAATTGACAACCTGGGAACAGGACTTCCAGAAGGCTCTGCTGCCCTAGTAACCAGATGTGGGAATGTAGCAATGCTGACGCCTTGTGGCCGTTTCCCACAGCAGCAGCTTTAAAGTCAGTGCTAATGGTCACTCAATATTCACACCCATTGCAGGCTTGTAAATGACACCTGCCCTCCAAAACAAAATCCTGGGGTCGAAAATCGACCAAAAAAGTCGAAAGAGGGCAACCTTCCAAGAAGACAATTTCGAGAGGTTTATTGTACTCACGGTTTTTTTTTTCTGTTTTTGTTTAACAGAATAAAAAAAGGCGTGGAAAAATGCTGAACCTTAGGAATTATTAGACACGAAAATACACGTTACAATAACCTATCATGTCACACGACTCAGCATGGCCAGCAGCAAAACTTCTGCAAACAAGAAATGCTGACGGGGTGGTGAAGAAATGCGTACCCTCGGTTCTAAGTGGGACGTGGTAAGAGCCCCTAAGGAAAACACAGTGGAGTTGCCTGGAAAGGGTCAACATTGAGCGACCGTTCAATCAAGCATAGCCACTGCTGGGTCTATCACCTGAGAGGATGAGAATCAAAAAGACACGGGCTGGCAATCCTGCAATCCAGCAATGTTTACCATAGCCAACACTTGGAAGCAATGAAAATGCCCAGCCACAGAGGAATGCAGAAAGGAGCAGTGGTCCATGGACACAATGGAAGAGTACTCCAGTGAAAAGTAGAAATTCCATTTTAAAAACAGATATAAGTAAGGAGACATCAGCTTTGGGGGGTTTCTCCAGACACATCCCACCGTCATTGATAACCGAGGAACACCACTGGCAGGAAGGTCTGCTTCACTAGTTACCAGAGTGGGAAACGCAGAAATGCTGCAGCCCTCTGGCCGTTACGTGCAACGGCAGCTTGAAAACCCGTGCTAATGGTCACTTCGTGTGCACAAGTTCTGGAGGGCTGTCAATGAAACCTGCCCTCAAAATGTCTTGAGGGAGGTAGTGGCCAAAATATTTCAAAAGGCGGCACATAGTTCAAGAAAAGAATGTGATGAGGTAAGCTACACACACAGTTTGAAGAAAAAAGGACATCCCTGAAAGCTCAATTTCAAGGCTTTATGAGACGCATGCAAATCCAACCACAGAGGTATGGGCTCACACCAGTCAGAAGAACCATCAGCAACAAGACTACCAACAATTCATGCTGAAGGGGTTGTGGAGAAGTGCATACCCTCTAGGTTAAGTGGGACTTTGCCGCCAGCCGCGGCGGGTCCTCAAAGTGTAGCAACAACCGACGAGAGGGGGTAGGGAACTGAACGCACCAAGGTATGGGATCAGAAGGGCACAAGCAACTGACGCTTGCAAGGCAAGTTTAATAACAAAGCCTAGCCGTATATATACCCCTAAAGCAGGGAATTTGCTTCGTCACGCCTTATCGGCATCAGCTGGTTGGTTGGCTTCTCGGCTTAGTGACACCTTATCAGCATCAGCTGTTTGGTTGGCTGCTCGGCTTCTCCCTCAAAGGCACCAATTTCCCCTCCAGGGTTGCTTTTCCTAGCTTTAGGGAACAACCAGGGACTCCCAGTAACTGAGCAGGTCCCTGGAGCGATTTGGCCAAAGGCCATCTCCTTTTGTATGTTCATACCATAAAGTCCAGGATGCATACCAAGGAGAGTACAGTCGGGCCCTGAGGCTTAGGAGGGTCTTAGTGGCGCCTTCCTCAGAGGGCAATGCTCGCCACAGGACTTCACCTGGTAAGAGACACTAATGGGAACAGAATGGAGGTGCCTTTACAAGGTAAACACTGAGTTACGATATGATCCAGCAGGCACACTCGTGGGCCCATAACCTAAGAAAGAAGACAGAAGTGGAAAGACACAGGCAGGCAAATCTGCATTGCAGGAGTATTACAATAGCCAGGACATGGAAGCAACCAGAAAGTCCATCAACAGATGAGTGGACAAAGAAGAACAGGGACCTGAACAGATGGAATATTAGCCAAGGAACCAAAGGAAACAATGCCATCAACAGCACCATCGGTGAGGCTAGAGTTCATCACGCACCTTGCAGTAAGTCACAGAGCGAAAGATACATAGCCTACGATATCAGTTATAGGTGTTTCCTAAAAATTGATATCACTGAAGATATTTCCACAGAGAAAGGCAATCACAGATGCAATAAAGAGATTTATGGTTCACCCATGGACAGGTGTGAGAATTGTGTACATTAGGAAATTGGGTTTAAGAGAGAGATACAAACACAGGTGAAATACAAAATCACCAAAGGCCTACGGAATACCAAGAGAAGAGTACTCAACATTGTGTCATAAGCTACATGGGAAAAGGATCCAAAGACGACTAGATACGTGTTTATGTATAAAAGAGCCACATCTTTCACACCTACAACAAGCAAAACATTGTAATCAAACTTGCTGTGAGAAACAATAAACATTGAATTAAAAAACGAACAAGTCAGTCGTGAGGCACAAACATAAGGGGCTTTTTCCTGGCACAGTCCATTCTAATTGACAACCGAGAATACGACTTCCACGGAGGCTCTGTTGCCCGAGTAACCAGGTTTGGTAAAGGAGACCTGCTGCCGCCTTGTGGCCGTTTCTCAAAACAGCAGCTTTAAACCCAGTGCTAATGGTCACTTGATATTCAAAATCATTGCAGGCCTATAAATGACACCTGCCCTCAAAAACGATTCTTGGGTCGTCCATCGAGGAAAAAAACTCAAAAGACGTGCACACTTCAAAACGACAATTTCAAGAGGCATATTTTGTGCACATTTTGTCTTCTCTTTCTTTCTCTTGTGATAAATAAAAGGGCATGGAAAAATGCTCAACATCAGGAATTAATAAAGCCATGCAAATCCAGTCGACAGAAACGTTCACCCACCGTCGTCAGAATGATCATCAGCCACAGAGTCTACAAAGAATAAATGCTCAAGGTGTTTTAGAGAACTCTGTGCCCTCTAGCGGCCGCTGGGACGTTACCTGGTAACAGCTAGTAGTGAGGACACCGTGGAGGTGCATTGAAAGGTAAAAATTGAGCTAACCTGTAATCGGGTAGGCCCACTGATGGGCCTATCTCCCGAGTAGACCAAAATCAAAAAGACACAGGCTGGCCATCCTGCGCTGCAGCAACATGTACCATCGCCAAGACTTGGAAGAAACCCAAATGTCCATCAACAGAACAATGCACCAAGAAGAAGGGGGCCCATGTGCACAATGGAACATGAGCCACGGAAGAGCATGCAACAGTGCCGCTGGCACCACCGTAGAAGGATCTAGAGATACCCACCCAGAAGGAAGTACGAAAGAAACCGAAATAGAAATATCCTATGACATCACTTATAGCTGTTACTTCAACATTGATACCCATGAAGTCATTTCCAAGAGAAGGCCGTGCATAGATGCAGAAAACCAACTATGCTTAACCAAGTGGAAAGGTGTAAGGAATGTATGAATTTGGATATGGGGGTTTACAGACATGTACTGATACACATGACATATATAATCACAAAATACCTAAGGAATACCAAGAGAGGTCGACTCAACACTCTGTAATAACCTACACGGAAAAGGATCCAAAGATGAATAGATTGATACATACATATGATGAACCAGATGCAGTACACCTAGAACACACACCACATTTTTATCCAATTGGCTGTGATACTGGATAACAATTAAATTTTAAAAAACACACAAGAAGTAAGGAGATATAAGCTCTTGGGGGTTTGCCCTGACACACTGCACTCTCATTTGCAGCCTACTAACACAATTTCCAGGAAGCCTCTGTTGCAGGAAAACCCAGAGTTGGAAATGGAGAAATGCTGCCGCCTTGTGGCCGTTTCCCGCAAGAGCGGCTTTAAACGCATAGCTATGGGTCACTTAACATTCACAAGGACTCAGGCCTCTAAAAGACACCTGCCCTCAAAAAAAAAATGTCCTGAGCTCGGCAGTGGTGAAAAAAATTCGAAGGAGGCAAATGTGTCAAAGAGATAGTATGAAGAGGTAAGTTTTACTCACTCTTTATCAAAAAAAGCAAAATGGAGAAAAGCTCAACCTCAGGAATGATCAGACTCCTCTAAGCTACAAAAAGCTTTCAGCTCACCCAAGTTAACTACCGTCAGCCAAAAGACTACAAACAATAAATGCTGAAGGGGTTTTAGAGAACTCTGTTCCCTCTGTCTGCGGAGGACATGTCTAGTTGTAACAGCCAATAATGAGAACAGAAAGGAGCTGCGTTTTCAATTAAAAATTGAGCCACCCTTCCATCCAGAACACCCACAGCCGAGCCTCTCACCTGAGAAGACAGGCTGCAAGAGCTGCACTCCACGAGTTTTCACAGTAGCCAAAGACACCGAAGCAACCCAAATGTCCATCAACAGATGAATGGATAAGAAGAGCTGGTCCGTGGACACAGTGGACTATTAGCCATGGAAAACAAGGAAACACTGCTCTTTGAGGCACCCGAGATGAGCCTAGAGATCATCACAGAACATGAGTTAAGTCGGAAAGCAAAAGGCATACCGTATGACATCACCTATAGGCGTTATCTAACAGCTGACACAAATGAACATATTTCCACAAAGAAAGACACTCACACACTTAGAAAACAAACTAAGCTTAAGTAAAATGAAAGGTGGGGGGAATGGATAAATTAAGATTAGTGTCACCATATGTGTACAAATACGTATTAAATATATATATCAAACAGACCGACCATATAGCAAGGGAGGTCACCAGAACACTCTGCAATAATTTACATGGGAAGAGGATCTGTACAAGAATCTATATCTATATCTATATCTATATCTATATCTATATCTATATATAGATATATATATATATATATATAAAACGTACAAATGAACCAGATTCTGTACATATAGGACCAACAGTATTCTAATCATTACCCCGATTTAAACAAATTAAAAGAGCGAACAAGAAGTAATGTGACATACACTTCTGGGGTTTTTTCCTGGCACATTCCATTCTAATTGACAACCTGGGAACAGGACTTCCAGAAGGCTCTGCTGCCCTAGTAACCAGATGTGGGAATGTAGCAATGCTGACGCCTTGTGGCCGTTTCCCACAGCAGCAGCTTTAAAGTCAGTGCTAATGGTCACTCAATATTCACACCCATTGCAGGCTTGTAAATGACACCTGCCCTCCAAAACAAAATCCTGGGGTCGAAAATCGACCAAAAAAGTCGAAAGAGGGCAACCTTCCAAGAAGACAATTTCGAGAGGTTTATTGTACTCACGGTTTTTTTTTTCTGTTTTTGTTTAACAGAATAAAAAAAGGCGTGGAAAAATGCTGAACCTTAGGAATTATTAGACACGAAAATACACGTTACAATAACCTATCATGTCACACGACTCAGCATGGCCAGCAGCAAAACTTCTGCAAACAAGAAATGCTGACGGGGTGGTGAAGAAATGCGTACCCTCGGTTCTAAGTGGGACGTGGTAAGAGCCCCTAAGGAAAACACAGTGGAGTTGCCTGGAAAGGGTCAACATTGAGCGACCGTTCAATCAAGCATAGCCACTGCTGGGTCTATCACCTGAGAGGATGAGAATCAAAAAGACACGGGCTGGCAATCCTGCAATCCAGCAATGTTTACCATAGCCAACACTTGGAAGCAATGAAAATGCCCAGCCACAGAGGAATGCAGAAAGGAGCAGTGGTCCATGGACACAATGGAAGAGTACTCCAGTGAAAAGTAGAAATTCCATTTTAAAAACAGATATAAGTAAGGAGACATCAGCTTTGGGGGGTTTCTCCAGACACATCCCACCGTCATTGATAACCGAGGAACACCACTGGCAGGAAGGTCTGCTTCACTAGTTACCAGAGTGGGAAACGCAGAAATGCTGCAGCCCTCTGGCCGTTACGTGCAACGGCAGCTTGAAAACCCGTGCTAATGGTCACTTCGTGTGCACAAGTTCTGGAGGGCTGTCAATGAAACCTGCCCTCAAAATGTCTTGAGGGAGGTAGTGGCCAAAATATTTCAAAAGGCGGCACATAGTTCAAGAAAAGAATGTGATGAGGTAAGCTACACACACAGTTTGAAGAAAAAAGGACATCCCTGAAAGCTCAATTTCAAGGCTTTATGAGACGCATGCAAATCCAACCACAGAGGTATGGGCTCACACCAGTCAGAAGAACCATCAGCAACAAGACTACCAACAATTCATGCTGAAGGGGTTGTGGAGAAGTGCATACCCTCTAGGTTAAGTGGGACTTTGCCGCCAGCCGCGGCGGGTCCTCAAAGTGTAGCAACAACCGACGAGAGGGGGTAGGGAACTGAACGCACCAAGGTATGGGATCAGAAGGGCACAAGCAACTGACGCTTGCAAGGCAAGTTTAATAACAAAGCCTAGCCGTATATATACCCCTAAAGCAGGGAATTTGCTTCGTCACGCCTTATCGGCATCAGCTGGTTGGTTGGCTTCTCGGCTTAGTGACACCTTATCAGCATCAGCTGTTTGGTTGGCTGCTCGGCTTCTCCCTCAAAGGCACCAATTTCCCCTCCAGGGTTGCTTTTCCTAGCTTTAGGGAACAACCAGGGACTCCCAGTAACTGAGCAGGTCCCTGGAGCGATTTGGCCAAAGGCCATCTCCTTTTGTATGTTCATACCATAAAGTCCAGGATGCATACCAAGGAGAGTACAGTCGGGCCCTGAGGCTTAGGAGGGTCTTAGTGGCGCCTTCCTCAGAGGGCAATGCTCGCCACAGGACTTCACCTGGTAAGAGACACTAATGGGAACAGAATGGAGGTGCCTTTACAAGGTAAACACTGAGTTACGATATGATCCAGCAGGCACACTCGTGGGCCCATAACCTAAGAAAGAAGACAGAAGTGGAAAGACACAGGCAGGCAAATCTGCATTGCAGGAGTATTACAATAGCCAGGACATGGAAGCAACCAGAAAGTCCATCAACAGATGAGTGGACAAAGAAGAACAGGGACCTGAACAGATGGAATATTAGCCAAGGAACCAAAGGAAACAATGCCATCAACAGCACCATCGGTGAGGCTAGAGTTCATCACGCACCTTGCAGTAAGTCACAGAGCGAAAGATACATAGCCTACGATATCAGTTATAGGTGTTTCCTAAAAATTGATATCACTGAAGATATTTCCACAGAGAAAGGCAATCACAGATGCAATAAAGAGATTTATGGTTCACCCATGGACAGGTGTGAGAATTGTGTACATTAGGAAATTGGGTTTAAGAGAGAGATACAAACACAGGTGAAATACAAAATCACCAAAGGCCTACGGAATACCAAGAGAAGAGTACTCAACATTGTGTCATAAGCTACATGGGAAAAGGATCCAAAGACGACTAGATACGTGTTTATGTATAAAAGAGCCACATCTTTCACACCTACAACAAGCAAAACATTGTAATCAAACTTGCTGTGAGAAACAATAAACATTGAATTAAAAAACGAACAAGTCAGTCGTGAGGCACAAACATAAGGGGCTTTTTCCTGGCACAGTCCATTCTAATTGACAACCGAGAATACGACTTCCACGGAGGCTCTGTTGCCCGAGTAACCAGGTTTGGTAAAGGAGACCTGCTGCCGCCTTGTGGCCGTTTCTCAAAACAGCAGCTTTAAACCCAGTGCTAATGGTCACTTGATATTCAAAATCATTGCAGGCCTATAAATGACACCTGCCCTCAAAAACGATTCTTGGGTCGTCCATCGAGGAAAAAAACTCAAAAGACGTGCACACTTCAAAACGACAATTTCAAGAGGCATATTTTGTGCACATTTTGTCTTCTCTTTCTTTCTCTTGTGATAAATAAAAGGGCATGGAAAAATGCTCAACATCAGGAATTAATAAAGCCATGCAAATCCAGTCGACAGAAACGTTCACCCACCGTCGTCAGAATGATCATCAGCCACAGAGTCTACAAAGAATAAATGCTCAAGGTGTTTTAGAGAACTCTGTGCCCTCTAGCGGCCGCTGGGACGTTACCTGGTAACAGCTAGTAGTGAGGACACCGTGGAGGTGCATTGAAAGGTAAAAATTGAGCTAACCTGTAATCGGGTAGGCCCACTGATGGGCCTATCTCCCGAGTAGACCAAAATCAAAAAGACACAGGCTGGCCATCCTGCGCTGCAGCAACATGTACCATCGCCAAGACTTGGAAGAAACCCAAATGTCCATCAACAGAACAATGCACCAAGAAGAAGGGGGCCCATGTGCACAATGGAACATGAGCCACGGAAGAGCATGCAACAGTGCCGCTGGCACCACCGTAGAAGGATCTAGAGATACCCACCCAGAAGGAAGTACGAAAGAAACCGAAATAGAAATATCCTATGACATCACTTATAGCTGTTACTTCAACATTGATACCCATGAAGTCATTTCCAAGAGAAGGCCGTGCATAGATGCAGAAAACCAACTATGCTTAACCAAGTGGAAAGGTGTAAGGAATGTATGAATTTGGATATGGGGGTTTACAGACATGTACTGATACACATGACATATATAATCACAAAATACCTAAGGAATACCAAGAGAGGTCGACTCAACACTCTGTAATAACCTACACGGAAAAGGATCCAAAGATGAATAGATTGATACATACATATGATGAACCAGATGCAGTACACCTAGAACACACACCACATTTTTATCCAATTGGCTGTGATACTGGATAACAATTAAATTTTAAAAAACACACAAGAAGTAAGGAGATATAAGCTCTTGGGGGTTTGCCCTGACACACTGCACTCTCATTTGCAGCCTACTAACACAATTTCCAGGAAGCCTCTGTTGCAGGAAAACCCAGAGTTGGAAATGGAGAAATGCTGCCGCCTTGTGGCCGTTTCCCGCAAGAGCGGCTTTAAACGCATAGCTATGGGTCACTTAACATTCACAAGGACTCAGGCCTCTAAAAGACACCTGCCCTCAAAAAAAAAATGTCCTGAGCTCGGCAGTGGTGAAAAAAATTCGAAGGAGGCAAATGTGTCAAAGAGATAGTATGAAGAGGTAAGTTTTACTCACTCTTTATCAAAAAAAGCAAAATGGAGAAAAGCTCAACCTCAGGAATGATCAGACTCCTCTAAGCTACAAAAAGCTTTCAGCTCACCCAAGTTAACTACCGTCAGCCAAAAGACTACAAACAATAAATGCTGAAGGGGTTTTAGAGAACTCTGTTCCCTCTGTCTGCGGAGGACATGTCTAGTTGTAACAGCCAATAATGAGAACAGAAAGGAGCTGCGTTTTCAATTAAAAATTGAGCCACCCTTCCATCCAGAACACCCACAGCCGAGCCTCTCACCTGAGAAGACAGGCTGCAAGAGCTGCACTCCACGAGTTTTCACAGTAGCCAAAGACACCGAAGCAACCCAAATGTCCATCAACAGATGAATGGATAAGAAGAGCTGGTCCGTGGACACAGTGGACTATTAGCCATGGAAAACAAGGAAACACTGCTCTTTGAGGCACCCGAGATGAGCCTAGAGATCATCACAGAACATGAGTTAAGTCGGAAAGCAAAAGGCATACCGTATGACATCACCTATAGGCGTTATCTAACAGCTGACACAAATGAACATATTTCCACAAAGAAAGACACTCACACACTTAGAAAACAAACTAAGCTTAAGTAAAATGAAAGGTGGGGGGAATGGATAAATTAAGATTAGTGTCACCATATGTGTACAAATACGTATTAAATATATATATCAAACAGACCGACCATATAGCAAGGGAGGTCACCAGAACACTCTGCAATAATTTACATGGGAAGAGGATCTGTACAAGAATCTATATCTATATCTATATCTATATCTATATCTATATCTATATATATATATATATATATATATATAAAACGTACAAATGAACCAGATTCTGTACATATAGGACCAACAGTATTCTAATCATTACCCCGATTTAAACAAATTAAAAGAGCGAACAAGAAGTAATGTGACATACACTTCTGGGGTTTTTTCCTGGCACATTCCATTCTAATTGACAACCTGGGAACAGGACTTCCAGAAGCCTCTGCTGCCCTAGTAACCAGATGTGGGAATGTAGCAATGCTGACGCCTTGTGGCCGTTTCCCACAGCAGCAGCTTTAAAGTCAGTGCTAATGGTCACTCAATATTCACACCCATTGCAGGCTTGTAAATGACACCTGCCCTCCAAAACAAAATCCTGGGGTCGAAAATCGACCAAAAAAGTCGAAAGAGGGCAACCTTCCAAGAAGACAATTTCGAGAGGTTTATTGTACTCACGGTTTTTTGTTTTCTGTTTTTGTTTAACAGAATAAAAAAAGGCGTGGAAAAATGCTGAACCTTAGGAATTATTAGACACGAAAATACACGTTACAAAAACCTATCATGTCACACCACTCAGCATGGCCATCAGCGAAACTTCTGCAAACAAGAAATGCTGACGGGTTGGTGAAGAAATGCGTACCCTCGGTTCTAAGTGGGTCGTGGTAAGAGCCCCTAAGGAAAACACAGTGGAGTTGCCTGGAAAGGGTCAACATTGAGCGACCGTTCAATCAAGCATACCCACTGCTGGGTCTATCACCTGAGAGGATGAGAATCAAAAAAGACACGGGCTGGCAATCCTGCAATCCAGCAATGTTTACCGTAGCCAACACTTGGAAGCAATGAAAATGCCCAGCCACAGAGGAATGCAGAAAGGAGAAGTGGTCCATGGACACAATGGAAGAGTACTCCAGTGAAAAGTAGAAATTCCATTTTAAAAACAGATATAAGTAAGGAGACATCAGCTTTGGGGGGTTTCTCCAGACACATCCCACCGTCATTGATAACCGAGGAACAACACTGGCAGGAAGGTCTGTTTCACTAGTTACCAGAGTGGGAAACGCAGAAATGCTGCAGCCCTCTGGCCGTTACGTGCAACGGCAGCTTGAAAACCCGTGCTAATGGTCACTTCGTGTGCACAAGTCCTGGAGGGCTGTCAATGAAACCTGCCCTCAAAATGTCTTGAGGGAGGTAGTGGCCAAAATATTTCAAAAGGCGGCACATAGTTCAAGAAAAGAATGGGATGAGGTAAGCTACACACACAGTTTGAAGGAAAAAAGGACATCCCTGAAAGCTCAATTTCAAGGCTTTATGAGACGCATGCAAATCCAACCACACAGGTATCGGCTCACACCAGTCAGAAGAACCATCAGCAACAAAACTACCAACAATTCATGCTGAAGGGGTTGTGGAGAAGTGCATACCCTCTAGGTTAAGTGGGACTTTGCCGCCAGCCGCGGCGGGTCCTCAAAGTGTAGCAACAACCGACGAGAGGGGGTAGGGAACTGAACGCACTAAGGTATGGGATCAGAAGGGCACAAGCAACTGACGCTTGCAAGGCAAGTTTAATAACAAAGCCTAGCCGTATATATACCCCTAAAGCAGGGAATTTGCCTCGTCACGCCTTATCGGCATCAGCTGGTTGGTTGGCTTCTCGGCTTAGTGACACCTTATCAGCATCAGCTGTTTGGTTGGCTGCTCGGCTTCTCCCTCAAAGGCACCAATTTCCCCTCCAGGGTTGCTTTTCCTAGCTTTAGGGAACAACCAGGGACTCCCAGTAACTGAGCAGGTCCCTGGAGCGATTTGGCCAAAGGCCATCTCCTTTTGTATGTTCATACCATAAAGTCCAGGATGCATACCAAGGAGAGTACAGTCGGGCCCTGAGGCTTAGGAGGGTCTTAGTGGCGCCTTCCTCAGAGGGCAATGCTCGCCACAGGACTTCACCTGGTAAGAGGCACTAATGGGAACAGAATGGAGGTGCCTTTACAAGGTAAACACTGAGTTACGATATGATCCAGCAGGCCCACTCCTGGGCCTATAACCTAAGAAAGAAGACAGAAGTGGAAAGACACAGGCAGGCAAATCTGCATTGCAGGAGTATTACAATAGCCAGGACATGGAAGCAACCAGAAAGTCCATCAACAGATGAGTGGACAAAGAAGAACAGGGACCTGTACAGATGGAATATTAGCCAAGGAACCAAAGGAAACAATGCCATCAACAGCACCATCGGTGAGGCTAGAGTTCATCACGCACCTTGCAGTAAGTCACAGAGCGAAAGATACATAGCCTACGATATCAGTTATAGGTGTTTCCTAAAAATTGATATCACTGAAGATATTTCCACAGAGAAAGGCAATCACAGATGCAATAAAGAGATTTATGGTTCACCCATGGACAGGTGTGAGAATTGTGTACATTAGGAAATTGGGTTTAAGAGAGAGATACAAACACAGGTGAAATACAAAATCACCAAAGGCCTACGGAATACCAAGAGAAGAGTACTCAACATTGTGTCATAAGCTACATGGGAAAAGGATCCAAAGACGACTAGATACGTGTTTATGTATAAAAGAGCCACATCTTTCACACCTACAACAAGCAAAACATTGTAATCAAACTTGCTGTGAGAAACAATAAACATTGAATTAAAAAACGAACAAGTCAGTCGTGAGGCACAAACATAAGGGGCTTTTTCCTGGCACAGTCCATTCTAATTGACAACCGAGAATACGACTTCCACGGAGGCTCTGTTGCCCGAGTAACCAGGTTTGGTAAAGGAGACCTGCTGCCGCCTTGTGGCCGTTTCTCAAAACAGCAGCTTTAAACCCAGTGCTAATGGTCACTTGATATTCAAAATCATTGCAGGCCTATAAATGACACCTGCCCTCAAAAACGATTCTTGGGTCGTCCATCGAGGAAAAAAACTCAAAAGACGTGCACACTTCAAAACGACAATTTCAAGAGGCATATTTTGTGCACATTTTGTCTTCTCTTTCTTTCTCTTGTGATAAATAAAAGGGCATGGAAAAATGCTCAACATCAGGAATTAATAAAGCCATGCAAATCCAGTCGACAGAAACGTTCACCCACCGTCGTCAGAATGATCATCAGCCACAGAGTCTACAAAGAATAAATGCTCAAGGTGTTTTAGAGAACTCTGTGCCCTCTAGCGGCCGCTGGGACGTAACCTGGTAACAGCTAGTAGTGAGAACACCGTGGAGGTGCATTGAAAGGTAAAAATTGAGCTAACCTGTAATCGGGTAGGCCCACTGATGGGCCTATCTCCCGAGTAGACCAAAATCAAAAAGACACAGGCTGGCCATCCTGCGCTGCAGCAACATGTACCATAGCCAAGACTTGGAAGAAACCCAAATGTCCATCAACAGAACAATGCACCAAGAAGAAGGGGGCCCATGTGCACAATGGAACATGAGCCACGGAAGAGCATGCAACAGTGCCGCTGGCACCACCGTAGAAGGATCTAGAGATACCCACCCAAAAGGAAGTACGAAAGAAACCGAAATAGAAATATCCTATGACATCACTTATAGCTGTTACTTCAACATTGATACCCATGAAGTCATTTCCAAGAGAAGGCCGTGCATAGATGCAGAAAACCAACTATGCTTAACCAAGTGGAAAGGTGTAAGGAATGTATGAATTTGGATATGGGGGTTTACAGACATGTACTGATACATATGAAATATATAATCACAAAATACCTAAGGAATACCAAGAGAGGTCGACTCAACACTCTGTAATAACCTACACGGGAAAGGATCCAAAGATGAATAGATTGATACATACATATGATGAACCAGATGCAGTACACCTAGAACACACACCACATTTTTATCCAATTGGCTGTGATACTGGATAACAATTAAATTTTAAAAAACACACAAGAAGTAAGGAGATATAAGCTCTTGGGGGTTTGCCCTGACACACTGCACTCTCATTTGCAGCCTACTAACACAATTTCCAGGAAGCCTCTGTTGCAGGAAAACCCAGAGTTGGAAATGGAGAAATGCTGCCGCCTTGTGGCCGTTTCCCGCAAGAGCGGCTTTAAACGCATAGCTATGGGTCACTTAACATTCACAAGGACTCAGGCCTCTAAAAGACACCTGCCCTCAAAAAAAAAATGTCCTGAGCTCGGCAGTGGTGAAAAAAATTCGAAGGAGGCAAATGTGTCAAAGAGATAGTATGAAGAGGTAAGTTTTACTCACTCTTTATCAAAAAAAGCAAAATGGAGAAAAGCTCAACCTCAGGAATGATCAGACTCCTCTAAGCTACAAAAAGCTTTCAGCTCACCCAAGTTAACTACCGTCAGCCAAAAGACTACAAACAATAAATGCTGAAGGGGTTTTAGAGAACTCTGTTCCCTCTGTCTGCGGAGGACATGTCTAGTTGTAACAGCCAATAATGAGAACAGAAAGGAGCTGCGTTTTCAATTAAAAATTGAGCCACCCTTCCATCCAGAACACCCACAGCCGAGCCTCTCACCTGAGAAGACAGGCTGCAAGAGCTGCACTCCACGAGTTTTCACAGTAGCCAAAGACACCGAAGCAACCCAAATGTCCATCAACAGATGAATGGATAAGAAGAGCTGGTCCGTGGACACAGTGGACTATTAGCCATGGAAAACAAGGAAACACTGCTCTTTGAGGCACCCGAGATGAGCCTAGAGATCATCACAGAACATGAGTTAAGTCGGAAAGCAAAAGGCATACCGTATGACATCACCTATAGGCGTTATCTAACAGCTGACACAAATGAACATATTTCCACAAAGAAAGACACTCACACACTTAGAAAACAAACTAAGCTTAAGTAAAATGAAAGGTGGGGGGAATGGATAAATTAAGATTAGTGTCACCATATGTGTACAAATACGTATTAAATATATATATCAAACAGACCGACCATATAGCAAGGGAGGTCACCAGAACACTCTGCAATAATTTACATGGGAAGAGGATCTGTACAAGAATCTATATCTATATCTATATCTCTATCTATATCTATATATAGATATATATATATATATATATATATAAAACGTACAAATGAACCAGATTCTGTACATATAGGACCAACAGTATTCTAATCATTACCCCGATTTAAACAAATTAAAAGAGCGAACAAGAAGTAATGTGACATACACTTCTGGGGTTTTTTCCTGGCACATTCCATTCTAATTGACAACCTGGGAACAGGACTTCCAGAAGGCTCTGCTGCCCTAGTAACCAGATGTGGGAATGTAGCAATGCTGACGCCTTGTGGCCGTTTCCCACAGCAGCAGCTTTAAAGTCAGTGCTAATGGTCACTCAATATTCACACCCATTGCAGGCTTGTAAATGACACCTGCCCTCCAAAACAAAATCCTGGGGTCGAAAATCGACCAAAAAAGTCGAAAGAGGGCAACCTTCCAAGAAGACAATTTCGAGAGGTTTATTGTACTCACGGTTTTTTGTTTTCTGTTTTTGTTTAACAGAATAAAAAAAGGCGTGGAAAAATGCTGAACCTTAGGAATTATTAGACACGAAAATACACGTTACAAAAACCTATCATGTCACACCACTCAGCATGGCCATCAGCGAAACTTCTGCAAACAAGAAATGCTGACGGGTTGGTGAAGAAATGCGTACCCTCGGTTCTAAGTGGGTCGTGGTAAGAGCCCCTAAGGAAAACACAGTGGAGTTGCCTGGAAAGGGTCAACATTGAGCGACCGTTCAATCAAGCATACCCACTGCTGGGTCTATCACCTGAGAGGATGAGAATCAAAAAAGACACGGGCTGGCAATCCTGCAATCCAGCAATGTTTACCGTAGCCAACACTTGGAAGCAATGAAAATGCCCAGCCACAGAGGAATGCAGAAAGGAGAAGTGGTCCATGGACACAATGGAAGAGTACTCCAGTGAAAAGTAGAAATTCCATTTTAAAAACAGATATAAGTAAGGAGACATCAGCTTTGGGGGGTTTCTCCAGACACATCCCACCGTCATTGATAACCGAGGAACAACACTGGCAGGAAGGTCTGTTTCACTAGTTACCAGAGTGGGAAACGCAGAAATGCTGCAGCCCTCTGGCCGTTACGTGCAACGGCAGCTTGAAAACCCGTGCTAATGGTCACTTCGTGTGCACAAGTCCTGGAGGGCTGTCAATGAAACCTGCCCTCAAAATGTCTTGAGGGAGGTAGTGGCCAAAATATTTCAAAAGGCGGCACATAGTTCAAGAAAAGAATGGGATGAGGTAAGCTACACACACAGTTTGAAGGAAAAAAGGACATCCCTGAAAGCTCAATTTCAAGGCTTTATGAGACGCATGCAAATCCAACCACACAGGTATCGGCTCACACCAGTCAGAAGAACCATCAGCAACAAAACTACCAACAATTCATGCTGAAGGGGTTGTGGAGAAGTGCATACCCTCTAGGTTAAGTGGGACTTTGCCGCCAGCCGCGGCGGGTCCTCAAAGTGTAGCAACAACCGACGAGAGGGGGTAGGGAACTGAACGCACTAAGGTATGGGATCAGAAGGGCACAAGCAACTGACGCTTGCAAGGCAAGTTTAATAACAAAGCCTAGCCGTATATATACCCCTAAAGCAGGGAATTTGCCTCGTCACGCCTTATCGGCATCAGCTGGTTGGTTGGCTTCTCGGCTTAGTGACACCTTATCAGCATCAGCTGTTTGGTTGGCTGCTCGGCTTCTCCCTCAAAGGCACCAATTTCCCCTCCAGGGTTGCTTTTCCTAGCTTTAGGGAACAACCAGGGACTCCCAGTAACTGAGCAGGTCCCTGGAGCGATTTGGCCAAAGGCCATCTCCTTTTGTATGTTCATACCATAAAGTCCAGGATGCATACCAAGGAGAGTACAGTCGGGCCCTGAGGCTTAGGAGGGTCTTAGTGGCGCCTTCCTCAGAGGGCAATGCTCGCCACAGGACTTCACCTGGTAAGAGGCACTAATGGGAACAGAATGGAGGTGCCTTTACAAGGTAAACACTGAGTTACGATATGATCCAGCAGGCCCACTCCTGGGCCTATAACCTAAGAAAGAAGACAGAAGTGGAAAGACACAGGCAGGCAAATCTGCATTGCAGGAGTATTACAATAGCCAGGACATGGAAGCAACCAGAAAGTCCATCAACAGATGAGTGGACAAAGAAGAACAGGGACCTGTACAGATGGAATATTAGCCAAGGAACCAAAGGAAACAATGCCATCAACAGCACCATCGGTGAGGCTAGAGTTCATCACGCACCTTGCAGTAAGTCACAGAGCGAAAGATACATAGCCTACGATATCAGTTATAGGTGTTTCCTAAAAATTGATATCACTGAAGATATTTCCACAGAGAAAGGCAATCACAGATGCAATAAAGAGATTTATGGTTCACCCATGGACAGGTGTGAGAATTGTGTACATTAGGAAATTGGGTTTAAGAGAGAGATACAAACACAGGTGAAATACAAAATCACCAAAGGCCTACGGAATACCAAGAGAAGAGTACTCAACATTGTGTCATAAGCTACATGGGAAAAGGATCCAAAGACGACTAGATACGTGTTTATGTATAAAAGAGCCACATCTTTCACACCTACAACAAGCAAAACATTGTAATCAAACTTGCTGTGAGAAACAATAAACATTGAATTAAAAAACGAACAAGTCAGTCGTGAGGCACAAACATAAGGGGCTTTTTCCTGGCACAGTCCATTCTAATTGACAACCGAGAATACGACTTCCACGGAGGCTCTGTTGCCCGAGTAACCAGGTTTGGTAAAGGAGACCTGCTGCCGCCTTGTGGCCGTTTCTCAAAACAGCAGCTTTAAACCCAGTGCTAATGGTCACTTGATATTCAAAATCATTGCAGGCCTATAAATGACACCTGCCCTCAAAAACGATTCTTGGGTCGTCCATCGAGGAAAAAAACTCAAAAGACGTGCACACTTCAAAACGACAATTTCAAGAGGCATATTTTGTGCACATTTTGTCTTCTCTTTCTTTCTCTTGTGATAAATAAAAGGGCATGGAAAAATGCTCAACATCAGGAATTAATAAAGCCATGCAAATCCAGTCGACAGAAACGTTCACCCACCGTCGTCAGAATGATCATCAGCCACAGAGTCTACAAAGAATAAATGCTCAAGGTGTTTTAGAGAACTCTGTGCCCTCTAGCGGCCGCTGGGACGTAACCTGGTAACAGCTAGTAGTGAGAACACCGTGGAGGTGCATTGAAAGGTAAAAATTGAGCTAACCTGTAATCGGGTAGGCCCACTGATGGGCCTATCTCCCGAGTAGACCAAAATCAAAAAGACACAGGCTGGCCATCCTGCGCTGCAGCAACATGTACCATAGCCAAGACTTGGAAGAAACCCAAATGTCCATCAACAGAACAATGCACCAAGAAGAAGGGGGCCCATGTGCACAATGGAACATGAGCCACGGAAGAGCATGCAACAGTGCCGCTGGCACCACCGTAGAAGGATCTAGAGATACCCACCCAAAAGGAAGTACGAAAGAAACCGAAATAGAAATATCCTATGACATCACTTATAGCTGTTACTTCAACATTGATACCCATGAAGTCATTTCCAAGAGAAGGCCGTGCATAGATGCAGAAAACCAACTATGCTTAACCAAGTGGAAAGGTGTAAGGAATGTATGAATTTGGATATGGGGGTTTACAGACATGTACTGATACATATGAAATATATAATCACAAAATACCTAAGGAATACCAAGAGAGGTCGACTCAACACTCTGTAATAACCTACACGGGAAAGGATCCAAAGATGAATAGATTGATACATACATATGATGAACCAGATGCAGTACACCTAGAACACACACCACATTTTTATCCAATTGGCTGTGATACTGGATAACAATTAAATTTTAAAAAACACACAAGAAGTAAGGAGATATAAGCTCTTGGGGGTTTGCCCTGACACACTGCACTCTCATTTGCAGCCTACTAACACAATTTCCAGGAAGCCTCTGTTGCAGGAAAACCCAGAGTTGGAAATGGAGAAATGCTGCCGCCTTGTGGCCGTTTCCCGCAAGAGCGGCTTTAAACGCATAGCTATGGGTCACTTAACATTCACAAGGACTCAGGCCTCTAAAAGACACCTGCCCTCAAAAAAAAAATGTCCTGAGCTCGGCAGTGGTGAAAAAAATTCGAAGGAGGCAAATGTGTCAAAGAGATAGTATGAAGAGGTAAGTTTTACTCACTCTTTATCAAAAAAAGCAAAATGGAGAAAAGCTCAACCTCAGGAATGATCAGACTCCTCTAAGCTACAAAAAGCTTTCAGCTCACCCAAGTTAACTACCGTCAGCCAAAAGACTACAAACAATAAATGCTGAAGGGGTTTTAGAGAACTCTGTTCCCTCTGTCTGCGGAGGACATGTCTAGTTGTAACAGCCAATAATGAGAACAGAAAGGAGCTGCGTTTTCAATTAAAAATTGAGCCACCCTTCCATCCAGAACACCCACAGCCGAGCCTCTCACCTGAGAAGACAGGCTGCAAGAGCTGCACTCCACGAGTTTTCACAGTAGCCAAAGACACCGAAGCAACCCAAATGTCCATCAACAGATGAATGGATAAGAAGAGCTGGTCCGTGGACACAGTGGACTATTAGCCATGGAAAACAAGGAAACACTGCTCTTTGAGGCACCCGAGATGAGCCTAGAGATCATCACAGAACATGAGTTAAGTCGGAAAGCAAAAGGCATACCGTATGACATCACCTATAGGCGTTATCTAACAGCTGACACAAATGAACATATTTCCACAAAGAAAGACACTCACACACTTAGAAAACAAACTAAGCTTAAGTAAAATGAAAGGTGGGGGGAATGGATAAATTAAGATTAGTGTCACCATATGTGTACAAATACGTATTAAATATATATATCAAACAGACCGACCATATAGCAAGGGAGGTCACCAGAACACTCTGCAATAATTTACATGGGAAGAGGATCTGTACAAGAATCTATATCTATATCTATATCTATATCTATATCTATATATAGATATATATATATATATATATAAAACGTACAAATGAACCAGATTCTGTACATATAGGACCAACAGTATTCTAATCATTACCCCGATTTAAACAAATTAAAAGAGCGAACAAGAAGTAATGTGACATACACTTCTGGGGTTTTTTCCTGGCACATTCCATTCTAATTGACAACCTGGGAACAGGACTTCCAGAAGGCTCTGCTGCCCTAGTAACCAGATGTGGGAATGTAGCAATGCTGACGCCTTGTGGCCGTTTCCCACAGCAGCAGCTTTAAAGTCAGTGCTAATGGTCACTCAATATTCACACCCATTGCAGGCTTGTAAATGACACCTGCCCTCCAAAACAAAATCCTGGGGTCGAAAATCGACCAAAAAAGTCGAAAGAGGGCAACCTTCCAAGAAGACAATTTCGAGAGGTTTATTGTACTCACGGTTTTTTGTTTTCTGTTTTTGTTTAACAGAATAAAAAAAGGCGTGGAAAAATGCTGAACCTTAGGAATTATTAGACACGAAAATACACGTTACAAAAACCTATCATGTCACACCACTCAGCATGGCCATCAGCGAAACTTCTGCAAACAAGAAATGCTGACGGGTTGGTGAAGAAATGCGTACCCTCGGTTCTAAGTGGGTCGTGGTAAGAGCCCCTAAGGAAAACACAGTGGAGTTGCCTGGAAAGGGTCAACATTGAGCGACCGTTCAATCAAGCATACCCACTGCTGGGTCTATCACCTGAGAGGATGAGAATCAAAAAAGACACGGGCTGGCAATCCTGCAATCCAGCAATGTTTACCGTAGCCAACACTTGGAAGCAATGAAAATGCCCAGCCACAGAGGAATGCAGAAAGGAGAAGTGGTCCATGGACACAATGGAAGAGTACTCCAGTGAAAAGTAGAAATTCCATTTTAAAAACAGATATAAGTAAGGAGACATCAGCTTTGGGGGGTTTCTCCAGACACATCCCACCGTCATTGATAACCGAGGAACAACACTGGCAGGAAGGTCTGTTTCACTAGTTACCAGAGTGGGAAACGCAGAAATGCTGCAGCCCTCTGGCCGTTACGTGCAACGGCAGCTTGAAAACCCGTGCTAATGGTCACTTCGTGTGCACAAGTCCTGGAGGGCTGTCAATGAAACCTGCCCTCAAAATGTCTTGAGGGAGGTAGTGGCCAAAATATTTCAAAAGGCGGCACATAGTTCAAGAAAAGAATGGGATGAGGTAAGCTACACACACAGTTTGAAGGAAAAAAGGACATCCCTGAAAGCTCAATTTCAAGGCTTTATGAGACGCATGCAAATCCAACCACACAGGTATCGGCTCACACCAGTCAGAAGAACCATCAGCAACAAAACTACCAACAATTCATGCTGAAGGGGTTGTGGAGAAGTGCATACCCTCTAGGTTAAGTGGGACTTTGCCGCCAGCCGCGGCGGGTCCTCAAAGTGTAGCAACAACCGACGAGAGGGGGTAGGGAACTGAACGCACTAAGGTATGGGATCAGAAGGGCACAAGCAACTGACGCTTGCAAGGCAAGTTTAATAACAAAGCCTAGCCGTATATATACCCCTAAAGCAGGGAATTTGCCTCGTCACGCCTTATCGGCATCAGCTGGTTGGTTGGCTTCTCGGCTTAGTGACACCTTATCAGCATCAGCTGTTTGGTTGGCTGCTCGGCTTCTCCCTCAAAGGCACCAATTTCCCCTCCAGGGTTGCTTTTCCTAGCTTTAGGGAACAACCAGGGACTCCCAGTAACTGAGCAGGTCCCTGGAGCGATTTGGCCAAAGGCCATCTCCTTTTGTATGTTCATACCATAAAGTCCAGGATGCATACCAAGGAGAGTACAGTCGGGCCCTGAGGCTTAGGAGGGTCTTAGTGGCGCCTTCCTCAGAGGGCAATGCTCGCCACAGGACTTCACCTGGTAAGAGGCACTAATGGGAACAGAATGGAGGTGCCTTTACAAGGTAAACACTGAGTTACGATATGATCCAGCAGGCCCACTCCTGGGCCTATAACCTAAGAAAGAAGACAGAAGTGGAAAGACACAGGCAGGCAAATCTGCATTGCAGGAGTATTACAATAGCCAGGACATGGAAGCAACCAGAAAGTCCATCAACAGATGAGTGGACAAAGAAGAACAGGGACCTGTACAGATGGAATATTAGCCAAGGAACCAAAGGAAACAATGCCATCAACAGCACCATCGGTGAGGCTAGAGTTCATCACGCACCTTGCAGTAAGTCACAGAGCGAAAGATACATAGCCTACGATATCAGTTATAGGTGTTTCCTAAAAATTGATATCACTGAAGATATTTCCACAGAGAAAGGCAATCACAGATGCAATAAAGAGATTTATGGTTCACCCATGGACAGGTGTGAGAATTGTGTACATTAGGAAATTGGGTTTAAGAGAGAGATACAAACACAGGTGAAATACAAAATCACCAAAGGCCTACGGAATACCAAGAGAAGAGTACTCAACATTGTGTCATAAGCTACATGGGAAAAGGATCCAAAGACGACTAGATACGTGTTTATGTATAAAAGAGCCACATCTTTCACACCTACAACAAGCAAAACATTGTAATCAAACTTGCTGTGAGAAACAATAAACATTGAATTAAAAAACGAACAAGTCAGTCGTGAGGCACAAACATAAGGGGCTTTTTCCTGGCACAGTCCATTCTAATTGACAACCGAGAATACGACTTCCACGGAGGCTCTGTTGCCCGAGTAACCAGGTTTGGTAAAGGAGACCTGCTGCCGCCTTGTGGCCGTTTCTCAAAACAGCAGCTTTAAACCCAGTGCTAATGGTCACTTGATATTCAAAATCATTGCAGGCCTATAAATGACACCTGCCCTCAAAAACGATTCTTGGGTCGTCCATCGAGGAAAAAAACTCAAAAGACGTGCACACTTCAAAACGACAATTTCAAGAGGCATATTTTGTGCACATTTTGTCTTCTCTTTCTTTCTCTTGTGATAAATAAAAGGGCATGGAAAAATGCTCAACATCAGGAATTAATAAAGCCATGCAAATCCAGTCGACAGAAACGTTCACCCACCGTCGTCAGAATGATCATCAGCCACAGAGTCTACAAAGAATAAATGCTCAAGGTGTTTTAGAGAACTCTGTGCCCTCTAGCGGCCGCTGGGACGTAACCTGGTAACAGCTAGTAGTGAGAACACCGTGGAGGTGCATTGAAAGGTAAAAATTGAGCTAACCTGTAATCGGGTAGGCCCACTGATGGGCCTATCTCCCGAGTAGACCAAAATCAAAAAGACACAGGCTGGCCATCCTGCGCTGCAGCAACATGTACCATAGCCAAGACTTGGAAGAAACCCAAATGTCCATCAACAGAACAATGCACCAAGAAGAAGGGGGCCCATGTGCACAATGGAACATGAGCCACGGAAGAGCATGCAACAGTGCCGCTGGCACCACCGTAGAAGGATCTAGAGATACCCACCCAAAAGGAAGTACGAAAGAAACCGAAATAGAAATATCCTATGACATCACTTATAGCTGTTACTTCAACATTGATACCCATGAAGTCATTTCCAAGAGAAGGCCGTGCATAGATGCAGAAAACCAACTATGCTTAACCAAGTGGAAAGGTGTAAGGAATGTATGAATTTGGATATGGGGGTTTACAGACATGTACTGATACATATGAAATATATAATCACAAAATACCTAAGGAATACCAAGAGAGGTCGACTCAACACTCTGTAATAACCTACACGGGAAAGGATCCAAAGATGAATAGATTGATACATACATATGATGAACCAGATGCAGTACACCTAGAACACACACCACATTTTTATCCAATTGGCTGTGATACTGGATAACAATTAAATTTTAAAAAACACACAAGAAGTAAGGAGATATAAGCTCTTGGGGGTTTGCCCTGACACACTGCACTCTCATTTGCAGCCTACTAACACAATTTCCAGGAAGCCTCTGTTGCAGGAAAACCCAGAGTTGGAAATGGAGAAATGCTGCCGCCTTGTGGCCGTTTCCCGCAAGAGCGGCTTTAAACGCATAGCTATGGGTCACTTAACATTCACAAGGACTCAGGCCTCTAAAAGACACCTGCCCTCAAAAAAAAATGTCCTGAGCTCGGCAGTGGTGAAAAAAATTCGAAGGAGGCAAATGTGTCAAAGAGATAGTATGAAGAGGTAAGTTTTACTCACTCTTTATCAAAAAAAGCAAAATGGAGAAAAGCTCAACCTCAGGAATGATCAGACTCCTCTAAGCTACAAAAAGCTTTCAGCTCACCCAAGTTAACTACCGTCAGCCAAAAGACTACAAACAATAAATGCTGAAGGGGTTTTAGAGAACTCTGTTCCCTCTGTCTGCGGAGGACATGTCTAGTTGTAACAGCCAATAATGAGAACAGAAAGGAGCTGCGTTTTCAATTAAAAATTGAGCCACCCTTCCATCCAGAACACCCACAGCCGAGCCTCTCACCTGAGAAGACAGGCTGCAAGAGCTGCACTCCACGAGTTTTCACAGTAGCCAAAGACACCGAAGCAACCCAAATGTCCATCAACAGATGAATGGATAAGAAGAGCTGGTCCGTGGACACAGTGGACTATTAGCCATGGAAAACAAGGAAACACTGCTCTTTGAGGCACCCGAGATGAGCCTAGAGATCATCACAGAACATGAGTTAAGTCGGAAAGCAAAAGGCATACCGTATGACATCACCTATAGGCGTTATCTAACAGCTGACACAAATGAACATATTTCCACAAAGAAAGACACTCACACACTTAGAAAACAAACTAAGCTTAAGTAAAATGAAAGGTGGGGGGAATGGATAAATTAAGATTAGTGTCACCATATGTGTACAAATACGTATTAAATATATATATCAAACAGACCGACCATATAGCAAGGGAGGTCACCAGAACACTCTGCAATAATTTACATGGGAAGAGGATCTGTACAAGAATCTATATCTATATCTATATCTATATCTATATCTATATATAGATATATATATATATATATATAAAACGTACAAATGAACCAGATTCTGTACATATAGGACCAACAGTATTCTAATCATTACCCCGATTTAAACAAATTAAAAGAGCGAACAAGAAGTAATGTGACATACACTTCTGGGGTTTTTTCCTGGCACATTCCATTCTAATTGACAACCTGGGAACAGGACTTCCAGAAGGCTCTGCTGCCCTAGTAACCAGATGTGGGAATGTAGCAATGCTGACGCCTTGTGGCCGTTTCCCACAGCAGCAGCTTTAAAGTCAGTGCTAATGGTCACTCAATATTCACACCCATTGCAGGCTTGTAAATGACACCTGCCCTCCAAAACAAAATCCTGGGGTCGAAAATCGACCAAAAAAGTCGAAAGAGGGCAACCTTCCAAGAAGACAATTTCGAGAGGTTTATTGTACTCACGGTTTTTTGTTTTCTGTTTTTGTTTAACAGAATAAAAAAAGGCGTGGAAAAATGCTGAACCTTAGGAATTATTAGACACGAAAATACACGTTACAAAAACCTATCATGTCACACCACTCAGCATGGCCATCAGCGAAACTTCTGCAAACAAGAAATGCTGACGGGTTGGTGAAGAAATGCGTACCCTCGGTTCTAAGTGGGTCGTGGTAAGAGCCCCTAAGGAAAACACAGTGGAGTTGCCTGGAAAGGGTCAACATTGAGCGACCGTTCAATCAAGCATACCCACTGCTGGGTCTATCACCTGAGAGGATGAGAATCAAAAAAGACACGGGCTGGCAATCCTGCAATCCAGCAATGTTTACCGTAGCCAACACTTGGAAGCAATGAAAATGCCCAGCCACAGAGGAATGCAGAAAGGAGAAGTGGTCCATGGACACAATGGAAGAGTACTCCAGTGAAAAGTAGAAATTCCATTTTAAAAACAGATATAAGTAAGGAGACATCAGCTTTGGGGGGTTTCTCCAGACACATCCCACCGTCATTGATAACCGAGGAACACCACTGGCAGGAAGGTCTGTTTCACTAGTTACCAGAGTGGGAAACGCAGAAATGCTGCAGCCCTCTGGCCGTTACGTGCAACGGCAGCTTGAAAACCCGTGCTAATGGTCACTTCGTGTGCACAAGTCCTGGAGGGCTGTCAATGAAACCTGCCCTCAAAATGTCTTGAGGGAGGTAGTGGCCAAAATATTTCAAAAGGCGGCACATAGTTCAAGAAAAGAATGGGATGAGGTAAGCTACACACACAGTTTGAAGGAAAAAAGGACATCCCTGAAAGCTCAATTTCAAGGCTTTATGAGACGCATGCAAATCCAACCACACAGGTATCGGCTCACACCAGTCAGAAGAACCATCAGCAACAAAACTACCAACAATTCATGCTGAAGGGGTTGTGGAGAAGTGCATACCCTCTAGGTTAAGTGGGACTTTGCCGCCAGCCGCGGCGGGTCCTCAAAGTGTAGCAACAACCGACGAGAGGGGGTAGGGAACTGAACGCACCAAGGTATGGGATCAGAAGGGCACAAGCAACTGACGCTTGCAAGGCAAGTTTAATAACAAAGCCTAGCCGTATATATACCCCTAAAGCAGGGAATTTGCCTCGTCACGCCTTATCGGCATCAGCTGGTTGGTTGGCTTCTCGGCTTAGTGACACCTTATCAGCATCAGCTGTTTGGTTGGCTGCTCGGCTTCTCCCTCAAAGGCACCAATTTCCCCTCCAGGGTTGCTTTTCCTAGCTTTAGGGAACAACCAGGGACTCCCAGTAACTGAGCAGGTCCCTGGAGCGATTTGGCCAAAGGCCATCTCCTTTTGTATGTTCATACCATAAAGTCCAGGATGCATACCAAGGAGAGTACAGTCGGGCCCTGAGGCTTAGGAGGGTCTTAGTGGCGCCTTCCTCAGAGGGCAATGCTCGCCACAGGACTTCACCTGGTAAGAGGCACTAATGGGAACAGAATGGAGGTGCCTTTACAAGGTAAACACTGAGTTACGATATGATCCAGCAGGCCCACTCCTGGGCCTATAACCTAAGAAAGAAGACAGAAGTGGAAAGACACAGGCAGGCAAATCTGCATTGCAGGAGTATTACAATAGCCAGGACATGGAAGCAACCAGAAAGTCCATCAACAGATGAGTGGACAAAGAAGAACAGGGACCTGTACAGATGGAATATTAGCCAAGGAACCAAAGGAAACAATGCCATCAACAGCACCATCGGTGAGGCTAGAGTTCATCACGCACCTTGCAGTAAGTCACAGAGCGAAAGATACATAGCCTACGATATCAGTTATAGGTGTTTCCTAAAAATTGATATCACTGAAGATATTTCCACAGAGAAAGGCAATCACAGATGCAATAAAGAGATTTATGGTTCACCCATGGACAGGTGTGAGAATTGTGTACATTAGGAAATTGGGTTTAAGAGAGAGATACAAACACAGGTGAAATACAAAATCACCAAAGGCCTACGGAATACCAAGAGAAGAGTACTCAACATTGTGTCATAAGCTACATGGGAAAAGGATCCAAAGACGACTAGATACGTGTTTATGTATAAAAGAGCCACATCTTTCACACCTACAACAAGCAAAACATTGTAATCAAACTTGCTGTGAGAAACAATAAACATTGAATTAAAAAACGAACAAGTCAGTCGTGAGGCACAAACATAAGGGGCTTTTTCCTGGCACAGTCCATTCTAATTGACAACCGAGAATACGACTTCCACGGAGGCTCTGTTGCCCGAGTAACCAGGTTTGGTAAAGGAGACCTGCTGCCGCCTTGTGGCCGTTTCTCAAAACAGCAGCTTTAAACCCAGTGCTAATGGTCACTTGATATTCAAAATCATTGCAGGCCTATAAATGACACCTGCCCTCAAAAACGATTCTTGGGTCGTCCATCGAGGAAAAAAACTCAAAAGACGTGCACACTTCAAAACGACAATTTCAAGAGGCATATTTTGTGCACATTTTGTCTTCTCTTTCTTTCTCTTGTGATAAATAAAAGGGCATGGAAAAATGCTCAACATCAGGAATTAATAAAGCCATGCAAATCCAGTCGACAGAAACGTTCACCCACCGTCGTCAGAATGATCATCAGCCACAGAGTCTACAAAGAATAAATGCTCAAGGTGTTTTAGAGAACTCTGTGCCCTCTAGCGGCCGCTGGGACGTAACCTGGTAACAGCTAGTAGTGAGAACACCGTGGAGGTGCATTGAAAGGTAAAAATTGAGCTAACCTGTAATCGGGTAGGCCCACTGATGGGCCTATCTCCCGAGTAGACCAAAATCAAAAAGACACAGGCTGGCCATCCTGCGCTGCAGCAACATGTACCATAGCCAAGACTTGGAAGAAACCCAAATGTCCATCAACAGAACAATGCACCAAGAAGAAGGGGGCCCATGTGCACAATGGAACATGAGCCACGGAAGAGCATGCAACAGTGCCGCTGGCACCACCGTAGAAGGATCTAGAGATACCCACCCAAAAGGAAGTACGAAAGAAACCGAAATAGAAATATCCTATGACATCACTTATAGCTGTTACTTCAACATTGATACCCATGAAGTCATTTCCAAGAGAAGGCCGTGCATAGATGCAGAAAACCAACTATGCTTAACCAAGTGGAAAGGTGTAAGGAATGTATGAATTTGGATATGGGGGTTTACAGACATGTACTGATACATATGAAATATATAATCACAAAATACCTAAGGAATACCAAGAGAGGTCGACTCAACACTCTGTAATAACCTACACGGGAAAGGATCCAAAGATGAATAGATTGATACATACATATGATGAACCAGATGCAGTACACCTAGAACACACACCACATTTTTATCCAATTGGCTGTGATACTGGATAACAATTAAATTTTAAAAAACACACAAGAAGTAAGGAGATATAAGCTCTTGGGGGTTTGCCCTGACACACTGCACTCTCATTTGCAGCCTACTAACACAATTTCCAGGAAGCCTCTGTTGCAGGAAAACCCAGAGTTGGAAATGGAGAAATGCTGCCGCCTTGTGGCCGTTTCCCGCAAGAGCGGCTTTAAACGCATAGCTATGGGTCACTTAACATTCACAAGGACTCAGGCCTCTAAAAGACACCTGCCCTCAAAAAAAAAATGTCCTGAGCTCGGCAGTGGTGAAAAAAATTCGAAGGAGGCAAATGTGTCAAAGAGATAGTATGAAGAGGTAAGTTTTACTCACTCTTTATCAAAAAAAGCAAAATGGAGAAAAGCTCAACCTCAGGAATGATCAGACTCCTCTAAGCTACAAAAAGCTTTCAGCTCACCCAAGTTAACTACCGTCAGCCAAAAGACTACAAACAATAAATGCTGAAGGGGTTTTAGAGAACTCTGTTCCCTCTGTCTGCGGAGGACATGTCTAGTTGTAACAGCCAATAATGAGAACAGAAAGGAGCTGCGTTTTCAATTAAAAATTGAGCCACCCTTCCATCCAGAACACCCACAGCCGAGCCTCTCACCTGAGAAGACAGGCTGCAAGAGCTGCACTCCACGAGTTTTCACAGTAGCCAAAGACACCGAAGCAACCCAAATGTCCATCAACAGATGAATGGATAAGAAGAGCTGGTCCGTGGACACAGTGGACTATTAGCCATGGAAAACAAGGAAACACTGCTCTTTGAGGCACCCGAGATGAGCCTAGAGATCATCACAGAACATGAGTTAAGTCGGAAAGCAAAAGGCATACCGTATGACATCACCTATAGGCGTTATCTAACAGCTGACACAAATGAACATATTTCCACAAAGAAAGACACTCACACACTTAGAAAACAAACTAAGCTTAAGTAAAATGAAAGGTGGGGGGAATGGATAAATTAAGATTAGTGTCACCATATGTGTACAAATACGTATTAAATATATATATCAAACAGACCGACCATATAGCAAGGGAGGTCACCAGAACACTCTGCAATAATTTACATGGGAAGAGGATCTGTACAAGAATCTATATCTATATCTATATCTATATATAGATATATATATATATATATATAAAACGTACAAATGAACCAGATTCTGTACATATAGGACCAACAGTATTCTAATCATTACCCCGATTTAAACAAATTAAAAGAGCGAACAAGAAGTAATGTGACATACACTTCTGGGGTTTTTTCCTGGCACATTCCATTCTAATTGACAACCTGGGAACAGGACTTCCAGAAGCCTCTGCTGCCCTAGTAACCAGATGTGGGAATGTAGCAATGCTGACGCCTTGTGGCCGTTTCCCACAGCAGCAGCTTTAAAGTCAGTGCTAATGGTCACTCAATATTCACACCCATTGCAGGCTTGTAAATGACACCTGCCCTCCAAAACAAAATCCTGGGGTCGAAAATCGACCAAAAAAGTCGAAAGAGGGCAACCTTCCAAGAAGACAATTTCGAGAGGTTTATTGTACTCACGGTTTTTTGTTTTCTGTTTTTGTTTAACAGAATAAAAAAAGGCGTGGAAAAATGCTGAACCTTAGGAATTATTAGACACGAAAATACACGTTACAAAAACCTATCATGTCACACCACTCAGCATGGCCATCAGCGAAACTTCTGCAAACAAGAAATGCTGACGGGTTGGTGAAGAAATGCGTACCCTCGGTTCTAAGTGGGTCGTGGTAAGAGCCCCTAAGGAAAACACAGTGGAGTTGCCTGGAAAGGGTCAACATTGAGCGACCGTTCAATCAAGCATACCCACTGCTGGGTCTATCACCTGAGAGGATGAGAATCAAAAAAGACACGGGCTGGCAATCCTGCAATCCAGCAATGTTTACCGTAGCCAACACTTGGAAGCAATGAAAATGCCCAGCCACAGAGGAATGCAGAAAGGAGAAGTGGTCCATGGACACAATGGAAGAGTACTCCAGTGAAAAGTAGAAATTCCATTTTAAAAACAGATATAAGTAAGGAGACATCAGCTTTGGGGGGTTTCTCCAGACACATCCCACCGTCATTGATAACCGAGGAACAACACTGGCAGGAAGGTCTGTTTCACTAGTTACCAGAGTGGGAAACGCAGAAATGCTGCAGCCCTCTGGCCGTTACGTGCAACGGCAGCTTGAAAACCCGTGCTAATGGTCACTTCGTGTGCACAAGTCCTGGAGGGCTGTCAATGAAACCTGCCCTCAAAATGTCTTGAGGGAGGTAGTGGCCAAAATATTTCAAAAGGCGGCACATAGTTCAAGAAAAGAATGGGATGAGGTAAGCTACACACACAGTTTGAAGGAAAAAAGGACATCCCTGAAAGCTCAATTTCAAGGCTTTATGAGACGCATGCAAATCCAACCACACAGGTATCGGCTCACACCAGTCAGAAGAACCATCAGCAACAAAACTACCAACAATTCATGCTGAAGGGGTTGTGGAGAAGTGCATACCCTCTAGGTTAAGTGGGACTTTGCCGCCAGCCGCGGCGGGTCCTCAAAGTGTAGCAACAACCGACGAGAGGGGGTAGGGAACTGAACGCACCAAGGTATGGGATCAGAAGGGCACAAGCAACTGACGCTTGCAAGGCAAGTTTAATAACAAAGCCTAGCCGTATATATACCCCTAAAGCAGGGAATTTGCCTCGTCACGCCTTATCGGCATCAGCTGGTTGGTTGGCTTCTCGGCTTAGTGACACCTTATCAGCATCAGCTGTTTGGTTGGCTGCTCGGCTTCTCCCTCAAAGGCACCAATTTCCCCTCCAGGGTTGCTTTTCCTAGCTTTAGGGAACAACCAGGGACTCCCAGTAACTGAGCAGGTCCCTGGAGCGATTTGGCCAAAGGCCATCTCCTTTTGTATGTTCATACCATAAAGTCCAGGATGCATACCAAGGAGAGTACAGTCGGGCCCTGAGGCTTAGGAGGGTCTTAGTGGCGCCTTCCTCAGAGGGCAATGCTCGCCACAGGACTTCACCTGGTAAGAGGCACTAATGGGAACAGAATGGAGGTGCCTTTACAAGGTAAACACTGAGTTACGATATGATCCAGCAGGCCCACTCCTGGGCCTATAACCTAAGAAAGAAGACAGAAGTGGAAAGACACAGGCAGGCAAATCTGCATTGCAGGAGTATTACAATAGCCAGGACATGGAAGCAACCAGAAAGTCCATCAACAGATGAGTGGACAAAGAAGAACAGGGACCTGTACAGATGGAATATTAGCCAAGGAACCAAAGGAAACAATGCCATCAACAGCACCATCGGTGAGGCTAGAGTTCATCACGCACCTTGCAGTAAGTCACAGAGCGAAAGATACATAGCCTACGATATCAGTTATAGGTGTTTCCTAAAAATTGATATCACTGAAGATATTTCCACAGAGAAAGGCAATCACAGATGCAATAAAGAGATTTATGGTTCACCCATGGACAGGTGTGAGAATTGTGTACATTAGGAAATTGGGTTTAAGAGAGAGATACAAACACAGGTGAAATACAAAATCACCAAAGGCCTACGGAATACCAAGAGAAGAGTACTCAACATTGTGTCATAAGCTACATGGGAAAAGGATCCAAAGACGACTAGATACGTGTTTATGTATAAAAGAGCCACATCTTTCACACCTACAACAAGCAAAACATTGTAATCAAACTTGCTGTGAGAAACAATAAACATTGAATTAAAAAACGAACAAGTCAGTCGTGAGGCACAAACATAAGGGGCTTTTTCCTGGCACAGTCCATTCTAATTGACAACCGAGAATACGACTTCCACGGAGGCTCTGTTGCCCGAGTAACCAGGTTTGGTAAAGGAGACCTGCTGCCGCCTTGTGGCCGTTTCTCAAAACAGCAGCTTTAAACCCAGTGCTAATGGTCACTTGATATTCAAAATCATTGCAGGCCTATAAATGACACCTGCCCTCAAAAACGATTCTTGGGTCGTCCATCGAGGAAAAAAACTCAAAAGACGTGCACACTTCAAAACGACAATTTCAAGAGGCATATTTTGTGCACATTTTGTCTTCTCTTTCTTTCTCTTGTGATAAATAAAAGGGCATGGAAAAATGCTCAACATCAGGAATTAATAAAGCCATGCAAATCCAGTCGACAGAAACGTTCACCCACCGTCGTCAGAATGATCATCAGCCACAGAGTCTACAAAGAATAAATGCTCAAGGTGTTTTAGAGAACTCTGTGCCCTCTAGCGGCCGCTGGGACGTAACCTGGTAACAGCTAGTAGTGAGAACACCGTGGAGGTGCATTGAAAGGTAAAAATTGAGCTAACCTGTAATCGGGTAGGCCCACTGATGGGCCTATCTCCCGAGTAGACCAAAATCAAAAAGACACAGGCTGGCCATCCTGCGCTGCAGCAACATGTACCATAGCCAAGACTTGGAAGAAACCCAAATGTCCATCAACAGAACAATGCACCAAGAAGAAGGGGGCCCATGTGCACAATGGAACATGAGCCACGGAAGAGCATGCAACAGTGCCGCTGGCACCACCGTAGAAGGATCTAGAGATACCCACCCAAAAGGAAGTACGAAAGAAACCGAAATAGAAATATCCTATGACATCACTTATAGCTGTTACTTCAACATTGATACCCATGAAGTCATTTCCAAGAGAAGGCCGTGCATAGATGCAGAAAACCAACTATGCTTAACCAAGTGGAAAGGTGTAAGGAATGTATGAATTTGGATATGGGGGTTTACAGACATGTACTGATACATATGAAATATATAATCACAAAATACCTAAGGAATACCAAGAGAGGTCGACTCAACACTCTGTAATAACCTACACGGGAAAGGATCCAAAGATGAATAGATTGATACATACATATGATGAACCAGATGCAGTACACCTAGAACACACACCACATTTTTATCCAATTGGCTGTGATACTGGATAACAATTAAATTTTAAAAAACACACAAGAAGTAAGGAGATATAAGCTCTTGGGGGTTTGCCCTGACACACTGCACTCTCATTTGCAGCCTACTAACACAATTTCCAGGAAGCCTCTGTTGCAGGAAAACCCAGAGTTGGAAATGGAGAAATGCTGCCGCCTTGTGGCCGTTTCCCGCAAGAGCGGCTTTAAACGCATAGCTATGGGTCACTTAACATTCACAAGGACTCAGGCCTCTAAAAGACACCTGCCCTCAAAAAAAAAATGTCCTGAGCTCGGCAGTGGTGAAAAAAATTCGAAGGAGGCAAATGTGTCAAAGAGATAGTATGAAGAGGTAAGTTTTACTCACTCTTTATCAAAAAAAGCAAAATGGAGAAAAGCTCAACCTCAGGAATGATCAGACTCCTCTAAGCTACAAAAAGCTTTCAGCTCACCCAAGTTAACTACCGTCAGCCAAAAGACTACAAACAA
Source organism: Kogia breviceps (assembly GCF_026419965.1). Lineage (NCBI taxonomy): Eukaryota > Metazoa > Chordata > Mammalia > Artiodactyla > Physeteridae > Kogia > Kogia breviceps. The sequence goes on along the minus strand of NC_081312.1, from coordinate 129,482,890 downwards.
TAAATGCTGAAGGGGTTTTAGAGAACTCTGTTCCCTCTGTCTGCGGAGGACATGTCTAGTTGTAACAGCCAATAATGAGAACAGAAAGGAGCTGCGTTTTCAATTAAAAATTGAGCCACCCTTCCATCCAGAACACCCACAGCCGAGCCTCTCACCTGAGAAGACAGGCTGCAAGAGCTGCACTCCACGAGTTTTCACAGTAGCCAAAGACACCGAAGCAACCCAAATGTCCATCAACAGATGAATGGATAAGAAGAGCTGGTCCGTGGACACAGTGGACTATTAGCCATGGAAAACAAGGAAACACTGCTCTTTGAGGCACCCGAGATGAGCCTAGAGATCATCACAGAACATGAGTTAAGTCGGAAAGCAAAAGGCATACCGTATGACATCACCTATAGGCGTTATCTAACAGCTGACACAAATGAACATATTTCCACAAAGAAAGACACTCACACACTTAGAAAACAAACTAAGCTTAAGTAAAATGAAAGGTGGGGGGAATGGATAAATTAAGATTAGTGTCACCATATGTGTACAAATACGTATTAAATATATATATCAAACAGACCGACCATATAGCAAGGGAGGTCACCAGAACACTCTGCAATAATTTACATGGGAAGAGGATCTGTACAAGAATCTATATCTATATCTATATCTATATCTATATCTATATCTATATATATATATATATATATATATATATAAAACGTACAAATGAACCAGATTCTGTACATATAGGACCAACAGTATTCTAATCATTACCCCGATTTAAACAAATTAAAAGAGCGAACAAGAAGTAATGTGACATACACTTCTGGGGTTTTTTCCTGGCACATTCCATTCTAATTGACAACCTGGGAACAGGACTTCCAGAAGGCTCTGCTGCCCTAGTAACCAGATGTGGGAATGTAGCAATGCTGACGCCTTGTGGCCGTTTCCCACAGCAGCAGCTTTAAAGTCAGTGCTAATGGTCACTCAATATTCACACCCATTGCAGGCTTGTAAATGACACCTGCCCTCCAAAACAAAATCCTGGGGTCGAAAATCGACCAAAAAAGTCGAAAGAGGGCAACCTTCCAAGAAGACAATTTCGAGAGGTTTATTGTACTCACGGTTTTTTGTTTTCTGTTTTTGTTTAACAGAATAAAAAAAGGCGTGGAAAAATGCTGAACCTTAGGAATTATTAGACACGAAAATACACGTTACAAAAACCTATCATGTCACACCACTCAGCATGGCCATCAGCGAAACTTCTGCAAACAAGAAATGCTGACGGGTTGGTGAAGAAATGCGTACCCTCGGTTCTAAGTGGGTCGTGGTAAGAGCCCCTAAGGAAAACACAGTGGAGTTGCCTGGAAAGGGTCAACATTGAGCGACCGTTCAATCAAGCATACCCACTGCTGGGTCTATCACCTGAGAGGATGAGAATCAAAAAAGACACGGGCTGGCAATCCTGCAATCCAGCAATGTTTACCGTAGCCAACACTTGGAAGCAATGAAAATGCCCAGCCACAGAGGAATGCAGAAAGGAGAAGTGGTCCATGGACACAATGGAAGAGTACTCCAGTGAAAAGTAGAAATTCCATTTTAAAAACAGATATAAGTAAGGAGACATCAGCTTTGGGGGGTTTCTCCAGACACATCCCACCGTCATTGATAACCGAGGAACAACACTGGCAGGAAGGTCTGTTTCACTAGTTACCAGAGTGGGAAACGCAGAAATGCTGCAGCCCTCTGGCCGTTACGTGCAACGGCAGCTTGAAAACCCGTGCTAATGGTCACTTCGTGTGCACAAGTCCTGGAGGGCTGTCAATGAAACCTGCCCTCAAAATGTCTTGAGGGAGGTAGTGGCCAAAATATTTCAAAAGGCGGCACATAGTTCAAGAAAAGAATGGGATGAGGTAAGCTACACACACAGTTTGAAGGAAAAAAGGACATCCCTGAAAGCTCAATTTCAAGGCTTTATGAGACGCATGCAAATCCAACCACACAGGTATCGGCTCACACCAGTCAGAAGAACCATCAGCAACAAAACTACCAACAATTCATGCTGAAGGGGTTGTGGAGAAGTGCATACCCTCTAGGTTAAGTGGGACTTTGCCGCCAGCCGCGGCGGGTCCTCAAAGTGTAGCAACAACCGACGAGAGGGGGTAGGGAACTGAACGCACCAAGGTATGGGATCAGAAGGGCACAAGCAACTGACGCTTGCAAGGCAAGTTTAATAACAAAGCCTAGCCGTATATATACCCCTAAAGCAGGGAATTTGCCTCGTCACGCCTTATCGGCATCAGCTGGTTGGTTGGCTTCTCGGCTTAGTGACACCTTATCAGCATCAGCTGTTTGGTTGGCTGCTCGGCTTCTCCCTCAAAGGCACCAATTTCCCCTCCAGGGTTGCTTTTCCTAGCTTTAGGGAACAACCAGGGACTCCCAGTAACTGAGCAGGTCCCTGGAGCGATTTGGCCAAAGGCCATCTCCTTTTGTATGTTCATACCATAAAGTCCAGGATGCATACCAAGGAGAGTACAGTCGGGCCCTGAGGCTTAGGAGGGTCTTAGTGGCGCCTTCCTCAGAGGGCAATGCTCGCCACAGGACTTCACCTGGTAAGAGGCACTAATGGGAACAGAATGGAGGTGCCTTTACAAGGTAAACACTGAGTTACGATATGATCCAGCAGGCCCACTCCTGGGCCTATAACCTAAGAAAGAAGACAGAAGTGGAAAGACACAGGCAGGCAAATCTGCATTGCAGGAGTATTACAATAGCCAGGACATGGAAGCAACCAGAAAGTCCATCAACAGATGAGTGGACAAAGAAGAACAGGGACCTGTACAGATGGAATATTAGCCAAGGAACCAAAGGAAACAATGCCATCAACAGCACCATCGGTGAGGCTAGAGTTCATCACGCACCTTGCAGTAAGTCACAGAGCGAAAGATACATAGCCTACGATATCAGTTATAGGTGTTTCCTAAAAATTGATATCACTGAAGATATTTCCACAGAGAAAGGCAATCACAGATGCAATAAAGAGATTTATGGTTCACCCATGGACAGGTGTGAGAATTGTGTACATTAGGAAATTGGGTTTAAGAGAGAGATACAAACACAGGTGAAATACAAAATCACCAAAGGCCTACGGAATACCAAGAGAAGAGTACTCAACATTGTGTCATAAGCTACATGGGAAAAGGATCCAAAGACGACTAGATACGTGTTTATGTATAAAAGAGCCACATCTTTCACACCTACAACAAGCAAAACATTGTAATCAAACTTGCTGTGAGAAACAATAAACATTGAATTAAAAAACGAACAAGTCAGTCGTGAGGCACAAACATAAGGGGCTTTTTCCTGGCACAGTCCATTCTAATTGACAACCGAGAATACGACTTCCACGGAGGCTCTGTTGCCCGAGTAACCAGGTTTGGTAAAGGAGACCTGCTGCCGCCTTGTGGCCGTTTCTCAAAACAGCAGCTTTAAACCCAGTGCTAATGGTCACTTGATATTCAAAATCATTGCAGGCCTATAAATGACACCTGCCCTCAAAAACGATTCTTGGGTCGTCCATCGAGGAAAAAAACTCAAAAGACGTGCACACTTCAAAACGACAATTTCAAGAGGCATATTTTGTGCACATTTTGTCTTCTCTTTCTTTCTCTTGTGATAAATAAAAGGGCATGGAAAAATGCTCAACATCAGGAATTAATAAAGCCATGCAAATCCAGTCGACAGAAACGTTCACCCACCGTCGTCAGAATGATCATCAGCCACAGAGTCTACAAAGAATAAATGCTCAAGGTGTTTTAGAGAACTCTGTGCCCTCTAGCGGCCGCTGGGACGTAACCTGGTAACAGCTAGTAGTGAGAACACCGTGGAGGTGCATTGAAAGGTAAAAATTGAGCTAACCTGTAATCGGGTAGGCCCACTGATGGGCCTATCTCCCGAGTAGACCAAAATCAAAAAGACACAGGCTGGCCATCCTGCGCTGCAGCAACATGTACCATCGCCAAGACTTGGAAGAAACCCAAATGTCCATCAACAGAACAATGCACCAAGAAGAAGGGGGCCCATGTGCACAATGGAACATGAGCCACGGAAGAGCATGCAACAGTGCCGCTGGCACCACCGTAGAAGGATCTAGAGATACCCACCCAGAAGGAAGTACGAAAGAAACCGAAATAGAAATATCCTATGACATCACTTATAGCTGTTACTTCAACATTGATACCCATGAAGTCATTTCCAAGAGAAGGCCGTGCATAGATGCAGAAAACCAACTATGCTTAACCAAGTGGAAAGGTGTAAGGAATGTATGAATTTGGATATGGGGGTTTACAGACATGTACTGATACACATGACATATATAATCACAAAATACCTAAGGAATACCAAGAGAGGTCGACTCAACACTCTGTAATAACCTACACGGAAAAGGATCCAAAGATGAATAGATTGATACATACATATGATGAACCAGATGCAGTACACCTAGAACACACACCACATTTTTATCCAATTGGCTGTGATACTGGATAACAATTAAATTTTAAAAAACACACAAGAAGTAAGGAGATATAAGCTCTTGGGGGTTTGCCCTGACACACTGCACTCTCATTTGCAGCCTACTAACACAATTTCCAGGAAGCCTCTGTTGCAGGAAAACCCAGAGTTGGAAATGGAGAAATGCTGCCGCCTTGTGGCCGTTTCCCGCAAGAGCGGCTTTAAACGCATAGCTATGGGTCACTTAACATTCACAAGGACTCAGGCCTCTAAAAGACACCTGCCCTCAAAAAAAAAATGTCCTGAGCTCGGCAGTGGTGAAAAAAATTCGAAGGAGGCAAATGTGTCAAAGAGATAGTATGAAGAGGTAAGTTTTACTCACTCTTTATCAAAAAAAGCAAAATGGAGAAAAGCTCAACCTCAGGAATGATCAGACTCCTCTAAGCTACAAAAAGCTTTCAGCTCACCCAAGTTAACTACCGTCAGCCAAAAGACTACAAACAATAAATGCTGAAGGGGTTTTAGAGAACTCTGTTCCCTCTGTCTGCGGAGGACATGTCTAGTTGTAACAGCCAATAATGAGAACAGAAAGGAGCTGCGTTTTCAATTAAAAATTGAGCCACCCTTCCATCCAGAACACCCACAGCCGAGCCTCTCACCTGAGAAGACAGGCTGCAAGAGCTGCACTCCACGAGTTTTCACAGTAGCCAAAGACACCGAAGCAACCCAAATGTCCATCAACAGATGAATGGATAAGAAGAGCTGGTCCGTGGACACAGTGGACTATTAGCCATGGAAAACAAGGAAACACTGCTCTTTGAGGCACCCGAGATGAGCCTAGAGATCATCACAGAACATGAGTTAAGTCGGAAAGCAAAAGGCATACCGTATGACATCACCTATAGGCGTTATCTAACAGCTGACACAAATGAACATATTTCCACAAAGAAAGACACTCACACACTTAGAAAACAAACTAAGCTTAAGTAAAATGAAAGGTGGGGGGAATGGATAAATTAAGATTAGTGTCACCATATGTGTACAAATACGTATTAAATATATATATCAAACAGACCGACCATATAGCAAGGGAGGTCACCAGAACACTCTGCAATAATTTACATGGGAAGAGGATCTGTACAAGAATCTATATCTATATCTATATCTATATCTATATCTATATATAGATATATATATATATATATATAAAACGTACAAATGAACCAGATTCTGTACATATAGGACCAACAGTATTCTAATCATTACCCCGATTTAAACAAATTAAAAGAGCGAACAAGAAGTAATGTGACATACACTTCTGGGGTTTTTTCCTGGCACATTCCATTCTAATTGACAACCTGGGAACAGGACTTCCAGAAGGCTCTGCTGCCCTAGTAACCAGATGTGGGAATGTAGCAATGCTGACGCCTTGTGGCCGTTTCCCACAGCAGCAGCTTTAAAGTCAGTGCTAATGGTCACTCAATATTCACACCCATTGCAGGCTTGTAAATGACACCTGCCCTCCAAAACAAAATCCTGGGGTCGAAAATCGACCAAAAAAGTCGAAAGAGGGCAACCTTCCAAGAAGACAATTTCGAGAGGTTTATTGTACTCACGGTTTTTTGTTTTCTGTTTTTGTTTAACAGAATAAAAAAAGGCGTGGAAAAATGCTGAACCTTAGGAATTATTAGACACGAAAATACACGTTACAAAAACCTATCATGTCACACCACTCAGCATGGCCATCAGCGAAACTTCTGCAAACAAGAAATGCTGACGGGTTGGTGAAGAAATGCGTACCCTCGGTTCTAAGTGGGTCGTGGTAAGAGCCCCTAAGGAAAACACAGTGGAGTTGCCTGGAAAGGGTCAACATTGAGCGACCGTTCAATCAAGCATACCCACTGCTGGGTCTATCACCTGAGAGGATGAGAATCAAAAAAGACACGGGCTGGCAATCCTGCAATCCAGCAATGTTTACCGTAGCCAACACTTGGAAGCAATGAAAATGCCCAGCCACAGAGGAATGCAGAAAGGAGAAGTGGTCCATGGACACAATGGAAGAGTACTCCAGTGAAAAGTAGAAATTCCATTTTAAAAACAGATATAAGTAAGGAGACATCAGCTTTGGGGGGTTTCTCCAGACACATCCCACCGTCATTGATAACCGAGGAACAACACTGGCAGGAAGGTCTGTTTCACTAGTTACCAGAGTGGGAAACGCAGAAATGCTGCAGCCCTCTGGCCGTTACGTGCAACGGCAGCTTGAAAACCCGTGCTAATGGTCACTTCGTGTGCACAAGTCCTGGAGGGCTGTCAATGAAACCTGCCCTCAAAATGTCTTGAGGGAGGTAGTGGCCAAAATATTTCAAAAGGCGGCACATAGTTCAAGAAAAGAATGGGATGAGGTAAGCTACACACACAGTTTGAAGGAAAAAAGGACATCCCTGAAAGCTCAATTTCAAGGCTTTATGAGACGCATGCAAATCCAACCACACAGGTATCGGCTCACACCAGTCAGAAGAACCATCAGCAACAAAACTACCAACAATTCATGCTGAAGGGGTTGTGGAGAAGTGCATACCCTCTAGGTTAAGTGGGACTTTGCCGCCAGCCGCGGCGGGTCCTCAAAGTGTAGCAACAACCGACGAGAGGGGGTAGGGAACTGAACGCACTAAGGTATGGGATCAGAAGGGCACAAGCAACTGACGCTTGCAAGGCAAGTTTAATAACAAAGCCTAGCCGTATATATACCCCTAAAGCAGGGAATTTGCCTCGTCACGCCTTATCGGCATCAGCTGGTTGGTTGGCTTCTCGGCTTAGTGACACCTTATCAGCATCAGCTGTTTGGTTGGCTGCTCGGCTTCTCCCTCAAAGGCACCAATTTCCCCTCCAGGGTTGCTTTTCCTAGCTTTAGGGAACAACCAGGGACTCCCAGTAACTGAGCAGGTCCCTGGAGCGATTTGGCCAAAGGCCATCTCCTTTTGTATGTTCATACCATAAAGTCCAGGATGCATACCAAGGAGAGTACAGTCGGGCCCTGAGGCTTAGGAGGGTCTTAGTGGCGCCTTCCTCAGAGGGCAATGCTCGCCACAGGACTTCACCTGGTAAGAGGCACTAATGGGAACAGAATGGAGGTGCCTTTACAAGGTAAACACTGAGTTACGATATGATCCAGCAGGCACACTCCTGGGCCTATAACCTAAGAAAGAAGACAGAAGTGGAAAGACACAGGCAGGCAAATCTGCATTGCAGGAGTATTACAATAGCCAGGACATGGAAGCAACCAGAAAGTCCATCAACAGATGAGTGGACAAAGAAGAACAGGGACCTGTACAGATGGAATATTAGCCAAGGAACCAAAGGAAACAATGCCATCAACAGCACCATCGGTGAGGCTAGAGTTCATCACGCACCTTGCAGTAAGTCACAGAGCGAAAGATACATAGCCTACGATATCAGTTATAGGTGTTTCCTAAAAATTGATATCACTGAAGATATTTCCACAGAGAAAGGCAATCACAGATGCAATAAAGAGATTTATGGTTCACCCATGGACAGGTGTGAGAATTGTGTACATTAGGAAATTGGGTTTAAGAGAGAGATACAAACACAGGTGAAATACAAAATCACCAAAGGCCTATGGAATACCAAGAGAAGAGTACTCAACATTGTGTCATAAGCTACATGGGAAAAGGATCCAAAGACGACTAGATACGTGTTTATGTATAAAAGAGCCACATCTTTCACACCTACAACAAGCAAAACATTGTAATCAAACTTGCTGTGAGAAACAATAAACATTGAATTAAAAAACGAACAAGTCAGTCGTGAGGCACAAACATAAGGGGCTTTTTCCTGGCACAGTCCATTCTAATTGACAACCGAGAATACGACTTCCACGGAGGCTCTGTTGCCCGAGTAACCAGGTTTGGTAAAGGAGACCTGCTGCCGCCTTGTGGCCGTTTCTCAAAACAGCAGCTTTAAACCCAGTGCTAATGGTCACTTGATATTCAAAATCATTGCAGGCCTATAAATGACACCTGCCCTCAAAAACGATTCTTGGGTCGTCCATCGAGGAAAAAAACTCAAAAGACGTGCACACTTCAAAACGACAATTTCAAGAGGCATATTTTGTGCACATTTTGTCTTCTCTTTCTTTCTCTTGTGATAAATAAAAGGGCATGGAAAAATGCTCAACATCAGGAATTAATAAAGCCATGCAAATCCAGTCGACAGAAACGTTCACCCACCGTCGTCAGAATGATCATCAGCCACAGAGTCTACAAAGAATAAATGCTCAAGGTGTTTTAGAGAACTCTGTGCCCTCTAGCGGCCGCTGGGACGTAACCTGGTAACAGCTAGTAGTGAGAACACCGTGGAGGTGCATTGAAAGGTAAAAATTGAGCTAACCTGTAATCGGGTAGGCCCACTGATGGGCCTATCTCCCGAGTAGACCAAAATCAAAAAGACACAGGCTGGCCATCCTGCGCTGCAGCAACATGTACCATAGCCAAGACTTGGAAGAAACCCAAATGTCCATCAACAGAACAATGCACCAAGAAGAAGGGGGCCCATGTGCACAATGGAACATGAGCCACGGAAGAGCATGCAACAGTGCCGCTGGCACCACCGTAGAAGGATCTAGAGATACCCACCCAAAAGGAAGTACGAAAGAAACCGAAATAGAAATATCCTATGACATCACTTATAGCTGTTACTTCAACATTGATACCCATGAAGTCATTTCCAAGAGAAGGCCGTGCATAGATGCAGAAAACCAACTATGCTTAACCAAGTGGAAAGGTGTAAGGAATGTATGAATTTGGATATGGGGGTTTACAGACATGTACTGATACATATGAAATATATAATCACAAAATACCTAAGGAATACCAAGAGAGGTCGACTCAACACTCTGTAATAACCTACACGGGAAAGGATCCAAAGATGAATAGATTGATACATACATATGATGAACCAGATGCAGTACACCTAGAACACACACCACATTTTTATCCAATTGGCTGTGATACTGGATAACAATTAAATTTTAAAAAACACACAAGAAGTAAGGAGATATAAGCTCTTGGGGGTTTGCCCTGACACACTGCACTCTCATTTGCAGCCTACTAACACAATTTCCAGGAAGCCTCTGTTGCAGGAAAACCCAGAGTTGGAAATGGAGAAATGCTGCCGCCTTGTGGCCGTTTCCCGCAAGAGCGGCTTTAAACGCATAGCTATGGGTCACTTAACATTCACAAGGACTCAGGCCTCTAAAAGACACCTGCCCTCAAAAAAAAAATGTCCTGAGCTCGGCAGTGGTGAAAAAAATTCGAAGGAGGCAAATGTGTCAAAGAGATAGTATGAAGAGGTAAGTTTTACTCACTCTTTATCAAAAAAAGCAAAATGGAGAAAAGCTCAACCTCAGGAATGATCAGACTCCTCTAAGCTACAAAAAGCTTTCAGCTCACCCAAGTTAACTACCGTCAGCCAAAAGACTACAAACAATAAATGCTGAAGGGGTTTTAGAGAACTCTGTTCCCTCTGTCTGCGGAGGACATGTCTAGTTGTAACAGCCAATAATGAGAACAGAAAGGAGCTGCGTTTTCAATTAAAAATTGAGCCACCCTTCCATCCAGAACACCCACAGCCGAGCCTCTCACCTGAGAAGACAGGCTGCAAGAGCTGCACTCCACGAGTTTTCACAGTAGCCAAAGACACCGAAGCAACCCAAATGTCCATCAACAGATGAATGGATAAGAAGAGCTGGTCCGTGGACACAGTGGACTATTAGCCATGGAAAACAAGGAAACACTGCTCTTTGAGGCACCCGAGATGAGCCTAGAGATCATCACAGAACATGAGTTAAGTCGGAAAGCAAAAGGCATACCGTATGACATCACCTATAGGCGTTATCTAACAGCTGACACAAATGAACATATTTCCACAAAGAAAGACACTCACACACTTAGAAAACAAACTAAGCTTAAGTAAAATGAAAGGTGGGGGGAATGGATAAATTAAGATTAGTGTCACCATATGTGTACAAATACGTATTAAATATATATATCAAACAGACCGACCATATAGCAAGGGAGGTCACCAGAACACTCTGCAATAATTTACATGGGAAGAGGATCTGTACAAGAATATCTATATCTATATCTATATCTATATCTATATATAGATATATATATATATATATAAAACGTACAAATGAACCAGATTCTGTACATATAGGACCAACAGTATTCTAATCATTACCCCGATTTAAACAAATTAAAAGAGCGAACAAGAAGTAATGTGACATACACTTCTGGGGTTTTTTCCTGGCACATTCCATTCTAATTGACAACCTGGGAACAGGACTTCCAGAAGGCTCTGCTGCCCTAGTAACCAGATGTGGGAATGTAGCAATGCTGACGCCTTGTGGCCGTTTCCCACAGCAGCAGCTTTAAAGTCAGTGCTAATGGTCACTCAATATTCACACCCATTGCAGGCTTGTAAATGACACCTGCCCTCCAAAACAAAATCCTGGGGTCGAAAATCGACCAAAAAAGTCGAAAGAGGGCAACCTTCCAAGAAGACAATTTCGAGAGGTTTATTGTACTCACGGTTTTTTTTTTTTCTGTTTTTGTTTAACAGAATAAAAAAAGGCGTGGAAAAATGCTGAACCTTAGGAATTATTAGACACGAAAATACACGTTACAATAACCTATCATGTCACACGACTCAGCATGGCCAGCAGCAAAACTTCTGCAAACAAGAAATGCTGACGGGGTGGTGAAGAAATGCGTACCCTCGGTTCTAAGTGGGACGTGGTAAGAGCCCCTAAGGAAAACACAGTGGAGTTGCCTGGAAAGGGTCAACATTGAGCGACCGTTCAATCAAGCATAGCCACTGCTGGGTCTATCACCTGAGAGGATGAGAATCAAAAAGACACGGGCTGGCAATCCTGCAATCCAGCAATGTTTACCATAGCCAACACTTGGAAGCAATGAAAATGCCCAGCCACAGAGGAATGCAGAAAGGAGCAGTGGTCCATGGACACAATGGAAGAGTACTCCAGTGAAAAGTAGAAATTCCATTTTAAAAACAGATATAAGTAAGGAGACATCAGCTTTGGGGGGGTTTCTCCAGACACATCCCACCGTCATTGATAACCGAGGAACACCACTGGCAGGAAGGTCTGCTTCACTAGTTACCAGAGTGGGAAACGCAGAAATGCTGCAGCCCTCTGGCCGTTACGTGCAACGGCAGCTTGAAAACCCGTGCTAATGGTCACTTCGTGTGCACAAGTTCTGGAGGGCTGTCAATGAAACCTGCCCTCAAAATGTCTTGAGGGAGGTAGTGGCCAAAATATTTCAAAAGGCGGCACATAGTTCAAGAAAAGAATGGGATGAGGTAAGCTACACACACAGTTTGAAGGAAAAAAGGACATCCCTGAAAGCTCAATTTCAAGGCTTTATGAGACGCATGCAAATCCAACCACAGAGGTATGGGCTCACACCAGTCAGAAGAACCATCAGCAACAAGACTACCAACAATTCATGCTGAAGGGGTTGTGGAGAAGTGCATACCCTCTAGGTTAAGTGGGACTTTGCCGCCAGCCGCGGCGGGTCCTCAAAGTGTAGCAACAACCGACGAGAGGGGGTAGGGAACTGAACGCACCAAGGTATGGGATCAGAAGGGCACAAGCAACTGACGCTTGCAAGGCAAGTTTAATAACAAAGCCTAGCCGTATATATACCCCTAAAGCAGGGAATTTGCTTCGTCACGCCTTATCGGCATCAGCTGGTTGGTTGGCTTCTCGGCTTAGTCACACCTTATCAGCATCAGCTGTTTGGTTGGCTGCTCGGCTTCTCCCTCAAAGGCACCAATTTCCCCTCCAGGGTTGCTTTTCCTAGCTTTAGGGAACAACCAGGGACTCCCAGTAACTGAGCAGGTCCCTGGAGCGATTTGGCCAAAGGCCATCTCCTTTTGTATGTTCATACCATAAAGTCCAGGATGCATACCAAGGAGAGTACAGTCGGGCCCTGAGGCTTAGGAGGGTCTTAGTGGCGCCTTCCTCAGAGGGCAATGCTCGCCACAGGACTTCACCTGGTAAGAGACACTAATGGGAACAGAATGGAGGTGCCTTTACAAGGTAAACACTGAGTTACGATATGATCCAGCAGGCACACTCGTGGGCCCATAACCTAAGAAAGAAGACAGAAGTGGAAAGACACAGGCAGGCAAATCTGCATTGCAGGAGTATTACAATAGCCAGGACATGGAAGCAACCAGAAAGTCCATCAACAGATGAGTGGACAAAGAAGAACAGGGACCTGAACAGATGGAATATTAGCCAAGGAACAAAAGGAAACAATGCCATCAACAGCACCATCGGTGAGGCTAGAGTTCATCACGCACCTTGCAGTAAGTCACAGAGCGAAAGATACATAGCCTACGATATCACTTATAGGTGTTCCCTGAAAATTGATATCACTGAAGATATTTCCACAGAGAAAGGCAATCACAGATGCAATAAACAGATTTATGGTTCACCCATGGACAGGTGTGAGAATTGTGTACATTAGGAAATTGGGTTTAAGAGAGAGATACAAACACAGGTGAAATACAAAATCACCAAAGGCCTACGGAATACCAAGAGAAGAGTACTCAACATTGTGTCATAAGCTACATGGGAAAAGGATCCAAAGAAGACTAGATACATGTTTATGTGTAAAAGAGCCACATCTTTCACACCTACAACAAGCAAAACATTGTAATCAAACTTGCTGTGAGAAACAATAAACATTGAATTAAAAAACGAACAAGTCAGTCGTGAGGCACAAACATAAGGGGCTTTTTCCTGGCACAGTCCATTCTAATTGACAACCGAGAATATGACTTCCACGGAGGCTCTGTTACCCGAGTAACCAGGTTTGGTAAAGGAGACCTGCTGCCGCCTTGTGGCCGTTTCTCAAAACAGCAGCTTTAAACCCAGTGCTAATGGTCACTTGATATTCAAAATCATTGCAGGCCTATAAATGACACCTGCCCTCAAAAACGATTCTTGGGTCGTCAATCGAGGAAAAAAACTCAAAAGATGTGCACACTTCAAAACGACAATATCAAGAGGCATATTTTGTGCACATTTTGTCTTCTCTTTCTTTCTCTTGTGATAAATAAAAGGGCATGGAAAAATGCTCAACATCAGGAATTAATAAAGCCATGCAAATCCAGTCGACAGAAACGTTCACCCACCGTCGTCAGAATGATCATCAGCCACAGAGTCTACAAAGAATAAATGCTCAAGGTGTTTTAGAGAACTCTGTGCCCTCTAGCGGCCGCTGGGACGTTACCTGGTAACAGCTAGTAGTGAGGACACCGTGGAGGTGCATTGAAAGGTAAAAATTGAGCTAACCTGTAATCGGGTAGGCCCACTGATGGGCCTATCTCCCGAGTAGACCAAAATCAAAAAGACACAGGCTGGCCATCCTGCGCTGCAGCAACATGTACCATCGCCAAGACTTGGAAGAAACCCAAATGTCCATCAACAGAACAATGCACCAAGAAGAAGGGGGCCCATGTGCACAATGGAACATGAGCCACGGAAGAGCATGCAACAGTGCCGCTGGCACCACCGTAGAAGGATCTAGAGATACCCACCCAGAAGGAAGTACGAAAGAAACCGAAATAGAAATATCCTATGACATCACTTATAGCTGTTACTTCAACATTGATACCCATGAAGTCATTTCCAAGAGAAGGCCGTGCATAGATGCAGAAAACCAACTATGCTTAACCAAGTGGAAAGGTGTAAGGAATGTATGAATTTGGATATGGGGGTTTACAGACATGTACTGATACACATGACATATATAATCACAAAATACCTAAGGAATACCAAGAGAGGTCGACTCAACACTCTGTAATAACCTACACGGAAAAGGATCCAAAGATGAATAGATTGATACATACATATGATGAACCAGATGCAGTACACCTAGAACACACACCACATTTTTACTCAATTGGCTGTGATACTAGATAACAATTAAATTTTAAAAAACACACAAGAAGTAAGGAGATATAAGCTCTTGGGGGTTTGCCCTGACACACTGCACTCTCATTTGCAGCCTACTAACACAATTTCCAGGAAGCCTCTGTTGCAGGAAAACCCAGAGTTGGAAATGGAGAAATGCTGCCGCCTTGTGGCCGTTTCCCGCAAGAGCGGCTTCAAACGCATAGCTATGGGTCACTTAACATTCATAAGGACTCAGGCCTCTAAAAGACACCTGCCCTCAAAAAAAAAAATGTCCTGAGCTCGGCCGTGGCGAAAAAAATTCAAAGCAGGCAAATGTGTCAAAGAGATAGTATGATAGAGGTAAGTTTTACTCACTCTTTATCAAAAAAAGGAAAATGGAGAAAAGCTCAACCTCAGGAATGATCAGACTCCTCTAAGCTACAAAAAGCTTTCAGCTCACCCAAGTTAACTACCGTCAGCCAAAAGACTACAAACAATAAATGCTGAAGGGGTTTTAGAGAACTCTGTTCCCTCTGTCTGTGGAGGACATGTGTAGTTGTAACAGCCAATAATGAGAACAGAAAGGAGCTGCGTTTTCAATTAAAAATTGAGCCACCCTTCCATCCAGAACACCCACAGCCGAGCCTCTCACCTGAGAAGACAGGCTGCAAGAGCTGCACTCCACGAGTTTTCACAGTAGCCAAGACACCGAAGCAACCCAAATGTCCATCAACAGATGAATGGATAAGAAGAGCTGGTCCGTGGACACAGTGGACTATTAGCCATGGAAAACAAGGAAACACTGCTCTTTGAGGCACCCGAGATGAGCCTAGAGATCATCACAGAACATGAGTTAAGTCGGAAAGCAAAAGGCATACCGTATGACATCACCTATAGGCGTTATCTAACAGCTGACACAAATGAACATATTTCCACAAAGAAAGACACTCACACACTTAGAAAACAAACTAAGCTTAAGTAAAATGAAAGGTGGGGGGAATGGATAAATTAAGATTAGTGTCACCATATGTGTACAAATACGTATTAAATATATATATCAAACAGACCGACCATATAGCAAGGGAGGTCACCAGAACAGTCTGCAATAATTTACATGGGAAGAGGATCTGTACAAGAATATCTATATCTATATCTATATCTATATCTATATATAGATATATATATATATATATAAAACGTACAAATGAACCAGATTCTGTACATATAGGACCAACAGTATTCTAATCATTACCCCGATTTAAACAAATTAAAAGAGCGAACAAGAAGTAATGTGACATACACTTCTGGGGTTTTTTCCTGGCACATTCCATTCTAATTGACAACCTGGGAACAGGACTTCCAGAAGGCTCTGCTGCCCTAGTAACCAGATGTGGGAATGTAGCAATGCTGACGCCTTGTGGCCGTTTCCCACAGCAGCAGCTTTAAAGTCAGTGCTAATGGTCACTCAATATTCACACCCATTGCAGGCTTGTAAATGACACCTGCCCTCCAAAACAAAATCCTGGGGTCGAAAATCGACCAAAAAAGTCGAAAGAGGGCAACCTTCCAAGAAGACAATTTCGAGAGGTTTATTGTACTCACGGTTTTTTTTTTTTCTGTTTTTGTTTAACAGAATAAAAAAAGGCGTGGAAAAATGCTGAACCTTAGGAATTATTAGACACGAAAATACACGTTACAATAACCTATCATGTCACACGACTCAGCATGGCCAGCAGCAAAACTTCTGCAAACAAGAAATGCTGACGGGGTGGTGAAGAAATGCGTACCCTCGGTTCTAAGTGGGACGTGGTAAGAGCCCCTAAGGAAAACACAGTGGAGTTGCCTGGAAAGGGTCAACATTGAGCGACCGTTCAATCAAGCATAGCCACTGCTGGGTCTATCACCTGAGAGGATGAGAATCAAAAAGACACGGGCTGGCAATCCTGCAATCCAGCAATGTTTACCATAGCCAACACTTGGAAGCAATGAAAATGCCCAGCCACAGAGGAATGCAGAAAGGAGCAGTGGTCCATGGACACAATGGAAGAGTACTCCAGTGAAAAGTAGAAATTCCATTTTAAAAACAGATATAAGTAAGGAGACATCAGCTTTGGGGGGGTTTCTCCAGACACATCCCACCGTCATTGATAACCGAGGAACACCACTGGCAGGAAGGTCTGCTTCACTAGTTACCAGAGTGGGAAACGCAGAAATGCTGCAGCCCTCTGGCCGTTACGTGCAACGGCAGCTTGAAAACCCGTGCTAATGGTCACTTCGTGTGCACAAGTTCTGGAGGGCTGTCAATGAAACCTGCCCTCAAAATGTCTTGAGGGAGGTAGTGGCCAAAATATTTCAAAAGGCGGCACATAGTTCAAGAAAAGAATGGGATGAGGTAAGCTACACACACAGTTTGAAGGAAAAAAGGACATCCCTGAAAGCTCAATTTCAAGGCTTTATGAGACGCATGCAAATCCAACCACAGAGGTATGGGCTCACACCAGTCAGAAGAACCATCAGCAACAAGACTACCAACAATTCATGCTGAAGGGGTTGTGGAGAAGTGCATACCCTCTAGGTTAAGTGGGACTTTGCCGCCAGCCGCGGCGGGTCCTCAAAGTGTAGCAACAACCGACGAGAGGGGGTAGGGAACTGAACGCACCAAGGTATGGGATCAGAAGGGCACAAGCAACTGACGCTTGCAAGGCAAGTTTAATAACAAAGCCTAGCCGTATATATACCCCTAAAGCAGGGAATTTGCTTCGTCACGCCTTATCGGCATCAGCTGGTTGGTTGGCTTCTCGGCTTAGTCACACCTTATCAGCATCAGCTGTTTGGTTGGCTGCTCGGCTTCTCCCTCAAAGGCACCAATTTCCCCTCCAGGGTTGCTTTTCCTAGCTTTAGGGAACAACCAGGGACTCCCAGTAACTGAGCAGGTCCCTGGAGCGATTTGGCCAAAGGCCATCTCCTTTTGTATGTTCATACCATAAAGTCCAGGATGCATACCAAGGAGAGTACAGTCGGGCCCTGAGGCTTAGGAGGGTCTTAGTGGCGCCTTCCTCAGAGGGCAATGCTCGCCACAGGACTTCACCTGGTAAGAGACACTAATGGGAACAGAATGGAGGTGCCTTTACAAGGTAAACACTGAGTTACGATATGATCCAGCAGGCACACTCGTGGGCCCATAACCTAAGAAAGAAGACAGAAGTGGAAAGACACAGGCAGGCAAATCTGCATTGCAGGAGTATTACAATAGCCAGGACATGGAAGCAACCAGAAAGTCCATCAACAGATGAGTGGACAAAGAAGAACAGGGACCTGAACAGATGGAATATTAGCCAAGGAACAAAAGGAAACAATGCCATCAACAGCACCATCGGTGAGGCTAGAGTTCATCACGCACCTTGCAGTAAGTCACAGAGCGAAAGATACATAGCCTACGATATCACTTATAGGTGTTCCCTGAAAATTGATATCACTGAAGATATTTCCACAGAGAAAGGCAATCACAGATGCAATAAACAGATTTATGGTTCACCCATGGACAGGTGTGAGAATTGTGTACATTAGGAAATTGGGTTTAAGAGAGAGATACAAACACAGGTGAAATACAAAATCACCAAAGGCCTACGGAATACCAAGAGAAGAGTACTCAACATTGTGTCATAAGCTACATGGGAAAAGGATCCAAAGAAGACTAGATACATGTTTATGTGTAAAAGAGCCACATCTTTCACACCTACAACAAGCAAAACATTGTAATCAAACTTGCTGTGAGAAACAATAAACATTGAATTAAAAAACGAACAAGTCAGTCGTGAGGCACAAACATAAGGGGCTTTTTCCTGGCACAGTCCATTCTAATTGACAACCGAGAATATGACTTCCACGGAGGCTCTGTTACCCGAGTAACCAGGTTTGGTAAAGGAGACCTGCTGCCGCCTTGTGGCCGTTTCTCAAAACAGCAGCTTTAAACCCAGTGCTAATGGTCACTTGATATTCAAAATCATTGCAGGCCTATAAATGACACCTGCCCTCAAAAACGATTCTTGGGTCGTCAATCGAGGAAAAAAACTCAAAAGATGTGCACACTTCAAAACGACAATATCAAGAGGCATATTTTGTGCACATTTTGTCTTCTCTTTCTTTCTCTTGTGATAAATAAAAGGGCATGGAAAAATGCTCAACATCAGGAATTAATAAAGCCATGCAAATCCAGTCGACAGAAACGTTCACCCACCGTCGTCAGAATGATCATCAGCCACAGAGTCTACAAAGAATAAATGCTCAAGGTGTTTTAGAGAACTCTGTGCCCTCTAGCGGCCGCTGGGACGTTACCTGGTAACAGCTAGTAGTGAGGACACCGTGGAGGTGCATTGAAAGGTAAAAATTGAGCTAACCTGTAATCGGGTAGGCCCACTGATGGGCCTATCTCCCGAGTAGACCAAAATCAAAAAGACACAGGCTGGCCATCCTGCGCTGCAGCAACATGTACCATCGCCAAGACTTGGAAGAAACCCAAATGTCCATCAACAGAACAATGCACCAAGAAGAAGGGGGCCCATGTGCACAATGGAACATGAGCCACGGAAGAGCATGCAACAGTGCCGCTGGCACCACCGTAGAAGGATCTAGAGATACCCACCCAGAAGGAAGTACGAAAGAAACCGAAATAGAAATATCCTATGACATCACTTATAGCTGTTACTTCAACATTGATACCCATGAAGTCATTTCCAAGAGAAGGCCGTGCATAGATGCAGAAAACCAACTATGCTTAACCAAGTGGAAAGGTGTAAGGAATGTATGAATTTGGATATGGGGGTTTACAGACATGTACTGATACACATGACATATATAATCACAAAATACCTAAGGAATACCAAGAGAGGTCGACTCAACACTCTGTAATAACCTACACGGAAAAGGATCCAAAGATGAATAGATTGATACATACATATGATGAACCAGATGCAGTACACCTAGAACACACACCACATTTTTACTCAATTGGCTGTGATACTAGATAACAATTAAATTTTAAAAAACACTCAAGAAGTAAGGAGATATAAGCTCTTGGGGGTTTGCCCTGACACACTGCACTCTCATTTGCAGCCTACTAACACAATTTCCAGGAAGCCTCTGTTGCAGGAAAACCCAGAGTTGGAAATGGAGAAATGCTGCCGCCTTGTGGCCGTTTCCCGCAAGAGCGGCTTCAAACGCATAGCTATGGGTCACTTAACATTCATAAGGACTCAGGCCTCTAAAAGACACCTGCCCTCAAAAAAAAAAATGTCCTGAGCTCGGCCGTGGCGAAAAAAATTCAAAGCAGGCAAATGTGTCAAAGAGATAGTATGATAGAGGTAAGTTTTACTCACTCTTTATCAAAAAAAGGAAAATGGAGAAAAGCTCAACCTCAGGAATGATCAGACTCCTCTAAGCTACAAAAAGCTTTCAGCTCACCCAAGTTAACTACCGTCAGCCAAAAGACTACAAACAATAAATGCTGAAGGGGTTTTAGAGAACTCTGTTCCCTCTGTCTGTGGAGGACATGTGTAGTTGTAACAGCCAATAATGAGAACAGAAAGGAGCTGCGTTTTCAATTAAAAATTGAGCCACCCTTCCATCCAGAACACCCACAGCCGAGCCTCTCACCTGAGAAGACAGGCTGCAAGAGCTGCACTCCACGAGTTTTCACAGTAGCCAAGACACCGAAGCAACCCAAATGTCCATCAACAGATGAATGGATAAGAAGAGCTGGTCCGTGGACACAGTGGACTATTAGCCATGGAAAACAAGGAAACACTGCTCTTTGAGGCACCCGAGATGAGCCTAGAGATCATCACAGAACATGAGTTAAGTCGGAAAGCAAAAGGCATACCGTATGACATCACCTATAGGCGTTATCTAACAGCTGACACAAATGAACATATTTCCACAAAGAAAGACACTCACACACTTAGAAAACAAACTAAGCTTAAGTAAAATGAAAGGTGGGGGGAATGGATAAATTAAGATTAGTGTCACCATATGTGTACAAATACGTATTAAATATATATATCAAACAGACCGACCATATAGCAAGGGAGGTCACCAGAACAGTCTGCAATAATTTACATGGGAAGAGGATCTGTACAAGAATATATATCTATATCTATATCTATATCTATATCTATATCTATATATAGATATATATATATATATAAAACGTACAAATGAACCAGATTCTGTACATATAGGACCAACAGTATTCTAATCATTACCCCGATTTAAACAAATTAAAAGAGCGAACAAGAAGTAATGTGACATACACTTCTGGGGTTTTTTCCTGGCACATTCCATTCTAATTGACAACCTGGGAACAGGACTTCCAGAAGGCTCTGCTGCCCTAGTAACCAGATGTGGGAATGTAGCAATGCTGACGCCTTGTGGCCGTTTCCCACAGCAGCAGCTTTAAAGTCAGTGCTAATGGTCACTCAATATTCACACCCATTGCAGGCTTGTAAATGACACCTGCCCTCCAAAACAAAATCCTGGGGTCGAAAATCGACCAAAAAAGTCGAAAGAGGGCAACCTTCCAAGAAGACAATTTCGAGAGGTTTATTGTACTCACGGTTTTTTTTTTCTGTTTTTGTTTAACAGAATAAAAAAAGGCGTGGAAAAATGCTGAACCTTAGGAATTATTAGACACGAAAATACACGTTACAATAACCTATCATGTCACACGACTCAGCATGGCCAGCAGCAAAACTTCTGCAAACAAGAAATGCTGACGGGGTGGTGAAGAAATGCGTACCCTCGGTTCTAAGTGGGACGTGGTAAGAGCCCCTAAGGAAAACACAGTGGAGTTGCCTGGAAAGGGTCAACATTGAGCGACCGTTCAATCAAGCATAGCCACTGCTGGGTCTATCACCTGAGAGGATGAGAATCAAAAAGACACGGGCTGGCAATCCTGCAATCCAGCAATGTTTACCATAGCCAACACTTGGAAGCAATGAAAATGCCCAGCCACAGAGGAATGCAGAAAGGAGCAGTGGTCCATGGACACAATGGAAGAGTACTCCAGTGAAAAGTAGAAATTCCATTTTAAAAACAGATATAAGTAAGGAGACATCAGCTTTGGGGGGTTTCTCCAGACACATCCCACCGTCATTGATAACCGAGGAACACCACTGGCAGGAAGGTCTGCTTCACTAGTTACCAGAGTGGGAAACGCAGAAATGCTGCAGCCCTCTGGCCGTTACGTGCAACGGCAGCTTGAAAACCCGTGCTAATGGTCACTTCGTGTGCACAAGTTCTGGAGGGCTGTCAATGAAACCTGCCCTCAAAATGTCTTGAGGGAGGTAGTGGCCAAAATATTTCAAAAGGCGGCACATAGTTCAAGAAAAGAATGGGATGAGGTAAGCTACACACACAGTTTGAAGAAAAAAGGACATCCCTGAAAGCTCAATTTCAAGGCTTTATGAGACGCATGCAAATCCAACCACAGAGGTATGGGCTCACACCAGTCAGAAGAACCATCAGCAACAAGACTACCAACAATTCATGCTGAAGGGGTTGTGGAGAAGTGCATACCCTCTAGGTTAAGTGGGACTTTGCCGCCAGCCGCGGCGGGTCCTCAAAGTGTAGCAACAACCGACGAGAGGGGGTAGGGAACTGAACGCACCAAGGTATGGGATCAGAAGGGCACAAGCAACTGACGCTTGCAAGGCAAGTTTAATAACAAAGCCTAGCCGTATATATACCCCTAAAGCAGGGAATTTGCTTCGTCACGCCTTATCGGCATCAGCTGGTTGGTTGGCTTCTCGGCTTAGTCACACCTTATCAGCATCAGCTGTTTGGTTGGCTGCTCGGCTTCTCCCTCAAAGGCACCAATTTCCCCTCCAGGGTTGCTTTTCCTAGCTTTAGGGAACAACCAGGGACTCCCAGTAACTGAGCAGGTCCCTGGAGCGATTTGGCCAAAGGCCATCTCCTTTTGTATGTTCATACCATAAAGTCCAGGATGCATACCAAGGAGAGTACAGTCGGGCCCTGAGGCTTAGGAGGGTCTTAGTGGCGCCTTCCTCAGAGGGCAATGCTCGCCACAGGACTTCACCTGGTAAGAGACACTAATGGGAACAGAATGGAGGTGCCTTTACAAGGTAAACACTGAGTTACGATATGATCCAGCAGGCACACTCGTGGGCCCATAACCTAAGAAAGAAGACAGAAGTGGAAAGACACAGGCAGGCAAATCTGCATTGCAGGAGTATTACAATAGCCAGGACATGGAAGCAACCAGAAAGTCCATCAACAGATGAGTGGACAAAGAAGAACAGGGACCTGAACAGATGGAATATTAGCCAAGGAACCAAAGGAAACAATGCCATCAACAGCACCATCGGTGAGGCTAGAGTTCATCACGCACCTTGCAGTAAGTCACAGAGCGAAAGATACATAGCCTACGATATCAGTTATAGGTGTTTCCTAAAAATTGATATCACTGAAGATATTTCCACAGAGAAAGGCAATCACAGATGCAATAAAGAGATTTATGGTTCACCCATGGACAGGTGTGAGAATTGTGTACATTAGGAAATTGGGTTTAAGAGAGAGATACAAACACAGGTGAAATACAAAATCACCAAAGGCCTACGGAATACCAAGAGAAGAGTACTCAACATTGTGTCATAAGCTACATGGGAAAAGGATCCAAAGACGACTAGATACGTGTTTATGTATAAAAGAGCCACATCTTTCACACCTACAACAAGCAAAACATTGTAATCAAACTTGCTGTGAGAAACAATAAACATTGAATTAAAAAACGAACAAGTCAGTCGTGAGGCACAAACATAAGGGGCTTTTTCCTGGCACAGTCCATTCTAATTGACAACCGAGAATACGACTTCCACGGAGGCTCTGTTGCCCGAGTAACCAGGTTTGGTAAAGGAGACCTGCTGCCGCCTTGTGGCCGTTTCTCAAAACAGCAGCTTTAAACCCAGTGCTAATGGTCACTTGATATTCAAAATCATTGCAGGCCTATAAATGACACCTGCCCTCAAAAACGATTCTTGGGTCGTCCATCGAGGAAAAAAACTCAAAAGACGTGCACACTTCAAAACGACAATTTCAAGAGGCATATTTTGTGCACATTTTGTCTTCTCTTTCTTTCTCTTGTGATAAATAAAAGGGCATGGAAAAATGCTCAACATCAGGAATTAATAAAGCCATGCAAATCCAGTCGACAGAAACGTTCACCCACCGTCGTCAGAATGATCATCAGCCACAGAGTCTACAAAGAATAAATGCTCAAGGTGTTTTAGAGAACTCTGTGCCCTCTAGCGGCCGCTGGGACGTAACCTGGTAACAGCTAGTAGTGAGAACACCGTGGAGGTGCATTGAAAGGTAAAAATTGAGCTAACCTGTAATCGGGTAGGCCCACTGATGGGCCTATCTCCCGAGTAGACCAAAATCAAAAAGACACAGGCTGGCCATCCTGCGCTGCAGCAACATGTACCATCGCCAAGACTTGGAAGAAACCCAAATGTCCATCAACAGAACAATGCACCAAGAAGAAGGGGGCCCATGTGCACAATGGAACATGAGCCACGGAAGAGCATGCAACAGTGCCGCTGGCACCACCGTAGAAGGATCTAGAGATACCCACCCAGAAGGAAGTACGAAAGAAACCGAAATAGAAATATCCTATGACATCACTTATAGCTGTTACTTCAACATTGATACCCATGAAGTCATTTCCAAGAGAAGGCCGTGCATAGATGCAGAAAACCAACTATGCTTAACCAAGTGGAAAGGTGTAAGGAATGTATGAATTTGGATATGGGGGTTTACAGACATGTACTGATACACATGACATATATAATCACAAAATACCTAAGGAATACCAAGAGAGGTCGACTCAACACTCTGTAATAACCTACACGGAAAAGGATCCAAAGATGAATAGATTGATACATACATATGATGAACCAGATGCAGTACACCTAGAACACACACCACATTTTTATCCAATTGGCTGTGATACTGGATAACAATTAAATTTTAAAAAACACACAAGAAGTAAGGAGATATAAGCTCTTGGGGGTTTGCCCTGACACACTGCACTCTCATTTGCAGCCTACTAACACAATTTCCAGGAAGCCTCTGTTGCAGGAAAACCCAGAGTTGGAAATGGAGAAATGCTGCCGCCTTGTGGCCGTTTCCCGCAAGAGCGGCTTTAAACGCATAGCTATGGGTCACTTAACATTCACAAGGACTCAGGCCTCTAAAAGACACCTGCCCTCAAAAAAAAAATGTCCTGAGCTCGGCAGTGGTGAAAAAAATTCGAAGGAGGCAAATGTGTCAAAGAGATAGTATGAAGAGGTAAGTTTTACTCACTCTTTATCAAAAAAAGCAAAATGGAGAAAAGCTCAACCTCAGGAATGATCAGACTCCTCTAAGCTACAAAAAGCTTTCAGCTCACCCAAGTTAACTACCGTCAGCCAAAAGACTACAAACAATAAATGCTGAAGGGGTTTTAGAGAACTCTGTTCCCTCTGTCTGCGGAGGACATGTCTAGTTGTAACAGCCAATAATGAGAACAGAAAGGAGCTGCGTTTTCAATTAAAAATTGAGCCACCCTTCCATCCAGAACACCCACAGCCGAGCCTCTCACCTGAGAAGACAGGCTGCAAGAGCTGCACTCCACGAGTTTTCACAGTAGCCAAAGACACCGAAGCAACCCAAATGTCCATCAACAGATGAATGGATAAGAAGAGCTGGTCCGTGGACACAGTGGACTATTAGCCATGGAAAACAAGGAAACACTGCTCTTTGAGGCACCCGAGATGAGCCTAGAGATCATCACAGAACATGAGTTAAGTCGGAAAGCAAAAGGCATACCGTATGACATCACCTATAGGCGTTATCTAACAGCTGACACAAATGAACATATTTCCACAAAGAAAGACACTCACACACTTAGAAAACAAACTAAGCTTAAGTAAAATGAAAGGTGGGGGGAATGGATAAATTAAGATTAGTGTCACCATATGTGTACAAATACGTATTAAATATATATATCAAACAGACCGACCATATAGCAAGGGAGGTCACCAGAACACTCTGCAATAATTTACATGGGAAGAGGATCTGTACAAGAATCTATATCTATATCTATATCTATATCTATATCTATATCTATATCTATATATCTATATATATATATATATATAAAACGTACAAATGAACCAGATTCTGTACATATAGGACCAACAGTATTCTAATCATTACCCCGATTTAAACAAATTAAAAGAGCGAACAAGAAGTAATGTGACATACACTTCTGGGGTTTTTTCCTGGCACATTCCATTCTAATTGACAACCTGGGAACAGGACTTCCAGAAGGCTCTGCTGCCCTAGTAACCAGATGTGGGAATGTAGCAATGCTGACGCCTTGTGGCCGTTTCCCACAGCAGCAGCTTTAAAGTCAGTGCTAATGGTCACTCAATATTCACACCCATTGCAGGCTTGTAAATGACACCTGCCCTCCAAAACAAAATCCTGGGGTCGAAAATCGACCAAAAAAGTCGAAAGAGGGCAACCTTCCAAGAAGACAATTTCGAGAGGTTTATTGTACTCACGGTTTTTTGTTTTCTGTTTTTGTTTAACAGAATAAAAAAAGGCGTGGAAAAATGCTGAACCTTAGGAATTATTAGACACGAAAATACACGTTACAAAAACCTATCATGTCACACCACTCAGCATGGCCATCAGCGAAACTTCTGCAAACAAGAAATGCTGACGGGTTGGTGAAGAAATGCGTACCCTCGGTTCTAAGTGGGTCGTGGTAAGAGCCCCTAAGGAAAACACAGTGGAGTTGCCTGGAAAGGGTCAACATTGAGCGACCGTTCAATCAAGCATACCCACTGCTGGGTCTATCACCTGAGAGGATGAGAATCAAAAAAGACACGGGCTGGCAATCCTGCAATCCAGCAATGTTTACCGTAGCCAACACTTGGAAGCAATGAAAATGCCCAGCCACAGAGGAATGCAGAAAGGAGAAGTGGTCCATGGACACAATGGAAGAGTACTCCAGTGAAAAGTAGAAATTCCATTTTAAAAACAGATATAAGTAAGGAGACATCAGCTTTGGGGGGTTTCTCCAGACACATCCCACCGTCATTGATAACCGAGGAACAACACTGGCAGGAAGGTCTGTTTCACTAGTTACCAGAGTGGGAAACGCAGAAATGCTGCAGCCCTCTGGCCGTTACGTGCAACGGCAGCTTGAAAACCCGTGCTAATGGTCACTTCGTGTGCACAAGTCCTGGAGGGCTGTCAATGAAACCTGCCCTCAAAATGTCTTGAGGGAGGTAGTGGCCAAAATATTTCAAAAGGCGGCACATAGTTCAAGAAAAGAATGGGATGAGGTAAGCTACACACACAGTTTGAAGGAAAAAAGGACATCCCTGAAAGCTCAATTTCAAGGCTTTATGAGACGCATGCAAATCCAACCACACAGGTATCGGCTCACACCAGTCAGAAGAACCATCAGCAACAAAACTACCAACAATTCATGCTGAAGGGGTTGTGGAGAAGTGCATACCCTCTAGGTTAAGTGGGACTTTGCCGCCAGCCGCGGCGGGTCCTCAAAGTGTAGCAACAACCGACGAGAGGGGGTAGGGAACTGAACGCACTAAGGTATGGGATCAGAAGGGCACAAGCAACTGACGCTTGCAAGGCAAGTTTAATAACAAAGCCTAGCCGTATATATACCCCTAAAGCAGGGAATTTGCCTCGTCACGCCTTATCGGCATCAGCTGGTTGGTTGGCTTCTCGGCTTAGTGACACCTTATCAGCATCAGCTGTTTGGTTGGCTGCTCGGCTTCTCCCTCAAAGGCACCAATTTCCCCTCCAGGGTTGCTTTTCCTAGCTTTAGGGAACAACCAGGGACTCCCAGTAACTGAGCAGGTCCCTGGAGCGATTTGGCCAAAGGCCATCTCCTTTTGTATGTTCATACCATAAAGTCCAGGATGCATACCAAGGAGAGTACAGTCGGGCCCTGAGGCTTAGGAGGGTCTTAGTGGCGCCTTCCTCAGAGGGCAATGCTCGCCACAGGACTTCACCTGGTAAGAGGCACTAATGGGAACAGAATGGAGGTGCCTTTACAAGGTAAACACTGAGTTACGATATGATCCAGCAGGCCCACTCCTGGGCCTATAACCTAAGAAAGAAGACAGAAGTGGAAAGACACAGGCAGGCAAATCTGCATTGCAGGAGTATTACAATAGCCAGGACATGGAAGCAACCAGAAAGTCCATCAACAGATGAGTGGACAAAGAAGAACAGGGACCTGTACAGATGGAATATTAGCCAAGGAACCAAAGGAAACAATGCCATCAACAGCACCATCGGTGAGGCTAGAGTTCATCACGCACCTTGCAGTAAGTCACAGAGCGAAAGATACATAGCCTACGATATCAGTTATAGGTGTTTCCTAAAAATTGATATCACTGAAGATATTTCCACAGAGAAAGGCAATCACAGATGCAATAAAGAGATTTATGGTTCACCCATGGACAGGTGTGAGAATTGTGTACATTAGGAAATTGGGTTTAAGAGAGAGATACAAACACAGGTGAAATACAAAATCACCAAAGGCCTACGGAATACCAAGAGAAGAGTACTCAACATTGTGTCATAAGCTACATGGGAAAAGGATCCAAAGACGACTAGATACGTGTTTATGTATAAAAGAGCCACATCTTTCACACCTACAACAAGCAAAACATTGTAATCAAACTTGCTGTGAGAAACAATAAACATTGAATTAAAAAACGAACAAGTCAGTCGTGAGGCACAAACATAAGGGGCTTTTTCCTGGCACAGTCCATTCTAATTGACAACCGAGAATACGACTTCCACGGAGGCTCTGTTGCCCGAGTAACCAGGTTTGGTAAAGGAGACCTGCTGCCGCCTTGTGGCCGTTTCTCAAAACAGCAGCTTTAAACCCAGTGCTAATGGTCACTTGATATTCAAAATCATTGCAGGCCTATAAATGACACCTGCCCTCAAAAACGATTCTTGGGTCGTCCATCGAGGAAAAAAACTCAAAAGACGTGCACACTTCAAAACGACAATTTCAAGAGGCATATTTTGTGCACATTTTGTCTTCTCTTTCTTTCTCTTGTGATAAATAAAAGGGCATGGAAAAATGCTCAACATCAGGAATTAATAAAGCCATGCAAATCCAGTCGACAGAAACGTTCACCCACCGTCGTCAGAATGATCATCAGCCACAGAGTCTACAAAGAATAAATGCTCAAGGTGTTTTAGAGAACTCTGTGCCCTCTAGCGGCCGCTGGGACGTAACCTGGTAACAGCTAGTAGTGAGGACACCGTGGAGGTGCATTGAAAGGTAAAAATTGAGCTAACCTGTAATCGGGTAGGCCCACTGATGGGCCTATCTCCCGAGTAGACCAAAATCAAAAAGACACAGGCTGGCCATCCTGCGCTGCAGCAACATGTACCATAGCCAAGACTTGGAAGAAACCCAAATGTCCATCAACAGAACAATGCACCAAGAAGAAGGGGGCCCATGTGCACAATGGAACATGAGCCACGGAAGAGCATGCAACAGTGCCGCTGGCACCACCGTAGAAGGATCTAGAGATACCCACCCAAAAGGAAGTACGAAAGAAACCGAAATAGAAATATCCTATGACATCACTTATAGCTGTTACTTCAACATTGATACCCATGAAGTCATTTCCAAGAGAAGGCCGTGCATAGATGCAGAAAACCAACTATGCTTAACCAAGTGGAAAGGTGTAAGGAATGTATGAATTTGGATATGGGGGTTTACAGACATGTACTGATACATATGAAATATATAATCACAAAATACCTAAGGAATACCAAGAGAGGTCGACTCAACACTCTGTAATAACCTACACGGGAAAGGATCCAAAGATGAATAGATTGATACATACATATGATGAACCAGATGCAGTACACCTAGAACACACACCACATTTTTATCCAATTGGCTGTGATACTGGATAACAATTAAATTTTAAAAAACACACAAGAAGTAAGGAGATATAAGCTCTTGGGGGTTTGCCCTGACACACTGCACTCTCATTTGCAGCCTACTAACACAATTTCCAGGAAGCCTCTGTTGCAGGAAAACCCAGAGTTGGAAATGGAGAAATGCTGCCGCCTTGTGGCCGTTTCCCGCAAGAGCGGCTTTAAACGCATAGCTATGGGTCACTTAACATTCACAAGGACTCAGGCCTCTAAAAGACACCTGCCCTCAAAAAAAAAATGTCCTGAGCTCGGCAGTGGTGAAAAAAATTCGAAGGAGGCAAATGTGTCA
This sequence comes from Kogia breviceps, assembly GCF_026419965.1. NCBI lineage: Eukaryota > Metazoa > Chordata > Mammalia > Artiodactyla > Physeteridae > Kogia > Kogia breviceps. The sequence continues at coordinate 129,453,014 of NC_081312.1, read as the reverse complement.
AAGAGATAGTATGAAGAGGTAAGTTTTACTCACTCTTTATCAAAAAAAGCAAAATGGAGAAAAGCTCAACCTCAGGAATGATCAGACTCCTCTAAGCTACAAAAAGCTTTCAGCTCACCCAAGTTAACTACCGTCAGCCAAAAGACTACAAACAATAAATGCTGAAGGGGTTTTAGAGAACTCTGTTCCCTCTGTCTGCGGAGGACATGTCTAGTTGTAACAGCCAATAATGAGAACAGAAAGGAGCTGCGTTTTCAATTAAAAATTGAGCCACCCTTCCATCCAGAACACCCACAGCCGAGCCTCTCACCTGAGAAGACAGGCTGCAAGAGCTGCACTCCACGAGTTTTCACAGTAGCCAAAGACACCGAAGCAACCCAAATGTCCATCAACAGATGAATGGATAAGAAGAGCTGGTCCGTGGACACAGTGGACTATTAGCCATGGAAAACAAGGAAACACTGCTCTTTGAGGCACCCGAGATGAGCCTAGAGATCATCACAGAACATGAGTTAAGTCGGAAAGCAAAAGGCATACCGTATGACATCACCTATAGGCGTTATCTAACAGCTGACACAAATGAACATATTTCCACAAAGAAAGACACTCACACACTTAGAAAACAAACTAAGCTTAAGTAAAATGAAAGGTGGGGGGAATGGATAAATTAAGATTAGTGTCACCATATGTGTACAAATACGTATTAAATATATATATCAAACAGACCGACCATATAGCAAGGGAGGTCACCAGAACACTCTGCAATAATTTACATGGGAAGAGGATCTGTACAAGAATCTATATCTATATCTATATCTATATCTATATATAGATATAGATATATATATATATAAAACGTACAAATGAACCAGATTCTGTACATATAGGACCAACAGTATTCTAATCATTACCCCGATTTAAACAAATTAAAAGAGCGAACAAGAAGTAATGTGACATACACTTCTGGGGTTTTTTCCTGGCACATTCCATTCTAATTGACAACCTGGGAACAGGACTTCCAGAAGGCTCTGCTGCCCTAGTAACCAGATGTGGGAATGTAGCAATGCTGACGCCTTGTGGCCGTTTCCCACAGCAGCAGCTTTAAAGTCAGTGCTAATGGTCACTCAATATTCACACCCATTGCAGGCTTGTAAATGACACCTGCCCTCCAAAACAAAATCCTGGGGTCGAAAATCGACCAAAAAAGTCGAAAGAGGGCAACCTTCCAAGAAGACAATTTCGAGAGGTTTATTGTACTCACGGTTTTTTGTTTTCTGTTTTTGTTTAACAGAATAAAAAAAGGCGTGGAAAAATGCTGAACCTTAGGAATTATTAGACACGAAAATACACGTTACAAAAACCTATCATGTCACACCACTCAGCATGGCCATCAGCGAAACTTCTGCAAACAAGAAATGCTGACGGGTTGGTGAAGAAATGCGTACCCTCGGTTCTAAGTGGGTCGTGGTAAGAGCCCCTAAGGAAAACACAGTGGAGTTGCCTGGAAAGGGTCAACATTGAGCGACCGTTCAATCAAGCATACCCACTGCTGGGTCTATCACCTGAGAGGATGAGAATCAAAAAAGACACGGGCTGGCAATCCTGCAATCCAGCAATGTTTACCGTAGCCAACACTTGGAAGCAATGAAAATGCCCAGCCACAGAGGAATGCAGAAAGGAGAAGTGGTCCATGGACACAATGGAAGAGTACTCCAGTGAAAAGTAGAAATTCCATTTTAAAAACAGATATAAGTAAGGAGACATCAGCTTTGGGGGGTTTCTCCAGACACATCCCACCGTCATTGATAACCGAGGAACAACACTGGCAGGAAGGTCTGTTTCACTAGTTACCAGAGTGGGAAACGCAGAAATGCTGCAGCCCTCTGGCCGTTACGTGCAACGGCAGCTTGAAAACCCGTGCTAATGGTCACTTCGTGTGCACAAGTCCTGGAGGGCTGTCAATGAAACCTGCCCTCAAAATGTCTTGAGGGAGGTAGTGGCCAAAATATTTCAAAAGGCGGCACATAGTTCAAGAAAAGAATGGGATGAGGTAAGCTACACACACAGTTTGAAGGAAAAAAGGACATCCCTGAAAGCTCAATTTCAAGGCTTTATGAGACGCATGCAAATCCAACCACACAGGTATCGGCTCACACCAGTCAGAAGAACCATCAGCAACAAAACTACCAACAATTCATGCTGAAGGGGTTGTGGAGAAGTGCATACCCTCTAGGTTAAGTGGGACTTTGCCGCCAGCCGCGGCGGGTCCTCAAAGTGTAGCAACAACCGACGAGAGGGGGTAGGGAACTGAACGCACCAAGGTATGGGATCAGAAGGGCACAAGCAACTGACGCTTGCAAGGCAAGTTTAATAACAAAGCCTAGCCGTATATATACCCCTAAAGCAGGGAATTTGCCTCGTCACGCCTTATCGGCATCAGCTGGTTGGTTGGCTTCTCGGCTTAGTGACACCTTATCAGCATCAGCTGTTTGGTTGGCTGCTCGGCTTCTCCCTCAAAGGCACCAATTTCCCCTCCAGGGTTGCTTTTCCTAGCTTTAGGGAACAACCAGGGACTCCCAGTAACTGAGCAGGTCCCTGGAGCGATTTGGCCAAAGGCCATCTCCTTTTGTATGTTCATACCATAAAGTCCAGGATGCATACCAAGGAGAGTACAGTCGGGCCCTGAGGCTTAGGAGGGTCTTAGTGGCGCCTTCCTCAGAGGGCAATGCTCGCCACAGGACTTCACCTGGTAAGAGGCACTAATGGGAACAGAATGGAGGTGCCTTTACAAGGTAAACACTGAGTTACGATATGATCCAGCAGGCCCACTCCTGGGCCTATAACCTAAGAAAGAAGACAGAAGTGGAAAGACACAGGCAGGCAAATCTGCATTGCAGGAGTATTACAATAGCCAGGACATGGAAGCAACCAGAAAGTCCATCAACAGATGAGTGGACAAAGAAGAACAGGGACCTGTACAGATGGAATATTAGCCAAGGAACCAAAGGAAACAATGCCATCAACAGCACCATCGGTGAGGCTAGAGTTCATCACGCACCTTGCAGTAAGTCACAGAGCGAAAGATACATAGCCTACGATATCAGTTATAGGTGTTTCCTAAAAATTGATATCACTGAAGATATTTCCACAGAGAAAGGCAATCACAGATGCAATAAAGAGATTTATGGTTCACCCATGGACAGGTGTGAGAATTGTGTACATTAGGAAATTGGGTTTAAGAGAGAGATACAAACACAGGTGAAATACAAAATCACCAAAGGCCTACGGAATACCAAGAGAAGAGTACTCAACATTGTGTCATAAGCTACATGGGAAAAGGATCCAAAGACGACTAGATACGTGTTTATGTATAAAAGAGCCACATCTTTCACACCTACAACAAGCAAAACATTGTAATCAAACTTGCTGTGAGAAACAATAAACATTGAATTAAAAAACGAACAAGTCAGTCGTGAGGCACAAACATAAGGGGCTTTTTCCTGGCACAGTCCATTCTAATTGACAACCGAGAATACGACTTCCACGGAGGCTCTGTTGCCCGAGTAACCAGGTTTGGTAAAGGAGACCTGCTGCCGCCTTGTGGCCGTTTCTCAAAACAGCAGCTTTAAACCCAGTGCTAATGGTCACTTGATATTCAAAATCATTGCAGGCCTATAAATGACACCTGCCCTCAAAAACGATTCTTGGGTCGTCCATCGAGGAAAAAAACTCAAAAGACGTGCACACTTCAAAACGACAATTTCAAGAGGCATATTTTGTGCACATTTTGTCTTCTCTTTCTTTCTCTTGTGATAAATAAAAGGGCATGGAAAAATGCTCAACATCAGGAATTAATAAAGCCATGCAAATCCAGTCGACAGAAACGTTCACCCACCGTCGTCAGAATGATCATCAGCCACAGAGTCTACAAAGAATAAATGCTCAAGGTGTTTTAGAGAACTCTGTGCCCTCTAGCGGCCGCTGGGACGTAACCTGGTAACAGCTAGTAGTGAGAACACCGTGGAGGTGCATTGAAAGGTAAAAATTGAGCTAACCTGTAATCGGGTAGGCCCACTGATGGGCCTATCTCCCGAGTAGACCAAAATCAAAAAGACACAGGCTGGCCATCCTGCGCTGCAGCAACATGTACCATCGCCAAGACTTGGAAGAAACCCAAATGTCCATCAACAGAACAATGCACCAAGAAGAAGGGGGCCCATGTGCACAATGGAACATGAGCCACGGAAGAGCATGCAACAGTGCCGCTGGCACCACCGTAGAAGGATCTAGAGATACCCACCCAAAAGGAAGTACGAAAGAAACCGAAATAGAAATATCCTATGACATCACTTATAGCTGTTACTTCAACATTGATACCCATGAAGTCATTTCCAAGAGAAGGCCGTGCATAGATGCAGAAAACCAACTATGCTTAACCAAGTGGAAAGGTGTAAGGAATGTATGAATTTGGATATGGGGGTTTACAGACATGTACTGATACATATGAAATATATAATCACAAAATACCTAAGGAATACCAAGAGAGGTCGACTCAACACTCTGTAATAACCTACACGGGAAAGGATCCAAAGATGAATAGATTGATACATACATATGATGAACCAGATGCAGTACACCTAGAACACACACCACATTTTTATCCAATTGGCTGTGATACTGGATAACAATTAAATTTTAAAAAACACACAAGAAGTAAGGAGATATAAGCTCTTGGGGGTTTGCCCTGACACACTGCACTCTCATTTGCAGCCTACTAACACAATTTCCAGGAAGCCTCTGTTGCAGGAAAACCCAGAGTTGGAAATGGAGAAATGCTGCCGCCTTGTGGCCGTTTCCCGCAAGAGCGGCTTTAAACGCATAGCTATGGGTCACTTAACATTCACAAGGACTCAGGCCTCTAAAAGACACCTGCCCTCAAAAAAAAAATGTCCTGAGCTCGGCAGTGGTGAAAAAAATTCGAAGGAGGCAAATGTGTCAAAGAGATAGTATGAAGAGGTAAGTTTTACTCACTCTTTATCAAAAAAAGCAAAATGGAGAAAAGCTCAACCTCAGGAATGATCAGACTCCTCTAAGCTACAAAAAGCTTTCAGCTCACCCAAGTTAACTACCGTCAGCCAAAAGACTACAAACAATAAATGCTGAAGGGGTTTTAGAGAACTCTGTTCCCTCTGTCTGCGGAGGACATGTCTAGTTGTAACAGCCAATAATGAGAACAGAAAGGAGCTGCGTTTTCAATTAAAAATTGAGCCACCCTTCCATCCAGAACACCCACAGCCGAGCCTCTCACCTGAGAAGACAGGCTGCAAGAGCTGCACTCCACGAGTTTTCACAGTAGCCAAAGACACCGAAGCAACCCAAATGTCCATCAACAGATGAATGGATAAGAAGAGCTGGTCCGTGGACACAGTGGACTATTAGCCATGGAAAACAAGGAAACACTGCTCTTTGAGGCACCCGAGATGAGCCTAGAGATCATCACAGAACATGAGTTAAGTCGGAAAGCAAAAGGCATACCGTATGACATCACCTATAGGCGTTATCTAACAGCTGACACAAATGAACATATTTCCACAAAGAAAGACACTCACACACTTAGAAAACAAACTAAGCTTAAGTAAAATGAAAGGTGGGGGGAATGGATAAATTAAGATTAGTGTCACCATATGTGTACAAATACGTATTAAATATATATATCAAACAGACCGACCATATAGCAAGGGAGGTCACCAGAACACTCTGCAATAATTTACATGGGAAGAGGATCTGTACAAGAATCTATATCTATATCTATATCTATATCTATATCTATATATAGATATATATATATATATATATAAAACGTACAAATGAACCAGATTCTGTACATATAGGACCAACAGTATTCTAATCATTACCCCGATTTAAACAAATTAAAAGAGCGAACAAGAAGTAATGTGACATACACTTCTGGGGTTTTTTCCTGGCACATTCCATTCTAATTGACAACCTGGGAACAGGACTTCCAGAAGGCTCTGCTGCCCTAGTAACCAGATGTGGGAATGTAGCAATGCTGACGCCTTGTGGCCGTTTCCCACAGCAGCAGCTTTAAAGTCAGTGCTAATGGTCACTCAATATTCACACCCATTGCAGGCTTGTAAATGACACCTGCCCTCCAAAACAAAATCCTGGGGTCGAAAATCGACCAAAAAAGTCGAAAGAGGGCAACCTTCCAAGAAGACAATTTCGAGAGGTTTATTGTACTCACGGTTTTTTGTTTTCTGTTTTTGTTTAACAGAATAAAAAAAGGCGTGGAAAAATGCTGAACCTTAGGAATTATTAGACACGAAAATACACGTTACAAAAACCTATCATGTCACACCACTCAGCATGGCCATCAGCGAAACTTCTGCAAACAAGAAATGCTGACGGGTTGGTGAAGAAATGCGTACCCTCGGTTCTAAGTGGGTCGTGGTAAGAGCCCCTAAGGAAAACACAGTGGAGTTGCCTGGAAAGGGTCAACATTGAGCGACCGTTCAATCAAGCATACCCACTGCTGGGTCTATCACCTGAGAGGATGAGAATCAAAAAAGACACGGGCTGGCAATCCTGCAATCCAGCAATGTTTACCGTAGCCAACACTTGGAAGCAATGAAAATGCCCAGCCACAGAGGAATGCAGAAAGGAGAAGTGGTCCATGGACACAATGGAAGAGTACTCCAGTGAAAAGTAGAAATTCCATTTTAAAAACAGATATAAGTAAGGAGACATCAGCTTTGGGGGGTTTCTCCAGACACATCCCACCGTCATTGATAACCGAGGAACAACACTGGCAGGAAGGTCTGTTTCACTAGTTACCAGAGTGGGAAACGCAGAAATGCTGCAGCCCTCTGGCCGTTACGTGCAACGGCAGCTTGAAAACCCGTGCTAATGGTCACTTCGTGTGCACAAGTCCTGGAGGGCTGTCAATGAAACCTGCCCTCAAAATGTCTTGAGGGAGGTAGTGGCCAAAATATTTCAAAAGGCGGCACATAGTTCAAGAAAAGAATGGGATGAGGTAAGCTACACACACAGTTTGAAGGAAAAAAGGACATCCCTGAAAGCTCAATTTCAAGGCTTTATGAGACGCATGCAAATCCAACCACACAGGTATCGGCTCACACCAGTCAGAAGAACCATCAGCAACAAAACTACCAACAATTCATGCTGAAGGGGTTGTGGAGAAGTGCATACCCTCTAGGTTAAGTGGGACTTTGCCGCCAGCCGCGGCGGGTCCTCAAAGTGTAGCAACAACCGACGAGAGGGGGTAGGGAACTGAACGCACCAAGGTATGGGATCAGAAGGGCACAAGCAACTGACGCTTGCAAGGCAAGTTTAATAACAAAGCCTAGCCGTATATATACCCCTAAAGCAGGGAATTTGCCTCGTCACGCCTTATCGGCATCAGCTGGTTGGTTGGCTTCTCGGCTTAGTCACACCTTATCAGCATCAGCTGTTTGGTTGGCTGCTCGGCTTCTCCCTCAAAGGCACCAATTTCCCCTCCAGGGTTGCTTTTCCTAGCTTTAGGGAACAACCAGGGACTCCCAGTAACTGAGCAGGTCCCTGGAGCGATTTGGCCAAAGGCCATCTCCTTTTGTATGTTCATACCATAAAGTCCAGGATGCATACCAAGGAGAGTACAGTCGGGCCCTGAGGCTTAGGAGGGTCTTAGTGGCGCCTTCCTCAGAGGGCAATGCTCGCCACAGGACTTCACCTGGTAAGAGGCACTAATGGGAACAGAATGGAGGTGCCTTTACAAGGTAAACACTGAGTTACGATATGATCCAGCAGGCCCACTCCTGGGCCTATAACCTAAGAAAGAAGACAGAAGTGGAAAGACACAGGCAGGCAAATCTGCATTGCAGGAGTATTACAATAGCCAGGACATGGAAGCAACCAGAAAGTCCATCAACAGATGAGTGGACAAAGAAGAACAGGGACCTGTACAGATGGAATATTAGCCAAGGAACCAAAGGAAACAATGCCATCAACAGCACCATCGGTGAGGCTAGAGTTCATCACGCACCTTGCAGTAAGTCACAGAGCGAAAGATACATAGCCTACGATATCAGTTATAGGTGTTTCCTAAAAATTGATATCACTGAAGATATTTCCACAGAGAAAGGCAATCACAGATGCAATAAAGAGATTTATGGTTCACCCATGGACAGGTGTGAGAATTGTGTACATTAGGAAATTGGGTTTAAGAGAGAGATACAAACACAGGTGAAATACAAAATCACCAAAGGCCTACGGAATACCAAGAGAAGAGTACTCAACATTGTGTCATAAGCTACATGGGAAAAGGATCCAAAGACGACTAGATACGTGTTTATGTATAAAAGAGCCACATCTTTCACACCTACAACAAGCAAAACATTGTAATCAAACTTGCTGTGAGAAACAATAAACATTGAATTAAAAAACGAACAAGTCAGTCGTGAGGCACAAACATAAGGGGCTTTTTCCTGGCACAGTCCATTCTAATTGACAACCGAGAATACGACTTCCACGGAGGCTCTGTTGCCCGAGTAACCAGGTTTGGTAAAGGAGACCTGCTGCCGCCTTGTGGCCGTTTCTCAAAACAGCAGCTTTAAACCCAGTGCTAATGGTCACTTGATATTCAAAATCATTGCAGGCCTATAAATGACACCTGCCCTCAAAAACGATTCTTGGGTCGTCCATCGAGGAAAAAAACTCAAAAGACGTGCACACTTCAAAACGACAATTTCAAGAGGCATATTTTGTGCACATTTTGTCTTCTCTTTCTTTCTCTTGTGATAAATAAAAGGGCATGGAAAAATGCTCAACATCAGGAATTAATAAAGCCATGCAAATCCAGTCGACAGAAACGTTCACCCACCGTCGTCAGAATGATCATCAGCCACAGAGTCTACAAAGAATAAATGCTCAAGGTGTTTTAGAGAACTCTGTGCCCTCTAGCGGCCGCTGGGACGTAACCTGGTAACAGCTAGTAGTGAGAACACCGTGGAGGTGCATTGAAAGGTAAAAATTGAGCTAACCTGTAATCGGGTAGGCCCACTGATGGGCCTATCTCCCGAGTAGACCAAAATCAAAAAGACACAGGCTGGCCATCCTGCGCTGCAGCAACATGTACCATCGCCAAGACTTGGAAGAAACCCAAATGTCCATCAACAGAACAATGCACCAAGAAGAAGGGGGCCCATGTGCACAATGGAACATGAGCCACGGAAGAGCATGCAACAGTGCCGCTGGCACCACCGTAGAAGGATCTAGAGATACCCACCCAAAAGGAAGTACGAAAGAAACCGAAATAGAAATATCCTATGACATCACTTATAGCTGTTACTTCAACATTGATACCCATGAAGTCATTTCCAAGAGAAGGCCGTGCATAGATGCAGAAAACCAACTATGCTTAACCAAGTGGAAAGGTGTAAGAAATGTATGAATTTGGATATGGGGGTTTACAGACATGTACTGATACATATGAAATATATAATCACAAAATACCTAAGGAATACCAAGAGAGGTCGACTCAACACTCTGTAATAACCTACACGGGAAAGGATCCAAAGATGAATAGATTGATACATACATATGATGAACCAGATGCAGTACACCTAGAACACACACCACATTTTTATCCAATTGGCTGTGATACTGGATAACAATTAAATTTTAAAAAACACACAAGAAGTAAGGAGATATAAGCTCTTGGGGGTTTGCCCTGACACACTGCACTCTCATTTGCAGCCTACTAACACAATTTCCAGGAAGCCTCTGTTGCAGGAAAACCCAGAGTTGGAAATGGAGAAATGCTGCCGCCTTGTGGCCGTTTCCCGCAAGAGCGGCTTTAAACGCATAGCTATGGGTCACTTAACATTCACAAGGACTCAGGCCTCTAAAAGACACCTGCCCTCAAAAAAAAAATGTCCTGAGCTCGGCAGTGGTGAAAAAAATTCGAAGGAGGCAAATGTGTCAAAGAGATAGTATGAAGAGGTAAGTTTTACTCACTCTTTATCAAAAAAAGCAAAATGGAGAAAAGCTCAACCTCAGGAATGATCAGACTCCTCTAAGCTACAAAAAGCTTTCAGCTCACCCAAGTTAACTACCGTCAGCCAAAAGACTACAAACAATAAATGCTGAAGGGGTTTTAGAGAACTCTGTTCCCTCTGTCTGCGGAGGACATGTCTAGTTGTAACAGCCAATAATGAGAACAGAAAGGAGCTGCGTTTTCAATTAAAAATTGAGCCACCCTTCCATCCAGAACACCCACAGCCGAGCCTCTCACCTGAGAAGACAGGCTGCAAGAGCTGCACTCCACGAGTTTTCACAGTAGCCAAAGACACCGAAGCAACCCAAATGTCCATCAACAGATGAATGGATAAGAAGAGCTGGTCCGTGGACACAGTGGACTATTAGCCATGGAAAACAAGGAAACACTGCTCTTTGAGGCACCCGAGATGAGCCTAGAGATCATCACAGAACATGAGTTAAGTCGGAAAGCAAAAGGCATACCGTATGACATCACCTATAGGCGTTATCTAACAGCTGACACAAATGAACATATTTCCACAAAGAAAGACACTCACACACTTAGAAAACAAACTAAGCTTAAGTAAAATGAAAGGTGGGGGGAATGGATAAATTAAGATTAGTGTCACCATATGTGTACAAATACGTATTAAATATATATATCAAACAGACCGACCATATAGCAAGGGAGGTCACCAGAACACTCTGCAATAATTTACATGGGAAGAGGATCTGTACAAGAATCTATATCTATATCTATATCTATATCTATATCTATATATAGATATATATATATATATATATAAAACGTACAAATGAACCAGATTCTGTACATATAGGACCAACAGTATTCTAATCATTACCCCGATTTAAACAAATTAAAAGAGCGAACAAGAAGTAATGTGACATACACTTCTGGGGTTTTTTCCTGGCACATTCCATTCTAATTGACAACCTGGGAACAGGACTTCCAGAAGGCTCTGCTGCCCTAGTAACCAGATGTGGGAATGTAGCAATGCTGACGCCTTGTGGCCGTTTCCCACAGCAGCAGCTTTAAAGTCAGTGCTAATGGTCACTCAATATTCACACCCATTGCAGGCTTGTAAATGACACCTGCCCTCCAAAACAAAATCCTGGGGTCGAAAATCGACCAAAAAAGTCGAAAGAGGGCAACCTTCCAAGAAGACAATTTCGAGAGGTTTATTGTACTCACGGTTTTTTGTTTTCTGTTTTTGTTTAACAGAATAAAAAAAGGCGTGGAAAAATGCTGAACCTTAGGAATTATTAGACACGAAAATACACGTTACAAAAACCTATCATGTCACACCACTCAGCATGGCCATCAGCGAAACTTCTGCAAACAAGAAATGCTGACGGGTTGGTGAAGAAATGCGTACCCTCGGTTCTAAGTGGGTCGTGGTAAGAGCCCCTAAGGAAAACACAGTGGAGTTGCCTGGAAAGGGTCAACATTGAGCGACCGTTCAATCAAGCATACCCACTGCTGGGTCTATCACCTGAGAGGATGAGAATCAAAAAAGACACGGGCTGGCAATCCTGCAATCCAGCAATGTTTACCGTAGCCAACACTTGGAAGCAATGAAAATGCCCAGCCACAGAGGAATGCAGAAAGGAGAAGTGGTCCATGGACACAATGGAAGAGTACTCCAGTGAAAAGTAGAAATTCCATTTTAAAAACAGATATAAGTAAGGAGACATCAGCTTTGGGGGGTTTCTCCAGACACATCCCACCGTCATTGATAACCGAGGAACAACACTGGCAGGAAGGTCTGTTTCACTAGTTACCAGAGTGGGAAACGCAGAAATGCTGCAGCCCTCTGGCCGTTACGTGCAACGGCAGCTTGAAAACCCGTGCTAATGGTCACTTCGTGTGCACAAGTCCTGGAGGGCTGTCAATGAAACCTGCCCTCAAAATGTCTTGAGGGAGGTAGTGGCCAAAATATTTCAAAAGGCGGCACATAGTTCAAGAAAAGAATGGGATGAGGTAAGCTACACACACAGTTTGAAGGAAAAAAGGACATCCCTGAAAGCTCAATTTCAAGGCTTTATGAGACGCATGCAAATCCAACCACACAGGTATCGGCTCACACCAGTCAGAAGAACCATCAGCAACAAAACTACCAACAATTCATGCTGAAGGGGTTGTGGAGAAGTGCATACCCTCTAGGTTAAGTGGGACTTTGCCGCCAGCCGCGGCGGGTCCTCAAAGTGTAGCAACAACCGACGAGAGGGGGTAGGGAACTGAACGCACCAAGGTATGGGATCAGAAGGGCACAAGCAACTGACGCTTGCAAGGCAAGTTTAATAACAAAGCCTAGCCGTATATATACCCCTAAAGCAGGGAATTTGCCTCGTCACGCCTTATCGGCATCAGCTGGTTGGTTGGCTTCTCGGCTTAGTGACACCTTATCAGCATCAGCTGTTTGGTTGGCTGCTCGGCTTCTCCCTCAAAGGCACCAATTTCCCCTCCAGGGTTGCTTTTCCTAGCTTTAGGGAACAACCAGGGACTCCCAGTAACTGAGCAGGTCCCTGGAGCGATTTGGCCAAAGGCCATCTCCTTTTGTATGTTCATACCATAAAGTCCAGGATGCATACCAAGGAGAGTACAGTCGGGCCCTGAGGCTTAGGAGGGTCTTAGTGGCGCCTTCCTCAGAGGGCAATGCTCGCCACAGGACTTCACCTGGTAAGAGGCACTAATGGGAACAGAATGGAGGTGCCTTTACAAGGTAAACACTGAGTTACGATATGATCCAGCAGGCCCACTCCTGGGCCTATAACCTAAGAAAGAAGACAGAAGTGGAAAGACACAGGCAGGCAAATCTGCATTGCAGGAGTATTACAATAGCCAGGACATGGAAGCAACCAGAAAGTCCATCAACAGATGAGTGGACAAAGAAGAACAGGGACCTGTACAGATGGAATATTAGCCAAGGAACCAAAGGAAACAATGCCATCAACAGCACCATCGGTGAGGCTAGAGTTCATCACGCACCTTGCAGTAAGTCACAGAGCGAAAGATACATAGCCTACGATATCAGTTATAGGTGTTTCCTAAAAATTGATATCACTGAAGATATTTCCACAGAGAAAGGCAATCACAGATGCAATAAAGAGATTTATGGTTCACCCATGGACAGGTGTGAGAATTGTGTACATTAGGAAATTGGGTTTAAGAGAGAGATACAAACACAGGTGAAATACAAAATCACCAAAGGCCTACGGAATACCAAGAGAAGAGTACTCAACATTGTGTCATAAGCTACATGGGAAAAGGATCCAAAGACGACTAGATACGTGTTTATGTATAAAAGAGCCACATCTTTCACACCTACAACAAGCAAAACATTGTAATCAAACTTGCTGTGAGAAACAATAAACATTGAATTAAAAAACGAACAAGTCAGTCGTGAGGCACAAACATAAGGGGCTTTTTCCTGGCACAGTCCATTCTAATTGACAACCGAGAATACGACTTCCACGGAGGCTCTGTTGCCCGAGTAACCAGGTTTGGTAAAGGAGACCTGCTGCCGCCTTGTGGCCGTTTCTCAAAACAGCAGCTTTAAACCCAGTGCTAATGGTCACTTGATATTCAAAATCATTGCAGGCCTATAAATGACACCTGCCCTCAAAAACGATTCTTGGGTCGTCCATCGAGGAAAAAAACTCAAAAGACGTGCACACTTCAAAACGACAATTTCAAGAGGCATATTTTGTGCACATTTTGTCTTCTCTTTCTTTCTCTTGTGATAAATAAAAGGGCATGGAAAAATGCTCAACATCAGGAATTAATAAAGCCATGCAAATCCAGTCGACAGAAACGTTCACCCACCGTCGTCAGAATGATCATCAGCCACAGAGTCTACAAAGAATAAATGCTCAAGGTGTTTTAGAGAACTCTGTGCCCTCTAGCGGCCGCTGGGACGTAACCTGGTAACAGCTAGTAGTGAGAACACCGTGGAGGTGCATTGAAAGGTAAAAATTGAGCTAACCTGTAATCGGGTAGGCCCACTGATGGGCCTATCTCCCGAGTAGACCAAAATCAAAAAGACACAGGCTGGCCATCCTGCGCTGCAGCAACATGTACCATCGCCAAGACTTGGAAGAAACCCAAATGTCCATCAACAGAACAATGCACCAAGAAGAAGGGGGCCCATGTGCACAATGGAACATGAGCCACGGAAGAGCATGCAACAGTGCCGCTGGCACCACCGTAGAAGGATCTAGAGATACCCACCCAGAAGGAAGTACGAAAGAAACCGAAATAGAAATATCCTATGACATCACTTATAGCTGTTACTTCAACATTGATACCCATGAAGTCATTTCCAAGAGAAGGCCGTGCATAGATGCAGAAAACCAACTATGCTTAACCAAGTGGAAAGGTGTAAGGAATGTATGAATTTGGATATGGGGGTTTACAGACATGTACTGATACATATGAAATATATAATCACAAAATACCTAAGGAATACCAAGAGAGGTCGACTCAACACTCTGTAATAACCTACACGGGAAAGGATCCAAAGATGAATAGATTGATACATACATATGATGAACCAGATGCAGTACACCTAGAACACACACCACATTTTTATCCAATTGGCTGTGATACTGGATAACAATTAAATTTTAAAAAACACACAAGAAGTAAGGAGATATAAGCTCTTGGGGGTTTGCCCTGACACACTGCACTCTCATTTGCAGCCTACTAACACAATTTCCAGGAAGCCTCTGTTGCAGGAAAACCCAGAGTTGGAAATGGAGAAATGCTGCCGCCTTGTGGCCGTTTCCCGCAAGAGCGGCTTTAAACGCATAGCTATGGGTCACTTAACATTCACAAGGACTCAGGCCTCTAAAAGACACCTGCCCTCAAAAAAAAAATGTCCTGAGCTCGGCAGTGGTGAAAAAAATTCGAAGGAGGCAAATGTGTCAAAGAGATAGTATGAAGAGGTAAGTTTTACTCACTCTTTATCAAAAAAAGCAAAATGGAGAAAAGCTCAACCTCAGGAATGATCAGACTCCTCTAAGCTACAAAAAGCTTTCAGCTCACCCAAGTTAACTACCGTCAGCCAAAAGACTACAAACAATAAATGCTGAAGGGGTTTTAGAGAACTCTGTTCCCTCTGTCTGCGGAGGACATGTCTAGTTGTAACAGCCAATAATGAGAACAGAAAGGAGCTGCGTTTTCAATTAAAAATTGAGCCACCCTTCCATCCAGAACACCCACAGCCGAGCCTCTCACCTGAGAAGACAGGCTGCAAGAGCTGCACTCCACGAGTTTTCACAGTAGCCAAAGACACCGAAGCAACCCAAATGTCCATCAACAGATGAATGGATAAGAAGAGCTGGTCCGTGGACACAGTGGACTATTAGCCATGGAAAACAAGGAAACACTGCTCTTTGAGGCACCCGAGATGAGCCTAGAGATCATCACAGAACATGAGTTAAGTCGGAAAGCAAAAGGCATACCGTATGACATCACCTATAGGCGTTATCTAACAGCTGACACAAATGAACATATTTCCACAAAGAAAGACACTCACACACTTAGAAAACAAACTAAGCTTAAGTAAAATGAAAGGTGGGGGGAATGGATAAATTAAGATTAGTGTCACCATATGTGTACAAATACGTATTAAATATATATATCAAACAGACCGACCATATAGCAAGGGAGGTCACCAGAACACTCTGCAATAATTTACATGGGAAGAGGATCTGTACAAGAATCTATATCTATATCTATATCTATATCTATATCTATATATAGATATAGATATATATATATATATATAAAACGTACAAATGAACCAGATTCTGTACATATAGGACCAACAGTATTCTAATCATTACCCCGATTTAAACAAATTAAAAGAGCGAACAAGAAGTAATGTGACATACACTTCTGGGGTTTTTTCCTGGCACATTCCATTCTAATTGACAACCTGGGAACAGGACTTCCAGAAGGCTCTGCTGCCCTAGTAACCAGATGTGGGAATGTAGCAATGCTGACGCCTTGTGGCCGTTTCCCACAGCAGCAGCTTTAAAGTCAGTGCTAATGGTCACTCAATATTCACACCCATTGCAGGCTTGTAAATGACACCTGCCCTCCAAAACAAAATCCTGGGGTCGAAAATCGACCAAAAAAGTCGAAAGAGGGCAACCTTCCAAGAAGACAATTTCGAGAGGTTTATTGTACTCACGGTTTTTTGTTTTCTGTTTTTGTTTAACAGAATAAAAAAAGGCGTGGAAAAATGCTGAACCTTAGGAATTATTAGACACGAAAATACACGTTACAAAAACCTATCATGTCACACCACTCAGCATGGCCATCAGCGAAACTTCTGCAAACAAGAAATGCTGACGGGTTGGTGAAGAAATGCGTACCCTCGGTTCTAAGTGGGTCGTGGTAAGAGCCCCTAAGGAAAACACAGTGGAGTTGCCTGGAAAGGGTCAACATTGAGCGACCGTTCAATCAAGCATACCCACTGCTGGGTCTATCACCTGAGAGGATGAGAATCAAAAAAGACACGGGCTGGCAATCCTGCAATCCAGCAATGTTTACCGTAGCCAACACTTGGAAGCAATGAAAATGCCCAGCCACAGAGGAATGCAGAAAGGAGAAGTGGTCCATGGACACAATGGAAGAGTACTCCAGTGAAAAGTAGAAATTCCATTTTAAAAACAGATATAAGTAAGGAGACATCAGCTTTGGGGGGTTTCTCCAGACACATCCCACCGTCATTGATAACCGAGGAACAACACTGGCAGGAAGGTCTGTTTCACTAGTTACCAGAGTGGGAAACGCAGAAATGCTGCAGCCCTCTGGCCGTTACGTGCAACGGCAGCTTGAAAACCCGTGCTAATGGTCACTTCGTGTGCACAAGTCCTGGAGGGCTGTCAATGAAACCTGCCCTCAAAATGTCTTGAGGGAGGTAGTGGCCAAAATATTTCAAAAGGCGGCACATAGTTCAAGAAAAGAATGGGATGAGGTAAGCTACACACACAGTTTGAAGGAAAAAAGGACATCCCTGAAAGCTCAATTTCAAGGCTTTATGAGACGCATGCAAATCCAACCACACAGGTATCGGCTCACACCAGTCAGAAGAACCATCAGCAACAAAACTACCAACAATTCATGCTGAAGGGGTTGTGGAGAAGTGCATACCCTCTAGGTTAAGTGGGACTTTGCCGCCAGCCGCGGCGGGTCCTCAAAGTGTAGCAACAACCGACGAGAGGGGGTAGGGAACTGAACGCACTAAGGTATGGGATCAGAAGGGCACAAGCAACTGACGCTTGCAAGGCAAGTTTAATAACAAAGCCTAGCCGTATATATACCCCTAAAGCAGGGAATTTGCCTCGTCACGCCTTATCGGCATCAGCTGGTTGGTTGGCTTCTCGGCTTAGTGACACCTTATCAGCATCAGCTGTTTGGTTGGCTGCTCGGCTTCTCCCTCAAAGGCACCAATTTCCCCTCCAGGGTTGCTTTTCCTAGCTTTAGGGAACAACCAGGGACTCCCAGTAACTGAGCAGGTCCCTGGAGCGATTTGGCCAAAGGCCATCTCCTTTTGTATGTTCATACCATAAAGTCCAGGATGCATACCAAGGAGAGTACAGTCGGGCCCTGAGGCTTAGGAGGGTCTTAGTGGCGCCTTCCTCAGAGGGCAATGCTCGCCACAGGACTTCACCTGGTAAGAGGCACTAATGGGAACAGAATGGAGGTGCCTTTACAAGGTAAACACTGAGTTACGATATGATCCAGCAGGCCCACTCCTGGGCCTATAACCTAAGAAAGAAGACAGAAGTGGAAAGACACAGGCAGGCAAATCTGCATTGCAGGAGTATTACAATAGCCAGGACATGGAAGCAACCAGAAAGTCCATCAACAGATGAGTGGACAAAGAAGAACAGGGACCTGTACAGATGGAATATTAGCCAAGGAACCAAAGGAAACAATGCCATCAACAGCACCATCGGTGAGGCTAGAGTTCATCACGCACCTTGCAGTAAGTCACAGAGCGAAAGATACATAGCCTACGATATCAGTTATAGGTGTTCCCTGAAAATTGATATCACTGAAGATATTTCCACAGAGAAAGGCAATCACAGATGCAATAAAGAGATTTATGGTTCACCCATGGACAGGTGTGAGAATTGTGTACATTAGGAAATTGGGTTTAAGAGAGAGATACAAACACAGGTGAAATACAAAATCACCAAAGGCCTACGGAATACCAAGAGAAGAGTACTCAACATTGTGTCATAAGCTACATGGGAAAAGGATCCAAAGACGACTAGATACGTGTTTATGTATAAAAGAGCCACATCTTTCACACCTACAACAAGCAAAACATTGTAATCAAACTTGCTGTGAGAAACAATAAACATTGAATTAAAAAACGAACAAGTCAGTCGTGAGGCACAAACATAAGGGGCTTTTTCCTGGCACAGTCCATTCTAATTGACAACCGAGAATACGACTTCCACGGAGGCTCTGTTGCCCGAGTAACCAGGTTTGGTAAAGGAGACCTGCTGCCGCCTTGTGGCCGTTTCTCAAAACAGCAGCTTTAAACCCAGTGCTAATGGTCACTTGATATTCAAAATCATTGCAGGCCTATAAATGACACCTGCCCTCAAAAACGATTCTTGGGTCGTCCATCGAGGAAAAAAACTCAAAAGACGTGCACACTTCAAAACGACAATTTCAAGAGGCATATTTTGTGCACATTTTGTCTTCTCTTTCTTTCTCTTGTGATAAATAAAAGGGCATGGAAAAATGCTCAACATCAGGAATTAATAAAGCCATGCAAATCCAGTCGACAGAAACGTTCACCCACCGTCGTCAGAATGATCATCAGCCACAGAGTCTACAAAGAATAAATGCTCAAGGTGTTTTAGAGAACTCTGTGCCCTCTAGCGGCCGCTGGGACGTAACCTGGTAACAGCTAGTAGTGAGAACACCGTGGAGGTGCATTGAAAGGTAAAAATTGAGCTAACCTGTAATCGGGTAGGCCCACTGATGGGCCTATCTCCCGAGTAGACCAAAATCAAAAAGACACAGGCTGGCCATCCTGCGCTGCAGCAACATGTACCATAGCCAAGACTTGGAAGAAACCCAAATGTCCATCAACAGAACAATGCACCAAGAAGAAGGGGGCCCATGTGCACAATGGAACATGAGCCACGGAAGAGCATGCAACAGTGCCGCTGGCACCACCGTAGAAGGATCTAGAGATACCCACCCAAAAGGAAGTACGAAAGAAACCGAAATAGAAATATCCTATGACATCACTTATAGCTGTTACTTCAACATTGATACCCATGAAGTCATTTCCAAGAGAAGGCCGTGCATAGATGCAGAAAACCAACTATGCTTAACCAAGTGGAAAGGTGTAAGGAATGTATGAATTTGGATATGGGGGTTTACAGACATGTACTGATACATATGAAATATATAATCACAAAATACCTAAGGAATACCAAGAGAGGTCGACTCAACACTCTGTAATAACCTACACGGGAAAGGATCCAAAGATGAATAGATTGATACATACATATGATGAACCAGATGCAGTACACCTAGAACACACACCACATTTTTATCCAATTGGCTGTGATACTGGATAACAATTAAATTTTAAAAAACACACAAGAAGTAAGGAGATATAAGCTCTTGGGGGTTTGCCCTGACACACTGCACTCTCATTTGCAGCCTACTAACACAATTTCCAGGAAGCCTCTGTTGCAGGAAAACCCAGAGTTGGAAATGGAGAAATGCTGCCGCCTTGTGGCCGTTTCCCGCAAGAGCGGCTTTAAACGCATAGCTATGGGTCACTTAACATTCACAAGGACTCAGGCCTCTAAAAGACACCTGCCCTCAAAAAAAAAATGTCCTGAGCTCGGCCGTGGTGAAAAAAATTCGAAGGAGGCAAATGTGTCAAAGAGATAGTATGAAGAGGTAAGTTTTACTCACTCTTTATCAAAAAAAGCAAAATGGAGAAAAGCTCAACCTCAGGAATGATCAGACTCCTCTAAGCTACAAAAAGCTTTCAGCTCACCCAAGTTAACTACCGTCAGCCAAAAGACTACAAACAATAAATGCTGAAGGGGTTTTAGAGAACT
Organism: Kogia breviceps; assembly: GCF_026419965.1. Classification (NCBI taxonomy): domain Eukaryota; kingdom Metazoa; phylum Chordata; class Mammalia; order Artiodactyla; family Physeteridae; genus Kogia; species Kogia breviceps. The sequence goes on along the minus strand of NC_081312.1, from coordinate 129,432,818 downwards.
CTGTTCCCTCTGTCTGCGGAGGACATGTCTAGTTGTAACAGCCAATAATGAGAACAGAAAGGAGCTGCGTTTTCAATTAAAAATTGAGCCACCCTTCCATCCAGAACACCCACAGCCGAGCCTCTCACCTGAGAAGACAGGCTGCAAGAGCTGCACTCCACGAGTTTTCACAGTAGCCAAAGACACCGAAGCAACCCAAATGTCCATCAACAGATGAATGGATAAGAAGAGCTGGTCCGTGGACACAGTGGACTATTAGCCATGGAAAACAAGGAAACACTGCTCTTTGAGGCACCCGAGATGAGCCTAGAGATCATCACAGAACATGAGTTAAGTCGGAAAGCAAAAGGCATACCGTATGACATCACCTATAGGCGTTATCTAACAGCTGACACAAATGAACATATTTCCACAAAGAAAGACACTCACACACTTAGAAAACAAACTAAGCTTAAGTAAAATGAAAGGTGGGGGGAATGGATAAATTAAGATTAGTGTCACCATATGTGTACAAATACGTATTAAATATATATATCAAACAGACCGACCATATAGCAAGGGAGGTCACCAGAACACTCTGCAATAATTTACATGGGAAGAGGATCTGTACAAGAATCTATATCTATATCTATATCTATATCTATATCTATATATAGATATAGATATATATATATATATATAAAACGTACAAATGAACCAGATTCTGTACATATAGGACCAACAGTATTCTAATCATTACCCCGATTTAAACAAATTAAAAGAGCGAACAAGAAGTAATGTGACATACACTTCTGGGGTTTTTTCCTGGCACATTCCATTCTAATTGACAACCTGGGAACAGGACTTCCAGAAGGCTCTGCTGCCCTAGTAACCAGATGTGGGAATGTAGCAATGCTGACGCCTTGTGGCCGTTTCCCACAGCAGCAGCTTTAAAGTCAGTGCTAATGGTCACTCAATATTCACACCCATTGCAGGCTTGTAAATGACACCTGCCCTCCAAAACAAAATCCTGGGGTCGAAAATCGACCAAAAAAGTCGAAAGAGGGCAACCTTCCAAGAAGACAATTTCGAGAGGTTTATTGTACTCACGGTTTTTTGTTTTCTGTTTTTGTTTAACAGAATAAAAAAAGGCGTGGAAAAATGCTGAACCTTAGGAATTATTAGACACGAAAATACACGTTACAAAAACCTATCATGTCACACCACTCAGCATGGCCATCAGCGAAACTTCTGCAAACAAGAAATGCTGACGGGTTGGTGAAGAAATGCGTACCCTCGGTTCTAAGTGGGTCGTGGTAAGAGCCCCTAAGGAAAACACAGTGGAGTTGCCTGGAAAGGGTCAACATTGAGCGACCGTTCAATCAAGCATACCCACTGCTGGGTCTATCACCTGAGAGGATGAGAATCAAAAAAGACACGGGCTGGCAATCCTGCAATCCAGCAATGTTTACCGTAGCCAACACTTGGAAGCAATGAAAATGCCCAGCCACAGAGGAATGCAGAAAGGAGAAGTGGTCCATGGACACAATGGAAGAGTACTCCAGTGAAAAGTAGAAATTCCATTTTAAAAACAGATATAAGTAAGGAGACATCAGCTTTGGGGGGTTTCTCCAGACACATCCCACCGTCATTGATAACCGAGGAACAACACTGGCAGGAAGGTCTGTTTCACTAGTTACCAGAGTGGGAAACGCAGAAATGCTGCAGCCCTCTGGCCGTTACGTGCAACGGCAGCTTGAAAACCCGTGCTAATGGTCACTTCGTGTGCACAAGTCCTGGAGGGCTGTCAATGAAACCTGCCCTCAAAATGTCTTGAGGGAGGTAGTGGCCAAAATATTTCAAAAGGCGGCACATAGTTCAAGAAAAGAATGGGATGAGGTAAGCTACACACACAGTTTGAAGGAAAAAAGGACATCCCTGAAAGCTCAATTTCAAGGCTTTATGAGACGCATGCAAATCCAACCACACAGGTATCGGCTCACACCAGTCAGAAGAACCATCAGCAACAAAACTACCAACAATTCATGCTGAAGGGGTTGTGGAGAAGTGCATACCCTCTAGGTTAAGTGGGACTTTGCCGCCAGCCGCGGCGGGTCCTCAAAGTGTAGCAACAACCGACGAGAGGGGGTAGGGAACTGAACGCACCAAGGTATGGGATCAGAAGGGCACAAGCAACTGACGCTTGCAAGGCAAGTTTAATAACAAAGCCTAGCCGTATATATACCCCTAAAGCAGGGAATTTGCCTCGTCACGCCTTATCGGCATCAGCTGGTTGGTTGGCTTCTCGGCTTAGTGACACCTTATCAGCATCAGCTGTTTGGTTGGCTGCTCGGCTTCTCCCTCAAAGGCACCAATTTCCCCTCCAGGGTTGCTTTTCCTAGCTTTAGGGAACAACCAGGGACTCCCAGTAACTGAGCAGGTCCCTGGAGCGATTTGGCCAAAGGCCATCTCCTTTTGTATGTTCATACCATAAAGTCCAGGATGCATACCAAGGAGAGTACAGTCGGGCCCTGAGGCTTAGGAGGGTCTTAGTGGCGCCTTCCTCAGAGGGCAATGCTCGCCACAGGACTTCACCTGGTAAGAGGCACTAATGGGAACAGAATGGAGGTGCCTTTACAAGGTAAACACTGAGTTACGATATGATCCAGCAGGCCCACTCCTGGGCCTATAACCTAAGAAAGAAGACAGAAGTGGAAAGACACAGGCAGGCAAATCTGCATTGCAGGAGTATTACAATAGCCAGGACATGGAAGCAACCAGAAAGTCCATCAACAGATGAGTGGACAAAGAAGAACAGGGACCTGTACAGATGGAATATTAGCCAAGGAACCAAAGGAAACAATGCCATCAACAGCACCATCGGTGAGGCTAGAGTTCATCACGCACCTTGCAGTAAGTCACAGAGCGAAAGATACATAGCCTACGATATCAGTTATAGGTGTTCCCTAAAAATTGATATCACTGAAGATATTTCCACAGAGAAAGGCAATCACAGATGCAATAAAGAGATTTATGGTTCACCCATGGACAGGTGTGAGAATTGTGTACATTAGGAAATTGGGTTTAAGAGAGAGATACAAACACAGGTGAAATACAAAATCACCAAAGGCCTACGGAATACCAAGAGAAGAGTACTCAACATTGTGTCATAAGCTACATAGGAAAAGGATCCAAAGACGACTAGATACGTGTTTATGTATAAAAGAGCCACATCTTTCACACCTACAACAAGCAAAACATTGTAATCAAACTTGCTGTGAGAAACAATAAACATTGAATTAAAAAACGAACAAGTCAGTCGTGAGGCACAAACATAAGGGGCTTTTTCCTGGCACAGTCCATTCTAATTGACAACCGAGAATACGACTTCCACGGAGGCTCTGTTGCCCGAGTAACCAGGTTTGGTAAAGGAGACCTGCTGCCGCCTTGTGGCCGTTTCTCAAAACAGCAGCTTTAAACCCAGTGCTAATGGTCACTTGATATTCAAAATCATTGCAGGCCTATAAATGACACCTGCCCTCAAAAACGATTCTTGGGTCGTCCATCGAGGAAAAAAACTCAAAAGACGTGCACACTTCAAAACGACAATTTCAAGAGGCATATTTTGTGCACATTTTGTCTTCTCTTTCTTTCTCTTGTGATAAATAAAAGGGCATGGAAAAATGCTCAACATCAGGAATTAATAAAGCCATGCAAATCCAGTCGACAGAAACGTTCACCCACCGTCGTCAGAATGATCATCAGCCACAGAGTCTACAAAGAATAAATGCTCAAGGTGTTTTAGAGAACTCTGTGCCCTCTAGAGGCCGCTGGGACGTAACCTGGTAACAGCTAGTAGTGAGAACACCGTGGAGGTGCATTGAAAGGTAAAAATTGAGCTAACCTGTAATCGGGTAGGCCCACTGATGGGCCTATCTCCCGAGTAGACCAAAATCAAAAAGACACAGGCTGGCCATCCTGCGCTGCAGCAACATGTACCATCGCCAAGACTTGGAAGAAACCCAAATGTCCATCAACAGAACAATGCACCAAGAAGAAGGGGGCCCATGTGCACAATGGAACATGAGCCACGGAAGAGCATGCAACAGTGCCGCTGGCACCACCGTAGAAGGATCTAGAGATACCCACCCAGAAGGAAGTACGAAAGAAACCGAAATAGAAATATCCTATGACATCACTTATAGCTGTTACTTCAACATTGATACCCATGAAGTCATTTCCAAGAGAAGGCCGTGCATAGATGCAGAAAACCAACTATGCTTAACCAAGTGGAAAGGTGTAAGGAATGTATGAATTTGGATATGGGGGTTTACAGACATGTACTGATACACATGACATATATAATCACAAAATACCTAAGGAATACCAAGAGAGGTCGACTCAACACTCTGTAATAACCTACACGGAAAAGGATCCAAAGATGAATAGATTGATACATACATATGATGAACCAGATGCAGTACACCTAGAACACACACCACATTTTTATCCAATTGGCTGTGATACTGGATAACAATTAAATTTTAAAAAACACACAAGAAGTAAGGAGATATAAGCTCTTGGGGGTTTGCCCTGACACACTGCACTCTCATTTGCAGCCTACTAACACAATTTCCAGGAAGCCTCTGTTGCAGGAAAACCCAGAGTTGGAAATGGAGAAATGCTGCCGCCTTGTGGCCGTTTCCCGCAAGAGCGGCTTTAAACGCATAGCTATGGGTCACTTAACATTCACAAGGACTCAGGCCTCTAAAAGACACCTGCCCTCAAAAAAAAAATGTCCTGAGCTCGGCAGTGGTGAAAAAAATTCGAAGGAGGCAAATGTGTCAAAGAGATAGTATGAAGAGGTAAGTTTTACTCACTCTTTATCAAAAAAAGCAAAATGGAGAAAAGCTCAACCTCAGGAATGATCAGACTCCTCTAAGCTACAAAAAGCTTTCAGCTCACCCAAGTTAACTACCGTCAGCCAAAAGACTACAAACAATAAATGCTGAAGGGGTTTTAGAGAACTCTGTTCCCTCTGTCTGCGGAGGACATGTCTAGTTGTAACAGCCAATAATGAGAACAGAAAGGAGCTGCGTTTTCAATTAAAAATTGAGCCACCCTTCCATCCAGAACACCCACAGCCGAGCCTCTCACCTGAGAAGACAGGCTGCAAGAGCTGCACTCCACGAGTTTTCACAGTAGCCAAAGACACCGAAGCAACCCAAATGTCCATCAACAGATGAATGGATAAGAAGAGCTGGTCCGTGGACACAGTGGACTATTAGCCATGGAAAACAAGGAAACACTGCTCTTTGAGGCACCCGAGATGAGCCTAGAGATCATCACAGAACATGAGTTAAGTCGGAAAGCAAAAGGCATACCGTATGACATCACCTATAGGCGTTATCTAACAGCTGACACAAATGAACATATTTCCACAAAGAAAGACACTCACACACTTAGAAAACAAACTAAGCTTAAGTAAAATGAAAGGTGGGGGGAATGGATAAATTAAGATTAGTGTCACCATATGTGTACAAATACGTATTAAATATATATATCAAACAGACCGACCATATAGCAAGGGAGGTCACCAGAACACTCTGCAATAATTTACATGGGAAGAGGATCTGTACAAGAATCTATATCTATATCTATATCTATATCTATATCTATATCTATATATATATATATATATATAAAACGTACAAATGAACCAGATTCTGTACATATAGGACCAACAGTATTCTAATCATTACCCCGATTTAAACAAATTAAAAGAGCGAACAAGAAGTAATGTGACATACACTTCTGGGGTTTTTTCCTGGCACATTCCATTCTAATTGACAACCTGGGAACAGGACTTCCAGAAGCCTCTGCTGCCCTAGTAACCAGATGTGGGAATGTAGCAATGCTGACGCCTTGTGGCCGTTTCCCACAGCAGCAGCTTTAAAGTCAGTGCTAATGGTCACTCAATATTCACACCCATTGCAGGCTTGTAAATGACACCTGCCCTCCAAAACAAAATCCTGGGGTCGAAAATCGACCAAAAAAGTCGAAAGAGGGCAACCTTCCAAGAAGACAATTTCGAGAGGTTTATTGTACTCACGGTTTTTTGTTTTCTGTTTTTGTTTAACAGAATAAAAAAAGGCGTGGAAAAATGCTGAACCTTAGGAATTATTAGACACGAAAATACACGTTACAAAAACCTATCATGTCACACCACTCAGCATGGCCATCAGCGAAACTTCTGCAAACAAGAAATGCTGACGGGTTGGTGAAGAAATGCGTACCCTCGGTTCTAAGTGGGTCGTGGTAAGAGCCCCTAAGGAAAACACAGTGGAGTTGCCTGGAAAGGGTCAACATTGAGCGACCGTTCAATCAAGCATACCCACTGCTGGGTCTATCACCTGAGAGGATGAGAATCAAAAAAGACACGGGCTGGCAATCCTGCAATCCAGCAATGTTTACCGTAGCCAACACTTGGAAGCAATGAAAATGCCCAGCCACAGAGGAATGCAGAAAGGAGAAGTGGTCCATGGACACAATGGAAGAGTACTCCAGTGAAAAGTAGAAATTCCATTTTAAAAACAGATATAAGTAAGGAGACATCAGCTTTGGGGGGTTTCTCCAGACACATCCCACCGTCATTGATAACCGAGGAACAACACTGGCAGGAAGGTCTGTTTCACTAGTTACCAGAGTGGGAAACGCAGAAATGCTGCAGCCCTCTGGCCGTTACGTGCAACGGCAGCTTGAAAACCCGTGCTAATGGTCACTTCGTGTGCACAAGTCCTGGAGGGCTGTCAATGAAACCTGCCCTCAAAATGTCTTGAGGGAGGTAGTGGCCAAAATATTTCAAAAGGCGGCACATAGTTCAAGAAAAGAATGGGATGAGGTAAGCTACACACACAGTTTGAAGGAAAAAAGGACATCCCTGAAAGCTCAATTTCAAGGCTTTATGAGACGCATGCAAATCCAACCACACAGGTATCGGCTCACACCAGTCAGAAGAACCATCAGCAACAAAACTACCAACAATTCATGCTGAAGGGGTTGTGGAGAAGTGCATACCCTCTAGGTTAAGTGGGACTTTGCCGCCAGCCGCGGCGGGTCCTCAAAGTGTAGCAACAACCGACGAGAGGGGGTAGGGAACTGAACGCACTAAGGTATGGGATCAGAAGGGCACAAGCAACTGACGCTTGCAAGGCAAGTTTAATAACAAAGCCTAGCCGTATATATACCCCTAAAGCAGGGAATTTGCCTCGTCACGCCTTATCGGCATCAGCTGGTTGGTTGGCTTCTCGGCTTAGTGACACCTTATCAGCATCAGCTGTTTGGTTGGCTGCTCGGCTTCTCCCTCAAAGGCACCAATTTCCCCTCCAGGGTTGCTTTTCCTAGCTTTAGGGAACAACCAGGGACTCCCAGTAACTGAGCAGGTCCCTGGAGCGATTTGGCCAAAGGCCATCTCCTTTTGTATGTTCATACCATAAAGTCCAGGATGCATACCAAGGAGAGTACAGTCGGGCCCTGAGGCTTAGGAGGGTCTTAGTGGCGCCTTCCTCAGAGGGCAATGCTCGCCACAGGACTTCACCTGGTAAGAGGCACTAATGGGAACAGAATGGAGGTGCCTTTACAAGGTAAACACTGAGTTACGATATGATCCAGCAGGCCCACTCCTGGGCCTATAACCTAAGAAAGAAGACAGAAGTGGAAAGACACAGGCAGGCAAATCTGCATTGCAGGAGTATTACAATAGCCAGGACATGGAAGCAACCAGAAAGTCCATCAACAGATGAGTGGACAAAGAAGAACAGGGACCTGTACAGATGGAATATTAGCCAAGGAACCAAAGGAAACAATGCCATCAACAGCACCATCGGTGAGGCTAGAGTTCATCACGCACCTTGCAGTAAGTCACAGAGCGAAAGATACATAGCCTACGATATCAGTTATAGGTGTTTCCTAAAAATTGATATCACTGAAGATATTTCCACAGAGAAAGGCAATCACAGATGCAATAAAGAGATTTATGGTTCACCCATGGACAGGTGTGAGAATTGTGTACATTAGGAAATTGGGTTTAAGAGAGAGATACAAACACAGGTGAAATACAAAATCACCAAAGGCCTACGGAATACCAAGAGAAGAGTACTCAACATTGTGTCATAAGCTACATGGGAAAAGGATCCAAAGACGACTAGATACGTGTTTATGTATAAAAGAGCCACATCTTTCACACCTACAACAAGCAAAACATTGTAATCAAACTTGCTGTGAGAAACAATAAACATTGAATTAAAAAACGAACAAGTCAGTCGTGAGGCACAAACATAAGGGGCTTTTTCCTGGCACAGTCCATTCTAATTGACAACCGAGAATACGACTTCCACGGAGGCTCTGTTGCCCGAGTAACCAGGTTTGGTAAAGGAGACCTGCTGCCGCCTTGTGGCCGTTTCTCAAAACAGCAGCTTTAAACCCAGTGCTAATGGTCACTTGATATTCAAAATCATTGCAGGCCTATAAATGACACCTGCCCTCAAAAACGATTCTTGGGTCGTCCATCGAGGAAAAAAACTCAAAAGACGTGCACACTTCAAAACGACAATTTCAAGAGGCATATTTTGTGCACATTTTGTCTTCTCTTTCTTTCTCTTGTGATAAATAAAAGGGCATGGAAAAATGCTCAACATCAGGAATTAATAAAGCCATGCAAATCCAGTCGACAGAAACGTTCACCCACCGTCGTCAGAATGATCATCAGCCACAGAGTCTACAAAGAATAAATGCTCAAGGTGTTTTAGAGAACTCTGTGCCCTCTAGCGGCCGCTGGGACGTAACCTGGTAACAGCTAGTAGTGAGAACACCGTGGAGGTGCATTGAAAGGTAAAAATTGAGCTAACCTGTAATCGGGTAGGCCCACTGATGGGCCTATCTCCCGAGTAGACCAAAATCAAAAAGACACAGGCTGGCCATCCTGCGCTGCAGCAACATGTACCATAGCCAAGACTTGGAAGAAACCCAAATGTCCATCAACAGAACAATGCACCAAGAAGAAGGGGGCCCATGTGCACAATGGAACATGAGCCACGGAAGAGCATGCAACAGTGCCGCTGGCACCACCGTAGAAGGATCTAGAGATACCCACCCAAAAGGAAGTACGAAAGAAACCGAAATAGAAATATCCTATGACATCACTTATAGCTGTTACTTCAACATTGATACCCATGAAGTCATTTCCAAGAGAAGGCCGTGCATAGATGCAGAAAACCAACTATGCTTAACCAAGTGGAAAGGTGTAAGGAATGTATGAATTTGGATATGGGGGTTTACAGACATGTACTGATACATATGAAATATATAATCACAAAATACCTAAGGAATACCAAGAGAGGTCGACTCAACACTCTGTAATAACCTACACGGGAAAGGATCCAAAGATGAATAGATTGATACATACATATGATGAACCAGATGCAGTACACCTAGAACACACACCACATTTTTATCCAATTGGCTGTGATACTGGATAACAATTAAATTTTAAAAAACACACAAGAAGTAAGGAGATATAAGCTCTTGGGGGTTTGCCCTGACACACTGCACTCTCATTTGCAGCCTACTAACACAATTTCCAGGAAGCCTCTGTTGCAGGAAAACCCAGAGTTGGAAATGGAGAAATGCTGCCGCCTTGTGGCCGTTTCCCGCAAGAGCGGCTTTAAACGCATAGCTATGGGTCACTTAACATTCACAAGGACTCAGGCCTCTAAAAGACACCTGCCCTCAAAAAAAAAATGTCCTGAGCTCGGCAGTGGTGAAAAAAATTCGAAGGAGGCAAATGTGTCAAAGAGATAGTATGAAGAGGTAAGTTTTACTCACTCTTTATCAAAAAAAGCAAAATGGAGAAAAGCTCAACCTCAGGAATGATCAGACTCCTCTAAGCTACAAAAAGCTTTCAGCTCACCCAAGTTAACTACCGTCAGCCAAAAGACTACAAACAATAAATGCTGAAGGGGTTTTAGAGAACTCTGTTCCCTCTGTCTGCGGAGGACATGTCTAGTTGTAACAGCCAATAATGAGAACAGAAAGGAGCTGCGTTTTCAATTAAAAATTGAGCCACCCTTCCATCCAGAACACCCACAGCCGAGCCTCTCACCTGAGAAGACAGGCTGCAAGAGCTGCACTCCACGAGTTTTCACAGTAGCCAAAGACACCGAAGCAACCCAAATGTCCATCAACAGATGAATGGATAAGAAGAGCTGGTCCGTGGACACAGTGGACTATTAGCCATGGAAAACAAGGAAACACTGCTCTTTGAGGCACCCGAGATGAGCCTAGAGATCATCACAGAACATGAGTTAAGTCGGAAAGCAAAAGGCATACCGTATGACATCACCTATAGGCGTTATCTAACAGCTGACACAAATGAACATATTTCCACAAAGAAAGACACTCACACACTTAGAAAACAAACTAAGCTTAAGTAAAATGAAAGGTGGGGGGAATGGATAAATTAAGATTAGTGTCACCATATGTGTACAAATACGTATTAAATATATATATCAAACAGACCGACCATATAGCAAGGGAGGTCACCAGAACACTCTGCAATAATTTACATGGGAAGAGGATCTGTACAAGAATCTATATCTATATCTATATCTATATCTATATCTATATATAGATATATATATATATATATATATATAAAACGTACAAATGAACCAGATTCTGTACATATAGGACCAACAGTATTCTAATCATTACCCCGATTTAAACAAATTAAAAGAGCGAACAAGAAGTAATGTGACATACACTTCTGGGGTTTTTTCCTGGCACATTCCATTCTAATTGACAACCTGGGAACAGGACTTCCAGAAGGCTCTGCTGCCCTAGTAACCAGATGTGGGAATGTAGCAATGCTGACGCCTTGTGGCCGTTTCCCACAGCAGCAGCTTTAAAGTCAGTGCTAATGGTCACTCAATATTCACACCCATTGCAGGCTTGTAAATGACACCTGCCCTCCAAAACAAAATCCTGGGGTCGAAAATCGACCAAAAAAGTCGAAAGAGGGCAACCTTCCAAGAAGACAATTTCGAGAGGTTTATTGTACTCACGGTTTTTTGTTTTCTGTTTTTGTTTAACAGAATAAAAAAAGGCGTGGAAAAATGCTGAACCTTAGGAATTATTAGACACGAAAATACACGTTACAAAAACCTATCATGTCACACCACTCAGCATGGCCATCAGCGAAACTTCTGCAAACAAGAAATGCTGACGGGTTGGTGAAGAAATGCGTACCCTCGGTTCTAAGTGGGTCGTGGTAAGAGCCCCTAAGGAAAACACAGTGGAGTTGCCTGGAAAGGGTCAACATTGAGCGACCGTTCAATCAAGCATACCCACTGCTGGGTCTATCACCTGAGAGGATGAGAATCAAAAAAGACACGGGCTGGCAATCCTGCAATCCAGCAATGTTTACCGTAGCCAACACTTGGAAGCAATGAAAATGCCCAGCCACAGAGGAATGCAGAAAGGAGAAGTGGTCCATGGACACAATGGAAGAGTACTCCAGTGAAAAGTAGAAATTCCATTTTAAAAACAGATATAAGTAAGGAGACATCAGCTTTGGGGGGTTTCTCCAGACACATCCCACCGTCATTGATAACCGAGGAACAACACTGGCAGGAAGGTCTGTTTCACTAGTTACCAGAGTGGGAAACGCAGAAATGCTGCAGCCCTCTGGCCGTTACGTGCAACGGCAGCTTGAAAACCCGTGCTAATGGTCACTTCGTGTGCACAAGTCCTGGAGGGCTGTCAATGAAACCTGCCCTCAAAATGTCTTGAGGGAGGTAGTGGCCAAAATATTTCAAAAGGCGGCACATAGTTCAAGAAAAGAATGGGATGAGGTAAGCTACACACACAGTTTGAAGGAAAAAAGGACATCCCTGAAAGCTCAATTTCAAGGCTTTATGAGACGCATGCAAATCCAACCACACAGGTATCGGCTCACACCAGTCAGAAGAACCATCAGCAACAAAACTACCAACAATTCATGCTGAAGGGGTTGTGGAGAAGTGCATACCCTCTAGGTTAAGTGGGACTTTGCCGCCAGCCGCGGCGGGTCCTCAAAGTGTAGCAACAACCGACGAGAGGGGGTAGGGAACTGAACGCACTAAGGTATGGGATCAGAAGGGCACAAGCAACTGACGCTTGCAAGGCAAGTTTAATAACAAAGCCTAGCCGTATATATACCCCTAAAGCAGGGAATTTGCCTCGTCACGCCTTATCGGCATCAGCTGGTTGGTTGGCTTCTCGGCTTAGTGACACCTTATCAGCATCAGCTGTTTGGTTGGCTGCTCGGCTTCTCCCTCAAAGGCACCAATTTCCCCTCCAGGGTTGCTTTTCCTAGCTTTAGGGAACAACCAGGGACTCCCAGTAACTGAGCAGGTCCCTGGAGCGATTTGGCCAAAGGCCATCTCCTTTTGTATGTTCATACCATAAAGTCCAGGATGCATACCAAGGAGAGTACAGTCGGGCCCTGAGGCTTAGGAGGGTCTTAGTGGCGCCTTCCTCAGAGGGCAATGCTCGCCACAGGACTTCACCTGGTAAGAGGCACTAATGGGAACAGAATGGAGGTGCCTTTACAAGGTAAACACTGAGTTACGATATGATCCAGCAGGCCCACTCCTGGGCCTATAACCTAAGAAAGAAGACAGAAGTGGAAAGACACAGGCAGGCAAATCTGCATTGCAGGAGTATTACAATAGCCAGGACATGGAAGCAACCAGAAAGTCCATCAACAGATGAGTGGACAAAGAAGAACAGGGACCTGTACAGATGGAATATTAGCCAAGGAACCAAAGGAAACAATGCCATCAACAGCACCATCGGTGAGGCTAGAGTTCATCACGCACCTTGCAGTAAGTCACAGAGCGAAAGATACATAGCCTACGATATCAGTTATAGGTGTTTCCTAAAAATTGATATCACTGAAGATATTTCCACAGAGAAAGGCAATCACAGATGCAATAAAGAGATTTATGGTTCACCCATGGACAGGTGTGAGAATTGTGTACATTAGGAAATTGGGTTTAAGAGAGAGATACAAACACAGGTGAAATACAAAATCACCAAAGGCCTACGGAATACCAAGAGAAGAGTACTCAACATTGTGTCATAAGCTACATGGGAAAAGGATCCAAAGACGACTAGATACGTGTTTATGTATAAAAGAGCCACATCTTTCACACCTACAACAAGCAAAACATTGTAATCAAACTTGCTGTGAGAAACAATAAACATTGAATTAAAAAACGAACAAGTCAGTCGTGAGGCACAAACATAAGGGGCTTTTTCCTGGCACAGTCCATTCTAATTGACAACCGAGAATACGACTTCCACGGAGGCTCTGTTGCCCGAGTAACCAGGTTTGGTAAAGGAGACCTGCTGCCGCCTTGTGGCCGTTTCTCAAAACAGCAGCTTTAAACCCAGTGCTAATGGTCACTTGATATTCAAAATCATTGCAGGCCTATAAATGACACCTGCCCTCAAAAACGATTCTTGGGTCGTCCATCGAGGAAAAAAACTCAAAAGACGTGCACACTTCAAAACGACAATTTCAAGAGGCATATTTTGTGCACATTTTGTCTTCTCTTTCTTTCTCTTGTGATAAATAAAAGGGCATGGAAAAATGCTCAACATCAGGAATTAATAAAGCCATGCAAATCCAGTCGACAGAAACGTTCACCCACCGTCGTCAGAATGATCATCAGCCACAGAGTCTACAAAGAATAAATGCTCAAGGTGTTTTAGAGAACTCTGTGCCCTCTAGCGGCCGCTGGGACGTAACCTGGTAACAGCTAGTAGTGAGAACACCGTGGAGGTGCATTGAAAGGTAAAAATTGAGCTAACCTGTAATCGGGTAGGCCCACTGATGGGCCTATCTCCCGAGTAGACCAAAATCAAAAAGACACAGGCTGGCCATCCTGCGCTGCAGCAACATGTACCATCGCCAAGACTTGGAAGAAACCCAAATGTCCATCAACAGAACAATGCACCAAGAAGAAGGGGGCCCATGTGCACAATGGAACATGAGCCACGGAAGAGCATGCAACAGTGCCGCTGGCACCACCGTAGAAGGATCTAGAGATACCCACCCAGAAGGAAGTACGAAAGAAACCGAAATAGAAATATCCTATGACATCACTTATAGCTGTTACTTCAACATTGATACCCATGAAGTCATTTCCAAGAGAAGGCCGTGCATAGATGCAGAAAACCAACTATGCTTAACCAAGTGGAAAGGTGTAAGGAATGTATGAATTTGGATATGGGGGTTTACAGACATGTACTGATACATATGAAATATATAATCACAAAATACCTAAGGAATACCAAGAGAGGTCGACTCAACACTCTGTAATAACCTACACGGGAAAGGATCCAAAGATGAATAGATTGATACATACATATGATGAACCAGATGCAGTACACCTAGAACACACACCACATTTTTATCCAATTGGCTGTGATACTGGATAACAATTAAATTTTAAAAAACACACAAGAAGTAAGGAGATATAAGCTCTTGGGGGTTTGCCCTGACACACTGCACTCTCATTTGCAGCCTACTAACACAATTTCCAGGAAGCCTCTGTTGCAGGAAAACCCAGAGTTGGAAATGGAGAAATGCTGCCGCCTTGTGGCCGTTTCCCGCAAGAGCGGCTTTAAACGCATAGCTATGGGTCACTTAACATTCACAAGGACTCAGGCCTCTAAAAGACACCTGCCCTCAAAAAAAAAATGTCCTGAGCTCGGCAGTGGTGAAAAAAATTCGAAGGAGGCAAATGTGTCAAAGAGATAGTATGAAGAGGTAAGTTTTACTCACTCTTTATCAAAAAAAGCAAAATGGAGAAAAGCTCAACCTCAGGAATGATCAGACTCCTCTAAGCTACAAAAAGCTTTCAGCTCACCCAAGTTAACTACCGTCAGCCAAAAGACTACAAACAATAAATGCTGAAGGGGTTTTAGAGAACTCTGTTCCCTCTGTCTGCGGAGGACATGTCTAGTTGTAACAGCCAATAATGAGAACAGAAAGGAGCTGCGTTTTCAATTAAAAATTGAGCCACCCTTCCATCCAGAACACCCACAGCCGAGCCTCTCACCTGAGAAGACAGGCTGCAAGAGCTGCACTCCACGAGTTTTCACAGTAGCCAAAGACACCGAAGCAACCCAAATGTCCATCAACAGATGAATGGATAAGAAGAGCTGGTCCGTGGACACAGTGGACTATTAGCCATGGAAAACAAGGAAACACTGCTCTTTGAGGCACCCGAGATGAGCCTAGAGATCATCACAGAACATGAGTTAAGTCGGAAAGCAAAAGGCATACCGTATGACATCACCTATAGGCGTTATCTAACAGCTGACACAAATGAACATATTTCCACAAAGAAAGACACTCACACACTTAGAAAACAAACTAAGCTTAAGTAAAATGAAAGGTGGGGGGAATGGATAAATTAAGATTAGTGTCACCATATGTGTACAAATACGTATTAAATATATATATCAAACAGACCGACCATATAGCAAGGGAGGTCACCAGAACACTCTGCAATAATTTACATGGGAAGAGGATCTGTACAAGAATCTATATCTATATCTATATCTATATCTATATCTATATATAGATATAGATATATATATATATATATAAAACGTACAAATGAACCAGATTCTGTACATATAGGACCAACAGTATTCTAATCATTACCCCGATTTAAACAAATTAAAAGAGCGAACAAGAAGTAATGTGACATACACTTCTGGGGTTTTTTCCTGGCACATTCCATTCTAATTGACAACCTGGGAACAGGACTTCCAGAAGGCTCTGCTGCCCTAGTAACCAGATGTGGGAATGTAGCAATGCTGACGCCTTGTGGCCGTTTCCCACAGCAGCAGCTTTAAAGTCAGTGCTAATGGTCACTCAATATTCACACCCATTGCAGGCTTGTAAATGACACCTGCCCTCCAAAACAAAATCCTGGGGTCGAAAATCGACCAAAAAAGTCGAAAGAGGGCAACCTTCCAAGAAGACAATTTCGAGAGGTTTATTGTACTCACGGTTTTTTGTTTTCTGTTTTTGTTTAACAGAATAAAAAAAGGCGTGGAAAAATGCTGAACCTTAGGAATTATTAGACACGAAAATACACGTTACAAAAACCTATCATGTCACACCACTCAGCATGGCCATCAGCGAAACTTCTGCAAACAAGAAATGCTGACGGGTTGGTGAAGAAATGCGTACCCTCGGTTCTAAGTGGGTCGTGGTAAGAGCCCCTAAGGAAAACACAGTGGAGTTGCCTGGAAAGGGTCAACATTGAGCGACCGTTCAATCAAGCATACCCACTGCTGGGTCTATCACCTGAGAGGATGAGAATCAAAAAAGACACGGGCTGGCAATCCTGCAATCCAGCAATGTTTACCGTAGCCAACACTTGGAAGCAATGAAAATGCCCAGCCACAGAGGAATGCAGAAAGGAGAAGTGGTCCATGGACACAATGGAAGAGTACTCCAGTGAAAAGTAGAAATTCCATTTTAAAAACAGATATAAGTAAGGAGACATCAGCTTTGGGGGGTTTCTCCAGACACATCCCACCGTCATTGATAACCGAGGAACAACACTGGCAGGAAGGTCTGTTTCACTAGTTACCAGAGTGGGAAACGCAGAAATGCTGCAGCCCTCTGGCCGTTACGTGCAACGGCAGCTTGAAAACCCGTGCTAATGGTCACTTCGTGTGCACAAGTCCTGGAGGGCTGTCAATGAAACCTGCCCTCAAAATGTCTTGAGGGAGGTAGTGGCCAAAATATTTCAAAAGGCGGCACATAGTTCAAGAAAAGAATGGGATGAGGTAAGCTACACACACAGTTTGAAGGAAAAAAGGACATCCCTGAAAGCTCAATTTCAAGGCTTTATGAGACGCATGCAAATCCAACCACACAGGTATCGGCTCACACCAGTCAGAAGAACCATCAGCAACAAAACTACCAACAATTCATGCTGAAGGGGTTGTGGAGAAGTGCATACCCTCTAGGTTAAGTGGGACTTTGCCGCCAGCCGCGGCGGGTCCTCAAAGTGTAGCAACAACCGACGAGAGGGGGTAGGGAACTGAACGCACTAAGGTATGGGATCAGAAGGGCACAAGCAACTGACGCTTGCAAGGCAAGTTTAATAACAAAGCCTAGCCGTATATATACCCCTAAAGCAGGGAATTTGCCTCGTCACGCCTTATCGGCATCAGCTGGTTGGTTGGCTTCTCGGCTTAGTGACACCTTATCAGCATCAGCTGTTTGGTTGGCTGCTCGGCTTCTCCCTCAAAGGCACCAATTTCCCCTCCAGGGTTGCTTTTCCTAGCTTTAGGGAACAACCAGGGACTCCCAGTAACTGAGCAGGTCCCTGGAGCGATTTGGCCAAAGGCCATCTCCTTTTGTATGTTCATACCATAAAGTCCAGGATGCATACCAAGGAGAGTACAGTCGGGCCCTGAGGCTTAGGAGGGTCTTAGTGGCGCCTTCCTCAGAGGGCAATGCTCGCCACAGGACTTCACCTGGTAAGAGGCACTAATGGGAACAGAATGGAGGTGCCTTTACAAGGTAAACACTGAGTTACGATATGATCCAGCAGGCCCACTCCTGGGCCTATAACCTAAGAAAGAAGACAGAAGTGGAAAGACACAGGCAGGCAAATCTGCATTGCAGGAGTATTACAATAGCCAGGACATGGAAGCAACCAGAAAGTCCATCAACAGATGAGTGGACAAAGAAGAACAGGGACCTGTACAGATGGAATATTAGCCAAGGAACCAAAGGAAACAATGCCATCAACAGCACCATCGGTGAGGCTAGAGTTCATCACGCACCTTGCAGTAAGTCACAGAGCGAAAGATACATAGCCTACGATATCAGTTATAGGTGTTCCCTGAAAATTGATATCACTGAAGATATTTCCACAGAGAAAGGCAATCACAGATGCAATAAAGAGATTTATGGTTCACCCATGGACAGGTGTGAGAATTGTGTACATTAGGAAATTGGGTTTAAGAGAGAGATACAAACACAGGTGAAATACAAAATCACCAAAGGCCTACGGAATACCAAGAGAAGAGTACTCAACATTGTGTCATAAGCTACATGGGAAAAGGATCCAAAGACGACTAGATACGTGTTTATGTATAAAAGAGCCACATCTTTCACACCTACAACAAGCAAAACATTGTAATCAAACTTGCTGTGAGAAACAATAAACATTGAATTAAAAAACGAACAAGTCAGTCGTGAGGCACAAACATAAGGGGCTTTTTCCTGGCACAGTCCATTCTAATTGACAACCGAGAATACGACTTCCACGGAGGCTCTGTTGCCCGAGTAACCAGGTTTGGTAAAGGAGACCTGCTGCCGCCTTGTGGCCGTTTCTCAAAACAGCAGCTTTAAACCCAGTGCTAATGGTCACTTGATATTCAAAATCATTGCAGGCCTATAAATGACACCTGCCCTCAAAAACGATTCTTGGGTCGTCCATCGAGGAAAAAAACTCAAAAGACGTGCACACTTCAAAACGACAATTTCAAGAGGCATATTTTGTGCACATTTTGTCTTCTCTTTCTTTCTCTTGTGATAAATAAAAGGGCATGGAAAAATGCTCAACATCAGGAATTAATAAAGCCATGCAAATCCAGTCGACAGAAACGTTCACCCACCGTCGTCAGAATGATCATCAGCCACAGAGTCTACAAAGAATAAATGCTCAAGGTGTTTTAGAGAACTCTGTGCCCTCTAGCGGCCGCTGGGACGTAACCTGGTAACAGCTAGTAGTGAGAACACCGTGGAGGTGCATTGAAAGGTAAAAATTGAGCTAACCTGTAATCGGGTAGGCCCACTGATGGGCCTATCTCCCGAGTAGACCAAAATCAAAAAGACACAGGCTGGCCATCCTGCGCTGCAGCAACATGTACCATAGCCAAGACTTGGAAGAAACCCAAATGTCCATCAACAGAACAATGCACCAAGAAGAAGGGGGCCCATGTGCACAATGGAACATGAGCCACGGAAGAGCATGCAACAGTGCCGCTGGCACCACCGTAGAAGGATCTAGAGATACCCACCCAAAAGGAAGTACGAAAGAAACCGAAATAGAAATATCCTATGACATCACTTATAGCTGTTACTTCAACATTGATACCCATGAAGTCATTTCCAAGAGAAGGCCGTGCATAGATGCAGAAAACCAACTATGCTTAACCAAGTGGAAAGGTGTAAGGAATGTATGAATTTGGATATGGGGGTTTACAGACATGTACTGATACATATGAAATATATAATCACAAAATACCTAAGGAATACCAAGAGAGGTCGACTCAACACTCTGTAATAACCTACACGGGAAAGGATCCAAAGATGAATAGATTGATACATACATATGATGAACCAGATGCAGTACACCTAGAACACACACCACATTTTTATCCAATTGGCTGTGATACTGGATAACAATTAAATTTTAAAAAACACACAAGAAGTAAGGAGATATAAGCTCTTGGGGGTTTGCCCTGACACACTGCACTCTCATTTGCAGCCTACTAACACAATTTCCAGGAAGCCTCTGTTGCAGGAAAACCCAGAGTTGGAAATGGAGAAATGCTGCCGCCTTGTGGCCGTTTCCCGCAAGAGCGGCTTTAAACGCATAGCTATGGGTCACTTAACATTCACAAGGACTCAGGCCTCTAAAAGACACCTGCCCTCAAAAAAAAAATGTCCTGAGCTCGGCAGTGGTGAAAAAAATTCGAAGGAGGCAAATGTGTCAAAGAGATAGTATGAAGAGGTAAGTTTTACTCACTCTTTATCAAAAAAAGCAAAATGGAGAAAAGCTCAACCTCAGGAATGATCAGACTCCTCTAAGCTACAAAAAGCTTTCAGCTCACCCAAGTTAACTACCGTCAGCCAAAAGACTACAAACAATAAATGCTGAAGGGGTTTTAGAGAACTCTGTTCCCTCTGTCTGCGGAGGACATGTCTAGTTGTAACAGCCAATAATGAGAACAGAAAGGAGCTGCGTTTTCAATTAAAAATTGAGCCACCCTTCCATCCAGAACACCCACAGCCGAGCCTCTCACCTGAGAAGACAGGCTGCAAGAGCTGCACTCCACGAGTTTTCACAGTAGCCAAAGACACCGAAGCAACCCAAATGTCCATCAACAGATGAATGGATAAGAAGAGCTGGTCCGTGGACACAGTGGACTATTAGCCATGGAAAACAAGGAAACACTGCTCTTTGAGGCACCCGAGATGAGCCTAGAGATCATCACAGAACATGAGTTAAGTCGGAAAGCAAAAGGCATACCGTATGACATCACCTATAGGCGTTATCTAACAGCTGACACAAATGAACATATTTCCACAAAGAAAGACACTCACACACTTAGAAAACAAACTAAGCTTAAGTAAAATGAAAGGTGGGGGGAATGGGTAAATTAAGATTAGTGTCACCATATGTGTACAAATACGTATTAAATATATATATCAAACAGACCGACCATATAGCAAGGGAGGTCACCAGAACACTCTGCAATAATTTACATGGGAAGAGGATCTGTACAAGAATCTATATCTATATCTATATCTATATCTATATCTATATATAGATATAGATATATATATATATATATAAAACGTACAAATGAACCAGATTCTGTACATATAGGACCAACAGTATTCTAATCATTACCCCGATTTAAACAAATTAAAAGAGCGAACAAGAAGTAATGTGACATACACTTCTGGGGTTTTTTCCTGGCACATTCCATTCTAATTGACAACCTGGGAACAGGACTTCCAGAAGGCTCTGCTGCCCTAGTAACCAGATGTGGGAATGTAGCAATGCTGACGCCTTGTGGCCGTTTCCCACAGCAGCAGCTTTAAAGTCAGTGCTAATGGTCACTCAATATTCACACCCATTGCAGGCTTGTAAATGACACCTGCCCTCCAAAACAAAATCCTGGGGTCGAAAATCGACCAAAAAAGTCGAAAGAGGGCAACCTTCCAAGAAGACAATTTCGAGAGGTTTATTGTACTCACGGTTTTTTGTTTTCTGTTTTTGTTTAACAGAATAAAAAAAGGCGTGGAAAAATGCTGAACCTTAGGAATTATTAGACACGAAAATACACGTTACAAAAACCTATCATGTCACACCACTCAGCATGGCCATCAGCGAAACTTCTGCAAACAAGAAATGCTGACGGGTTGGTGAAGAAATGCGTACCCTCGGTTCTAAGTGGGTCGTGGTAAGAGCCCCTAAGGAAAACACAGTGGAGTTGCCTGGAAAGGGTCAACATTGAGCGACCGTTCAATCAAGCATACCCACTGCTGGGTCTATCACCTGAGAGGATGAGAATCAAAAAAGACACGGGCTGGCAATCCTGCAATCCAGCAATGTTTACCGTAGCCAACACTTGGAAGCAATGAAAATGCCCAGCCACAGAGGAATGCAGAAAGGAGAAGTGGTCCATGGACACAATGGAAGAGTACTCCAGTGAAAAGTAGAAATTCCATTTTAAAAACAGATATAAGTAAGGAGACATCAGCTTTGGGGGGTTTCTCCAGACACATCCCACCGTCATTGATAACCGAGGAACAACACTGGCAGGAAGGTCTGTTTCACTAGTTACCAGAGTGGGAAACGCAGAAATGCTGCAGCCCTCTGGCCGTTACGTGCAACGGCAGCTTGAAAACCCGTGCTAATGGTCACTTCGTGTGCACAAGTCCTGGAGGGCTGTCAATGAAACCTGCCCTCAAAATGTCTTGAGGGAGGTAGTGGCCAAAATATTTCAAAAGGCGGCACATAGTTCAAGAAAAGAATGGGATGAGGTAAGCTACACACACAGTTTGAAGGAAAAAAGGACATCCCTGAAAGCTCAATTTCAAGGCTTTATGAGACGCATGCAAATCCAACCACACAGGTATCGGCTCACACCAGTCAGAAGAACCATCAGCAACAAAACTACCAACAATTCATGCTGAAGGGGTTGTGGAGAAGTGCATACCCTCTAGGTTAAGTGGGACTTTGCCGCCAGCCGCGGCGGGTCCTCAAAGTGTAGCAACAACCGACGAGAGGGGGTAGGGAACTGAACGCACCAAGGTATGGGATCAGAAGGGCACAAGCAACTGACGCTTGCAAGGCAAGTTTAATAACAAAGCCTAGCCGTATATATACCCCTAAAGCAGGGAATTTGCCTCGTCACGCCTTATCGGCATCAGCTGGTTGGTTGGCTTCTCGGCTTAGTGACACCTTATCAGCATCAGCTATTTGGTTGGCTGCTCGGCTTCTCCCTCAAAGGCACCAATTTCCCCTCCAGGGTTGCTTTTCCTAGCTTTAGGGAACAACCAGGGACTCCCAGTAACTGAGCAGGTCCCTGGAGCGATTTGGCCAAAGGCCATCTCCTTTTGTATGTTCATACCATAAAGTCCAGGATGCATACCAAGGAGAGTACAGTCGGGCCCTGAGGCTTAGGAGGGTCTTAGTGGCGCCTTCCTCAGAGGGCAATGCTCGCCACAGGACTTCACCTGGTAAGAGGCACTAATGGGAACAGAATGGAGGTGCCTTTACAAGGTAAACACTGAGTTACGATATGATCCAGCAGGCCCACTCCTGGGCCTATAACCTAAGAAAGAAGACAGAAGTGGAAAGACACAGGCAGGCAAATCTGCATTGCAGGAGTATTACAATAGCCAGGACATGGAAGCAACCAGAAAGTCCATCAACAGATGAGTGGACAAAGAAGAACAGGGACCTGTACAGATGGAATATTAGCCAAGGAACCAAAGGAAACAATGCCATCAACAGCACCATCGGTGAGGCTAGAGTTCATCACGCACCTTGCAGTAAGTCACAGAGCGAAAGATACATAGCCTACGATATCAGTTATAGGTGTTCCCTAAAAATTGATATCACTGAAGATATTTCCACAGAGAAAGGCAATCACAGATGCAATAAAGAGATTTATGGTTCACCCATGGACAGGTGTGAGAATTGTGTACATTAGGAAATTGGGTTTAAGAGAGAGATACAAACACAGGTGAAATACAAAATCACCAAAGGCCTACGGAATACCAAGAGAAGAGTACTCAACATTGTGTCATAAGCTACATGGGAAAAGGATCCAAAGACGACTAGATACGTGTTTATGTATAAAAGAGCCACATCTTTCACACCTACAACAAGCAAAACATTGTAATCAAACTTGCTGTGAGAAACAATAAACATTGAATTAAAAAACGAACAAGTCAGTCGTGAGGCACAAACATAAGGGGCTTTTTCCTGGCACAGTCCATTCTAATTGACAACCGAGAATACGACTTCCACGGAGGCTCTGTTGCCCGAGTAACCAGGTTTGGTAAAGGAGACCTGCTGCCGCCTTGTGGCCGTTTCTCAAAACAGCAGCTTTAAACCCAGTGCTAATGGTCACTTGATATTCAAAATCATTGCAGGCCTATAAATGACACCTGCCCTCAAAAACGATTCTTGGGTCGTCCATCGAGGAAAAAAACTCAAAAGACGTGCACACTTCAAAACGACAATTTCAAGAGGCATATTTTGTGCACATTTTGTCTTCTCTTTCTTTCTCTTGTGATAAATAAAAGGGCATGGAAAAATGCTCAACATCAGGAATTAATAAAGCCATGCAAATCCAGTCGACAGAAACGTTCACCCACCGTCGTCAGAATGATCATCAGCCACAGAGTCTACAAAGAATAAATGCTCAAGGTGTTTTAGAGAACTCTGTGCCCTCTAGCGGCCGCTGGGACGTAACCTGGTAACAGCTAGTAGTGAGAACACCGTGGAGGTGCATTGAAAGGTAAAAATTGAGCTAACCTGTAATCGGGTAGGCCCACTGATGGGCCTATCTCCCGAGTAGACCAAAATCAAAAAGACACAGGCTGGCCATCCTGCGCTGCAGCAACATGTACCATCGCCAAGACTTGGAAGAAACCCAAATGTCCATCAACAGAACAATGCACCAAGAAGAAGGGGGCCCATGTGCACAATGGAACATGAGCCACGGAAGAGCATGCAACAGTGCCGCTGGCACCACCGTAGAAGGATCTAGAGATACCCACCCAGAAGGAAGTACGAAAGAAACCGAAATAGAAATATCCTATGACATCACTTATAGCTGTTACTTCAACATTGATACCCATGAAGTCATTTCCAAGAGAAGGCCGTGCATAGATGCAGAAAACCAACTATGCTTAACCAAGTGGAAAGGTGTAAGGAATGTATGAATTTGGATATGGGGGTTTACAGACATGTACTGATACATATGAAATATATAATCACAAAATACCTAAGGAATACCAAGAGAGGTCGACTCAACACTCTGTAATAACCTACACGGGAAAGGATCCAAAGATGAATAGATTGATACATACATATGATGAACCAGATGCAGTACACCTAGAACACACACCACATTTTTATCCAATTGGCTGTGATACTGGATAACAATTAAATTTTAAAAAACACACAAGAAGTAAGGAGATATAAGCTCTTGGGGGTTTGCCCTGACACACTGCACTCTCATTTGCAGCCTACTAACACAATTTCCAGGAAGCCTCTGTTGCAGGAAAACCCAGAGTTGGAAATGGAGAAATGCTGCCGCCTTGTGGCCGTTTCCCGCAAGAGCGGCTTTAAACGCATAGCTATGGGTCACTTAACATTCACAAGGACTCAGGCCTCTAAAAGACACCTGCCCTCAAAAAAAAAATGTCCTGAGCTCGGCAGTGGTGAAAAAAATTCGAAGGAGGCAAATGTGTCAAAGAGATAGTATGAAGAGGTAAGTTTTACTCACTCTTTATCAAAAAAAGCAAAATGGAGAAAAGCTCAACCTCAGGAATGATCAGACTCCTCTAAGCTACAAAAAGCTTTCAGCTCACCCAAGTTAACTACCGTCAGCCAAAAGACTACAAACAATAAATGCTGAAGGGGTTTTAGAGAACTCTGTTCCCTCTGTCTGCGGAGGACATGTCTAGTTGTAACAGCCAATAATGAGAACAGAAAGGAGCTGCGTTTTCAATTAAAAATTGAGCCACCCTTCCATCCAGAACACCCACAGCCGAGCCTCTCACCTGAGAAGACAGGCTGCAAGAGCTGCACTCCACGAGTTTTCACAGTAGCCAAAGACACCGAAGCAACCCAAATGTCCATCAACAGATGAATGGATAAGAAGAGCTGGTCCGTGGACACAGTGGACTATTAGCCATGGAAAACAAGGAAACACTGCTCTTTGAGGCACCCGAGATGAGCCTAGAGATCATCACAGAACATGAGTTAAGTCGGAAAGCAAAAGGCATACCGTATGACATCACCTATAGGCGTTATCTAACAGCTGACACAAATGAACATATTTCCACAAAGAAAGACACTCACACACTTAGAAAACAAACTAAGCTTAAGTAAAATGAAAGGTGGGGGGAATGGATAAATTAAGATTAGTGTCACCATATGTGTACAAATACGTATTAAATATATATATCAAACAGACCGACCAT
The DNA here is from genome assembly GCF_026419965.1 of Kogia breviceps. Classification (NCBI taxonomy): domain Eukaryota; kingdom Metazoa; phylum Chordata; class Mammalia; order Artiodactyla; family Physeteridae; genus Kogia; species Kogia breviceps. The sequence continues at coordinate 129,407,233 of NC_081312.1, read as the reverse complement.
ATAGCAAGGGAGGTCACCAGAACACTCTGCAATAATTTACATGGGAAGAGGATCTGTACAAGAATCTATATCTATATCTATATCTATATCTATATCTATATCTATATCTATATATATATATATATATATATATAAAACATACAAATGAACCAGATTCTGTACATATAGGACCAACAGTATTCTAATCATTACCCCGATTTAAACAAATTAAAAGAGCGAACAAGAAGTAATGTGACATACACTTCTGGGGTTTTTTCCTGGCACATTCCATTCTAATTGACAACCTGGGAACAGGACTTCCAGAAGGCTCTGCTGCCCTAGTAACCAGATGTGGGAATGTAGCAATGCTGACGCCTTGTGGCCGTTTCCCACAGCAGCAGCTTTAAAGTCAGTGCTAATGGTCACTCAATATTCACACCCATTGCAGGCTTGTAAATGACACCTGCCCTCCAAAACAAAATCCTGGGGTCGAAAATCGACCAAAAAAGTCGAAAGAGGGCAACCTTCCAAGAAGACAATTTCGAGAGGTTTATTGTACTCACGGTTTTTTGTTTTCTGTTTTTGTTTAACAGAATAAAAAAAGGCGTGGAAAAATGCTGAACCTTAGGAATTATTAGACACGAAAATACACGTTACAAAAACCTATCATGTCACACCACTCAGCATGGCCATCAGCGAAACTTCTGCAAACAAGAAATGCTGACGGGTTGGTGAAGAAATGCGTACCCTCGGTTCTAAGTGGGTCGTGGTAAGAGCCCCTAAGGAAAACACAGTGGAGTTGCCTGGAAAGGGTCAACATTGAGCGACCGTTCAATCAAGCATACCCACTGCTGGGTCTATCACCTGAGAGGATGAGAATCAAAAAAGACACGGGCTGGCAATCCTGCAATCCAGCAATGTTTACCGTAGCCAACACTTGGAAGCAATGAAAATGCCCAGCCACAGAGGAATGCAGAAAGGAGAAGTGGTCCATGGACACAATGGAAGAGTACTCCAGTGAAAAGTAGAAATTCCATTTTAAAAACAGATATAAGTAAGGAGACATCAGCTTTGGGGGGTTTCTCCAGACACATCCCACCGTCATTGATAACCGAGGAACAACACTGGCAGGAAGGTCTGTTTCACTAGTTACCAGAGTGGGAAACGCAGAAATGCTGCAGCCCTCTGGCCGTTACGTGCAACGGCAGCTTGAAAACCCGTGCTAATGGTCACTTCGTGTGCACAAGTCCTGGAGGGCTGTCAATGAAACCTGCCCTCAAAATGTCTTGAGGGAGGTAGTGGCCAAAATATTTCAAAAGGCGGCACATAGTTCAAGAAAAGAATGGGATGAGGTAAGCTACACACACAGTTTGAAGGAAAAAAGGACATCCCTGAAAGCTCAATTTCAAGGCTTTATGAGACGCATGCAAATCCAACCACACAGGTATCGGCTCACACCAGTCAGAAGAACCATCAGCAACAAAACTACCAACAATTCATGCTGAAGGGGTTGTGGAGAAGTGCATACCCTCTAGGTTAAGTGGGACTTTGCCGCCAGCCGCGGCGGGTCCTCAAAGTGTAGCAACAACCGACGAGAGGGGGTAGGGAACTGAACGCACCAAGGTATGGGATCAGAAGGGCACAAGCAACTGACGCTTGCAAGGCAAGTTTAATAACAAAGCCTAGCCGTATATATACCCCTAAAGCAGGGAATTTGCCTCGTCACGCCTTATCGGCATCAGCTGGTTGGTTGGCTTCTCGGCTTAGTGACACCTTATCAGCATCAGCTGTTTGGTTGGCTGCTCGGCTTCTCCCTCAAAGGCACCAATTTCCCCTCCAGGGTTGCTTTTCCTAGCTTTAGGGAACAACCAGGGACTCCCAGTAACTGAGCAGGTCCCTGGAGCGATTTGGCCAAAGGCCATCTCCTTTTGTATGTTCATACCATAAAGTCCAGGATGCATACCAAGGAGAGTACAGTCGGGCCCTGAGGCTTAGGAGGGTCTTAGTGGCGCCTTCCTCAGAGGGCAATGCTCGCCACAGGACTTCACCTGGTAAGAGGCACTAATGGGAACAGAATGGAGGTGCCTTTACAAGGTAAACACTGAGTTACGATATGATCCAGCAGGCCCACTCCTGGGCCTATAACCTAAGAAAGAAGACAGAAGTGGAAAGACACAGGCAGGCAAATCTGCATTGCAGGAGTATTACAATAGCCAGGACATGGAAGCAACCAGAAAGTCCATCAACAGATGAGTGGACAAAGAAGAACAGGGACCTGTACAGATGGAATATTAGCCAAGGAACCAAAGGAAACAATGCCATCAACAGCACCATCGGTGAGGCTAGAGTTCATCACGCACCTTGCAGTAAGTCACAGAGCGAAAGATACATAGCCTACGATATCAGTTATAGGTGTTTCCTAAAAATTGATATCACTGAAGATATTTCCACAGAGAAAGGCAATCACAGATGCAATAAAGAGATTTATGGTTCACCCATGGACAGGTGTGAGAATTGTGTACATTAGGAAATTGGGTTTAAGAGAGAGATACAAACACAGGTGAAATACAAAATCACCAAAGGCCTACGGAATACCAAGAGAAGAGTACTCAACATTGTGTCATAAGCTACATGGGAAAAGGATCCAAAGACGACTAGATACGTGTTTATGTATAAAAGAGCCACATCTTTCACACCTACAACAAGCAAAACATTGTAATCAAACTTGCTGTGAGAAACAATAAACATTGAATTAAAAAACGAACAAGTCAGTCGTGAGGCACAAACATAAGGGGCTTTTTCCTGGCACAGTCCATTCTAATTGACAACCGAGAATACGACTTCCACGGAGGCTCTGTTGCCCGAGTAACCAGGTTTGGTAAAGGAGACCTGCTGCCGCCTTGTGGCCGTTTCTCAAAACAGCAGCTTTAAACCCAGTGCTAATGGTCACTTGATATTCAAAATCATTGCAGGCCTATAAATGACACCTGCCCTCAAAAACGATTCTTGGGTCGTCCATCGAGGAAAAAAACTCAAAAGACGTGCACACTTCAAAACGACAATTTCAAGAGGCATATTTTGTGCACATTTTGTCTTCTCTTTCTTTCTCTTGTGATAAATAAAAGGGCATGGAAAAATGCTCAACATCAGGAATTAATAAAGCCATGCAAATCCAGTCGACAGAAACGTTCACCCACCGTCGTCAGAATGATCATCAGCCACAGAGTCTACAAAGAATAAATGCTCAAGGTGTTTTAGAGAACTCTGTGCCCTCTAGCGGCCGCTGGGACGTAACCTGGTAACAGCTAGTAGTGAGAACACCGTGGAGGTGCATTGAAAGGTAAAAATTGAGCTAACCTGTAATCGGGTAGGCCCACTGATGGGCCTATCTCCCGAGTAGACCAAAATCAAAAAGACACAGGCTGGCCATCCTGCGCTGCAGCAACATGTACCATCGCCAAGACTTGGAAGAAACCCAAATGTCCATCAACAGAACAATGCACCAAGAAGAAGGGGGCCCATGTGCACAATGGAACATGAGCCACGGAAGAGCATGCAACAGTGCCGCTGGCACCACCGTAGAAGGATCTAGAGATACCCACCCAGAAGGAAGTACGAAAGAAACCGAAATAGAAATATCCTATGACATCACTTATAGCTGTTACTTCAACATTGATACCCATGAAGTCATTTCCAAGAGAAGGCCGTGCATAGATGCAGAAAACCAACTATGCTTAACCAAGTGGAAAGGTGTAAGGAATGTATGAATTTGGATATGGGGGTTTACAGACATGTACTGATACATATGAAATATATAATCACAAAATACCTAAGGAATACCAAGAGAGGTCGACTCAACACTCTGTAATAACCTACACGGGAAAGGATCCAAAGATGAATAGATTGATACATACATATGATGAACCAGATGCAGTACACCTAGAACACACACCACATTTTTATCCAATTGGCTGTGATACTGGATAACAATTAAATTTTAAAAAACACACAAGAAGTAAGGAGATATAAGCTCTTGGGGGTTTGCCCTGACACACTGCACTCTCATTTGCAGCCTACTAACACAATTTCCAGGAAGCCTCTGTTGCAGGAAAACCCAGAGTTGGAAATGGAGAAATGCTGCCGCCTTGTGGCCGTTTCCCGCAAGAGCGGCTTTAAACGCATAGCTATGGGTCACTTAACATTCACAAGGACTCAGGCCTCTAAAAGACACCTGCCCTCAAAAAAAAAATGTCCTGAGCTCGGCAGTGGTGAAAAAAATTCGAAGGAGGCAAATGTGTCAAAGAGATAGTATGAAGAGGTAAGTTTTACTCACTCTTTATCAAAAAAAGCAAAATGGAGAAAAGCTCAACCTCAGGAATGATCAGACTCCTCTAAGCTACAAAAAGCTTTCAGCTCACCCAAGTTAACTACCGTCAGCCAAAAGACTACAAACAATAAATGCTGAAGGGGTTTTAGAGAACTCTGTTCCCTCTGTCTGCGGAGGACATGTCTAGTTGTAACAGCCAATAATGAGAACAGAAAGGAGCTGCGTTTTCAATTAAAAATTGAGCCACCCTTCCATCCAGAACACCCACAGCCGAGCCTCTCACCTGAGAAGACAGGCTGCAAGAGCTGCACTCCACGAGTTTTCACAGTAGCCAAAGACACCGAAGCAACCCAAATGTCCATCAACAGATGAATGGATAAGAAGAGCTGGTCCGTGGACACAGTGGACTATTAGCCATGGAAAACAAGGAAACACTGCTCTTTGAGGCACCCGAGATGAGCCTAGAGATCATCACAGAACATGAGTTAAGTCGGAAAGCAAAAGGCATACCGTATGACATCACCTATAGGCGTTATCTAACAGCTGACACAAATGAACATATTTCCACAAAGAAAGACACTCACACACTTAGAAAACAAACTAAGCTTAAGTAAAATGAAAGGTGGGGGGAATGGATAAATTAAGATTAGTGTCACCATATGTGTACAAATACGTATTAAATATATATATCAAACAGACCGACCATATAGCAAGGGAGGTCACCAGAACACTCTGCAATAATTTACATGGGAAGAGGATCTGTACAAGAATCTATATCTATATCTATATCTATATCTATATCTATATATAGATATATATATATATATATATATATAAAACGTACAAATGAACCAGATTCTGTACATATAGGACCAACAGTATTCTAATCATTACCCCGATTTAAACAAATTAAAAGAGCGAACAAGAAGTAATGTGACATACACTTCTGGGGTTTTTTCCTGGCACATTCCATTCTAATTGACAACCTGGGAACAGGACTTCCAGAAGGCTCTGCTGCCCTAGTAACCAGATGTGGGAATGTAGCAATGCTGACGCCTTGTGGCCGTTTCCCACAGCAGCAGCTTTAAAGTCAGTGCTAATGGTCACTCAATATTCACACCCATTGCAGGCTTGTAAATGACACCTGCCCTCCAAAACAAAATCCTGGGGTCGAAAATCGACCAAAAAAGTCGAAAGAGGGCAACCTTCCAAGAAGACAATTTCGAGAGGTTTATTGTACTCACGGTTTTTTGTTTTCTGTTTTTGTTTAACAGAATAAAAAAAGGCGTGGAAAAATGCTGAACCTTAGGAATTATTAGACACGAAAATACACGTTACAAAAACCTATCATGTCACACCACTCAGCATGGCCATCAGCGAAACTTCTGCAAACAAGAAATGCTGACGGGTTGGTGAAGAAATGCGTACCCTCGGTTCTAAGTGGGTCGTGGTAAGAGCCCCTAAGGAAAACACAGTGGAGTTGCCTGGAAAGGGTCAACATTGAGCGACCGTTCAATCAAGCATACCCACTGCTGGGTCTATCACCTGAGAGGATGAGAATCAAAAAAGACACGGGCTGGCAATCCTGCAATCCAGCAATGTTTACCGTAGCCAACACTTGGAAGCAATGAAAATGCCCAGCCACAGAGGAATGCAGAAAGGAGAAGTGGTCCATGGACACAATGGAAGAGTACTCCAGTGAAAAGTAGAAATTCCATTTTAAAAACAGATATAAGTAAGGAGACATCAGCTTTGGGGGGTTTCTCCAGACACATCCCACCGTCATTGATAACCGAGGAACAACACTGGCAGGAAGGTCTGTTTCACTAGTTACCAGAGTGGGAAACGCAGAAATGCTGCAGCCCTCTGGCCGTTACGTGCAACGGCAGCTTGAAAACCCGTGCTAATGGTCACTTCGTGTGCACAAGTCCTGGAGGGCTGTCAATGAAACCTGCCCTCAAAATGTCTTGAGGGAGGTAGTGGCCAAAATATTTCAAAAGGCGGCACATAGTTCAAGAAAAGAATGGGATGAGGTAAGCTACACACACAGTTTGAAGGAAAAAAGGACATCCCTGAAAGCTCAATTTCAAGGCTTTATGAGACGCATGCAAATCCAACCACACAGGTATCGGCTCACACCAGTCAGAAGAACCATCAGCAACAAAACTACCAACAATTCATGCTGAAGGGGTTGTGGAGAAGTGCATACCCTCTAGGTTAAGTGGGACTTTGCCGCCAGCCGCGGCGGGTCCTCAAAGTGTAGCAACAACCGACGAGAGGGGGTAGGGAACTGAACGCACCAAGGTATGGGATCAGAAGGGCACAAGCAACTGACGCTTGCAAGGCAAGTTTAATAACAAAGCCTAGCCGTATATATACCCCTAAAGCAGGGAATTTGCCTCGTCACGCCTTATCGGCATCAGCTGGTTGGTTGGCTTCTCGGCTTAGTGACACCTTATCAGCATCAGCTGTTTGGTTGGCTGCTCGGCTTCTCCCTCAAAGGCACCAATTTCCCCTCCAGGGTTGCTTTTCCTAGCTTTAGGGAACAACCAGGGACTCCCAGTAACTGAGCAGGTCCCTGGAGCGATTTGGCCAAAGGCCATCTCCTTTTGTATGTTCATACCATAAAGTCCAGGATGCATACCAAGGAGAGTACAGTCGGGCCCTGAGGCTTAGGAGGGTCTTAGTGGCGCCTTCCTCAGAGGGCAATGCTCGCCACAGGACTTCACCTGGTAAGAGGCACTAATGGGAACAGAATGGAGGTGCCTTTACAAGGTAAACACTGAGTTACGATATGATCCAGCAGGCCCACTCCTGGGCCTATAACCTAAGAAAGAAGACAGAAGTGGAAAGACACAGGCAGGCAAATCTGCATTGCAGGAGTATTACAATAGCCAGGACATGGAAGCAACCAGAAAGTCCATCAACAGATGAGTGGACAAAGAAGAACAGGGACCTGTACAGATGGAATATTAGCCAAGGAACCAAAGGAAACAATGCCATCAACAGCACCATCGGTGAGGCTAGAGTTCATCACGCACCTTGCAGTAAGTCACAGAGCGAAAGATACATAGCCTACGATATCAGTTATAGGTGTTTCCTAAAAATTGATATCACTGAAGATATTTCCACAGAGAAAGGCAATCACAGATGCAATAAAGAGATTTATGGTTCACCCATGGACAGGTGTGAGAATTGTGTACATTAGGAAATTGGGTTTAAGAGAGAGATACAAACACAGGTGAAATACAAAATCACCAAAGGCCTACGGAATACCAAGAGAAGAGTACTCAACATTGTGTCATAAGCTACATGGGAAAAGGATCCAAAGACGACTAGATACGTGTTTATGTATAAAAGAGCCACATCTTTCACACCTACAACAAGCAAAACATTGTAATCAAACTTGCTGTGAGAAACAATAAACATTGAATTAAAAAACGAACAAGTCAGTCGTGAGGCACAAACATAAGGGGCTTTTTCCTGGCACAGTCCATTCTAATTGACAACCGAGAATACGACTTCCACGGAGGCTCTGTTGCCCGAGTAACCAGGTTTGGTAAAGGAGACCTGCTGCCGCCTTGTGGCCGTTTCTCAAAACAGCAGCTTTAAACCCAGTGCTAATGGTCACTTGATATTCAAAATCATTGCAGGCCTATAAATGACACCTGCCCTCAAAAACGATTCTTGGGTCGTCCATCGAGGAAAAAAACTCAAAAGACGTGCACACTTCAAAACGACAATTTCAAGAGGCATATTTTGTGCACATTTTGTCTTCTCTTTCTTTCTCTTGTGATAAATAAAAGGGCATGGAAAAATGCTCAACATCAGGAATTAATAAAGCCATGCAAATCCAGTCGACAGAAACGTTCACCCACCGTCGTCAGAATGATCATCAGCCACAGAGTCTACAAAGAATAAATGCTCAAGGTGTTTTAGAGAACTCTGTGCCCTCTAGCGGCCGCTGGGACGTAACCTGGTAACAGCTAGTAGTGAGAACACCGTGGAGGTGCATTGAAAGGTAAAAATTGAGCTAACCTGTAATCGGGTAGGCCCACTGATGGGCCTATCTCCCGAGTAGACCAAAATCAAAAAGACACAGGCTGGCCATCCTGCGCTGCAGCAACATGTACCATAGCCAAGACTTGGAAGAAACCCAAATGTCCATCAACAGAACAATGCACCAAGAAGAAGGGGGCCCATGTGCACAATGGAACATGAGCCACGGAAGAGCATGCAACAGTGCCGCTGGCACCACCGTAGAAGGATCTAGAGATACCCACCCAAAAGGAAGTACGAAAGAAACCGAAATAGAAATATCCTATGACATCACTTATAGCTGTTACTTCAACATTGATACCCATGAAGTCATTTCCAAGAGAAGGCCGTGCATAGATGCAGAAAACCAACTATGCTTAACCAAGTGGAAAGGTGTAAGGAATGTATGAATTTGGATATGGGGGTTTACAGACATGTACTGATACATATGAAATATATAATCACAAAATACCTAAGGAATACCAAGAGAGGTCGACTCAACACTCTGTAATAACCTACACGGGAAAGGATCCAAAGATGAATAGATTGATACATACATATGATGAACCAGATGCAGTACACCTAGAACACACACCACATTTTTATCCAATTGGCTGTGATACTGGATAACAATTAAATTTTAAAAAACACACAAGAAGTAAGGAGATATAAGCTCTTGGGGGTTTGCCCTGACACACTGCACTCTCATTTGCAGCCTACTAACACAATTTCCAGGAAGCCTCTGTTGCAGGAAAACCCAGAGTTGGAAATGGAGAAATGCTGCCGCCTTGTGGCCGTTTCCCGCAAGAGCGGCTTTAAACGCATAGCTATGGGTCACTTAACATTCACAAGGACTCAGGCCTCTAAAAGACACCTGCCCTCAAAAAAAAAATGTCCTGAGCTCGGCCGTGGTGAAAAAAATTCGAAGGAGGCAAATGTGTCAAAGAGATAGTATGAAGAGGTAAGTTTTACTCACTCTTTATCAAAAAAAGCAAAATGGAGAAAAGCTCAACCTCAGGAATGATCAGACTCCTCTAAGCTACAAAAAGCTTTCAGCTCACCCAAGTTAACTACCGTCAGCCAAAAGACTACAAACAATAAATGCTGAAGGGGTTTTAGAGAACTCTGTTCCCTCTGTCTGCGGAGGACATGTCTAGTTGTAACAGCCAATAATGAGAACAGAAAGGAGCTGCGTTTTCAATTAAAAATTGAGCCACCCTTCCATCCAGAACACCCACAGCCGAGCCTCTCACCTGAGAAGACAGGCTGCAAGAGCTGCACTCCACGAGTTTTCACAGTAGCCAAAGACACCGAAGCAACCCAAATGTCCATCAACAGATGAATGGATAAGAAGAGCTGGTCCGTGGACACAGTGGACTATTAGCCATGGAAAACAAGGAAACACTGCTCTTTGAGGCACCCGAGATGAGCCTAGAGATCATCACAGAACATGAGTTAAGTCGGAAAGCAAAAGGCATACCGTATGACATCACCTATAGGCGTTATCTAACAGCTGACACAAATGAACATATTTCCACAAAGAAAGACACTCACACACTTAGAAAACAAACTAAGCTTAAGTAAAATGAAAGGTGGGGGGAATGGATAAATTAAGATTAGTGTCACCATATGTGTACAAATACGTATTAAATATATATATCAAACAGACCGACCATATAGCAAGGGAGGTCACCAGAACACTCTGCAATAATTTACATGGGAAGAGGATCTGTACAAGAATCTATATCTATATCTATATCTATATCTATATCTATATATAGATATATATATATATATATATATATATAAAACGTACAAATGAACCAGATTCTGTACATATAGGACCAACAGTATTCTAATCATTACCCCGATTTAAACAAATTAAAAGAGCGAACAAGAAGTAATGTGACATACACTTCTGGGGTTTTTTCCTGGCACATTCCATTCTAATTGACAACCTGGGAACAGGACTTCCAGAAGGCTCTGCTGCCCTAGTAACCAGATGTGGGAATGTAGCAATGCTGACGCCTTGTGGCCGTTTCCCACAGCAGCAGCTTTAAAGTCAGTGCTAATGGTCACTCAATATTCACACCCATTGCAGGCTTGTAAATGACACCTGCCCTCCAAAACAAAATCCTGGGGTCGAAAATCGACCAAAAAAGTCGAAAGAGGGCAACCTTCCAAGAAGACAATTTCGAGAGGTTTATTGTACTCACGGTTTTTTGTTTTCTGTTTTTGTTTAACAGAATAAAAAAAGGCGTGGAAAAATGCTGAACCTTAGGAATTATTAGACACGAAAATACACGTTACAAAAACCTATCATGTCACACCACTCAGCATGGCCATCAGCGAAACTTCTGCAAACAAGAAATGCTGACGGGTTGGTGAAGAAATGCGTACCCTCGGTTCTAAGTGGGTCGTGGTAAGAGCCCCTAAGGAAAACACAGTGGAGTTGCCTGGAAAGGGTCAACATTGAGCGACCGTTCAATCAAGCATACCCACTGCTGGGTCTATCACCTGAGAGGATGAGAATCAAAAAAGACACGGGCTGGCAATCCTGCAATCCAGCAATGTTTACCGTAGCCAACACTTGGAAGCAATGAAAATGCCCAGCCACAGAGGAATGCAGAAAGGAGAAGTGGTCCATGGACACAATGGAAGAGTACTCCAGTGAAAAGTAGAAATTCCATTTTAAAAACAGATATAAGTAAGGAGACATCAGCTTTGGGGGGTTTCTCCAGACATATCCCACCGTCATTGATAACCGAGGAACAACACTGGCAGGAAGGTCTGTTTCACTAGTTACCAGAGTGGGAAACGCAGAAATGCTGCAGCCCTCTGGCCGTTACGTGCAACGGCAGCTTGAAAACCCGTGCTAATGGTCACTTCGTGTGCACAAGTCCTGGAGGGCTGTCAATGAAACCTGCCCTCAAAATGTCTTGAGGGAGGTAGTGGCCAAAATATTTCAAAAGGCGGCACATAGTTCAAGAAAAGAATGGGATGAGGTAAGCTACACACACAGTTTGAAGGAAAAAAGGACATCCCTGAAAGCTCAATTTCAAGGCTTTATGAGACGCATGCAAATCCAACCACACAGGTATCGGCTCACACCAGTCAGAAGAACCATCAGCAACAAAACTACCAACAATTCATGCTGAAGGGGTTGTGGAGAAGTGCATACCCTCTAGGTTAAGTGGGACTTTGCCGCCAGCCGCGGCGGGTCCTCAAAGTGTAGCAACAACCGACGAGAGGGGGTAGGGAACTGAACGCACTAAGGTATGGGATCAGAAGGGCACAAGCAACTGACGCTTGCAAGGCAAGTTTAATAACAAAGCCTAGCCGTATATATACCCCTAAAGCAGGGAATTTGCCTCGTCACGCCTTATCGGCATCAGCTGGTTGGTTGGCTTCTCGGCTTAGTGACACCTTATCAGCATCAGCTGTTTGGTTGGCTGCTCGGCTTCTCCCTCAAAGGCACCAATTTCCCCTCCAGGGTTGCTTTTCCTAGCTTTAGGGAACAACCAGGGACTCCCAGTAACTGAGCAGGTCCCTGGAGCGATTTGGCCAAAGGCCATCTCCTTTTGTATGTTCATACCATAAAGTCCAGGATGCATACCAAGGAGAGTACAGTCGGGCCCTGAGGCTTAGGAGGGTCTTAGTGGCGCCTTCCTCAGAGGGCAATGCTCGCCACAGGACTTCACCTGGTAAGAGGCACTAATGGGAACAGAATGGAGGTGCCTTTACAAGGTAAACACTGAGTTACGATATGATCCAGCAGGCCCACTCCTGGGCCTATAACCTAAGAAAGAAGACAGAAGTGGAAAGACACAGGCAGGCAAATCTGCATTGCAGGAGTATTACAATAGCCAGGACATGGAAGCAACCAGAAAGTCCATCAACAGATGAGTGGACAAAGAAGAACAGGGACCTGTACAGATGGAATATTAGCCAAGGAACCAAAGGAAACAATGCCATCAACAGCACCATCGGTGAGGCTAGAGTTCATCACGCACCTTGCAGTAAGTCACAGAGCGAAAGATACATAGCCTACGATATCAGTTATAGGTGTTTCCTAAAAATTGATATCACTGAAGATATTTCCACAGAGAAAGGCAATCACAGATGCAATAAAGAGATTTATGGTTCACCCATGGACAGGTGTGAGAATTGTGTACATTAGGAAATTGGGTTTAAGAGAGAGATACAAACACAGGTGAAATACAAAATCACCAAAGGCCTACGGAATACCAAGAGAAGAGTACTCAACATTGTGTCATAAGCTACATGGGAAAAGGATCCAAAGACGACTAGATACGTGTTTATGTATAAAAGAGCCACATCTTTCACACCTACAACAAGCAAAACATTGTAATCAAACTTGCTGTGAGAAACAATAAACATTGAATTAAAAAACGAACAAGTCAGTCGTGAGGCACAAACATAAGGGGCTTTTTCCTGGCACAGTCCATTCTAATTGACAACCGAGAATACGACTTCCACGGAGGCTCTGTTGCCCGAGTAACCAGGTTTGGTAAAGGAGACCTGCTGCCGCCTTGTGGCCGTTTCTCAAAACAGCAGCTTTAAACCCAGTGCTAATGGTCACTTGATATTCAAAATCATTGCAGGCCTATAAATGACACCTGCCCTCAAAAACGATTCTTGGGTCGTCCATCGAGGAAAAAAACTCAAAAGACGTGCACACTTCAAAACGACAATTTCAAGAGGCATATTTTGTGCACATTTTGTCTTCTCTTTCTTTCTCTTGTGATAAATAAAAGGGCATGGAAAAATGCTCAACATCAGGAATTAATAAAGCCATGCAAATCCAGTCGACAGAAACGTTCACCCACCGTCGTCAGAATGATCATCAGCCACAGAGTCTACAAAGAATAAATGCTCAAGGTGTTTTAGAGAACTCTGTGCCCTCTAGCGGCCGCTGGGACGTAACCTGGTAACAGCTAGTAGTGAGAACACCGTGGAGGTGCATTGAAAGGTAAAAATTGAGCTAACCTGTAATCGGGTAGGCCCACTGATGGGCCTATCTCCCGAGTAGACCAAAATCAAAAAGACACAGGCTGGCCATCCTGCGCTGCAGCAACATGTACCATCGCCAAGACTTGGAAGAAACCCAAATGTCCATCAACAGAACAATGCACCAAGAAGAAGGGGGCCCATGTGCACAATGGAACATGAGCCACGGAAGAGCATGCAACAGTGCCGCTGGCACCACCGTAGAAGGATCTAGAGATACCCACCCAGAAGGAAGTACGAAAGAAACCGAAATAGAAATATCCTATGACATCACTTATAGCTGTTACTTCAACATTGATACCCATGAAGTCATTTCCAAGAGAAGGCCGTGCATAGATGCAGAAAACCAACTATGCTTAACCAAGTGGAAAGGTGTAAGGAATGTATGAATTTGGATATGGGGGTTTACAGACATGTACTGATACATATGAAATATATAATCACAAAATACCTAAGGAATACCAAGAGAGGTCGACTCAACACTCTGTAATAACCTACACGGGAAAGGATCCAAAGATGAATAGATTGATACATACATATGATGAACCAGATGCAGTACACCTAGAACACACACCACATTTTTATCCAATTGGCTGTGATACTGGATAACAATTAAATTTTAAAAAACACACAAGAAGTAAGGAGATATAAGCTCTTGGGGGTTTGCCCTGACACACTGCACTCTCATTTGCAGCCTACTAACACAATTTCCAGGAAGCCTCTGTTGCAGGAAAACCCAGAGTTGGAAATGGAGAAATGCTGCCGCCTTGTGGCCGTTTCCCGCAAGAGCGGCTTTAAACGCATAGCTATGGGTCACTTAACATTCACAAGGACTCAGGCCTCTAAAAGACACCTGCCCTCAAAAAAAAAATGTCCTGAGCTCGGCAGTGGTGAAAAAAATTCGAAGGAGGCAAATGTGTCAAAGAGATAGTATGAAGAGGTAAGTTTTACTCACTCTTTATCAAAAAAAGCAAAATGGAGAAAAGCTCAACCTCAGGAATGATCAGACTCCTCTAAGCTACAAAAAGCTTTCAGCTCACCCAAGTTAACTACCGTCAGCCAAAAGACTACAAACAATAAATGCTGAAGGGGTTTTAGAGAACTCTGTTCCCTCTGTCTGCGGAGGACATGTCTAGTTGTAACAGCCAATAATGAGAACAGAAAGGAGCTGCGTTTTCAATTAAAAATTGAGCCACCCTTCCATCCAGAACACCCACAGCCGAGCCTCTCACCTGAGAAGACAGGCTGCAAGAGCTGCACTCCACGAGTTTTCACAGTAGCCAAAGACACCGAAGCAACCCAAATGTCCATCAACAGATGAATGGATAAGAAGAGCTGGTCCGTGGACACAGTGGACTATTAGCCATGGAAAACAAGGAAACACTGCTCTTTGAGGCACCCGAGATGAGCCTAGAGATCATCACAGAACATGAGTTAAGTCGGAAAGCAAAAGGCATACCGTATGACATCACCTATAGGCGTTATCTAACAGCTGACACAAATGAACATATTTCCACAAAGAAAGACACTCACACACTTAGAAAACAAACTAAGCTTAAGTAAAATGAAAGGTGGGGGGAATGGATAAATTAAGATTAGTGTCACCATATGTGTACAAATACGTATTAAATATATATATCAAACAGACCGACCATATAGCAAGGGAGGTCACCAGAACACTCTGCAATAATTTACATGGGAAGAGGATCTGTACAAGAATCTATATCTATATCTATATCTATATCTATATCTATATATAGATATATATATATATATATATATAAAACGTACAAATGAACCAGATTCTGTACATATAGGACCAACAGTATTCTAATCATTACCCCGATTTAAACAAATTAAAAGAGCGAACAAGAAGTAATGTGACATACACTTCTGGGGTTTTTTCCTGGCACATTCCATTCTAATTGACAACCTGGGAACAGGACTTCCAGAAGGCTCTGCTGCCCTAGTAACCAGATGTGGGAATGTAGCAATGCTGACGCCTTGTGGCCGTTTCCCACAGCAGCAGCTTTAAAGTCAGTGCTAATGGTCACTCAATATTCACACCCATTGCAGGCTTGTAAATGACACCTGCCCTCCAAAACAAAATCCTGGGGTCGAAAATCGACCAAAAAAGTCGAAAGAGGGCAACCTTCCAAGAAGACAATTTCGAGAGGTTTATTGTACTCACGGTTTTTTGTTTTCTGTTTTTGTTTAACAGAATAAAAAAAGGCGTGGAAAAATGCTGAACCTTAGGAATTATTAGACACGAAAATACACGTTACAAAAACCTATCATGTCACACCACTCAGCATGGCCATCAGCGAAACTTCTGCAAACAAGAAATGCTGACGGGTTGGTGAAGAAATGCGTACCCTCGGTTCTAAGTGGGTCGTGGTAAGAGCCCCTAAGGAAAACACAGTGGAGTTGCCTGGAAAGGGTCAACATTGAGCGACCGTTCAATCAAGCATACCCACTGCTGGGTCTATCACCTGAGAGGATGAGAATCAAAAAAGACACGGGCTGGCAATCCTGCAATCCAGCAATGTTTACCGTAGCCAACACTTGGAAGCAATGAAAATGCCCAGCCACAGAGGAATGCAGAAAGGAGAAGTGGTCCATGGACACAATGGAAGAGTACTCCAGTGAAAAGTAGAAATTCCATTTTAAAAACAGATATAAGTAAGGAGACATCAGCTTTGGGGGGTTTCTCCAGACACATCCCACCGTCATTGATAACCGAGGAACAACACTGGCAGGAAGGTCTGTTTCACTAGTTACCAGAGTGGGAAACGCAGAAATGCTGCAGCCCTCTGGCCGTTACGTGCAACGGCAGCTTGAAAACCCGTGCTAATGGTCACTTCGTGTGCACAAGTCCTGGAGGGCTGTCAATGAAACCTGCCCTCAAAATGTCTTGAGGGAGGTAGTGGCCAAAATATTTCAAAAGGCGGCACATAGTTCAAGAAAAGAATGGGATGAGGTAAGCTACACACACAGTTTGAAGGAAAAAAGGACATCCCTGAAAGCTCAATTTCAAGGCTTTATGAGACGCATGCAAATCCAACCACACAGGTATCGGCTCACACCAGTCAGAAGAACCATCAGCAACAAAACTACCAACAATTCATGCTGAAGGGGTTGTGGAGAAGTGCATACCCTCTAGGTTAAGTGGGACTTTGCCGCCAGCCGCGGCGGGTCCTCAAAGTGTAGCAACAACCGACGAGAGGGGGTAGGGAACTGAACGCACCAAGGTATGGGATCAGAAGGGCACAAGCAACTGACGCTTGCAAGGCAAGTTTAATAACAAAGCCTAGCCGTATATATACCCCTAAAGCAGGGAATTTGCCTCGTCACGCCTTATCGGCATCAGCTGGTTGGTTGGCTTCTCGGCTTAGTGACACCTTATCAGCATCAGCTGTTTGGTTGGCTGCTCGGCTTCTCCCTCAAAGGCACCAATTTCCCCTCCAGGGTTGCTTTTCCTAGCTTTAGGGAACAACCAGGGACTCCCAGTAACTGAGCAGGTCCCTGGAGCGATTTGGCCAAAGGCCATCTCCTTTTGTATGTTCATACCATAAAGTCCAGGATGCATACCAAGGAGAGTACAGTCGGGCCCTGAGGCTTAGGAGGGTCTTAGTGGCGCCTTCCTCAGAGGGCAATGCTCGCCACAGGACTTCACCTGGTAAGAGGCACTAATGGGAACAGAATGGAGGTGCCTTTACAAGGTAAACACTGAGTTACGATATGATCCAGCAGGCCCACTCCTGGGCCTATAACCTAAGAAAGAAGACAGAAGTGGAAAGACACAGGCAGGCAAATCTGCATTGCAGGAGTATTACAATAGCCAGGACATGGAAGCAACCAGAAAGTCCATCAACAGATGAGTGGACAAAGAAGAACAGGGACCTGTACAGATGGAATATTAGCCAAGGAACCAAAGGAAACAATGCCATCAACAGCACCATCGGTGAGGCTAGAGTTCATCACGCACCTTGCAGTAAGTCACAGAGCGAAAGATACATAGCCTACGATATCAGTTATAGGTGTTCCCTAAAAATTGATATCACTGAAGATATTTCCACAGAGAAAGGCAATCACAGATGCAATAAAGAGATTTATGGTTCACCCATGGACAGGTGTGAGAATTGTGTACATTAGGAAATTGGGTTTAAGAGAGAGATACAAACACAGGTGAAATACAAAATCACCAAAGGCCTACGGAATACCAAGAGAAGAGTACTCAACATTGTGTCATAAGCTACATGGGAAAAGGATCCAAAGACGACTAGATACGTGTTTATGTATAAAAGAGCCACATCTTTCACACCTACAACAAGCAAAACATTGTAATCAAACTTGCTGTGAGAAACAATAAACATTGAATTAAAAAACGAACAAGTCAGTCGTGAGGCACAAACATAAGGGGCTTTTTCCTGGCACAGTCCATTCTAATTGACAACCGAGAATACGACTTCCACGGAGGCTCTGTTGCCCGAGTAACCAGGTTTGGTAAAGGAGACCTGCTGCCGCCTTGTGGCCGTTTCTCAAAACAGCAGCTTTAAACCCAGTGCTAATGGTCACTTGATATTCAAAATCATTGCAGGCCTATAAATGACACCTGCCCTCAAAAACGATTCTTGGGTCGTCCATCGAGGAAAAAAACTCAAAAGACGTGCACACTTCAAAACGACAATTTCAAGAGGCATATTTTGTGCACATTTTGTCTTCTCTTTCTTTCTCTTGTGATAAATAAAAGGGCATGGAAAAATGCTCAACATCAGGAATTAATAAAGCCATGCAAATCCAGTCGACAGAAACGTTCACCCACCGTCGTCAGAATGATCATCAGCCACAGAGTCTACAAAGAATAAATGCTCAAGGTGTTTTAGAGAACTCTGTGCCCTCTAGCGGCCGCTGGGACGTAACCTGGTAACAGCTAGTAGTGAGAACACCGTGGAGGTGCATTGAAAGGTAAAAATTGAGCTAACCTGTAATCGGGTAGGCCCACTGATGGGCCTATCTCCCGAGTAGACCAAAATCAAAAAGACACAGGCTGGCCATCCTGCGCTGCAGCAACATGTACCATCGCCAAGACTTGGAAGAAACCCAAATGTCCATCAACAGAACAATGCACCAAGAAGAAGGGGGCCCATGTGCACAATGGAACATGAGCCACGGAAGAGCATGCAACAGTGCCGCTGGCACCACCGTAGAAGGATCTAGAGATACCCACCCAAAAGGAAGTACGAAAGAAACCGAAATAGAAATATCCTATGACATCACTTATAGCTGTTACTTCAACATTGATACCCATGAAGTCATTTCCAAGAGAAGGCCGTGCATAGATGCAGAAAACCAACTATGCTTAACCAAGTGGAAAGGTGTAAGGAATGTATGAATTTGGATATGGGGGTTTACAGACATGTACTGATACATATGAAATATATAATCACAAAATACCTAAGGAATACCAAGAGAGGTCGACTCAACACTCTGTAATAACCTACACGGGAAAGGATCCAAAGATGAATAGATTGATACATACATATGATGAACCAGATGCAGTACACCGAGAACACACACCACATTTTTATCCAATTGGCTGTGATACTGGATAACAATTAAATTTTAAAAAACACACAAGAAGTAAGGAGATATAAGCTCTTGGGGGTTTGCCCTGACACACTGCACTCTCATTTGCAGCCTACTAACACAATTTCCAGGAAGCCTCTGTTGCAGGAAAACCCAGAGTTGGAAATGGAGAAATGCTGCCGCCTTGTGGCCGTTTCCCGCAAGAGCGGCTTTAAACGCATAGCTATGGGTCACTTAACATTCACAAGGACTCAGGCCTCTAAAAGACACCTGCCCTCAAAAAAAAAATGTCCTGAGCTCGGCCGTGGTGAAAAAAATTCGAAGGAGGCAAATGTGTCAAAGAGATAGTATGAAGAGGTAAGTTTTACTCACTCTTTATCAAAAAAAGCAAAATGGAGAAAAGCTCAACCTCAGGAATGATCAGACTCCTCTAAGCTACAAAAAGCTTTCAGCTCACCCAAGTTAACTACCGTCAGCCAAAAGACTACAAACAATAAATGCTGAAGGGGTTTTAGAGAACTCTGTTCCCTCTGTCTGCGGAGGACATGTCTAGTTGTAACAGCCAATAATGAGAACAGAAAGGAGCTGCGTTTTCAATTAAAAATTGAGCCACCCTTCCATCCAGAACACCCACAGCCGAGCCTCTCACCTGAGAAGACAGGCTGCAAGAGCTGCACTCCACGAGTTTTCACAGTAGCCAAAGACACCGAAGCAACCCAAATGTCCATCAACAGATGAATGGATAAGAAGAGCTGGTCCGTGGACACAGTGGACTATTAGCCATGGAAAACAAGGAAACACTGCTCTTTGAGGCACCCGAGATGAGCCTAGAGATCATCACAGAACATGAGTTAAGTCGGAAAGCAAAAGGCATACCGTATGACATCACCTATAGGCGTTATCTAACAGCTGACACAAATGAACATATTTCCACAAAGAAAGACACTCACACACTTAGAAAACAAACTAAGCTTAAGTAAAATGAAAGGTGGGGGGAATGGATAAATTAAGATTAGTGTCACCATATGTGTACAAATACGTATTAAATATATATATCAAACAGACCGACCATATAGCAAGGGAGGTCACCAGAACACTCTGCAATAATTTACATGGGAAGAGGATCTGTACAAGAATCTATATCTATATCTATATCTATATCTATATCTATATCTATATATATATATATATATATATATATATATATAAAACGTACAAATGAACCAGATTCTGTACATATAGGACCAACAGTATTCTAATCATTACCCCGATTTAAACAAATTAAAAGAGCGAACAAGAAGTAATGTGACATACACTTCTGGGGTTTTTTCCTGGCACATTCCATTCTAATTGACAACCTGGGAACAGGACTTCCAGAAGCCTCTGCTGCCCTAGTAACCAGATGTGGGAATGTAGCAATGCTGACGCCTTGTGGCCGTTTCCCACAGCAGCAGCTTTAAAGTCAGTGCTAATGGTCACTCAATATTCACACCCATTGCAGGCTTGTAAATGACACCTGCCCTCCAAAACAAAATCCTGGGGTCGAAAATCGACCAAAAAAGTCGAAAGAGGGCAACCTTCCAAGAAGACAATTTCGAGAGGTTTATTGTACTCACGGTTTTTTGTTTTCTGTTTTTGTTTAACAGAATAAAAAAAGGCGTGGAAAAATGCTGAACCTTAGGAATTATTAGACACGAAAATACACGTTACAAAAACCTATCATGTCACACCACTCAGCATGGCCATCAGCGAAACTTCTGCAAACAAGAAATGCTGACGGGTTGGTGAAGAAATGCGTACCCTCGGTTCTAAGTGGGTCGTGGTAAGAGCCCCTAAGGAAAACACAGTGGAGTTGCCTGGAAAGGGTCAACATTGAGCGACCGTTCAATCAAGCATACCCACTGCTGGGTCTATCACCTGAGAGGATGAGAATCAAAAAAGACACGGGCTGGCAATCCTGCAATCCAGCAATGTTTACCGTAGCCAACACTTGGAAGCAATGAAAATGCCCAGCCACAGAGGAATGCAGAAAGGAGAAGTGGTCCATGGACACAATGGAAGAGTACTCCAGTGAAAAGTAGAAATTCCATTTTAAAAACAGATATAAGTAAGGAGACATCAGCTTTGGGGGGTTTCTCCAGACACATCCCACCGTCATTGATAACCGAGGAACAACACTGGCAGGAAGGTCTGTTTCACTAGTTACCAGAGTGGGAAACGCAGAAATGCTGCAGCCCTCTGGCCGTTACGTGCAACGGCAGCTTGAAAACCCGTGCTAATGGTCACTTCGTGTGCACAAGTCCTGGAGGGCTGTCAATGAAACCTGCCCTCAAAATGTCTTGAGGGAGGTAGTGGCCAAAATATTTCAAAAGGCGGCACATAGTTCAAGAAAAGAATGGGATGAGGTAAGCTACACACACAGTTTGAAGGAAAAAAGGACATCCCTGAAAGCTCAATTTCAAGGCTTTATGAGACGCATGCAAATCCAACCACACAGGTATCGGCTCACACCAGTCAGAAGAACCATCAGCAACAAAACTACCAACAATTCATGCTGAAGGGGTTGTGGAGAAGTGCATACCCTCTAGGTTAAGTGGGACTTTGCCGCCAGCCGCGGCGGGTCCTCAAAGTGTAGCAACAACCGACGAGAGGGGGTAGGGAACTGAACGCACTAAGGTATGGGATCAGAAGGGCACAAGCAACTGACGCTTGCAAGGCAAGTTTAATAACAAAGCCTAGCCGTATATATACCCCTAAAGCAGGGAATTTGCCTCGTCACGCCTTATCGGCATCAGCTGGTTGGTTGGCTTCTCGGCTTAGTGACACCTTATCAGCATCAGCTGTTTGGTTGGCTGCTCGGCTTCTCCCTCAAAGGCACCAATTTCCCCTCCAGGGTTGCTTTTCCTAGCTTTAGGGAACAACCAGGGACTCCCAGTAACTGAGCAGGTCCCTGGAGCGATTTGGCCAAAGGCCATCTCCTTTTGTATGTTCATACCATAAAGTCCAGGATGCATACCAAGGAGAGTACAGTCGGGCCCTGAGGCTTAGGAGGGTCTTAGTGGCGCCTTCCTCAGAGGGCAATGCTCGCCACAGGACTTCACCTGGTAAGAGGCACTAATGGGAACAGAATGGAGGTGCCTTTACAAGGTAAACACTGAGTTACGATATGATCCAGCAGGCCCACTCCTGGGCCTATAACCTAAGAAAGAAGACAGAAGTGGAAAGACACAGGCAGGCAAATCTGCATTGCAGGAGTATTACAATAGCCAGGACATGGAAGCAACCAGAAAGTCCATCAACAGATGAGTGGACAAAGAAGAACAGGGACCTGTACAGATGGAATATTAGCCAAGGAACCAAAGGAAACAATGCCATCAACAGCACCATCGGTGAGGCTAGAGTTCATCACGCACCTTGCAGTAAGTCACAGAGCGAAAGATACATAGCCTACGATATCAGTTATAGGTGTTCCCTGAAAATTGATATCACTGAAGATATTTCCACAGAGAAAGGCAATCACAGATGCAATAAAGAGATTTATGGTTCACCCATGGACAGGTGTGAGAATTGTGTACATTAGGAAATTGGGTTTAAGAGAGAGATACAAACACAGGTGAAATACAAAATCACCAAAGGCCTACGGAATACCAAGAGAAGAGTACTCAACATTGTGTCATAAGCTACATGGGAAAAGGATCCAAAGACGACTAGATACGTGTTTATGTATAAAAGAGCCACATCTTTCACACCTACAACAAGCAAAACATTGTAATCAAACTTGCTGTGAGAAACAATAAACATTGAATTAAAAAACGAACAAGTCAGTCGTGAGGCACAAACATAAGGGGCTTTTTCCTGGCACAGTCCATTCTAATTGACAACCGAGAATACGACTTCCACGGAGGCTCTGTTGCCCGAGTAACCAGGTTTGGTAAAGGAGACCTGCTGCCGCCTTGTGGCCGTTTCTCAAAACAGCAGCTTTAAACCCAGTGCTAATGGTCACTTGATATTCAAAATCATTGCAGGCCTATAAATGACACCTGCCCTCAAAAACGATTCTTGGGTCGTCCATCGAGGAAAAAAACTCAAAAGACGTGCACACTTCAAAACGACAATTTCAAGAGGCATATTTTGTGCACATTTTGTCTTCTCTTTCTTTCTCTTGTGATAAATAAAAGGGCATGGAAAAATGCTCAACATCAGGAATTAATAAAGCCATGCAAATCCAGTCGACAGAAACGTTCACCCACCGTCGTCAGAATGATCATCAGCCACAGAGTCTACAAAGAATAAATGCTCAAGGTGTTTTAGAGAACTCTGTGCCCTCTAGCGGCCGCTGGGACGTAACCTGGTAACAGCTAGTAGTGAGAACACCGTGGAGGTGCATTGAAAGGTAAAAATTGAGCTAACCTGTAATCGGGTAGGCCCACTGATGGGCCTATCTCCCGAGTAGACCAAAATCAAAAAGACACAGGCTGGCCATCCTGCGCTGCAGCAACATGTACCATCGCCAAGACTTGGAAGAAACCCAAATGTCCATCAACAGAACAATGCACCAAGAAGAAGGGGGCCCATGTGCACAATGGAACATGAGCCACGGAAGAGCATGCAACAGTGCCGCTGGCACCACCGTAGAAGGATCTAGAGATACCCACCCAAAAGGAAGTACGAAAGAAACCGAAATAGAAATATCCTATGACATCACTTATAGCTGTTACTTCAACATTGATACCCATGAAGTCATTTCCAAGAGAAGGCCGTGCATAGATGCAGAAAACCAACTATGCTTAACCAAGTGGAAAGGTGTAAGGAATGTATGAATTTGGATATGGGGGTTTACAGACATGTACTGATACATATGAAATATATAATCACAAAATACCTAAGGAATACCAAGAGAGGTCGACTCAACACTCTGTAATAACCTACACGGGAAAGGATCCAAAGATGAATAGATTGATACATACATATGATGAACCAGATGCAGTACACCTAGAACACACACCACATTTTTATCCAATTGGCTGTGATACTGGATAACAATTAAATTTTAAAAAACACACAAGAAGTAAGGAGATATAAGCTCTTGGGGGTTTGCCCTGACACACTGCACTCTCATTTGCAGCCTACTAACACAATTTCCAGGAAGCCTCTGTTGCAGGAAAACCCAGAGTTGGAAATGGAGAAATGCTGCCGCCTTGTGGCCGTTTCCCGCAAGAGCGGCTTTAAACGCATAGCTATGGGTCACTTAACATTCACAAGGACTCAGGCCTCTAAAAGACACCTGCCCTCAAAAAAAAAATGTCCTGAGCTCGGCAGTGGTGAAAAAAATTCGAAGGAGGCAAATGTGTCAAAGAGATAGTATGAAGAGGTAAGTTTTACTCACTCTTTATCAAAAAAAGCAAAATGGAGAAAAGCTCAACCTCAGGAATGATCAGACTCCTCTAAGCTACAAAAAGCTTTCAGCTCACCCAAGTTAACTACCGTCAGCCAAAAGACTACAAACAATAAATGCTGAAGGGGTTTTAGAGAACTCTGTTCCCTCTGTCTGCGGAGGACATGTGTAGTTGTAACAGCCAATAATGAGAACAGAAAGGAGCTGCGTTTTCAATTAAAAATTGAGCCACCCTTCCATCCAGAACACCCACAGCCGAGCCTCTCACCTGAGAAGACAGGCTGCAAGAGCTGCACTCCACGAGTTTTCACAGTAGCCAAAGACACCGAAGCAACCCAAATGTCCATCAACAGATGAATGGATAAGAAGAGCTGGTCCGTGGACACAGTGGACTATTAGCCATGGAAAACAAGGAAACACTGCTCTTTGAGGCACCCGAGATGAGCCTAGAGATCATCACAGAACATGAGTTAAGTCGGAAAGCAAAAGGCATACCGTATGACATCACCTATAGGCGTTATCTAACAGCTGACACAAATGAACATATTTCCACAAAGAAAGACACTCACACACTTAGAAAACAAACTAAGCTTAAGTAAAATGAAAGGTGGGGGGAATGGATAAATTAAGATTAGTGTCACCATATGTGTACAAATACGTATTAAATATATATATCAAACAGACCGACCATATAGCAAGGGAGGTCACCAGAACAGTCTGCAATAATTTACATGGGAAGAGGATCTGTACAAGAATCTATATCTATATCTATATCTATATCTATATCTATATCTATATATATATATATATATATATAAAACGTACAAATGAACCAGATTCTGTACATATAGGACCAACAGTATTCTAATCATTACCCCGATTTAAACAAATTAAAAGAGCGAACAAGAAGTAATGTGACATACACTTCTGGGGTTTTTTCCTGGCACATTCCATTCTAATTGACAACCTGGGAACAGGACTTCCAGAAGCCTCTGCTGCCCTAGTAACCAGATGTGGGAATGTAGCAATGCTGACGCCTTGTGGCCGTTTCCCACAGCAGCAGCTTTAAAGTCAGTGCTAATGGTCACTCAATATTCACACCCATTGCAGGCTTGTAAATGACACCTGCCCTCCAAAACAAAATCCTGGGGTCGAAAATCGACCAAAAAAGTCGAAAGAGGGCAACCTTCCAAGAAGACAATTTCGAGAGGTTTATTGTACTCACGGTTTTTTGTTTTCTGTTTTTGTTTAACAGAATAAAAAAAGGCGTGGAAAAATGCTGAACCTTAGGAATTATTAGACACGAAAATACACGTTACAAAAACCTATCATGTCACACCACTCAGCATGGCCATCAGCGAAACTTCTGCAAACAAGAAATGCTGACGGGTTGGTGAAGAAATGCGTACCCTCGGTTCTAAGTGGGTCGTGGTAAGAGCCCCTAAGGAAAACACAGTGGAGTTGCCTGGAAAGGGTCAACATTGAGCGACCGTTCAATCAAGCATACCCACTGCTGGGTCTATCACCTGAGAGGATGAGAATCAAAAAAGACACGGGCTGGCAATCCTGCAATCCAGCAATGTTTACCGTAGCCAACACTTGGAAGCAATGAAAATGCCCAGCCACAGAGGAATGCAGAAAGGAGAAGTGGTCCATGGACACAATGGAAGAGTACTCCAGTGAAAAGTAGAAATTCCATTTTAAAAACAGATATAAGTAAGGAGACATCAGCTTTGGGGGGTTTCTCCAGACACATCCCACCGTCATTGATAACCGAGGAACAACACTGGCAGGAAGGTCTGTTTCACTAGTTACCAGAGTGGGAAACGCAGAAATGCTGCAGCCCTCTGGCCGTTACGTGCAACGGCAGCTTGAAAACCCGTGCTAATGGTCACTTCGTGTGCACAAGTCCTGGAGGGCTGTCAATGAAACCTGCCCTCAAAATGTCTTGAGGGAGGTAGTGGCCAAAATATTTCAAAAGGCGGCACATAGTTCAAGAAAAGAATGGGATGAGGTAAGCTACACACACAGTTTGAAGGAAAAAAGGACATCCCTGAAAGCTCAATTTCAAGGCTTTATGAGACGCATGCAAATCCAACCACACAGGTATCGGCTCACACCAGTCAGAAGAACCATCAGCAACAAAACTACCAACAATTCATGCTGAAGGGGTTGTGGAGAAGTGCATACCCTCTAGGTTAAGTGGGACTTTGCCGCCAGCCGCGGCGGGTCCTCAAAGTGTAGCAACAACCGACGAGAGGGGGTAGGGAACTGAACGCACTAAGGTATGGGATCAGAAGGGCACAAGCAACTGACGCTTGCAAGGCAAGTTTAATAACAAAGCCTAGCCGTATATATACCCCTAAAGCAGGGAATTTGCCTCGTCACGCCTTATCGGCATCAGCTGGTTGGTTGGCTTCTCGGCTTAGTGACACCTTATCAGCATCAGCTGTTTGGTTGGCTGCTCGGCTTCTCCCTCAAAGGCACCAATTTCCCCTCCAGGGTTGCTTTTCCTAGCTTTAGGGAACAACCAGGGACTCCCAGTAACTGAGCAGGTCCCTGGAGCGATTTGGCCAAAGGCCATCTCCTTTTGTATGTTCATACCATAAAGTCCAGGATGCATACCAAGGAGAGTACAGTCGGGCCCTGAGGCTTAGGAGGGTCTTAGTGGCGCCTTCCTCAGAGGGCAATGCTCGCCACAGGACTTCACCTGGTAAGAGGCACTAATGGGAACAGAATGGAGGTGCCTTTACAAGGTAAACACTGAGTTACGATATGATCCAGCAGGCCCACTCCTGGGCCTATAACCTAAGAAAGAAGACAGAAGTGGAAAGACACAGGCAGGCAAATCTGCATTGCAGGAGTATTACAATAGCCAGGACATGGAAGCAACCAGAAAGTCCATCAACAGATGAGTGGACAAAGAAGAACAGGGACCTGTACAGATGGAATATTAGCCAAGGAACCAAAGGAAACAATGCCATCAACAGCACCATCGGTGAGGCTAGAGTTCATCACGCACCTTGCAGTAAGTCACAGAGCGAAAGATACATAGCCTACGATATCAGTTATAGGTGTTCCCTGAAAATTGATATCACTGAAGATATTTCCACAGAGAAAGGCAATCACAGATGCAATAAAGAGATTTATGGTTCACCCATGGACAGGTGTGAGAATTGTGTACATTAGGAAATTGGGTTTAAGAGAGAGATACAAACACAGGTGAAATACAAAATCACCAAAGGCCTACGGAATACCAAGAGAAGAGTACTCAACATTGTGTCATAAGCTACATGGGAAAAGGATCCAAAGACGACTAGATACGTGTTTATGTATAAAAGAGCCACATCTTTCACACCTACAACAAGCAAAACATTGTAATCAAACTTGCTGTGAGAAACAATAAACATTGAATTAAAAAACGAACAAGTCAGTCGTGAGGCACAAACATAAGGGGCTTTTTCCTGGCACAGTCCATTCTAATTGACAACCGAGAATACGACTTCCACGGAGGCTCTGTTGCCCGAGTAACCAGGTTTGGTAAAGGAGACCTGCTGCCGCCTTGTGGCCGTTTCTCAAAACAGCAGCTTTAAACCCAGTGCTAATGGTCACTTGATATTCAAAATCATTGCAGGCCTATAAATGACACCTGCCCTCAAAAACGATTCTTGGGTCGTCCATCGAGGAAAAAAACTCAAAAGACGTGCACACTTCAAAACGACAATTTCAAGAGGCATATTTTGTGCACATTTTGTCTTCTCTTTCTTTCTCTTGTGATAAATAAAAGGGCATGGAAAAATGCTCAACATCAGGAATTAATAAAGCCATGCAAATCCAGTCGACAGAAACGTTCACCCACCGTCGTCAGAATGATCATCAGCCACAGAGTCTACAAAGAATAAATGCTCAAGGTGTTTTAGAGAACTCTGTGCCCTCTAGCGGCCGCTGGGACGTAACCTGGTAACAGCTAGTAGTGAGAACACCGTGGAGGTGCATTGAAAGGTAAAAATTGAGCTAACCTGTAATCGGGTAGGCCCACTGATGGGCCTATCTCCCGAGTAGACCAAAATCAAAAAGACACAGGCTGGCCATCCTGCGCTGCAGCAACATGTACCATAGCCAAGACTTGGAAGAAACCCAAATGTCCATCAACAGAACAATGCACCAAGAAGAAGGGGGCCCATGTGCACAATGGAACATGAGCCACGGAAGAGCATGCAACAGTGCCGCTGGCACCACCGTAGAAGGATCTAGAGATACCCACCCAAAAGGAAGTACGAAAGAAACCGAAATAGAAATATCCTATGACATCACTTATAGCTGTTACTTCAACATTGATACCCATGAAGTCATTTCCAAGAGAAGGCCGTGCATAGATGCAGAAAACCAACTATGCTTAACCAAGTGGAAAGGTGTAAGGAATGTATGAATTTGGATATGGGGGTTTACAGACATGTACTGATACATATGAAATATATAATCACAAAATACCTAAGGAATACCAAGAGAGGTCGACTCAACACTCTGTAATAACCTACACGGGGAAGGATCCAAAGATGAATAGATTGATACATACATATGATGAACCAGATGCAGTACACCTAGAACACACACCACATTTTTATCCAATTGGCTGTGATACTGGATAACAATTAAATTTTAAAAAACACACAAGAAGTAAGGAGATATAAGCTCTTGGGGGTTTGCCCTGACACACTGCACTCTCATTTGCAGCCTACTAACACAATTTCCAGGAAGCCTCTGTTGCAGGAAAACCCAGAGTTGGAAATGGAGAAATGCTGCCGCCTTGTGGCCGTTTCCCGCAAGAGCGGCTTTAAACGCATAGCTATGGGTCACTTAACATTCACAAGGACTCAGGCCTCTAAAAGACACCTGCCCTCAAAAAAAAAATGTCCTGAGCTCGGCAGTGGTGAAAAAAATTCGAAGGAGGCAAATGTGTCAAAGAGATAGTATGAAGAGGTAAGTTTTACTCACTCTTTATCAAAAAAAGCAAAATGGAGAAAAGCTCAACCTCAGGAATGATCAGACTCCTCTAAGCTACAAAAAGCTTTCAGCTCACCCAAGTTAACTACCGTCAGCCAAAAGACTACAAACAATAAATGCTGAAGGGGTTTTAGAGAACTCTGTTCCCTCTGTCTGCGGAGGACATGTGTAGTTGTAACAGCCAATAATGAGAACAGAAAGGAGCTGCGTTTTCAATTAAAAATTGAGCCACCCTTCCATCCAGAACACCCACAGCCGAGCCTCTCACCTGAGAAGACAGGCTGCAAGAGCTGCACTCCACGAGTTTTCACAGTAGCCAAAGACACCGAAGCAACCCAAATGTCCATCAACAGATGAATGGATAAGAAGAGCTGGTCCGTGGACACAGTGGACTATTAGCCATGGAAAACAAGGAAACACTGCTCTTTGAGGCACCCGAGATGAGCCTAGAGATCATCACAGAACATGAGTTAAGTCGGAAAGCAAAAGGCATACCGTATGACATCACCTATAGGCGTTATCTAACAGCTGACACAAATGAACATATTTCCACAAAGAAAGACACTCACACACTTAGAAAACAAACTAAGCTTAAGTAAAATGAAAGGTGGGGGGAATGGATAAATTAAGATTAGTGTCACCATATGTGTACAAATACGTATTAAATATATATATCAAACAGACCGACCATATAGCAAGGGAGGTCACCAGAACACTCTGCAATAATTTACATGGGAAGAGGATCTGTACAAGAATCTATATCTATATCTATATCTATATCTATATCTATATATAGATATAGATATATATATATATATATAAAACGTACAAATGAACCAGATTCTGTACATATAGGACCAACAGTATTCTAATCATTACCCCGATTTAAACAAATTAAAAGAGCGAACAAGAAGTAATGTGACATACACTTCTGGGGTTTTTTCCTGGCACATTCCATTCTAATTGACAACCTGGGAACAGGACTTCCAGAAGCCTCTGCTGCCCTAGTAACCAGATGCGGGAATGTAGCAATGCTGACGCCTTGTGGCCGTTTCCCACAGCAGCAGCTTTAAAGTCAGTGCTAATGGTCACTCAATATTCACACCCATTGCAGGCTTGTAAATGACACCTGCCCTCCAAAACAAAATCCTGGGGTCGAAAATCGACCAAAAAAGTCGAAAGAGGGCAACCTTCCAAGAAGACAATTTCGAGAGGTTTATTGTACTCACGGTTTTTTGTTTTCTGTTTTTGTTTAACAGAATAAAAAAAGGCGTGGAAAAATGCTGAACCTTAGGAATTATTAGACACGAAAATACACGTTACAAAAACCTATCATGTCACACCACTCAGCATGGCCATCAGCGAAACTTCTGCAAACAAGAAATGCTGACGGGTTGGTGAAGAAATGCGTACCCTCGGTTCTAAGTGGGTCGTGGTAAGAGCCCCTAAGGAAAACACAGTGGAGTTGCCTGGAAAGGGTCAACATTGAGCGACCGTTCAATCAAGCATACCCACTGCTGGGTCTATCACCTGAGAGGATGAGAATCAAAAAAGACACGGGCTGGCAATCCTGCAATCCAGCAATGTTTACCGTAGCCAACACTTGGAAGCAATGAAAATGCCCAGCCACAGAGGAATGCAGAAAGGAGAAGTGGTCCATGGACACAATGGAAGAGTACTCCAGTGAAAAGTAGAAATTCCATTTTAAAAACAGATATAAGTAAGGAGACATCAGCTTTGGGGGGTTTCTCCAGACACATCCCACTGTCATTGATAACCGAGGAACAACACTGGCAGGAAGGTCTGTTTCACTAGTTACCAGAGTGGGAAACGCAGAAATGCTGCAGCCCTCTGGCCGTTACGTGCAACGGCAGCTTGAAAACCCGTGCTAATGGTCACTTCGTGTGCACAAGTCCTGGAGGGCTGTCAATGAAACCTGCCCTCAAAATGTCTTGAGGGAGGTAGTGGCCAAAATATTTCAAAAGGCGGCACATAGTTCAAGAAAAGAATGGGATGAGGTAAGCTACACACACAGTTTGAAGGAAAAAAGGACATCCCTGAAAGCTCAATTTCAAGGCTTTATGAGACGCATGCAAATCCAACCACACAGGTATCGGCTCACACCAGTCAGAAGAACCATCAGCAACAAAACTACCAACAATTCATGCTGAAGGGGTTGTGGAGAAGTGCATACCCTCTAGGTTAAGTGGGACTTTGCCGCCAGCCGCGGCGGGTCCTCAAAGTGTAGCAACAACCGACGAGAGGGGGTAGGGAACTGAACGCACTAAGGTATGGGATCAGAAGGGCACAAGCAACTGACGCTTGCAAGGCAAGTTTAATAACAAAGCCTAGCCGTATATATACCCCTAAAGCAGGGAATTTGCCTCGTCACGCCTTATCGGCATCAGCTGGTTGGTTGGCTTCTCGGCTTAGTGACACCTTATCAGCATCAGCTGTTTGGTTGGCTGCTCGGCTTCTCCCTCAAAGGCACCAATTTCCCCTCCAGGGTTGCTTTTCCTAGCTTTAGGGAACAACCAGGGACTCCCAGTAACTGAGCAGGTCCCTGGAGCGATTTGGCCAAAGGCCATCTCCTTTTGTATGTTCATACCATAAAGTCCAGGATGCATACCAAGGAGAGTACAGTCGGGCCCTGAGGCTTAGGAGGGTCTTAGTGGCGCCTTCCTCAGAGGGCAATGCTCGCCACAGGACTTCACCTGGTAAGAGGCACTAATGGGAACAGAATGGAGGTGCCTTTACAAGGTAAACACTGAGTTACGATATGATCCAGCAGGCCCACTCCTGGGCCTATAACCTAAGAAAGAAGACAGAAGTGGAAAGACACAGGCAGGCAAATCTGCATTGCAGGAGTATTACAATAGCCAGGACATGGAAGCAACCAGAAAGTCCATCAACAGATGAGTGGACAAAGAAGAACAGGGACCTGTACAGATGGAATATTAGCCAAGGAACCAAAGGAAACAATGCCATCAACAGCACCATCGGTGAGGCTAGAGTTCATCACGCACCTTGCAGTAAGTCACAGAGCGAAAGATACATAGCCTACGATATCAGTTATAGGTGTTCCCTGAAAATTGATATCACTGAAGATATTTCCACAGAGAAAGGCAATCACAGATGCAATAAAGAGATTTATGGTTCACCCATGGACAGGTGTGAGAATTGTGTACATTAGGAAATTGGGTTTAAGAGAGAGATACAAACACAGGTGAAATACAAAATCACCAAAGGCCTACGGAATACCAAGAGAAGAGTACTCAACATTGTGTCATAAGCTACATGGGAAAAGGATCCAAAGACGACTAGATACGTGTTTATGTATAAAAGAGCCACATCTTTCACACCTACAACAAGCAAAACATTGTAATCAAACTTGCTGTGAGAAACAATAAACATTGAATTAAAAAACGAACAAGTCAGTCGTGAGGCACAAACATAAGGGGCTTTTTCCTGGCACAGTCCATTCTAATTGACAACCGAGAATACGACTTCCACGGAGGCTCTGTTGCCCGAGTAACCAGGTTTGGTAAAGGAGACCTGCTGCCGCCTTGTGGCCGTTTCTCAAAACAGCAGCTTTAAACCCAGTGCTAATGGTCACTTGATATTCAAAATCATTGCAGGCCTATAAATGACACCTGCCCTCAAAAACGATTCTTGGGTCGTCCATCGAGGAAAAAAACTCAAAAGACGTGCACACTTCAAAACGACAATTTCAAGAGGCATATTTTGTGCACATTTTGTCTTCTCTTTCTTTCTCTTGTGATAAATAAAAGGGCATGGAAAAATGCTCAACATCAGGAATTAATAAAGCCATGCAAATCCAGTCGACAGAAACGTTCACCCACCGTCGTCAGAATGATCATCAGCCACAGAGTCTACAAAGAATAAATGCTCAAGGTGTTTTAGAGAACTCTGTGCCCTCTAGCGGCCGCTGGGACGTAACCTGGTAACAGCTAGTAGTGAGAACACCGTGGAGGTGCATTGAAAGGTAAAAATTGAGCTAACCTGTAATCGGGTAGGCCCACTGATGGGCCTATCTCCCGAGTAGACCAAAATCAAAAAGACACAGGCTGGCCATCCTGCGCTGCAGCAACATGTACCATAGCCAAGACTTGGAAGAAACCCAAATGTCCATCAACAGAACAATGCACCAAGAAGAAGGGGGCCCATGTGCACAATGGAACATGAGCCACGGAAGAGCATGCAACAGTGCCGCTGGCACCACCGTAGAAGGATCTAGAGATACCCACCCAAAAGGAAGTACGAAAGAAACCGAAATAGAAATATCCTATGACATCACTTATAGCTGTTACTTCAACATTGATACCCATGAAGTCATTTCCAAGAGAAGGCCGTGCATAGATGCAGAAAACCAACTATGCTTAACCAAGTGGAAAGGTGTAAGGAATGTATGAATTTGGATATGGGGGTTTACAGACATGTACTGATACATATGAAATATATAATCACAAAATACCTAAGGAATACCAAGAGAGGTCGACTCAACACTCTGTAATAACCTACACGGGGAAGGATCCAAAGATGAATAGATTGATACATACATATGATGAACCAGATGCAGTACACCTAGAACACACACCACATTTTTATCCAATTGGCTGTGATACTGGATAACAATTAAATTTTAAAAAACACACAAGAAGTAAGGAGATATAAGCTCTTGGGGGTTTGCCCTGACACACTGCACTCTCATTTGCAGCCTACTAACACAATTTCCAGGAAGCCTCTGTTGCAGGAAAACCCAGAGTTGGAAATGGAGAAATGCTGCCGCCTTGTGGCCGTTTCCCGCAAGAGCGGCTTTAAACGCATAGCTATGGGTCACTTAACATTCACAAGGACTCAGGCCTCTAAAAGACACCTGCCCTCAAAAAAAAAATGTCCTGAGCTCGGCAGTGGTGAAAAAAATTCGAAGGAGGCAAATGTGTCAAAGAGATAGTATGAAGAGGTAAGTTTTACTCACTCTTTATCAAAAAAAGCAAAATGGAGAAAAGCTCAACCTCAGGAATGATCAGACTCCTCTAAGCTACAAAAAGCTTTCAGCTCACCCAAGTTAACTACCGTCAGCCAAAAGACTACAAACAATAAATGCTGAAGGGGTTTTAGAGAACTCTGTTCCCTCTGTCTGCGGAGGACATGTCTAGTTGTAACAGCCAATAATGAGAACAGAAAGGAGCTGCGTTTTCAATTAAAAATTGAGCCACCCTTCCATCCAGAACACCCACAGCCGAGCCTCTCACCTGAGAAGACAGGCTGCAAGAGCTGCACTCCACGAGTTTTCACAGTAGCCAAAGACACCGAAGCAACCCAAATGTCCATCAACAGATGAATGGATAAGAAGAGCTGGTCCGTGGACACAGTGGACTATTAGCCATGGAAAACAAGGAAACACTGCTCTTTGAGGCACCCGAGATGAGCCTAGAGATCATCACAGAACATGAGTTAAGTCGGAAAGCAAAAGGCATACCGTATGACATCACCTATAGGCGTTATCTAACAGCTGACACAAATGAACATATTTCCACAAAGAAAGACACTCACACACTTAGAAAACAAACTAAGCTTAAGTAAAATGAAAGGTGGGGGGAATGGATAAATTAAGATTAGTGTCACCATATGTGTACAAATACGTATTAAATATATATATCAAACAGACCGACCATATAGCAAGGGAGGTCACCAGAACACTCTGCAATAATTTACATGGGAAGAGGATCTGTACAAGAATCTATATCTATATCTATATCTATATCTATATCTATATATATATATATATATATATATATATATATAAAACGTACAAATGAACCAGATTCTGTACATATAGGACCAACAGTATTCTAATCATTACCCCGATTTAAACAAATTAAAAGAGCGAACAAGAAGTAATGTGACATACACTTCTGGGGTTTTTTCCTGGCACATTCCATTCTAATTGACAACCTGGGAACAGGACTTCCAGAAGCCTCTGCTGCCCTAGTAACCAGATGTGGGAATGTAGCAATGCTGACGCCTTGTGGCCGTTTCCCACAGCAGCAGCTTTAAAGTCAGTGCTAATGGTCACTCAATATTCACACCCATTGCAGGCTTGTAAATGACACCTGCCCTCCAAAACAAAATCCTGGGGTCGAAAATCGACCAAAAAAGTCGAAAGAGGGCAACCTTCCAAGAAGACAATTTCGAGAGGTTTATTGTACTCACGGTTTTTTGTTTTCTGTTTTTGTTTAACAGAATAAAAAAAGGCGTGGAAAAATGCTGAACCTTAGGAATTATTAGACACGAAAATACACGTTACAAAAACCTATCATGTCACACCACTCAGCATGGCCATCAGCGAAACTTCTGCAAACAAGAAATGCTGACGGGTTGGTGAAGAAATGCGTACCCTCGGTTCTAAGTGGGTCGTGGTAAGAGCCCCTAAGGAAAACACAGTGGAGTTGCCTGGAAAGGGTCAACATTGAGCGACCGTTCAATCAAGCATACCCACTGCTGGGTCTATCACCTGAGAGGATGAGAATCAAAAAAGACACGGGCTGGCAATCCTGCAATCCAGCAATGTTTACCGTAGCCAACACTTGGAAGCAATGAAAATGCCCAGCCACAGAGGAATGCAGAAAGGAGAAGTGGTCCATGGACACAATGGAAGAGTACTCCAGTGAAAAGTAGAAATTCCATTTTAAAAACAGATATAAGTAAGGAGACATCAGCTTTGGGGGGTTTCTCCAGACACATCCCACCGTCATTGATAACCGAGGAACAACACTGGCAGGAAGGTCTGTTTCACTAGTTACCAGAGTGGGAAACGCAGAAATGCTGCAGCCCTCTGGCCGTTACGTGCAACGGCAGCTTGAAAACCCGTGCTAATGGTCACTTCGTGTGCACAAGTCCTGGAGGGCTGTCAATGAAACCTGCCCTCAAAATGTCTTGAGGGAGGTAGTGGCCAAAATATTTCAAAAGGCGGCACATAGTTCAAGAAAAGAATGGGATGAGGTAAGCTACACACACAGTTTGAAGGAAAAAAGGACATCCCTGAAAGCTCAATTTCAAGGCTTTATGAGACGCATGCAAATCCAACCACACAGGTATCGGCTCACACCAGTCAGAAGAACCATCAGCAACAAAACTACCAACAATTCATGCTGAAGGGGTTGTGGAGAAGTGCATACCCTCTAGGTTAAGTGGGACTTTGCCGCCAGCCGCGGCGGGTCCTCAAAGTGTAGCAACAACCGACGAGAGGGGGTAGGGAACTGAACGCACTAAGGTATGGGATCAGAAGGGCACAAGCAACTGACGCTTGCAAGGCAAGTTTAATAACAAAGCCTAGCCGTATATATACCCCTAAAGCAGGGAATTTGCCTCGTCACGCCTTATCGGCATCAGCTGGTTGGTTGGCTTCTCGGCTTAGTGACACCTTATCAGCATCAGCTGTTTGGTTGGCTGCTCGGCTTCTCCCTCAAAGGCACCAATTTCCCCTCCAGGGTTGCTTTTCCTAGCTTTAGGGAACAACCAGGGACTCCCAGTAACTGAGCAGGTCCCTGGAGCGATTTGGCCAAAGGCCATCTCCTTTTGTATGTTCATACCATAAAGTCCAGGATGCATACCAAGGAGAGTACAGTCGGGCCCTGAGGCTTAGGAGGGTCTTAGTGGCGCCTTCCTCAGAGGGCAATGCTCGCCACAGGACTTCACCTGGTAAGAGGCACTAATGGGAACAGAATGGAGGTGCCTTTACAAGGTAAACACTGAGTTACGATATGATCCAGCAGGCCCACTCCTGGGCCTATAACCTAAGAAAGAAGACAGAAGTGGAAAGACACAGGCAGGCAAATCTGCATTGCAGGAGTATTACAATAGCCAGGACATGGAAGCAACCAGAAAGTCCATCAACAGATGAGTGGACAAAGAAGAACAGGGACCTGTACAGATGGAATATTAGCCAAGGAACCAAAGGAAACAATGCCATCAACAGCACCATCGGTGAGGCTAGAGTTCATCACGCACCTTGCAGTAAGTCACAGAGCGAAAGATACATAGCCTACGATATCAGTTATAGGTGTTCCCTAAAAATTGATATCACTGAAGATATTTCCACAGAGAAAGGCAATCACAGATGCAATAAAGAGATTTATGGTTCACCCATGGACAGGTGTGAGAATTGTGTACATTAGGAAATTGGGTTTAAGAGAGAGATACAAACACAGGTGAAATACAAAATCACCAAAGGCCTACGGAATACCAAGAGAAGAGTACTCAACATTGTGTCATAAGCTACATGGGAAAAGGATCCAAAGACGACTAGATACGTGTTTATGTATAAAAGAGCCACATCTTTCACACCTACAACAAGCAAAACATTGTAATCAAACTTGCTGTGAGAAACAATAAACATTGAATTAAAAAACGAACAAGTCAGTCGTGAGGCACAAACATAAGGGGCTTTTTCCTGGCACAGTCCATTCTAATTGACAACCGAGAATACGACTTCCACGGAGGCTCTGTTGCCCGAGTAACCAGGTTTGGTAAAGGAGACCTGCTGCCGCCTTGTGGCCGTTTCTCAAAACAGCAGCTTTAAACCCAGTGCTAATGGTCACTTGATATTCAAAATCATTGCAGGCCTATAAATGACACCTGCCCTCAAAAACGATTCTTGGGTCGTCCATCGAGGAAAAAAACTCAAAAGACGTGCACACTTCAAAACGACAATTTCAAGAGGCATATTTTGTGCACATTTTGTCTTCTCTTTCTTTCTCTTGTGATAAATAAAAGGGCATGGAAAAATGCTCAACATCAGGAATTAATAAAGCCATGCAAATCCAGTCGACAGAAACGTTCACCCACCGTCGTCAGAATGATCATCAGCCACAGAGTCTACAAAGAATAAATGCTCAAGGTGTTTTAGAGAACTCTGTGCCCTCTAGCGGCCGCTGGGACGTAACCTGGTAACAGCTAGTAGTGAGAACACCGTGGAGGTGCATTGAAAGGTAAAAATTGAGCTAACCTGTAATCGGGTAGGCCCACTGATGGGCCTATCTCCCGAGTAGACCAAAATCAAAAAGACACAGGCTGGCCATCCTGCGCTGCAGCAACATGTACCATAGCCAAGACTTGGAAGAAACCCAAATGTCCATCAACAGAACAATGCACCAAGAAGAAGGGGGCCCATGTGCACAATGGAACATGAGCCACGGAAGAGCATGCAACAGTGCCGCTGGCACCACCGTAGAAGGATCTAGAGATACCCACCCAAAAGGAAGTACGAAAGAAACCGAAATAGAAATATCCTATGACATCACTTATAGCTGTTACTTCAACATTGATACCCATGAAGTCATTTCCAAGAGAAGGCCGTGCATAGATGCAGAAAACCAACTATGCTTAACCAAGTGGAAAGGTGTAAGGAATGTATGAATTTGGATATGGGGGTTTACAGACATGTACTGATACATATGAAATATATAATCACAAAATACCTAAGGAATACCAAGAGAGGTCGACTCAACACTCTGTAATAACCTACACGGGAAAGGATCCAAAGATGAATAGATTGATACATACATATGATGAACCAGATGCAGTACACCTAGAACACACACCACATTTTTATCCAATTGGCTGTGATACTGGATAACAATTAAATTTTAAAAAACACACAAGAAGTAAGGAGATATAAGCTCTTGGGGGTTTGCCCTGACACACTGCACTCTCATTTGCAGCCTACTAACACAATTTCCAGGAAGCCTCTGTTGCAGGAAAACCCAGAGTTGGAAATGGAGAAATGCTGCCGCCTTGTGGCCGTTTCCCGCAAGAGCGGCTTTAAACGCATAGCTATGGGTCACTTAACATTCACAAGGACTCAGGCCTCTAAAAGACACCTGCCCTCAAAAAAAAAATGTCCTGAGCTCGGCAGTGGTGAAAAAAATTCGAAGGAGGCAAATGTGTCAAAGAGATAGTATGAAGAGGTAAGTTTTACTCACTCTTTATCAAAAAAAGCAAAATGGAGAAAAGCTCAACCTCAGGAATGATCAGACTCCTCTAAGCTACAAAAAGCTTTCAGCTCACCCAAGTTAACTACCGTCAGCCAAAAGACTACAAACAATAAATGCTGAAGGGGTTTTAGAGAACTCTGTTCCCTCTGTCTGCGGAGGACATGTCTAGTTGTAACAGCCAATAATGAGAACAGAAAGGAGCTGCGTTTTCAATTAAAAATTGAGCCACCCTTCCATCCAGAACACCCACAGCCGAGCCTCTCACCTGAGAAGACAGGCTGCAAGAGCTGCACTCCACGAGTTTTCACAGTAGCCAAAGACACCGAAGCAACCCAAATGTCCATCAACAGATGAATGGATAAGAAGAGCTGGTCCGTGGACACAGTGGACTATTAGCCATGGAAAACAAGGAAACACTGCTCTTTGAGGCACCCGAGATGAGCCTAGAGATCATCACAGAACATGAGTTAAGTCGGAAAGCAAAAGGCATACCGTATGACATCACCTATAGGCGTTATCTAACAGCTGACACAAATGAACATATTTCCACAAAGAAAGACACTCACACACTAAGCTTAAGTAAAATGAAAGGTGGGGGGAATGGATAAATTAAGATTAGTGTCACCATATGTGTACAAATACGTATTAAATATATATATCAAACAGACCGACCATATAGCAAGGGAGGTCACCAGAACACTCTGCAATAATTTACATGGGAAGAGGATCTGTACAAGAATATATATCTATATCTATATCTATATCTATATATATATATATATATATATATAAAACGTACAAATGAACCAGATTCTGTACATATAGGACCAACAGTATTCTAATCATTACCCCGATTTAAACAAATTAAAAGAGCGAACAAGAAGTAATGTGACATACACTTCTGGGGTTTTTTCCTGGCACATTCCATTCTAATTGACAACCTGGGAACAGGACTTCCAGAAGGCTCTGCTGCCCTAGTAACCAGATGTGGGAATGTAGCAATGCTGACGCCTTGTGGCCGTTTCCCACAGCAGCAGCTTTAAAGTCAGTGCTAATGGTCACTCAATATTCACACCCATTGCAGGCTTGTAAATGACACCTGCCCTCCAAAACAAAATCCTGGGGTCGAAAATCGACCAAAAAAGTCGAAAGAGGGCAACCTTCCAAGAAGACAATTTCGAGAGGTTTATTGTACTCACGGTTTTTTGTTTTCTGTTTTTGTTTAACAGAATAAAAAAAGGCGTGGAAAAATGCTGAACCTTAGGAATTATTAGACACGAAAATACACGTTACAAAAACCTATCATGTCACACCACTCAGCATGGCCATCAGCGAAACTTCTGCAAACAAGAAATGCTGACGGGTTGGTGAAGAAATGCGTACCCTCGGTTCTAAGTGGGTCGTGGTAAGAGCCCCTAAGGAAAACACAGTGGAGTTGCCTGGAAAGGGTCAACATTGAGCGACCGTTCAATCAAGCATACCCACTGCTGGGTCTATCACCTGAGAGGATGAGAATCAAAAAAGACACGGGCTGGCAATCCTGCAATCCAGCAATGTTTACCGTAGCCAACACTTGGAAGCAATGAAAATGCCCAGCCACAGAGGAATGCAGAAAGGAGAAGTGGTCCATGGACACAATGGAAGAGTACTCCAGTGAAAAGTAGAAATTCCATTTTAAAAACAGATATAAGTAAGGAGACATCAGCTTTGGGGGGTTTCTCCAGACACATCCCACCGTCATTGATAACCGAGGAACAACACTGGCAGGAAGGTCTGTTTCACTAGTTACCAGAGTGGGAAACGCAGAAATGCTGCAGCCCTCTGGCCGTTACGTGCAACGGCAGCTTGAAAACCCGTGCTAATGGTCACTTCGTGTGCACAAGTCCTGGAGGGCTGTCAATGAAACCTGCCCTCAAAATGTCTTGAGGGAGGTAGTGGCCAAAATATTTCAAAAGGCGGCACATAGTTCAAGAAAAGAATGGGATGAGGTAAGCTACACACACAGTTTGAAGGAAAAAAGGACATCCCTGAAAGCTCAATTTCAAGGCTTTATGAGACGCATGCAAATCCAACCACACAGGTATCGGCTCACACCAGTCAGAAGAACCATCAGCAACAAAACTACCAACAATTCATGCTGAAGGGGTTGTGGAGAAGTGCATACCCTCTAGGTTAAGTGGGACTTTGCCGCCAGCCGCGGCGGGTCCTCAAAGTGTAGCAACAACCGACGAGAGGGGGTAGGGAACTGAACGCACTAAGGTATGGGATCAGAAGGGCACAAGCAACTGACGCTTGCAAGGCAAGTTTAATAACAAAGCCTAGCCGTATATATACCCCTAAAGCAGGGAATTTGCCTCGTCACGCCTTATCGGCATCAGCTGGTTGGTTGGCTTCTCGGCTTAGTGACACCTTATCAGCATCAGCTGTTTGGTTGGCTGCTCGGCTTCTCCCTCAAAGGCACCAATTTCCCCTCCAGGGTTGCTTTTCCTAGCTTTAGGGAACAACCAGGGACTCCCAGTAACTGAGCAGGTCCCTGGAGCGATTTGGCCAAAGACCATCTCCTTTTGTATGTTCATACCATAAAGTCCAGGATGCATACCAAGGAGAGTACAGTCGGGCCCTGAGGCTTAGGAGGGTCTTAGTGGCGCCTTCCTCAGAGGGCAATGCTCGCCACAGGACTTCACCTGGTAAGAGGCACTAATGGGAACAGAATGGAGGTGCCTTTACAAGGTAAACACTGAGTTACGATATGATCCAGCAGGCCCACTCGTGGGCCTATAACCTAAGAAAGAAGACAGAAGTGGAAAGACACAGGCAGGCAAATCTGCATTGCAGGAGTATTACAATAGCCAGGACATGGAAGCAACCAGAAAGTCCATCAACAGATGAGTGGACAAAGAAGAACAGGGACCTGTACAGATGGAATATTAGCCAAGGAACCAAAGGAAACAATGCCATCAACAGCACCATCGGTGAGGCTAGAGTTCATCACGCACCTTGCAGTAAGTCACAGAGCGAAAGATACATAGCCTACGATATCAGTTATAGGTGTTCCCTGAAAATTGATATCACTGAAGATATTTCCACAGAGAAAGGCAATCACAGATGCAATAAAGAGATTTATGGTTCACCCATGGACAGGTGTGAGAATTGTGTACATTAGGAAATTGGGTTTAAGAGAGAGATACAAACACAGGTGAAATACAAAATCACCAAAGGCCTATGGAATACCAAGAGAAGAGTACTCAACATTGTGTCATAAGCTACATGGGAAAAGGATCCAAAGACGACTAGATACGTGTTTATGTATAAAAGAGCCACATCTTTCACACCTACAACAAGCAAAACATTGTAATCAAACTTGCTGTGAGAAACAATAAACATTGAATTAAAAAACGAACAAGTCAGTCGTGAGGCACAAACATAAGGGGCTTTTTCCTGGCACAGTCCATTCTAATTGACAACCGAGAATACGACTTCCACGGAGGCTCTGTTGCCCGAGTAACCAGGTTTGGTAAAGGAGACCTGCTGCCGCCTTGTGGCCGTTTCTCAAAACAGCAGCTTTAAACCCAGTGCTAATGGTCACTTGATATTCAAAATCATTGCAGGCCTATAAATGACACCTGCCCTCAAAAACGATTCTTGGGTCGTCCATCGAGGAAAAAAACTCAAAAGATGTGCACACTTCAAAACGACAATTTCAAGAGGCATATTTTGTGCACATTTTGTCTTCTCTTTCTTTCTCTTGTGATAAATAAAAGGGCATGGAAAAATGCTCAACATCAGGGATTAATAAAGCCATGCAAATCCAGTCGACAGAAACGTTCACCCACCGCCGTCAGAATGATCATCAGCCACAGAGTCTACAAAGAATAAATGCTCAAGGTGTTTTAGAGAACTCTGTGCCCTCTAGCGGCCGCTGGGACGTTACCTGGGAACAGCTAGTAGTGAGAACAACGTGGAGGTGCGTTGAAAGGTAAAAATTGAGCTAACCTGTAATCGGGTAGGCCCACTGATGGGCCTATCTCCCGAGTAGACCAAAATCAAAAAGACACAGGCTGGCCATCCTGCGCTGCAGCAACATGTACCATCGCCAAGACTTGGAAGAAACCCAAATGTCCATCAACAGAACAATGCACCAAGAAGAAGGGGGCCCATGCGCACAATGGAACATGAGCCACGGAAGAGCATGCAACAGTGCCGCTGGCACCACCGTAGAAGGATCTAGAGATACCCACCCAAAAGGAAGTACGAAAGAAACCGAAATAGAAATATCCTATGACATCACTTATAGCTGTTACTTCAACATTGATACCCATGAAGTCATTTCCAAGAGAAGGCCGTGCATAGATGCAGAAAACCAACTATGCTTAGCCAAGTGGAAAGGTGTAAGGAATGTATGAATTTGGATATGGGGGTTTACAGACATGTACTGATACATATGAAATATATAATCACAAAATACCTAAGGAATACCAAGAGAGGTCGACTCAACACTCTGTAATAACCTACACGGGAAAGGATCCAAAGATGAATAGATTGATACATACATATGATGAACCAGATGCAGTACACCTAGAACACACACCACATTTTTATCCAATTGGCTGTGATACTAGATAACAATTAAATTTTAAAAAACACACAAGAAGTAAGGAGATATAAGCTCTTGGGGGTTTGCCCTGACACACTGCACTCTCATTTGCAGCCTACTAACACAATTTCCAGGAAGCCTCTGTTGCAGGAAAACCCAGAGTTGGAAATGGAGAAATGCTGCCGCCTTGTGGCCGTTTCCCGCAAGAGCAGCTTCAAACGCATAGCTATGGGTCACTTAACATTCACAAGGACTCAGGCCTCTAAAAGACACCTGCCCTCAAAAAAAAAAATGTCCTGAGCTCGGCAGTGGTGAAAAAAATTCAAAGCAGGCAAATGTGTCAAAGAGATAGTATGAAGAGGTAAGTTTTACTCACTCTTTATCAAAAAAAGCAAAATGGAGAAAAGCTCAACCTCAGGAATGATCAGACTCCTCTAAGCTACAAAAAGCTTTCAGCTCACCCAAGTTAACTACCGTCAGCCAAAAGACTACAAACAATAAATGCTGAAGGGGTTTTAGAGAACTCTGTTCCCTCTGTCTGCGGAGGACATGTGTAGTTGTAACAGCCAATAATGAGAACA
Source organism: Kogia breviceps (assembly GCF_026419965.1). Lineage (NCBI taxonomy): Eukaryota > Metazoa > Chordata > Mammalia > Artiodactyla > Physeteridae > Kogia > Kogia breviceps. The sequence goes on along the minus strand of NC_081312.1, from coordinate 129,362,676 downwards.
GAAAGGAGCTGCGTTTTCAATTAAAAATTGAGCCACCCTTCCATCCAGAACACCCACAGCCGAGCCTCTCACCTGAGAAGACAGGCTGCAAGAGCTGCACTCCACGAGTTTTCACAGTAGCCAAGACACCGAAGCAACCCAAATGTCCATCAACAGATGAATGGATAAGAAGAGCTGGTCCGTGGACACAGTGGACTATTAGCCATGGAAAACAAGGAAACACTGCTCTTTGAGGCACCCGAGATGAGCCTAGAGATCATCACAGAACATGAGTTAAGTCGGAAAGCAAAAGGCATACCGTATGACATCACCTATAGGCGTTATCTAACAGCTGACACAAATGAACATATTTCCACAAAGAAAGACACTCACACACTTAGAAAACAAACTAAGCTTAAGTAAAATGAAAGGTGGGGGGAATGGATAAATTAAGATTAGTGTCACCATATGTGTACAAATACGTATTAAATATATATATCAAACAGACCGACCATATAGCAAGGGAGGTCACCAGAACACTCTGCAATAATTTCCATGGGAAGAGGATCTGTACAAGAATATATATATATATATATATATATATATATATATATATATATATATATATATATATATAAAACGTACAAATGAACCAGATTCTGTACATATAGGACCAACAGTATTCTAATCATTACCCCGATTTAAACAAATTAAAAGAGCGAACAAGAAGTAATGTGACATACACTTCTGGGGTTTTTTCCTGGCACATTCCATTCTAATTGACAACCTGGGAACAGGACTTCCAGAAGGCTCTGCTGCCCTAGTAACCAGATGTGGGAATGTAGCAATGCTGACGCCTTGTGGCCGTTTCCCACAGCAGCAGCTTTAAAGTCAGTGCTAATGGTCACTCAATATTCACACCCATTGCAGGCTTGTAAATGACACCTGCCCTCCAAAACAAAATCCTGGGGTCGAAAATCGACCAAAAAAGTCGAAAGAGGGCAACCTTCCAAGAAGACAATTTCGAGAGGTTTATTGTACTCACGGTTTTTTTTTCTGTTTTTGTTTAACAGAATAAAAAAAGGCGTGGAAAAATGCTGAACCTTAGGAATTATTAGACACGAAAATACACGTTACAAAAACCTATCATGTCACACGACTCAGCATGGCCAGCAGCAAAACTTCTGCAAACAAGAAATGCTGACGGGGTGGTGAAGAAATGCGTACCCTCGGTTCTAAGTGGGACGTGGTAAGAGCCCCTAAGGAAAACACAGTGGAGTTGCCTGGAAAGGGTCAACATTGAGCGACCGTTCAATCAAGCATAGCCACTGCTGGGTCTATCACCTGAGAGAATGAGAATCAAAAAGACACGGGCTGGCAATCCTGCAATCCAGCAATGTTTACCATAGCCAACACTTGGAAGCAATGAAAATGCCCAGCCACAGAGGAATGCAGAAAGGAGCAGTGGTCCATGGACACAATGGAAGAGTACTCCAGTGAAAAGTAGAAATTCCATTTTAAAAACAGATATAAGTAAGGAGACATCAGCTTTGGGGGGTTTCTCCAGACACATCCCACCGTCATTGATAACCGAGGAACACCACTGGCAGGAAGGTCTGCTTCACTAGTTACCAGAGTGGGAAACGCAGAAATGCTGCAGCCCTCTGGCCGTTACGTGCAACGGCAGCTTGAAAACCGGTGCTAATGGTCACTTCGTGTGCACAAGTCCTGGAGGGCTGTCAATGAAACCTGCCCTCAAAATGTCTTGAGGAAGGTAGTGGCCAAAATATTTCAAAAGGTGGCACATACTTCAAGAAAAGAATGTGATGAGGTAAGCTACACACACAGTTTGAAGAAAAAAGGACATCCCTGAAAGCTCAATTTCAAGGCTTTATGAGACGCATGCAAATCCAACCACAGAGGTATGGGCTCACACCAGTCAGAAGAACCATCAGCAACAAAACTACCAACAGTTCATGCTGAAGGGGTTGTGGAGAAGTGCATACCCTCTAGGTTAAGTGGGGCTTTGCCGCCAGCCGCGGCGGGTCCTCAAAGTGTAGCAACAACCGACGAGAGGGGGTAGGGAACTGAACGCACCAAGGTATGGGATCAGAAGGGCACAAGCAACTGACGCTTGCAAGGCAAGTTTAATAACAAAGCCTAGCCGTATATATACCCCTAAAGCAGGGACTTTGCTTCGTCACGCCTTATCGGCATCAGCTGGTTGGTTGGCTTCTCGGCTCAGTCACACCTTATCAGCATCAGCTGGTTGGTTGGCTGCTCGGCTTCTCCCTCAAAGGCACCAATTTCCCCTCCAGGGTTGCTTTTCCTAGCTTTAGGGAACAACCAGGGACTCCCAGTAACTGAGCAGGTCCCTGGAGCGATTTGGCCAAAGGCCATCTCCTTTTGTATGTTCATACCATAAAGTCCAGGATGCATACCAAGGAGAGTACAGTCGGGCCCTGAGGCTTAGGAGGGTCTTAGTGGCGCCTTCCTCAGAGGGCAATGCTCGCCACAGGACTTCACCTGGTAAGAGGCACTAATGGGAACAGAATGGAGGTGCCTTTACAAGGTAAACACTGAGTTACGATATGATCCAGCAGGCCCACTCGTGGGCCTATAACCTAAGAAAGAAGACAGAAGTGGAAAGACACAGGCAGGCAAATCTGCATTGCAGGAGTATTACAATAGCCAGGACATGGAAGCAAGCAGAAAGTCCATCAACAGATGAGTGGACAAAGAAGAACAGGGACCTGAACAGATGGAATATTAGCCAAGGAACAAAAGGAAACAATGCCATCAACGGCACCATCGGTGAGGCTAGAGTTCATCACGCACCTTGCAGTAAGTCACAGAGCGAAAGATACATAGCCTACGATATCAGTTATAGGTGTTCCCTAAAAATTGATATCACTGAAGATATTTCCACAGAGAAAGGCAATCACAGATGCAATGAACAGATTTATGGTTCACCCATGGACAGGTGTGAGAATTGTGTACATTAGGAAATTGGGTTTAAGAGAGAGATACAAACACAGGTGAAATACAAAATCACCAAAGGCCTACGGAATACCAAGAGAAGAGTACTCAACATTATGTCATAAGCTACATGGGAAAAGGATCCAAAGAAGACTAGATACATGTTTATGTGTAAAAGAGCCACATCTTTCACACCTACAACAAGCAAAACATTGTAATCAAACTTGCTGTGAGAAACAATAAACATTGAATTAAAAAACGAACAAGTCAGTCGTGAGGCACAAACATAAGGGGCTTTTTCCTGGCACAGTCCATTCTAATTGACAACCTAGAATACGACTTCCACGGAGGCTCTGTTGCCCGAGTAACCAGGTTTGGTAAAGGAGACCTGCTGCCGCCTTGTGGCCGTTTCTCAAAACAGCAGCTTTAAACCCAGTGCTAATGGTCACTTGATATTCAAAATCATTGCAGGCCTATAAATGACACCTGCCCTCAAAAACCATTCGTGGGTCGTCCATCGAGGGAAAAAACTCAAAAGACGTGCACATTTCAAAACGACAATTTCAAGAGGCATATTTTGTGCACATTTTGTCTCCTCTTTCTTTCTTTCTCTTGTGATAAATAAAAGGGCATGGAAAAATGCTCAACATCAGGAATTAATAAAGCCATGCAAATACAGTCGACAGAAACGTTCACCCACCGCCGTCAGAATGATCATCAGCCACAGAGTCTACAAAGAATAAATGCTCAAGGTGTTTTAGAGAACTCTGTGCCCTCTAGCGGCCGCTGGGACGTTACCTGGGAACAGCTAGTAGTGAGAACAACGTGGAGGTGCGTTGAAAGGTAAAAATTGAGCTAACCTGTAATCGGGTAGGCCCACTGATGGGCCTATCTCCCGAGTAGACCAAAATCAAAAAGACACAGGCTGGCCATCCTGCGCTGCAGCAACATGTACCATCGCCAAGACTTGGAAGAAACCCAAATGTCCATCAACAGAACAATGCACCAAGAAGAAGGGGGCCCATGCGCACAATGGAACATGAGCCACGGAAGAGCATGCAACAGTGCCGCTGGCACCACCGTAGAAGGATCTAGAGATACCCACCCAAAAGGAAGTACGAAAGAAACCGAAATAGAAATATCCTATGACATCACTTATAGCTGTTACTTCAACATTGATACCCATGAAGTCATTTCCAAGAGAAGGCCGTGCATAGATGCAGAAAACCAACTATGCTTAGCCAAGTGGAAAGGTGTAAGGAATGTATGAATTTGGATATGGGGGTTTACAGACATGTACTGATACATATGAAATATATAATCACAAAATACCTAAGGAATACCAAGAGAGGTCGACTCAACACTCTGTAATAACCTACACGGGAAAGGATCCAAAGATGAATAGATTGATACATACATATGATGAACCAGATGCAGTACACCTAGAACACACACCACATTTTTATCCAATTGGCTGTGATACTAGATAACAATTAAATTTTAAAAAACACACAAGAAGTAAGGAGATATAAGCTCTTGGGGGTTTGCCCTGACACACTGCACTCTCATTTGCAGCCTACTAACACAATTTCCAGGAAGCCTCTGTTGCAGGAAAACCCAGAGTTGGAAATGGAGAAATGCTGCCGCCTTGTGGCCGTTTCCCGCAAGAGCAGCTTCAAACGCATAGCTATGGGTCACTTAACATTCACAAGGACTCAGGCCTCTAAAAGACACCTGCCCTCAAAAAAAAAAATGTCCTGAGCTCGGCAGTGGTGAAAAAAATTCAAAGCAGGCAAATGTGTCAAAGAGATAGTATGAAGAGGTAAGTTTTACTCACTCTTTATCAAAAAAAGCAAAATGGAGAAAAGCTCAACCTCAGGAATGATCAGACTCCTCTAAGCTACAAAAAGCTTTCAGCTCACCCAAGTTAACTACCGTCAGCCAAAAGACTACAAACAATAAATGCTGAAGGGGTTTTAGAGAACTCTGTTCCCTCTGTCTGCGGAGGACATGTGTAGTTGTAACAGCCAATAATGAGAACAGAAAGGAGCTGCGTTTTCAATTAAAAATTGAGCCACCCTTCCATCCAGAACACCCACAGCCGAGCCTCTCACCTGAGAAGACAGGCTGCAAGAGCTGCACTCCACGAGTTTTCACAGTAGCCAAGACACCGAAGCAACCCAAATGTCCATCAACAGATGAATGGATAAGAAGAGCTGGTCCGTGGACACAGTGGACTATTAGCCATGGAAAACAAGGAAACACTGCTCTTTGAGGCACCCGAGATGAGCCTAGAGATCATCACAGAACATGAGTTAAGTCGGAAAGCAAAAGGCATACCGTATGACATCACCTATAGGCGTTATCTAACAGCTGACACAAATGAACATATTTCCACAAAGAAAGACACTCACACACTTAGAAAACAAACTAAGCTTAAGTAAAATGAAAGGTGGGGGGAATGGATAAATTAAGATTAGTGTCACCATATGTGTACAAATACGTATTAAATATATATATCAAACAGACCGACCATATAGCAAGGGAGGTCACCAGAACACTCTGCAATAATTTCCATGGGAAGAGGATCTGTACAAGAATATATATATATATATATATATATATATATATATATATATATATATATATATATATAAAACGTACAAATGAACCAGATTCTGTACATATAGGACCAACAGTATTCTAATCATTACCCCGATTTAAACAAATTAAAAGAGCGAACAAGAAGTAATGTGACATACACTTCTGGGGTTTTTTCCTGGCACATTCCATTCTAATTGACAACCTGGGAACAGGACTTCCAGAAGGCTCTGCTGCCCTAGTAACCAGATGTGGGAATGTAGCAATGCTGACGCCTTGTGGCCGTTTCCCACAGCAGCAGCTTTAAAGTCAGTGCTAATGGTCACTCAATATTCACACCCATTGCAGGCTTGTAAATGACACCTGCCCTCCAAAACAAAATCCTGGGGTCGAAAATCGACCAAAAAAGTCGAAAGAGGGCAACCTTCCAAGAAGACAATTTCGAGAGGTTTATTGTACTCACGGTTTTTTTTTCTGTTTTTGTTTAACAGAATAAAAAAAGGCGTGGAAAAATGCTGAACCTTAGGAATTATTAGACACGAAAATACACGTTACAAAAACCTATCATGTCACACGACTCAGCATGGCCAGCAGCAAAACTTCTGCAAACAAGAAATGCTGACGGGGTGGTGAAGAAATGCGTACCCTCGGTTCTAAGTGGGACGTGGTAAGAGCCCCTAAGGAAAACACAGTGGAGTTGCCTGGAAAGGGTCAACATTGAGCGACCGTTCAATCAAGCATAGCCACTGCTGGGTCTATCACCTGAGAGAATGAGAATCAAAAAGACACGGGCTGGCAATCCTGCAATCCAGCAATGTTTACCATAGCCAACACTTGGAAGCAATGAAAATGCCCAGCCACAGAGGAATGCAGAAAGGAGCAGTGGTCCATGGACACAATGGAAGAGTACTCCAGTGAAAAGTAGAAATTCCATTTTAAAAACAGATATAAGTAAGGAGACATCAGCTTTGGGGGGTTTCTCCAGACACATCCCACCGTCATTGATAACCGAGGAACACCACTGGCAGGAAGGTCTGCTTCACTAGTTACCAGAGTGGGAAACGCAGAAATGCTGCAGCCCTCTGGCCGTTACGTGCAACGGCAGCTTGAAAACCGGTGCTAATGGTCACTTCGTGTGCACAAGTCCTGGAGGGCTGTCAATGAAACCTGCCCTCAAAATGTCTTGAGGAAGGTAGTGGCCAAAATATTTCAAAAGGTGGCACATACTTCAAGAAAAGAATGTGATGAGGTAAGCTACACACACAGTTTGAAGAAAAAAGGACATCCCTGAAAGCTCAATTTCAAGGCTTTATGAGACGCATGCAAATCCAACCACAGAGGTATGGGCTCACACCAGTCAGAAGAACCATCAGCAACAAAACTACCAACAGTTCATGCTGAAGGGGTTGTGGAGAAGTGCATACCCTCTAGGTTAAGTGGGGCTTTGCCGCCAGCCGCGGCGGGTCCTCAAAGTGTAGCAACAACCGACGAGAGGGGGTAGGGAACTGAACGCACCAAGGTATGGGATCAGAAGGGCACAAGCAACTGACGCTTGCAAGGCAAGTTTAATAACAAAGCCTAGCCGTATATATACCCCTAAAGCAGGGACTTTGCTTCGTCACGCCTTATCGGCATCAGCTGGTTGGTTGGCTTCTCGGCTCAGTCACACCTTATCAGCATCAGCTGGTTGGTTGGCTGCTCGGCTTCTCCCTCAAAGGCACCAATTTCCCCTCCAGGGTTGCTTTTCCTAGCTTTAGGGAACAACCAGGGACTCCCAGTAACTGAGCAGGTCCCTGGAGCGATTTGGCCAAAGGCCATCTCCTTTTGTATGTTCATACCATAAAGTCCAGGATGCATACCAAGGAGAGTACAGTCGGGCCCTGAGGCTTAGGAGGGTCTTAGTGGCGCCTTCCTCAGAGGGCAATGCTCGCCACAGGACTTCACCTGGTAAGAGGCACTAATGGGAACAGAATGGAGGTGCCTTTACAAGGTAAACACTGAGTTACGATATGATCCAGCAGGCCCACTCGTGGGCCTATAACCTAAGAAAGAAGACAGAAGTGGAAAGACACAGGCAGGCAAATCTGCATTGCAGGAGTATTACAATAGCCAGGACATGGAAGCAAGCAGAAAGTCCATCAACAGATGAGTGGACAAAGAAGAACAGGGACCTGAACAGATGGAATATTAGCCAAGGAACAAAAGGAAACAATGCCATCAACGGCACCATCGGTGAGGCTAGAGTTCATCACGCACCTTGCAGTAAGTCACAGAGCGAAAGATACATAGCCTACGATATCAGTTATAGGTGTTCCCTAAAAATTGATATCACTGAAGATATTTCCACAGAGAAAGGCAATCACAGATGCAATGAACAGATTTATGGTTCACCCATGGACAGGTGTGAGAATTGTGTACATTAGGAAATTGGGTTTAAGAGAGAGATACAAACACAGGTGAAATACAAAATCACCAAAGGCCTACGGAATACCAAGAGAAGAGTACTCAACATTATGTCATAAGCTACATGGGAAAAGGATCCAAAGAAGACTAGATACATGTTTATGTGTAAAAGAGCCACATCTTTCACACCTACAACAAGCAAAACATTGTAATCAAACTTGCTGTGAGAAACAATAAACATTGAATTAAAAAACGAACAAGTCAGTCGTGAGGCACAAACATAAGGGGCTTTTTCCTGGCACAGTCCATTCTAATTGACAACCTAGAATACGACTTCCACGGAGGCTCTGTTGCCCGAGTAACCAGGTTTGGTAAAGGAGACCTGCTGCCGCCTTGTGGCCGTTTCTCAAAACAGCAGCTTTAAACCCAGTGCTAATGGTCACTTGATATTCAAAATCATTGCAGGCCTATAAATGACACCTGCCCTCAAAAACCATTCGTGGGTCGTCCATCGAGGGAAAAAACTCAAAAGACGTGCACATTTCAAAACGACAATTTCAAGAGGCATATTTTGTGCACATTTTGTCTCCTCTTTCTTTCTTTCTCTTGTGATAAATAAAAGGGCATGGAAAAATGCTCAACATCAGGAATTAATAAAGCCATGCAAATACAGTCGACAGAAACGTTCACCCACCGCCGTCAGAATGATCATCAGCCACAGAGTCTACAAAGAATAAATGCTCAAGGTGTTTTAGAGAACTCTGTGCCCTCTAGCGGCCGCTGGGACGTTACCTGGGAACAGCTAGTAGTGAGAACAACGTGGAGGTGCGTTGAAAGGTAAAAATTGAGCTAACCTGTAATCGGGTAGGCCCACTGATGGGCCTATCTCCCGAGTAGACCAAAATCAAAAAGACACAGGCTGGCCATCCTGCGCTGCAGCAACATGTACCATCGCCAAGACTTGGAAGAAACCCAAATGTCCATCAACAGAACAATGCACCAAGAAGAAGGGGGCCCATGCGCACAATGGAACATGAGCCACGGAAGAGCATGCAACAGTGCCGCTGGCACCACCGTAGAAGGATCTAGAGATACCCACCCAAAAGGAAGTACGAAAGAAACCGAAATAGAAATATCCTATGACATCACTTATAGCTGTTACTTCAACATTGATACCCATGAAGTCATTTCCAAGAGAAGGCCGTGCATAGATGCAGAAAACCAACTATGCTTAGCCAAGTGGAAAGGTGTAAGGAATGTATGAATTTGGATATGGGGGTTTACAGACATGTACTGATACATATGAAATATATAATCACAAAATACCTAAGGAATACCAAGAGAGGTCGACTCAACACTCTGTAATAACCTACACGGGAAAGGATCCAAAGATGAATAGATTGATACATACATATGATGAACCAGATGCAGTACACCTAGAACACACACCACATTTTTATCCAATTGGCTGTGATACTAGATAACAATTAAATTTTAAAAAACACACAAGAAGTAAGGAGATATAAGCTCTTGGGGGTTTGCCCTGACACACTGCACTCTCATTTGCAGCCTACTAACACAATTTCCAGGAAGCCTCTGTTGCAGGAAAACCCAGAGTTGGAAATGGAGAAATGCTGCCGCCTTGTGGCCGTTTCCCGCAAGAGCAGCTTCAAACGCATAGCTATGGGTCACTTAACATTCACAAGGACTCAGGCCTCTAAAAGACACCTGCCCTCAAAAAAAAAAATGTCCTGAGCTCGGCAGTGGTGAAAAAAATTCAAAGCAGGCAAATGTGTCAAAGAGATAGTATGAAGAGGTAAGTTTTACTCACTCTTTATCAAAAAAAGCAAAATGGAGAAAAGCTCAACCTCAGGAATGATCAGACTCCTCTAAGCTACAAAAAGCTTTCAGCTCACCCAAGTTAACTACCGTCAGCCAAAAGACTACAAACAATAAATGCTGAAGGGGTTTTAGAGAACTCTGTTCCCTCTGTCTGCGGAGGACATGTGTAGTTGTAACAGCCAATAATGAGAAAAGAAAGGAGCTGCGTTTTCAATTAAAAATTGAGCCACCCTTCCATCCAGAACACCCACAGCCGAGCCTCTCACCTGAGAAGACAGGCTGCAAGAGCTGCACTCCACGAGTTTTCACAGTAGCCAAGACACCGAAGCAACCCAAATGTCCATCAACAGATGAATGGATAAGAAGAGCTGGTCCGTGGACACAGTGGACTATTAGCCATGGAAAACAAGGAAACACTGCTCTTTGAGGCACCCGAGATGAGCCTAGAGATCATCACAGAACATGAGTTAAGTCGGAAAGCAAAAGGCATACCGTATGACATCACCTATAGGCGTTATCTAACAGCTGACACAAATGAACATATTTCCACAAAGAAAGACACTCACACACTTAGAAAACAAACTAAGCTTAAGTAAAATGAAAGGTGGGGGGAATGGATAAATTAAGATTAGTGTCACCATATGTGTACAAATACGTATTAAATATATATATCAAACAGACCGACCATATAGCAAGGGAGGTCACCAGAACACTCTGCAATAATTTACATGGGAAGAGGATCTGTACAAGAATCTATATCTATATCTATATCTATATCTATATCTATATCTATATATATATATATATATATATATATATAAAACGTACAAATGAACCAGATTCTGTACATATAGGACCAACAGTATTCTAATCATTACCCCGATTTAAACAAATTAAAAGAGCGAACAAGAAGTAATGTGACATACACTTCTGGGGTTTTTTCCTGGCACATTCCATTCTAATTGACAACCTGGGAACAGGACTTCCAGAAGGCTCTGCTGCCCTAGTAACCAGATGTGGGAATGTAGCAATGCTGACGCCTTGTGGCCGTTTCCCACAGCAGCAGCTTTAAAGTCAGTGCTAATGGTCACTCAATATTCACACCCATTGCAGGCTTGTAAATGACACCTGCCCTCCAAAACAAAATCCTGGGGTCGAAAATCGACCAAAAAAGTCGAAAGAGGGCAACCTTCCAAGAAGACAATTTCGAGAGGTTTATTGTACTCACGGGTTTTTTTTCTGTTTTTGTTTAACAGAATAAAAAAAGGCGTGGAAAAATGCTGAACCTTAGGAATTATTACACACGAAAATACACGTTACAAAAACCTATCATGTCACACGACTCAGCATGGCCAGCAGCAAAACTTCTGCAAACAAGAAATGCTGACGGGGTGGTGAAGAAATGCGTACCCTCGGTTCTAAGTGGGACGTGGTAAGAGCCCCTAAGGAAAACACAGTGGAGTTGCCTGGAAAGGGTCAACATTGAGCGACCGTTCAATCAAGCATAGCCACTGCTGGGCCTATCACCTGAGAGAATGAGAATCAAAAAGACACGGGCTGGCAATCCTGCAATCCAGCAATGTTTACCATAGCCAACACTTGGAAGCAATGAAAATGCCCAGCCACAGAGGAATGCAGAAAGGAGCAGTGGTCCATGGACACAATGGAAGAGTACTCCAGTGAAAAGTAGAAATTCCATTTTAAAAACAGATATAAGTAAGGAGACATCAGCTTTGGGGGGTTTCTCCAGACACATCCCACCGTCATTGATAACCGAGGAACACCACTGGCAGGAAGGTCTGCTTCACTAGTTACCAGAGTGGGAAACGCAGAAATGCTGCAGCCCTCTGGCCGTTACGTGCAACGGCAGCTTGAAAACCCGTGCTAATGGTCACTTCGTGTGCACAAGTCCTGGAGGGCTGTCAATGAAACCTGCCCTCAAAATGTCTTGAGGGAGGTAGTGGCCAAAATATTTCAAAAGGTGGCACATACTTCAAGAAAAGAATGTGATGAGGTAAGCTACACACACAGTTTGAAGAAAAAAGGACATCCCTGAAAGCTCAATTTCAAGGCTTTATGAGACGCATGCAAATCCAACCACAGAGGTATGGGCTCACACCAGTCAGAAGAACCATCAGCAACAAAACTACCAACAGTTCATGCTGAAGGGGTTGTGGAGAAGTGCATACCCTCTAGGTTAAGTGGGGCTTTGCCGCCAGCCGCGGCGGGTCCTCAAAGTGTAGCAACAACCGACGAGAGGGGGTAGGGAACTGAATGCACCAAGGTATGGGATCAGAAGGGCACAAGCAACTGACGCTTGCAAGGCAAGTTTAATAACAAAGCCTAGCCGTATATATACCCCTAAAGCAGGGAATTTTCTTCGTCACGCCTTATCGGCATCAGCTGGTTGGTTGGCTTCTCGGCTCAGTCACACCTTATCAGCATCAGCTGGTTGGTTGGCTGCTCGGCTTCTCCCTCAAAGGCACCAATTTCCCCTCCAGGGTTGCTTTTCCTAGCTTTAGGGAACAACCAGGGACTCCCAGTAACTGAGCAGGTCCCTGGAGCGATTTGGCCAAAGGCCATCTCCTTTTGTATGTTCATACCATAAAGTCCAGGATGCATACCAAGGAGAGTACAGTCGGGCCCTGAGGCTTAGGAGGGTCTTAGTGGCGCCTTCCTCAGAGGGCAATGCTCGCCACAGGACTTCACCTGGTAAGAGGCACTAATGGGAACAGAATGGAGGTGCCTTTACAAGGTAAACACTGAGTTACGATATGATCCGGCAGGCCCACTCGTGGGCCTATAACCTAAGAAAGAAGACAGAAGTGGAAAGACACAGGCAGGCAAATCTGCATTGCAGGAGTATTACAATAGCCAGGACATGGAAGCAAGCAGAAAGTCCATCAACAGATGAGTGGACAAAGAAGAACAGGGACCTGAACAGATGGAATATTAGCCAAGGAACAAAAGGAAACAATGCCATCAACGGCACCATCGGTGAGGCTAGAGTTCATCACGCACCTTGCAGTAAGTCACAGAGCGAAAGATACATAGCCTACGATATCAGTTATAGGTGTTCCCTAAAAATTGATATCACTGAAGATATTTCCACAGAGAAAGGCAATCACAGATGCAATGAACAGATTTATGGTTCACCCATGGACAGGTGTGAGAATTGTGTACATTAGGAAATTGGGTTTAAGAGAGAGATACAAACACAGGTGAAATACAAAATCACCAAAGGCCTACGGAATACCAAGAGAAGAGTACTCAACATTGTGTCATAAGCTACATGGGAAAAGGATCCAAAGAAGACTAGATACATGTTTATGTGTAAAAGAGCCACATCTTTCACACCTACAACAAGCAAAACATTGTAATCAAACTTGCTGTGAGAAACAATAAACATTGAATTAAAAAACGAACAAGTCAGTCGTGAGGCACAAACATAAGGGGCTTTTTCCTGGCACAGTCCATTCTAATTGACAACGGAGAATACGACTTCCACGGAGGCTCTGTTGCCCGAGTAACCAGGTTTGGTAAAGGAGACCTGCTGCCGCCTTGTGGCCGTTTCTCAAAACAGCAGCTTTAAACCCAGTGCTAATGGTCACTTGATATTCAAAATCATTGCAGGCCTATAAATGACACCTGCCCTCAAAAACGATTCTTGGGTCGTCCATCGAGGGTAACAACTCAAAAGACGTGCACATTTCAAAACGACAATTTCAAGAGGCATATTTTGTGCACATTTTGTCTTCTCTTTCTTTCTTTCTCTTGTGATAAATAAAAGGGCATGGAAAAATGCTCAACATCAGGGATTAATAAAGCCATGCAAATCCAGTCGACAGAAACGTTCACCCACCGTCGTCAGAATGATCATCAGCCACAGAGTCTACAAAGAATAAATGCTCAAGGTGTTTTAGAGAACTCTGTGCCCTCTAGCGGCCGCTGGGACGTAACCTGGGAACAGCTAGTAGTGAGAACAAAGTGGAGGTGCGTTGAAAGGTAAAAATTGAGCTAACCTGTAATCGGGTAGGCCCACTGATGGGCCTATCTCCCGAGTAGACCAAAATCAAAAAGACACAGGCTGGCCATCCTGCACTGCAGCAACATGTACCATAGCCAAGACTTGGAAGAAACCCAAATGTCCATCAACAGAACAATGCACCAAGAAGAAAGGGGCCCATGTGCACAATGGAACATGAGCCACGGAAGAGCATGCAACAGTGCCGCTGGCACCACCGTAGAAGGATCTAGAGATACCCACCCAAAAGGAAGTACGAAAGAAACCGAAATAGAAATATCCTATGACATCACTTATAGCTGTTACTTCAACATTGATACCCATGAAGTCATTTCCAAGAGAAGGCCGTGCATAGATGCAGAAAACCAACTATGCTTAACCAAGTGGAAAGGTGTAAGGAATGTATGAATTTGGATATGGGGGTTTACAGACATGTACTGATACATATGAAATATATAATCACAAAATACCTAAGGAATACCAAGAGAGGTCGACTCAACACTCTGTAATAACCTACACGGGAAAGGATCCAAAGATGAATAGATTGATACATACATATGATGAACCAGATGCAGTACACCTAGAACACACACCACATTTTTATCCAATTGGCTGTGATACTAGATAACAATTAAATTTTAAAAAACACACAAGAAGTAAGGAGATATAAGCTCTTGGGGGTTTGCCCTGACACACTGCACTCTCATTTGCAGCCTACTAACACAATTTCCAGGAAGCCTCTGTTGCAGGAAAACCCAGAGTTGGAAATGGAGAAATGCTGCCGCCTTGTGGCCGTTGCCCGCAAGAGCGGCTTCAAACGCATAGCTATGGGTCACTTAACATTCACAAGGACTCAGGCCTCTAAAAGACACCTGCCCTCAAAAAAAAAAAAATGTCCTGAGCTCGGCCGTGGCCAAAAAAATTCAAAGCAGGCAAATGTGTCAAAGAGATAGTATGATAGAGGTAAGTTTTACTCACTCTTTATCAAAAAAAGCAAAATGGAGAAAAGCTCAACCTCAGGAATGATCAGACTCCTCTAAGCTACAAAAAGCTTTCAGCTCACCCAAGTTAACTACCGTCAGCCAAAAGACTACAAACAATAAATGCTGAAGGGGTTTTAGAGAACTCTGTTCCCTCTGTCTGCGGAGGACATGTCTAGTTGTAACAGCCAATAATGAGAACAGAAAGGAGCTGCGTTTTCAATTAAAAATTGAGCCACCCTTCCATCCAGAACACCCACAGCCGAGCCTCTCACCTGAGAAGACGGGCTGCAAGAGCTGCACTCCACGAGTTTTCACAGTAGCCAAGACACCGAAGCAACCCAAATGTCCATCAACAGATGAATGGATAAGAAGAGCTGGTCCGTGGACACAGTGGACTATTAGCCATGGAAAACAAGGAAACACTGCTCTTTGAGGCACCCGAGATGAGCCTAGAGATCATCACAGAACATGAGTTAAGTCGGAAAGCAAAAGGCATACCGTATGACATCACCTATAGGCGTTATCTAACAGCTGACACAAATGAACATATTTCCACAAAGAAAGACACTCACACACTTAGAAAACAAACTAAGCTTAAGTAAAATGAAAGGTGGGGGGAATGGATAAATTAAGATTAGTGTCACCATATGTGTACAAATACGTATTAAATATATATATCAAACAGACCGACCATATAGCAAGGGAGGTCACCAGAACACTCTGCAATAATTTCCATGGGAAGAGGATCTGTACAAGAATATATATATATATATATATATATATATATATATATATATATATATATATATATATAAAACGTACAAATGAACCAGATTCTGTACATATAGGACCAACAGTATTCTAATCATTACCCCGATTTAAACAAATTAAAAGAGCGAACAAGAAGTAATGTGACATACACTTCTGGGGTTTTTTCCTGGCACATTCCATTCTAATTGACAACCTGGGAACAGGACTTCCAGAAGGCTCTGCTGCCCTAGTAACCAGATGTGGGAATGTAGCAATGCTGACGCCTTGTGGCCGTTTCCCACAGCAGCAGCTTTAAAGTCAGTGCTAATGGTCACTCAATATTCACACCCATTGCAGGCTTGTAAATGACACCTGCCCTCCAAAACAAAATCCTGGGGTCGAAAATCGACCAAAAAAGTCGAAAGAGGGCAACCTTCCAAGAAGACAATTTCGAGAGGTTTATTGTACTCACGGTTTTTTTTTCTGTTTTTGTTTAACAGAATAAAAAAAGGCGTGGAAAAATGCTGAACCTTAGGAATTATTAGACACGAAAATACACGTTACAAAAACCTATCATGTCACACGACTCAGCATGGCCAGCAGCAAAACTTCTGCAAACAAGAAATGCTGACGGGGTGGTGAAGAAATGCGTACCCTCGGTTCTAAGTGGGACGTGGTAAGAGCCCCTAAGGAAAACACAGTGGAGTTGCCTGGAAAGGGTCAACATTGAGCGACCGTTCAATCAAGCATAGCCACTGCTGGGTCTATCACCTGAGAGAATGAGAATCAAAAAGACACGGGCTGGCAATCCTGCAATCCAGCAATGTTTACCATAGCCAACACTTGGAAGCAATGAAAATGCCCAGCCACAGAGGAATGCAGAAAGGAGCAGTGGTCCATGGACACAATGGAAGAGTACTCCAGTGAAAAGTAGAAATTCCATTTTAAAAACAGATATAAGTAAGGAGACATCAGCTTTGGGGGGTTTCTCCAGACACATCCCACCGTCATTGATAACCGAGGAACACCACTGGCAGGAAGGTCTGCTTCACTAGTTACCAGAGTGGGAAACGCAGAAATGCTGCAGCCCTCTGGCCGTTACGTGCAACGGCAGCTTGAAAACCGGTGCTAATGGTCACTTCGTGTGCACAAGTCCTGGAGGGCTGTCAATGAAACCTGCCCTCAAAATGTCTTGAGGAAGGTAGTGGCCAAAATATTTCAAAAGGTGGCACATACTTCAAGAAAAGAATGTGATGAGGTAAGCTACACACACAGTTTGAAGAAAAAAGGACATCCCTGAAAGCTCAATTTCAAGGCTTTATGAGACGCATGCAAATCCAACCACAGAGGTATGGGCTCACACCAGTCAGAAGAACCATCAGCAACAAAACTACCAACAGTTCATGCTGAAGGGGTTGTGGAGAAGTGCATACCCTCTAGGTTAAGTGGGGCTTTGCCGCCAGCCGCGGCGGGTCCTCAAAGTGTAGCAACAACCGACGAGAGGGGGTAGGGAACTGAACGCACCAAGGTATGGGATCAGAAGGGCACAAGCAACTGACGCTTGCAAGGCAAGTTTAATAACAAAGCCTAGCCGTATATATACCCCTAAAGCAGGGACTTTGCTTCGTCACGCCTTATCGGCATCAGCTGGTTGGTTGGCTTCTCGGCTCAGTCACACCTTATCAGCATCAGCTGGTTGGTTGGCTGCTCGGCTTCTCCCTCAAAGGCACCAATTTCCCCTCCAGGGTTGCTTTTCCTAGCTTTAGGGAACAACCAGGGACTCCCAGTAACTGAGCAGGTCCCTGGAGCGATTTGGCCAAAGGCCATCTCCTTTTGTATGTTCATACCATAAAGTCCAGGATGCATACCAAGGAGAGTACAGTCGGGCCCTGAGGCTTAGGAGGGTCTTAGTGGCGCCTTCCTCAGAGGGCAATGCTCGCCACAGGACTTCACCTGGTAAGAGGCACTAATGGGAACAGAATGGAGGTGCCTTTACAAGGTAAACACTGAGTTACGATATGATCCAGCAGGCCCACTCGTGGGCCTATAACCTAAGAAAGAAGACAGAAGTGGAAAGACACAGGCAGGCAAATCTGCATTGCAGGAGTATTACAATAGCCAGGACATGGAAGCAAGCAGAAAGTCCATCAACAGATGAGTGGACAAAGAAGAACAGGGACCTGAACAGATGGAATATTAGCCAAGGAACAAAAGGAAACAATGCCATCAACGGCACCATCGGTGAGGCTAGAGTTCATCACGCACCTTGCAGTAAGTCACAGAGCGAAAGATACATAGCCTACGATATCAGTTATAGGTGTTCCCTAAAAATTGATATCACTGAAGATATTTCCACAGAGAAAGGCAATCACAGATGCAATGAACAGATTTATGGTTCACCCATGGACAGGTGTGAGAATTGTGTACATTAGGAAATTGGGTTTAAGAGAGAGATACAAACACAGGTGAAATACAAAATCACCAAAGGCCTACGGAATACCAAGAGAAGAGTACTCAACATTATGTCATAAGCTACATGGGAAAAGGATCCAAAGAAGACTAGATACATGTTTATGTGTAAAAGAGCCACATCTTTCACACCTACAACAAGCAAAACATTGTAATCAAACTTGCTGTGAGAAACAATAAACATTGAATTAAAAAACGAACAAGTCAGTCGTGAGGCACAAACATAAGGGGCTTTTTCCTGGCACAGTCCATTCTAATTGACAACCTAGAATACGACTTCCACGGAGGCTCTGTTGCCCGAGTAACCAGGTTTGGTAAAGGAGACCTGCTGCCGCCTTGTGGCCGTTTCTCAAAACAGCAGCTTTAAACCCAGTGCTAATGGTCACTTGATATTCAAAATCATTGCAGGCCTATAAATGACACCTGCCCTCAAAAACCATTCGTGGGTCGTCCATCGAGGGAAAAAACTCAAAAGACGTGCACATTTCAAAACGACAATTTCAAGAGGCATATTTTGTGCACATTTTGTCTCCTCTTTCTTTCTTTCTCTTGTGATAAATAAAAGGGCATGGAAAAATGCTCAACATCAGGAATTAATAAAGCCATGCAAATACAGTCGACAGAAACGTTCACCCACCGCCGTCAGAATGATCATCAGCCACAGAGTCTACAAAGAATAAATGCTCAAGGTGTTTTAGAGAACTCTGTGCCCTCTAGCGGCCGCTGGGACGTTACCTGGGAACAGCTAGTAGTGAGAACAACGTGGAGGTGCGTTGAAAGGTAAAAATTGAGCTAACCTGTAATCGGGTAGGCCCACTGATGGGCCTATCTCCCGAGTAGACCAAAATCAAAAAGACACAGGCTGGCCATCCTGCGCTGCAGCAACATGTACCATCGCCAAGACTTGGAAGAAACCCAAATGTCCATCAACAGAACAATGCACCAAGAAGAAGGGGGCCCATGCGCACAATGGAACATGAGCCACGGAAGAGCATGCAACAGTGCCGCTGGCACCACCGTAGAAGGATCTAGAGATACCCACCCAAAAGGAAGTACGAAAGAAACCGAAATAGAAATATCCTATGACATCACTTATAGCTGTTACTTCAACATTGATACCCATGAAGTCATTTCCAAGAGAAGGCCGTGCATAGATGCAGAAAACCAACTATGCTTAGCCAAGTGGAAAGGTGTAAGGAATGTATGAATTTGGATATGGGGGTTTACAGACATGTACTGATACATATGAAATATATAATCACAAAATACCTAAGGAATACCAAGAGAGGTCGACTCAACACTCTGTAATAACCTACACGGGAAAGGATCCAAAGATGAATAGATTGATACATACATATGATGAACCAGATGCAGTACACCTAGAACACACACCACATTTTTATCCAATTGGCTGTGATACTAGATAACAATTAAATTTTAAAAAACACACAAGAAGTAAGGAGATATAAGCTCTTGGGGGTTTGCCCTGACACACTGCACTCTCATTTGCAGCCTACTAACACAATTTCCAGGAAGCCTCTGTTGCAGGAAAACCCAGAGTTGGAAATGGAGAAATGCTGCCGCCTTGTGGCCGTTTCCCGCAAGAGCAGCTTCAAACGCATAGCTATGGGTCACTTAACATTCACAAGGACTCAGGCCTCTAAAAGACACCTGCCCTCAAAAAAAAAAATGTCCTGAGCTCGGCAGTGGTGAAAAAAATTCAAAGCAGGCAAATGTGTCAAAGAGATAGTATGAAGAGGTAAGTTTTACTCACTCTTTATCAAAAAAAGCAAAATGGAGAAAAGCTCAACCTCAGGAATGATCAGACTCCTCTAAGCTACAAAAAGCTTTCAGCTCACCCAAGTTAACTACCGTCAGCCAAAAGACTACAAACAATAAATGCTGAAGGGGTTTTAGAGAACTCTGTTCCCTCTGTCTGCGGAGGACATGTGTAGTTGTAACAGCCAATAATGAGAAAAGAAAGGAGCTGCGTTTTCAATTAAAAATTGAGCCACCCTTCCATCCAGAACACCCACAGCCGAGCCTCTCACCTGAGAAGACAGGCTGCAAGAGCTGCACTCCACGAGTTTTCACAGTAGCCAAGACACCGAAGCAACCCAAATGTCCATCAACAGATGAATGGATAAGAAGAGCTGGTCCGTGGACACAGTGGACTATTAGCCATGGAAAACAAGGAAACACTGCTCTTTGAGGCACCCGAGATGAGCCTAGAGATCATCACAGAACATGAGTTAAGTCGGAAAGCAAAAGGCATACCGTATGACATCACCTATAGGCGTTATCTAACAGCTGACACAAATGAACATATTTCCACAAAGAAAGACACTCACACACTTAGAAAACAAACTAAGCTTAAGTAAAATGAAAGGTGGGGGGAATGGATAAATTAAGATTAGTGTCACCATATGTGTACAAATACGTATTAAATATATATATCAAACAGACCGACCATATAGCAAGGGAGGTCACCAGAACACTCTGCAATAATTTACATGGGAAGAGGATCTGTACAAGAATCTATATCTATATCTATATCTATATCTATATCTATATCTATATATATATATATATATATATATATATAAAACGTACAAATGAACCAGATTCTGTACATATAGGACCAACAGTATTCTAATCATTACCCCGATTTAAACAAATTAAAAGAGCGAACAAGAAGTAATGTGACATACACTTCTGGGGTTTTTTCCTGGCACATTCCATTCTAATTGACAACCTGGGAACAGGACTTCCAGAAGGCTCTGCTGCCCTAGTAACCAGATGTGGGAATGTAGCAATGCTGACGCCTTGTGGCCGTTTCCCACAGCAGCAGCTTTAAAGTCAGTGCTAATGGTCACTCAATATTCACACCCATTGCAGGCTTGTAAATGACACCTGCCCTCCAAAACAAAATCCTGGGGTCGAAAATCGACCAAAAAAGTCGAAAGAGGGCAACCTTCCAAGAAGACAATTTCGAGAGGTTTATTGTACTCACGGGTTTTTTTTCTGTTTTTGTTTAACAGAATAAAAAAAGGCGTGGAAAAATGCTGAACCTTAGGAATTATTACACACGAAAATACACGTTACAAAAACCTATCATGTCACACGACTCAGCATGGCCAGCAGCAAAACTTCTGCAAACAAGAAATGCTGACGGGGTGGTGAAGAAATGCGTACCCTCGGTTCTAAGTGGGACGTGGTAAGAGCCCCTAAGGAAAACACAGTGGAGTTGCCTGGAAAGGGTCAACATTGAGCGACCGTTCAATCAAGCATAGCCACTGCTGGGCCTATCACCTGAGAGAATGAGAATCAAAAAGACACGGGCTGGCAATCCTGCAATCCAGCAATGTTTACCATAGCCAACACTTGGAAGCAATGAAAATGCCCAGCCACAGAGGAATGCAGAAAGGAGCAGTGGTCCATGGACACAATGGAAGAGTACTCCAGTGAAAAGTAGAAATTCCATTTTAAAAACAGATATAAGTAAGGAGACATCAGCTTTGGGGGGTTTCTCCAGACACATCCCACCGTCATTGATAACCGAGGAACACCACTGGCAGGAAGGTCTGCTTCACTAGTTACCAGAGTGGGAAACGCAGAAATGCTGCAGCCCTCTGGCCGTTACGTGCAACGGCAGCTTGAAAACCCGTGCTAATGGTCACTTCGTGTGCACAAGTCCTGGAGGGCTGTCAATGAAACCTGCCCTCAAAATGTCTTGAGGGAGGTAGTGGCCAAAATATTTCAAAAGGTGGCACATACTTCAAGAAAAGAATGTGATGAGGTAAGCTACACACACAGTTTGAAGAAAAAAGGACATCCCTGAAAGCTCAATTTCAAGGCTTTATGAGACGCATGCAAATCCAACCACAGAGGTATGGGCTCACACCAGTCAGAAGAACCATCAGCAACAAAACTACCAACAGTTCATGCTGAAGGGGTTGTGGAGAAGTGCATACCCTCTAGGTTAAGTGGGGCTTTGCCGCCAGCCGCGGCGGGTCCTCAAAGTGTAGCAACAACCGACGAGAGGGGGTAGGGAACTGAATGCACCAAGGTATGGGATCAGAAGGGCACAAGCAACTGACGCTTGCAAGGCAAGTTTAATAACAAAGCCTAGCCGTATATATACCCCTAAAGCAGGGAATTTTCTTCGTCACGCCTTATCGGCATCAGCTGGTTGGTTGGCTTCTCGGCTCAGTCACACCTTATCAGCATCAGCTGGTTGGTTGGCTGCTCGGCTTCTCCCTCAAAGGCACCAATTTCCCCTCCAGGGTTGCTTTTCCTAGCTTTAGGGAACAACCAGGGACTCCCAGTAACTGAGCAGGTCCCTGGAGCGATTTGGCCAAAGGCCATCTCCTTTTGTATGTTCATACCATAAAGTCCAGGATGCATACCAAGGAGAGTACAGTCGGGCCCTGAGGCTTAGGAGGGTCTTAGTGGCGCCTTCCTCAGAGGGCAATGCTCGCCACAGGACTTCACCTGGTAAGAGGCACTAATGGGAACAGAATGGAGGTGCCTTTACAAGGTAAACACTGAGTTACGATATGATCCGGCAGGCCCACTCGTGGGCCTATAACCTAAGAAAGAAGACAGAAGTGGAAAGACACAGGCAGGCAAATCTGCATTGCAGGAGTATTACAATAGCCAGGACATGGAAGCAAGCAGAAAGTCCATCAACAGATGAGTGGACAAAGAAGAACAGGGACCTGAACAGATGGAATATTAGCCAAGGAACAAAAGGAAACAATGCCATCAACGGCACCATCGGTGAGGCTAGAGTTCATCACGCACCTTGCAGTAAGTCACAGAGCGAAAGATACATAGCCTACGATATCAGTTATAGGTGTTCCCTAAAAATTGATATCACTGAAGATATTTCCACAGAGAAAGGCAATCACAGATGCAATGAACAGATTTATGGTTCACCCATGGACAGGTGTGAGAATTGTGTACATTAGGAAATTGGGTTTAAGAGAGAGATACAAACACAGGTGAAATACAAAATCACCAAAGGCCTACGGAATACCAAGAGAAGAGTACTCAACATTGTGTCATAAGCTACATGGGAAAAGGATCCAAAGAAGACTAGATACATGTTTATGTGTAAAAGAGCCACATCTTTCACACCTACAACAAGCAAAACATTGTAATCAAACTTGCTGTGAGAAACAATAAACATTGAATTAAAAAACGAACAAGTCAGTCGTGAGGCACAAACATAAGGGGCTTTTTCCTGGCACAGTCCATTCTAATTGACAACGGAGAATACGACTTCCACGGAGGCTCTGTTGCCCGAGTAACCAGGTTTGGTAAAGGAGACCTGCTGCCGCCTTGTGGCCGTTTCTCAAAACAGCAGCTTTAAACCCAGTGCTAATGGTCACTTGATATTCAAAATCATTGCAGGCCTATAAATGACACCTGCCCTCAAAAACGATTCTTGGGTCGTCCATCGAGGGTAACAACTCAAAAGACGTGCACATTTCAAAACGACAATTTCAAGAGGCATATTTTGTGCACATTTTGTCTTCTCTTTCTTTCTTTCTCTTGTGATAAATAAAAGGGCATGGAAAAATGCTCAACATCAGGGATTAATAAAGCCATGCAAATCCAGTCGACAGAAACGTTCACCCACCGTCGTCAGAATGATCATCAGCCACAGAGTCTACAAAGAATAAATGCTCAAGGTGTTTTAGAGAACTCTGTGCCCTCTAGCGGCCGCTGGGACGTAACCTGGGAACAGCTAGTAGTGAGAACAAAGTGGAGGTGCGTTGAAAGGTAAAAATTGAGCTAACCTGTAATCGGGTAGGCCCACTGATGGGCCTATCTCCCGAGTAGACCAAAATCAAAAAGACACAGGCTGGCCATCCTGCACTGCAGCAACATGTACCATAGCCAAGACTTGGAAGAAACCCAAATGTCCATCAACAGAACAATGCACCAAGAAGAAAGGGGCCCATGTGCACAATGGAACATGAGCCACGGAAGAGCATGCAACAGTGCCGCTGGCACCACCGTAGAAGGATCTAGAGATACCCACCCAAAAGGAAGTACGAAAGAAACCGAAATAGAAATATCCTATGACATCACTTATAGCTGTTACTTCAACATTGATACCCATGAAGTCATTTCCAAGAGAAGGCCGTGCATAGATGCAGAAAACCAACTATGCTTAACCAAGTGGAAAGGTGTAAGGAATGTATGAATTTGGATATGGGGGTTTACAGACATGTACTGATACATATGAAATATATAATCACAAAATACCTAAGGAATACCAAGAGAGGTCGACTCAACACTCTGTAATAACCTACACGGGAAAGGATCCAAAGATGAATAGATTGATACATACATATGATGAACCAGATGCAGTACACCTAGAACACACACCACATTTTTATCCAATTGGCTGTGATACTAGATAACAATTAAATTTTAAAAAACACACAAGAAGTAAGGAGATATAAGCTCTTGGGGGTTTGCCCTGACACACTGCACTCTCATTTGCAGCCTACTAACACAATTTCCAGGAAGCCTCTGTTGCAGGAAAACCCAGAGTTGGAAATGGAGAAATGCTGCCGCCTTGTGGCCGTTGCCCGCAAGAGCGGCTTCAAACGCATAGCTATGGGTCACTTAACATTCACAAGGACTCAGGCCTCTAAAAGACACCTGCCCTCAAAAAAAAAAAAATGTCCTGAGCTCGGCCGTGGCCAAAAAAATTCAAAGCAGGCAAATGTGTCAAAGAGATAGTATGATAGAGGTAAGTTTTACTCACTCTTTATCAAAAAAAGCAAAATGGAGAAAAGCTCAACCTCAGGAATGATCAGACTCCTCTAAGCTACAAAAAGCTTTCAGCTCACCCAAGTTAACTACCGTCAGCCAAAAGACTACAAACAATAAATGCTGAAGGGGTTTTAGAGAACTCTGTTCCCTCTGTCTGCGGAGGACATGTCTAGTTGTAACAGCCAATAATGAGAACAGAAAGGAGCTGCGTTTTCAATTAAAAATTGAGCCACCCTTCCATCCAGAACACCCACAGCCGAGCCTCTCACCTGAGAAGACGGGCTGCAAGAGCTGCACTCCACGAGTTTTCACAGTAGCCAAGACACCGAAGCAACCCAAATGTCCATCAACAGATGAATGGATAAGAAGAGCTGGTCCGTGGACACAGTGGACTATTAGCCATGGAAAACAAGGAAACACTGCTCTTTGAGGCACCCGAGATGAGCCTAGAGATCATCACAGAACATGAGTTAAGTCGGAAAGCAAAAGGCATACCGTATGACATCACCTATAGGCGTTATCTAACAGCTGATACAAATGAACATATTTCCACAAAGAAAGACACTCACACACTTAGAAAACAAACTAAGCTTAAGTAAAATGAAAGGTGGGGGGAATGGATAAATTAAGATTAGTGTCACCATATGTGTACAAATACGTATTAAATATATATATCAAACAGACCGACCATATAGCAAGGGAGGTCACCAGAACACTTTGCAATAATTTACATGGGAAGAGGATCTGTACAAGAATATATATATAAATATATATATATATATATATATATATATATATATATATATATATATATATATATATATATATATATATATAAAACGTACAAATGAACCAGATTCTGTACATATAGGACCAACAGTATTCTAATCATTACCCCGATTTAAACAAATTAAAAGAGCGAACAAGAAGTAATGTGACATACACTTCTGGGGTTTTTTCCTGGCACATTCCATTCTAATTGACAACCTGGGAACAGGACTTCCAGAAGGCTCTGCTGCCCTAGTAACCAGATGTGGGAATGTAGCAATGCTGACGCCTTGTGGCCGTTTCCCACAGCAGCAGCTTTAAAGTCAGTGCTAATGGTCACTCAATATTCACACCCATTGCAGGCTTGTAAATGACACCTGCCCTCCAAAACAAAATCCTGGGGTCAAAAATCGACCAAAAAAGTCGAAAGAGGGCAACCTTCCAAGAAGACAATTTCGAGAGGTTTATTGTACTCACGGTTTTTTTTTTTTTCTGTTTTTGTTTAACAGAATAAAAAAAGGCGTGGAAAAATGCTGAACCTTAGGAATTATTAGACACGAAAATACACGTTACAAAAACCTATCATGTCACACGACTCAGCATGGCCAGCAGCAAAACTTCTGCAAACAAGAAATGCTGACGGGGTGGTGAAGAAATGCGTACCCTCGGTTCTAAGTGGGACGTGGTAAGAGCCCCTAAGGAAAACACAGTGGAGTTGCCTGGAAAGGGTCAACATTGAGCGACCGTTCAATCAAGCATAGCCACTGCTGGGCCTATCACCTGAGAGGATGAGAATCAAAAAGACACGGGCTGGCAATCCTGCAATCCAGCAATGTTTACCATAGCCAACACTTGGAAGCAATGAAAATGCCCAGCCACAGAGGAATGCAGAAAGGAGCAGTGGTCCATGGACACAATGGAAGAGTACTCCAGTGAAAAGTAGAAATTCCATTTTAAAAACAGATATAAGTAAGGAGACATCAGCTTTGGGGGGTTTCTCCAGACACATCCCACCGTCATTGATAACCGAGGAACACCACTGGCAGGAAGGTCTGCTTCACTAGTTACCAGAGTGGGAAACGCAGAAATGCTGCAGCCCTCTGGCCGTTACGTGCAACGGCAGCTTGAAAACCGGTGCTAATGGTCACTTCGTGTGCACAAGTCCTGGAAGGCTGTCAATGAAACCTGCCCTCAAAATGTCTTGAGGAAGGTAGTGGCCAAAATATTTCAAAAGGTGGCACATACTTCAAGAAAAGAATGTGATGAGGTAAGCTACACACACAGTTTGAAGAAAAAAGGACATCCCTGAAAGCTCAATTTCAAGGCTTTATGAGACGCATGCAAATCCAACCACAGAGGTATGGGCTCACACCAGTCAGAAGAACCATCAGCAACAAAACTACCAACAGTTCATGCTGAAGGGGTTGTGGAGAAGTGCATACCCTCTAGGTTAAGTGGGGCTTTGCCGCCAGCCGCGGCGGGTCCTCAAAGTGTAGCAACAACCGACGAGAGGGGGTAGGGAACTGAACGCACCAAGGTATGGGATCAGAAGGGCACAAGCAACTGACGCTTGCAAGGCAAGTTTAATAACAAAGCCTAGCCGTATATATACCCCTAAAGCAGGGAATTTGCTTCGTCACGCCTTATCGGCATCAGCTGGTTGGTTGGCTTCTCGGCTCAGTCACACCTTATCAGCATCAGCTGGTTGGTTGGCTGCTCGGCTTCTCCCTCAAAGGCACCAATTTCCCCTCCACGGTTGCTTTTCCTAGCTTTAGGGAACAACCAGGGACTCCCAGTAACTGAGCAGGTCCCTGGAGCGATTTGGCCAAAGGCCATCTCCTTTTGTATGTTCATACCATAAAGTCCAGGATGCATACCAAGGAGAGTACAGTCGGGCCCTGAGGCTTAGGAGGGTCTTAGTGGCGCCTTCCTCAGAGGGCAATGCTCGCCACAGGACTTCACCTGGTAAGAGGCACTAATGGGAACAGAATGGAGGTGCCTTTACAAGGTAAACATTGAGTTACGATATGATCCGGCAGGCCCACTCGTGGGCCTATAACCTAAGAAAGAAGACAGAAGTGGAAAGACACAGGCAGGCAAATCTGCATTGCAGGAGTATTACAATAGCCAGGACATGGAAGCAAGCAGAAAGTCCATCAACAGATGAGTGGACAAAGAAGAACAGGGACCTGAACAGATGGAATATTAGCCAAGGAACAAAAGGAAACAATGCCATCAACAGCACCATCGGTGAGGCTAGAGTTCATCACGCACCTTGCAGTAAGTCACAGAGCGAAAGATACATAGCCTACGATATCAGTTATAGGTGTTCCCTAAAAATTGATATCACTGAAGATATTTCCACAGAGAAAGGCAATCACAGATGCAATGAACAGATTTATGGTTCACCCATGGACAGGTGTGAGAATTGTGTACATTAGGAAATTGGGTTTAAGAGAGAGATACAAACACAGGTGAAATACAAAATCACCAAAGGCCTACGGAATACCAAGAGAAGAGTACTCAACATTATGTCATAAGCTACATGGGAAAAGGATCCAAAGAAGACTAGATACATGTTTATGTGTAAAAGAGCCACATCTTTCACACCTACAACAAGCAAAACATTGTAATCAAACTTGCTGTGAGAAACAATAAACATTGAATTAAAAAACGAACAAGTCAGTCGTGAGGCACAAACATAAGGGGCTTTTTCCTGGCACAGTCCATTCTAATTGACAACCTAGAATACGACTTCCACGGAGGCTCTGTTGCCCGAGTAACCAGGTTTGGTAAAGGAGACCTGCTGCCGCCTTGTGGCCGTTTCTCAAAACAGCAGCTTTAAACCCAGTGCTAATGGTCACTTGATATTCAAAATCATTGCAGGCCTATAAATGACACCTGCCCTCAAAAACCATTCGTGGGTCGTCCATCGAGGGAAAAAACTCAAAAGACGTGCACATTTCAAAACGACAATTTCAAGAGGCATATTTTGTGCACATTTTGTCTCCTCTTTCTTTCTTTCTCTTGTGATAAATAAAAGGGCATGGAAAAATGCTCAACATCAGGAATTAATAAAGCCATGCAAATACAGTCGACAGAAACGTTCACCCACCGCCGTCAGAATGATCATCAGCCACAGAGTCTACAAAGAATAAATGCTCAAGGTGTTTTAGAGAACTCTGTGCCCTCTAGCGGCCGCTGGGACGTTACCTGGGAACAGCTAGTAGTGAGAACAACGTGGAGGTGCGTTGAAAGGTAAAAATTGAGCTAACCTGTAATCGGGTAGGCCCACTGATGGGCCTATCTCCCGAGTAGACCAAAATCAAAAAGACACAGGCTGGCCATCCTGCGCTGCAGCAACATGTACCATCGCCAAGACTTGGAAGAAACCCAAATGTCCATCAACAGAACAATGCACCAAGAAGAAGGGGGCCCATGCGCACAATGGAACATGAGCCACGGAAGAGCATGCAACAGTGCCGCTGGCACCACCGTAGAAGGATCTAGAGATACCCACCCAAAAGGAAGTACGAAAGAAACCGAAATAGAAATATCCTATGACATCACTTATAGCTGTTACTTCAACATTGATACCCATGAAGTCATTTCCAAGAGAAGGCCGTGCATAGATGCAGAAAACCAACTATGCTTAGCCAAGTGGAAAGGTGTAAGGAATGTATGAATTTGGATATGGGGGTTTACAGACATGTACTGATACATATGAAATATATAATCACAAAATACCTAAGGAATACCAAGAGAGGTCGACTCAACACTCTGTAATAACCTACACGGGAAAGGATCCAAAGATGAATAGATTGATACATACATATGATGAACCAGATGCAGTACACCTAGAACACACACCACATTTTTATCCAATTGGCTGTGATACTAGATAACAATTAAATTTTAAAAAACACACAAGAAGTAAGGAGATATAAGCTCTTGGGGGTTTGCCCTGACACACTGCACTCTCATTTGCAGCCTACTAACACAATTTCCAGGAAGCCTCTGTTGCAGGAAAACCCAGAGTTGGAAATGGAGAAATGCTGCCGCCTTGTGGCCGTTTCCCGCAAGAGCAGCTTCAAACGCATAGCTATGGGTCACTTAACATTCACAAGGACTCAGGCCTCTAAAAGACACCTGCCCTCAAAAAAAAAAATGTCCTGAGCTCGGCAGTGGTGAAAAAAATTCAAAGCAGGCAAATGTGTCAAAGAGATAGTATGAAGAGGTAAGTTTTACTCACTCTTTATCAAAAAAAGCAAAATGGAGAAAAGCTCAACCTCAGGAATGATCAGACTCCTCTAAGCTACAAAAAGCTTTCAGCTCACCCAAGTTAACTACCGTCAGCCAAAAGACTACAAACAATAAATGCTGAAGGGGTTTTAGAGAACTCTGTTCCCTCTGTCTGCGGAGGACATGTGTAGTTGTAACAGCCAATAATGAGAACAGAAAGGAGCTGCGTTTTCCATTAAAAATTGAGCCACCCTTCCATCCAGAACACCCACAGCCGAGCCTCTCACCTGAGAAGACAGGCTGCAAGAGCTGCACTCCACGAGTTTTCACAGTAGCCAAGACACCGAAGCAACCCAAATGTCCATCAACAGATGAATGGATAAGAAGAGCTGGTCCGTGGACACAGTGGACTATTAGCCATGGAAAACAAGGAAACACTGCTCTTTGAGGCACCCGAGATGAGCCTAGAGATCATCACAGAACATGAGTTAAGTCGGAAAGCAAAAGGCATACCGTATGACATCACCTATAGGCGTTATCTAACAGCTGACACAAATGAACATATTTCCACAAAGAAAGACACTCACACACTTAGAAAACAAACTAAGCTTAAGTAAAATGAAAGGTGGGGGGAATGGATAAATTAAGATTAGTGTCATCATATGTGTACAAATACGTATTAAATATATATATCAAACAGACCGACCATATAGCAAGGGAGGTCACCAGAACACTCTGCAATAATTTACATGGGAAGAGGATCTGTACAAGAATCTATATCTATATCTATATCTATATCTATATCTATATCTATATCTATATATATATATATATATATATAAAACGTACAAATGAACCAGATTCTGTACATATAGGACCAACAGTATTCTAATCATTACCCCGATTTAAACAAATTAAAAGAGCGAACAAGAAGTAATGTGAAATACACTTCTGGGGTTTTTTCCTGGCACATTCCATTCTAATTGACAACCTGGGAACAGGACTTCCAGAAGGCTCTGCTGCCCTAGTAACCAGATGTGGGAATGTAGCAATGCTGACGCCTTGTGGCCGTTTCCCACAGCAGCAGCTTTAAAGTCAGTGCTAATGGTCACTCAATATTCACACCCATTGCAGGCTTGTAAATGACACCTGCCCTCCAAAACAAAATCCTGGGGTCGAAAATCGACCAAAAAAGTCGAAAGAGGGCAACCTTCCAAGAAGACAATTTCGAGAGGTTTATTGTACTCACGGTTTTTTTTTCTGTTTTTGTTTAACAGAATAAAAAAAGGCGTGGAAAAATGCTGAACCTTAGGAATTATTAGACACGAAAATACACGTTACAAAAACCTATCATGTCACACGACTCAGCATGGCCAGCAGCAAAACTTCTGCAAACAAGAAATGCTGACGGGGTGGTGAAGAAATGCGTACCCTCGGTTCTAAGTGGGACGTGGTAAGAGCCCCTAAGGAAAACACAGTGGAGTTGCCTGGAAAGGGTCAACATTGAGCGACCGTTCAATCAAGCATAGCCACTGCTGGGTCTATCACCTGAGAGAATGAGAATCAAAAAGACACGGGCTGGCAATCCTGCAATCCAGCAATGTTTACCATAGCCAACACTTGGAAGCAATGAAAATGCCCAGCCACAGAGGAATGCAGAAAGGAGCAGTGGTCCATGGACACAATGGAAGAGTACTCCAGTGAAAAGTAGAAATTCCATTTTAAAAACAGATATAAGTAAGGAGACATCAGCTTTGGGGGGTTTCTCCAGACACATCCCACCGTCATTGATAACCGAGGAACACCACTGGCAGGAAGGTCTGCTTCACTAGTTACCAGAGTGGGAAACGCAGAAATGCTGCAGCCCTCTGGCCGTTACGTGCAACGGCAGCTTGAAAACCGGTGCTAATGGTCACTTCGTGTGCACAAGTCCTGGAGGGCTGTCAATGAAACCTGCCCTCAAAATGTCTTGAGGAAGGTAGTGGCCAAAATATTTCAAAAGGTGGCACATACTTCAAGAAAAGAATGTGATGAGGTAAGCTACACACACAGTTTGAAGAAAAAAGGACATCCCTGAAAGCTCAATTTCAAGGCTTTATGAGACGCATGCAAATCCAACCACAGAGGTATGGGCTCACACCAGTCAGAAGAACCATCAGCAACAAAACTACCAACAGTTCATGCTGAAGGGGTTGTGGAGAAGTGCATACCCTCTAGGTTAAGTGGGGCTTTGCCGCCAGCCGCGGCGGGTCCTCAAAGTGTAGCAACAACCGACGAGAGGGGGTAGGGAACTGAACGCACCAAGGTATGGGATCAGAAGGGCACAAGCAACTGACGCTTGCAAGGCAAGTTTAATAACAAAGCCTAGCCGTATATATACCCCTAAAGCAGGGACTTTGCTTCGTCACGCCTTATCGGCATCAGCTGGTTGGTTGGCTTCTCGGCTCAGTCACACCTTATCAGCATCAGCTGGTTGGTTGGCTGCTCGGCTTCTCCCTCAAAGGCACCAATTTCCCCTCCAGGGTTGCTTTTCCTAGCTTTAGGGAACAACCAGGGACTCCCAGTAACTGAGCAGGTCCCTGGAGCGATTTGGCCAAAGGCCATCTCCTTTTGTATGTTCATACCATAAAGTCCAGGATGCATACCAAGGAGAGTACAGTCGGGCCCTGAGGCTTAGGAGGGTCTTAGTGGCGCCTTCCTCAGAGGGCAATGCTCGCCACAGGACTTCACCTGGTAAGAGGCACTAATGGGAACAGAATGGAGGTGCCTTTACAAGGTAAACACTGAGTTACGATATGATCCAGCAGGCCCACTCGTGGGCCTATAACCTAAGAAAGAAGACAGAAGTGGAAAGACACAGGCAGGCAAATCTGCATTGCAGGAGTATTACAATAGCCAGGACATGGAAGCAAGCAGAAAGTCCATCAACAGATGAGTGGACAAAGAAGAACAGGGACCTGAACAGATGGAATATTAGCCAAGGAACAAAAGGAAACAATGCCATCAACGGCACCATCGGTGAGGCTAGAGTTCATCACGCACCTTGCAGTAAGTCACAGAGCGAAAGATACATAGCCTACGATATCAGTTATAGGTGTTCCCTAAAAATTGATATCACTGAAGATATTTCCACAGAGAAAGGCAATCACAGATGCAATGAACAGATTTATGGTTCACCCATGGACAGGTGTGAGAATTGTGTACATTAGGAAATTGGGTTTAAGAGAGAGATACAAACACAGGTGAAATACAAAATCACCAAAGGCCTACGGAATACCAAGAGAAGAGTACTCAACATTATGTCATAAGCTACATGGGAAAAGGATCCAAAGAAGACTAGATACATGTTTATGTGTAAAAGAGCCACATCTTTCACACCTACAACAAGCAAAACATTGTAATCAAACTTGCTGTGAGAAACAATAAACATTGAATTAAAAAACGAACAAGTCAGTCGTGAGGCACAAACATAAGGGGCTTTTTCCTGGCACAGTCCATTCTAATTGACAACCTAGAATACGACTTCCACGGAGGCTCTGTTGCCCGAGTAACCAGGTTTGGTAAAGGAGACCTGCTGCCGCCTTGTGGCCGTTTCTCAAAACAGCAGCTTTAAACCCAGTGCTAATGGTCACTTGATATTCAAAATCATTGCAGGCCTATAAATGACACCTGCCCTCAAAAACCATTCGTGGGTCGTCCATCGAGGGAAAAAACTCAAAAGACGTGCACATTTCAAAACGACAATTTCAAGAGGCACATTTTGTGCACATTTTGTCTTCTCTTTCTTTCTTTCTCTTGTGATAAATAAAAGGGCATGGAAAAATGCTCAACATCAGGAATTAATAAAGCCATGCAAATACAGTCGACAGAAACGTTCACCCACCGCCGTCAGAATGATCATCAGCCACAGAGTCTACAAAGAATAAATGCTCAAGCTGTTTTAGAGAACTCTGTGCCCTCTAGCGGCCGCTGGGACGTTACCTGGGAACAGCTAGTAGTGAGAACACCGTGGAGGTGCGTTGAAAGGTAAAAATTGAGCTAACCTGTAATCGGGTAGGCCCACTGATGGGCCTATCTCCCGAGTAGACCAAAATCAAAAAGACACAGGCTGGCCATCCTGCGCTGCAGCAACATGTACCATCGCCAAGACTTGGAAGAAACCCAAATGTCCATCAACAGAACAATGCACCAAGAAGAAGGTTGCCCATGTGCACAATGGAACATGAGCCACGGAAGAGCATGCAACAGTGCCGCTGGCACCACCGTAGAAGGATCTAGAGATACCCACCCAAAAGGAAGTACGAAAGAAACCGAAATAGAAATATCCTATGACATCACTTATAGCTGTTACTTCAACATTGATACCCATGAAGTCATTTCCAAGAGAAGGCCGTGCATAGATGCAGAAAACCAACTATGCTTAACCAAGTGGAAAGGTGTAAGGAATGTATGAATTTGGATATGGGGGTTTACAGACATGTACTGATACATATGAAATATATAATCACAAAATACCTAAGGAATACCAAGAGAGGTCGACTCAACACTCTGTAATAACCTACACGGGAAAGGATCCAAAGATGAATAGATTGATACATACATATGATGAACCAGATGCAGTACACCTAGAACACACACCACATTTTTATCCAATTGGCTGTGATACTAGATAACAATTAAATTTTAAAAAACACACAAGAAGTAAGGAGATATAAGCTCTTGGGGGTTTGCCCTGACACACTGCACTCTCATTTGCAGCCTACTAACACAATTTCCAGGAAGCCTCTGTTGCAGGAAAACCCAGAGTTGGAAATGGAGAAATGCTGCCGCCTTGTGGCCGTTTCCAGCAAGAGCAGCTTCAAACGCATAGCTATGGGTCACTTAACATTCACAAGGACTCAGGCCTCTAAAAGACACCTGCCCTCAAAAAAAAAAATGTCCTGAGCTCGGCAGTGGTGAAAAAAATTCAAAGCAGGCAAATGTGTCAAAGAGATAGTATGAAGAGGTAAGTTTTACTCACTCTTTATCAAAAAAAGCAAAATGGAGAAAAGCTCAACCTCAGGAATGATCAGACTCCTCTAAGCTACAAAAAGCTTTCAGCTCACCCAAGTTAACTACCGTCAGCCAAAAGACTACAAACAATAAATGCTGAAGGGGTTTTAGAGAACTCTGTTCCCTCTGTCTGCGGAGGACATGTGTAGTTGTAACAGCCAATAATGAGAACAGAAAGGAGCTGCGTTTTCAATTAAAAATTGAGCCACCCTTCCATCCAGAACACCCACAGCCGAGCCTCTCACCTGAGAAGACAGGCTGCAAGAGCTGCACTCCACGAGTTTTCACAGTAGCCAAGACACCGAAGCAACCCAAATGTCCATCAACAGA
Organism: Kogia breviceps; assembly: GCF_026419965.1. NCBI lineage: Eukaryota > Metazoa > Chordata > Mammalia > Artiodactyla > Physeteridae > Kogia > Kogia breviceps. Next base: position 129,327,459 of record NC_081312.1, on the reverse strand, counting down.
TGAATGGATAAGAAGAGCTGGTCCGTGGACACAGTGGACTATTAGCCATGGAAAACAAGGAAACACTGCTCTTTGAGGCACCCGAGATGAGCCTAGAGATCATCACAGAACATGAGTTAAGTCGGAAAGCAAAAGGCATACCGTATGACATCACCTATAGGCGTTATCTAACAGCTGACACAAATGAACATATTTCCACAAAGAAAGACACTCACACACTTAGAAAACAAACTAAGCTGATGTAAAATGAAAGGTGGGGGGAATGGATAAATTAAGATTAGTGTCACCATATGTGTACAAATACATATTAAATATATATATCAAACAGACCGACCATATAGCAAGGGAGGTCACCAGAACACTCTGCAATAATTTACATGGGAAGAGGATCTGTACAAGAATATATATATATATATATATATATATATATAAAACGTACAAATGAACCAGATTCTGTACATATAGGACCAACAGTATTCTAATCATTACCCCGATTTAAACAAATTAAAAGAGCGAACAAGAAGTAATGTGACATACACTTCTGGGGTTTTTTCCTGGCACATTCCATTCTAATTGACAACCTGGGAACAGGACTTCCAGAAGGCTCTGCTGCCCTAGTAACCAGATGTGGGAATGTAGCAATGCTGACGCCTTGTGGCCGTTTCCCACAGCAGCAGCTTTAAAGTCAGTGCTAATGGTCACTCAATATTCACACCCATTGCAGGCTTGTAAATGACACCTGCCCTCCAAAACAAAATCCTGGGGTCGAAAATCGACCAAAAAAGTCGAAAGAGGGCAACCTTCCAAGAAGACAATTTCGAGAGGTTTATTGTACTCACGGGTTTTTTTTCTGTTTTTGTTTAACAGAATAAAAAAAGGCGTGGAAAAATGCTGAACCTTAGGAATTATTACACACGAAAATACACGTTACAAAAACCTATCATGTCACACGACTCAGCATGGCCAGCAGCAAAACTTCTGCAAACAAGAAATGCTGACGGGGTGGTGAAGAAATGCGTACCCTCGGTTCTAAGTGGGACGTGGTAAGAGCCCCTAAGGAAAACACAGTGGAGTTGCCTGGAAAGGGTCAACATTGAGCGACCGTTCAATCAAGCATAGCCACTGCTGGGCCTATCACCTGAGAGAATGAGAATCAAAAAGACACGGGCTGGCAATCCTGCAATCCAGCAATGTTTACCATAGCCAACACTTGGAAGCAATGAAAATGCCCAGCCACAGAGGAATGCAGAAAGGAGCAGTGGTCCATGGACACAATGGAAGAGTACTCCAGTGAAAAGTAGAAATTCCATTTTAAAAACAGATATAAGTAAGGAGACATCAGCTTTGGGGGGTTTCTCCAGACACATCCCACCGTCATTGATAACCGAGGAACACCACTGGCAGGAAGGTCTGCTTCACTAGTTACCAGAGTGGGAAACGCAGAAATGCTGCAGCCCTCTGGCCGTTACGTGCAACGGCAGCTTGAAAACCCGTGCTAATGGTCACTTCGTGTGCACAAGTCCTGGAGGGCTGTCAATGAAACCTGCCCTCAAAATGTCTTGAGGGAGGTAGTGGCCAAAATATTTCAAAAGGTGGCACATACTTCAAGAAAAGAATGTGATGAGGTAAGCTACACACACAGTTTGAAGAAAAAAGGACATCCCTGAAAGCTCAATTTCAAGGCTTTATGAGACGCATGCAAATCCAACCACAGCGGTATCGGCTCACACCAGTCAGAAGAACCATCAGCAACAAAACTACCAACAGTTCATGCTGAAGGGGTTGTGGAGAAGTGCATACCCTCTAGGTTAAGTGGGGCTTTGCCGCCAGCCGCGGCGGGTCCTCAAATTGTAGCAACAACCGACGAGAGGGGGTAGGGAACTGAACGCACCAAGGTATGGGATCAGAAGGGCACAAGCAACTGACGCTTGCAAGGCAAGTTTAATAACAAAGCCTAGCCGTATATATACCCCTAAAGCAGGGACTTTGCTTCGTCACGCCTTATCGGCATCAGCTGGTTGGTTGGCTTCTCGGCTCAGTCACACCTTATCAGCATCAGCTGGTTGGTTGGCTGCTCGGCTTCTCCCTCAAAGGCACCAATTTCCCCTCCACGGTTGCTTTTCCTAGCTTTAGGGAACAACCAGGGACTCCCAGTAACTGAGCAGGTCCCTGGAGCGATTTGGCCAAAGGCCATCTCCTTTTGTATGTTCATACCATAAAGTCCAGGATGCATACCAAGGAGAGTACAGTCGGGCCCTGAGGCTTAGGAGGGTCTTAGTGGCGCCTTCCTCAGAGGGCAATGCTCGCCACAGGACTTCACCTGGTAAGAGGCACTAATGGGAACAGAATGGAGGTGCCTTTACAAGGTAAACATTGAGTTACGATATGATCCGGCAGGCCCACTCGTGGGCCTATAACCTAAGAAAGAAGACAGAAGTGGAAAGACACAGGCAGGCAAATCTGCATTGCAGGAGTATTACAATAGCCAGGACATGGAAGCAAGCAGAAAGTCCATCAACAGATGAGTGGACAAAGAAGAACAGGGACCTGAACAGATGGAATATTAGCCAAGGAACAAAAGGAAACAATGCCATCAACAGCACCATCGGTGAGGCTAGAGTTCATCACGCACCTTGCAGTAAGTCACAGAGCGAAAGATACATAGCCTACGATATCAGTTATAGGTGTTCCCTAAAAATTGATATCACTGAAGATATTTCCACAGAGAAAGGCAATCACAGATGCAATGAACAGATTTATGGTTCACCCATGGACAGGTGTGAGAATTGTGTACATTAGGAAATTGGGTTTAAGAGAGAGATACAAACACAGGTGAAATACAAAATCACCAAAGGCCTACGGAATACCAAGAGAAGAGTACTCAACATTATGTCATAAGCTACATGGGAAAAGGATCCAAAGAAGACTAGATACATGTTTATGTGTAAAAGAGCCACATCTTTCACACCTACAACAAGCAAAACATTGTAATCAAACTTGCTGTGAGAAACAATAAACATTGAATTAAAAAACGAACAAGTCAGTCGTGAGGCACAAACATAAGGGGCTTTTTCCTGGCACAGTCCATTCTAATTGACAACCTAGAATACGACTTCCACGGAGGCTCTGTTGCCCGAGTAACCAGGTTTGGTAAAGGAGACCTGCTGCCGCCTTGTGGCCGTTTCTCAAAACAGCAGCTTTGGGCTTCCCTGGTGGCGCAGTGGTTGAGAGTCCGCCTGCCGATGCGGGGGTCACGGGTTCGTGCCCTGGTCCGGGAGGATCCCACGTGCCGCGGAGCGGCTGGGCCCGTGAGCCATGGCCGCTGGGCCTGCGCGTCCGGAGCCTGTGCTCCGCAGCGGGAGAGGCCACAGCAGTGAGAGGCCCGCGTACCGCAAAAAAAAAAAAAAAAAAAAAAAAAAAAAAAAAAAAAAAAAAAAAAAAAAAAAAACAGCAGCTTTAAACCCAGTGCTAATGGTCACTTGATATTCAAAATCATTGCAGGCCTATAAATGACACCTGCCCTCAAAAACCATTCGTGGGTCGTCCATCGAGGGAAAAAACTCAAAAGACGTGCACATTTCAAAACGACAATTTCAAGAGGCATATTTTGTGCACATTTTGTCTCCTCTTTCTTTCTTTCTCTTGTGATAAATAAAAGGGCATGGAAAAATGCTCAACATCAGGAATTAATAAAGCCATGCAAATACAGTCGACAGAAACGTTCACCCACCGCCGTCAGAATGATCATCAGCCACAGAGTCTACAAAGAATAAATGCTCAAGCTGTTTTAGAGAACTCTGTGCCCTCTAGCGGCCGCTGGGACGTTACCTGGGAACAGCTAGTAGTGAGAACAACGTGGAGGTGCGTTGAAAGGTAAAAATTGAGCTAACCTGTAATCGGGTAGGCCCACTGATGGGCCTATCTCCCGAGTAGACCAAAATCAAAAAGACACAGGCTGGCCATCCTGCGCTGCAGCAACATGTACCATCGCCAAGACTTGGAAGAAACCCAAATGTCCATCAACAGAACAATGCACCAAGAAGAAGGGGGCCCATGCGCACAATGGAACATGAGCCACGGAAGAGCATGCAACAGTGCCGCTGGCACCACCGTAGAAGGATCTAGAGATACCCACCCAAAAGGAAGTACGAAAGAAACCGAAATAGAAATATCCTATGACATCACTTATAGCTGTTACTTCAACATTGATACCCATGAAGTCATTTCCAAGAGAAGGCCGTGCATAGATGCAGAAAACCAACTATGCTTAGCCAAGTGGAAAGGTGTAAGGAATGTATGAATTTGGATATGGGGGTTTACAGACATGTACTGATACATATGAAATATATAATCACAAAATACCTAAGGAATACCAAGAGAGGTCGACTCAACACTCTGTAATAACCTACACGGGAAAGGATCCAAAGATGAATAGATTGATACATACATATGATGAACCAGATGCAGTACACCTAGAACACACACCACATTTTTATCCAATTGGCTGTGATACTAGATAACAATTAAATTTTAAAAAACACACAAGAAGTAAGGAGATATAAGCTCTTGGGGGTTTGCCCTGACACACTGCACTCTCATTTGCAGCCTACTAACACAATTTCCAGGAAGCCTCTGTTGCAGGAAAACCCAGAGTTGGAAATGGAGAAATGCTGCCGCCTTGTGGCCGTTTCCCGCAAGAGCAGCTTCAAACGCATAGCTATGGGTCACTTAACATTCACAAGGACTCAGGCCTCTAAAAGACACCTGCCCTCAAAAAAAAAAATGTCCTGAGCTCGGCAGTGGTGAAAAAAATTCAAAGCAGGCAAATGTGTCAAAGAGATAGTATGAAGAGGTAAGTTTTACTCACTCTTTATCAAAAAAAGCAAAATGGAGAAAAGCTCAACCTCAGGAATGATCAGACTCCTCTAAGCTACAAAAAGCTTTCAGCTCACCCAAGTTAACTACCGTCAGCCAAAAGACTACAAACAATAAATGCTGAAGGGGTTTTAGAGAACTCTGTTCCCTCTGTCTGCGGAGGACATGTGTAGTTGTAACAGCCAATAATGAGAACAGAAAGGAGCTGCGTTTTCAATTAAAAATTGAGCCACCCTTCCATCCAGAACACCCACAGCCGAGCCTCTCACCTGAGAAGACAGGCTGCAAGAGCTGCACTCCACGAGTTTTCACAGTAGCCAAGACACCGAAGCAACCCAAATGTCCATCAACAGATGAATGGATAAGAAGAGCTGGTCCGTGGACACAGTGGACTATTAGCCATGGAAAACAAGGAAACACTGCTCTTTGAGGCACCCGAGATGAGCCTAGAGATCATCACAGAACATGAGTTAAGTCGGAAAGCAAAAGGCATACCGTATGACATCACCTATAGGCGTTATCTAACAGCTGACACAAATGAACATATTTCCACAAAGAAAGACACTCACACACTTAGAAAACAAACTAAGCTTAAGTAAAATGAAAGGTGGGGGGAATGGATAAATTAAGATTAGTGTCACCATATGTGTACAAATACGTATTAAATATATATATCAAACAGACCGACCATATAGCAAGGGAGGTCACCAGAACACTCTGCAATAATTTACATGGGAAGAGGATCTGTACAAGAATATATATATATATATATATATATATATATATATATATATATATATATATATATATATAAAACGTACAAATGAACCAGATTCTGTACATATAGGACCAACAGTATTCTAATCATTACCCCGATTTAAACAAATTAAAAGAGCGAACAAGAAGTAATGTGAAATACACTTCTGGGGTTTTTTCCTGGCACATTCCATTCTAATTGACAACCTGGGAACAGGACTTCCAGAAGGCTCTGCTGCCCTAGTAACCAGATGTGGGAATGTAGCAATGCTGACGCCTTGTGGCCGTTTCCCACAGCAGCAGCTTTAAAGTCAGTGCTAATGGTCACTCAATATTCACACCCATTGCAGGCTTGTAAATGACACCTGCCCTCCAAAACAAAATCCTGGGGTCGAAAATCGACCAAAAAAGTCGAAAGAGGGCAACCTTCCAAGAAGACAATTTCGAGAGGTTTATTGTACTCACGGTTTTTTTTTCTGTTTTTGTTTAACAGAATAAAAAAAGGCGTGGAAAAATGCTGAACCTTAGGAATTATTAGACACGAAAATACACGTTACAAAAACCTATCATGTCACACGACTCAGCATGGCCAGCAGCAAAACTTCTGCAAACAAGAAATGCTGACGGGGTGGTGAAGAAATGCGTACCCTCGGTTCTAAGTGGGACGTGGTAAGAGCCCCTAAGGAAAACACAGTGGAGTTGCCTGGAAAGGGTCAACATTGAGCGACCGTTCAATCAAGCATAGCCACTGCTGGGTCTATCACCTGAGAGAATGAGAATCAAAAAGACACGGGCTGGCAATCCTGCAATCCAGCAATGTTTACCATAGCCAACACTTGGAAGCAATGAAAATGCCCAGCCACAGAGGAATGCAGAAAGGAGCAGTGGTCCATGGACACAATGGAAGAGTACTCCAGTGAAAAGTAGAAATTCCATTTTAAAAACAGATATAAGTAAGGAGACATCAGCTTTGGGGGGTTTCTCCAGACACATCCCACCGTCATTGATAACCGAGGAACACCACTGGCAGGAAGGTCTGCTTCACTAGTTACCAGAGTGGGAAACGCAGAAATGCTGCAGCCCTCTGGCCGTTACGTGCAACGGCAGCTTGAAAACCGGTGCTAATGGTCACTTCGTGTGCACAAGTCCTGGAGGGCTGTCAATGAAACCTGCCCTCAAAATGTCTTGAGGAAGGTAGTGGCCAAAATATTTCAAAAGGTGGCACATACTTCAAGAAAAGAATGTGATGAGGTAAGCTACACACACAGTTTGAAGAAAAAAGGACATCCCTGAAAGCTCAATTTCAAGGCTTTATGAGACGCATGCAAATCCAACCACAGAGGTATGGGCTCACACCAGTCAGAAGAACCATCAGCAACAAAACTACCAACAGTTCATGCTGAAGGGGTTGTGGAGAAGTGCATACCCTCTAGGTTAAGTGGGGCTTTGCCGCCAGCCGCGGCGGGTCCTCAAAGTGTAGCAACAACCGACGAGAGGGGGTAGGGAACTGAACGCACCAAGGTATGGGATCAGAAGGGCACAAGCAACTGACGCTTGCAAGGCAAGTTTAATAACAAAGCCTAGCCGTATATATACCCCTAAAGCAGGGACTTTGCTTCGTCACGCCTTATCGGCATCAGCTGGTTGGTTGGCTTCTCGGCTCAGTCACACCTTATCAGCATCAGCTGGTTGGTTGGCTGCTCGGCTTCTCCCTCAAAGGCACCAATTTCCCCTCCAGGGTTGCTTTTCCTAGCTTTAGGGAACAACCAGGGACTCCCAGTAACTGAGCAGGTCCCTGGAGCGATTTGGCCAAAGGCCATCTCCTTTTGTATGTTCATACCATAAAGTCCAGGATGCATACCAAGGAGAGTACAGTCGGGCCCTGAGGCTTAGGAGGGTCTTAGTGGCGCCTTCCTCAGAGGGCAATGCTCGCCACAGGACTTCACCTGGTAAGAGGCACTAATGGGAACAGAATGGAGGTGCCTTTACAAGGTAAACACTGAGTTACGATATGATCCAGCAGGCCCACTCGTGGGCCTATAACCTAAGAAAGAAGACAGAAGTGGAAAGACACAGGCAGGCAAATCTGCATTGCAGGAGTATTACAATAGCCAGGACATGGAAGCAAGCAGAAAGTCCATCAACAGATGAGTGGACAAAGAAGAACAGGGACCTGAACAGATGGAATATTAGCCAAGGAACAAAAGGAAACAATGCCATCAACGGCACCATCGGTGAGGCTAGAGTTCATCACGCACCTTGCAGTAAGTCACAGAGCGAAAGATACATAGCCTACGATATCAGTTATAGGTGTTCCCTAAAAATTGATATCACTGAAGATATTTCCACAGAGAAAGGCAATCACAGATGCAATGAACAGATTTATGGTTCACCCATGGACAGGTGTGAGAATTGTGTACATTAGGAAATTGGGTTTAAGAGAGAGATACAAACACAGGTGAAATACAAAATCACCAAAGGCCTACGGAATACCAAGAGAAGAGTACTCAACATTATGTCATAAGCTACATGGGAAAAGGATCCAAAGAAGACTAGATACATGTTTATGTGTAAAAGAGCCACATCTTTCACACCTACAACAAGCAAAACATTGTAATCAAACTTGCTGTGAGAAACAATAAACATTGAATTAAAAAACGAACAAGTCAGTCGTGAGGCACAAACATAAGGGGCTTTTTCCTGGCACAGTCCATTCTAATTGACAACCTAGAATACGACTTCCACGGAGGCTCTGTTGCCCGAGTAACCAGGTTTGGTAAAGGAGACCTGCTGCCGCCTTGTGGCCGTTTCTCAAAACAGCAGCTTTAAACCCAGTGCTAATGGTCACTTGATATTCAAAATCATTGCAGGCCTATAAATGACACCTGCCCTCAAAAACCATTCGTGGGTCGTCCATCGAGGGAAAAAACTCAAAAGACGTGCACATTTCAAAACGACAATTTCAAGAGGCACATTTTGTGCACATTTTGTCTTCTCTTTCTTTCTTTCTCTTGTGATAAATAAAAGGGCATGGAAAAATGCTCAACATCAGGAATTAATAAAGCCATGCAAATACAGTCGACAGAAACGTTCACCCACCGCCGTCAGAATGATCATCAGCCACAGAGTCTACAAAGAATAAATGCTCAAGCTGTTTTAGAGAACTCTGTGCCCTCTAGCGGCCGCTGGGACGTTACCTGGGAACAGCTAGTAGTGAGAACACCGTGGAGGTGCGTTGAAAGGTAAAAATTGAGCTAACCTGTAATCGGGTAGGCCCACTGATGGGCCTATCTCCCGAGTAGACCAAAATCAAAAAGACACAGGCTGGCCATCCTGCGCTGCAGCAACATGTACCATCGCCAAGACTTGGAAGAAACCCAAATGTCCATCAACAGAACAATGCACCAAGAAGAAGGTTGCCCATGTGCACAATGGAACATGAGCCACGGAAGAGCATGCAACAGTGCCGCTGGCACCACCGTAGAAGGATCTAGAGATACCCACCCAAAAGGAAGTATGAAAGAAACCGAAATAGAAATATCCTATGACATCACTTATAGCTTTTACTTCAACATTGATACCCATGAAGTCATTTCCAAGAGAAGGCCGTGCATAGATGCAGAAAACCAACTATGCTTAACCAAGTGGAAAGGTGTAAGGAATGTATGAATTTGGATATGGGGGTTTACAGACATGTACTGATACATATGAAATATATAATCACAAAATACCTAAGGAATACCAAGAGAGGTCGACTCAACACTCTGTAATAACCTACACGGGAAAGGATCCAAAGATGAATAGATTGATACATACATATGATGAACCAGATGCAGTACACCTAGAACACACACCACATTTTTATCCAATTGGCTGTGATACTAGATAACAATTAAATTTTAAAAAACACACAAGAAGTAAGGAGATATAAGCTCTTGGGGGTTTGCCCTGACACACTGCACTCTCATTTGCAGCCTACTAACACAATTTCCAGGAAGCCTCTGTTGCAGGAAAACCCAGAGTTGGAAATGGAGAAATGCTGCCGCCTTGTGGCCGTTTCCAGCAAGAGCAGCTTCAAACGCATAGCTATGGGTCACTTAACATTCACAAGGACTCAGGCCTCTAAAAGACACCTGCCCTCAAAAAAAAAAATGTCCTGAGCTCGGCAGTGGTGAAAAAAATTCAAAGCAGGCAAATGTGTCAAAGAGATAGTATGAAGAGGTAAGTTTTACTCACTCTTTATCAAAAAAAGCAAAATGGAGAAAAGCTCAACCTCAGGAATGATCAGACTCCTCTAAGCTACAAAAAGCTTTCAGCTCACCCAAGTTAACTACCGTCAGCCAAAAGACTACAAACAATAAATGCTGAAGGGGTTTTAGAGAACTCTGTTCCCTCTGTCTGCGGAGGACATGTGTAGTTGTAACAGCCAATAATGAGAACAGAAAGGAGCTGCGTTTTCAATTAAAAATTGAGCCACCCTTCCATCCAGAACACCCACAGCCGAGCCTCTCACCTGAGAAGACAGGCTGCAAGAGCTGCACTCCACGAGTTTTCACAGTAGCCAAGACACCGAAGCAACCCAAATGTCCATCAACAGATGAATGGATAAGAAGAGCTGGTCCGTGGACACAGTGGACTATTAGCCATGGAAAACAAGGAAACACTGCTCTTTGAGGCACCCGAGATGAGCCTAGAGATCATCACAGAACATGAGTTAAGTCGGAAAGCAAAAGGCATACCGTATGACATCACCTATAGGCGTTATCTAACAGCTGACACAAATGAACATATTTCCACAAAGAAAGACACTCACACACTTAGAAAACAAACTAAGCTGATGTAAAATGAAAGGTGGGGGGAATGGATAAATTAAGATTAGTGTCACCATATGTGTACAAATACATATTAAATATATATATCAAACAGACCGACCATATAGCAAGGGAGGTCACCAGAACACTCTGCAATAATTTACATGGGAAGAGGATCTGTACAAGAATATATATATATATATATATATATATATATATATATATATATATATATATATAAAACGTACAAATGAACCAGATTCTGTACATATAGGACCAACAGTATTCTAATCATTACCCCGATTTAAACAAATTAAAAGAGCGAACAAGAAGTAATGTGACATACACTTCTGGGGTTTTTTCCTGGCACATTCCATTCTAATTGACAACCTGGGAACAGGACTTCCAGAAGGCTCTGCTGCCCTAGTAACCAGATGTGGGAATGTAGCAATGCTGACGCCTTGTGGCCGTTTCCCACAGCAGCAGCTTTAAAGTCAGTGCTAATGGTCACTCAATATTCACACCCATTGCAGGCTTGTAAATGACACCTGCCCTCCAAAACAAAATCCTGGGGTCGAAAATCGACCAAAAAAGTCGAAAGAGGGCAACCTTCCAAGAAGACAATTTCGAGAGGTTTATTGTACTCACGGGTTTTTTTTCTGTTTTTGTTTAACAGAATAAAAAAAGGCGTGGAAAAATGCTGAACCTTAGGAATTATTACACACGAAAATACACGTTACAAAAACCTATCATGTCACACGACTCAGCATGGCCAGCAGCAAAACTTCTGCAAACAAGAAATGCTGACGGGGTGGTGAAGAAATGCGTACCCTCGGTTCTAAGTGGGACGTGGTAAGAGCCCCTAAGGAAAACACAGTGGAGTTGCCTGGAAAGGGTCAACATTGAGCGACCGTTCAATCAAGCATAGCCACTGCTGGGCCTATCACCTGAGAGAATGAGAATCAAAAAGACACGGGCTGGCAATCCTGCAATCCAGCAATGTTTACCATAGCCAACACTTGGAAGCAATGAAAATGCCCAGCCACAGAGGAATGCAGAAAGGAGCAGTGGTCCATGGACACAATGGAAGAGTACTCCAGTGAAAAGTAGAAATTCCATTTTAAAAACAGATATAAGTAAGGAGACATCAGCTTTGGGGGGTTTCTCCAGACACATCCCACCGTCATTGATAACCGAGGAACACCACTGGCAGGAAGGTCTGCTTCACTAGTTACCAGAGTGGGAAACGCAGAAATGCTGCAGCCCTCTGGCCGTTACGTGCAACGGCAGCTTGAAAACCCGTGCTAATGGTCACTTCGTGTGCACAAGTCCTGGAGGGCTGTCAATGAAACCTGCCCTCAAAATGTCTTGAGGGAGGTAGTGGCCAAAATATTTCAAAAGGTGGCACATACTTCAAGAAAAGAATGTGATGAGGTAAGCTACACACACAGTTTGAAGAAAAAAGGACATCCCTGAAAGCTCAATTTCAAGGCTTTATGAGACGCATGCAAATCCAACCACAGAGGTATGGGCTCACACCAGTCAGAAGAACCATCAGCAACAAAACTACCAACAGTTCATGCTGAAGGGGTTGTGGAGAAGTGCATACCCTCTAGGTTAAGTGGGGCTTTGCCGCCAGCCGCGGCGGGTCCTCAAAGTGTAGCAACAACCGACGAGAGGGGGTAGGGAACTGAACGCACCAAGGTATGGGATCAGAAGGGCACAAGCAACTGACGCTTGCAAGGCAAGTTTAATAACAAAGCCTAGCCGTATATATACCCCTAAAGCAGGGAATTTGCTTCGTCACGCCTTATCGGCATCAGCTGGTTGGTTGGCTTCTCGGCTCAGTCACACCTTATCAGCATCAGCTGGTTGGTTGGCTGCTCGGCTTCTCCCTCAAAGGCACCAATTTCCCCTCCAGGGTTGCTTTTCCTAGCTTTAGGGAACAACCAGGGACTCCCAGTAACTGAGCAGGTCCCTGGAGCGATTTGGCCAAAGGCCATCTCCTTTTGTATGTTCATACCATAAAGTCCAGGATGCATACCAAGGAGAGTACAGTCGGGCCCTGAGGCTTAGGAGGGTCTTAGTGGCGCCTTCCTCAGAGGGCAATGCTCGCCACAGGACTTCACCTGGTAAGAGGCACTAATGGGAACAGAATGGAGGTGCCTTTACAAGGTAAACACTGAGTTACGATATGATCCGGCAGGCCCACTCGTGGGCCTATAACCTAAGAAAGAAGACAGAAGTGGAAAGACACAGGCAGGCAAATCTGCATTGCAGGAGTATTACAATAGCCAGGACATGGAAGCAAGCAGAAAGTCCATCAACAGATGAGTGGACAAAGAAGAACAGGGACCTGAACAGATGGAATATTAGCCAAGGAACAAAAGGAAACAATGCCATCAACGGCACCATCGGTGAGGCTAGAGTTCATCACGCACCTTGCAGTAAGTCACAGAGCGAAAGATACATAGCCTACGATATCAGTTATAGGTGTTCCCTAAAAATTGATATCACTGAAGATATTTCCACAGAGAAAGGCAATCACAGATGCAATAAACAGATTTATGGTTCACCCATGGACAGGTGTGAGAATTGTGTACATTAGGAAATTGGGTTTAAGAGAGAGATACAAACACAGGTGAAATACAAAATCACCAAAGGCCCACGGAATACCAAGAGAAGAGTACTCAACATTGTGTCATAAGCTACATGGGAAAAGGATCGAAAGAAGACTAGATACATGTTTATGTGTAAAAGAGCCACATCTTTCACACCTACAACAAGCAAAACATTGTAATCAAACTTGCTGTGAGAAACAATAAACATTGAATTAAAAAACGAACAAGTCAGTCGTGAGGCACAAACATAAGGGGCTTTTTCCTGGCACAGTCCATTCTAATTGACAACGGAGAATACGACTTCCACGGAGGCTCTGTTGCCCGAGTAACCAGGTTTGGTAAAGGAGACCTGCTGCCTCCTTGTGGCCGTTTCTCAAAACAGCAGCTTTAAACCCAGTGCTAATGGTCACTTGATATTCAAAATCATTGCAGGCCTATAAATGACACCTGCCCTCAAAAACGATTCTTGGGTCGTCCATCGAGGGTAACAACTCAAAAGACGTGCACATTTCAAAACGACAATTTCAAGAGGCATATTTTGTGCACATTTTGTCTTCTCTTTCTTTCTTTCTCTTGTGATAAATAAAAGGGCATGGAAAAATGCTCAACATCAGGGATTAATAAAGCCATGCAAATCCAGTCGACAGAAACGTTCACCCACCGTCGTCAGAATGATCATCAGCCACAGAGTCTACAAAGAATAAATGCTCAAGGTGTTTTAGAGAACTCTGTGCCCTCTAGCGGCCGCTGGGACGTAACCTGGGAACAGCTAGTAGTGAGAACAAAGTGGAGGTGCGTTGAAAGGTAAAAATTGAGCTAACCTGTAATCGGGTAGGCCCACTGATGGGCCTATCTCCCGAGTAGACCAAAATCAAAAAGACACAGGCTGGCCATCCTGCACTGCAGCAACATGTACCATAGCCAAGACTTGGAAGAAACCCAAATGTCCATCAACAGAACAATGCACCAAGAAGAAAGGGGCCCATGTGCACAATGGAACATGAGCCACGGAAGAGCATGCAACAGTGCCGCTGGCACCACCGTAGAAGGATCTAGAGATACCCACCCAAAAGGAAGTACGAAAGAAACCGAAATAGAAATATCCTATGACATCACTTATAGCTGTTACTTCAACATTGATACCCATGAAGTCATTTCCAAGAGAAGGCCGTGCATAGATGCAGAAAACCAACTATGCTTAACCAAGTGGAAAGGTGTAAGGAATGTATGAATTTGGATATGGGGGTTTACAGACATGTACTGATACATATGAAATATATAATCACAAAATACCTAAGGAATACCAAGAGAGGTCGACTCAACACTCTGTAATAACCTACACGGGAAAGGATCCAAAGATGAATAGATTGATACATACATATGATGAACCAGATGCAGTACACCTAGAACACACACCACATTTTTATCCAATTGGCTGTGATACTAGATAACAATTAAATTTTAAAAAACACACAAGAAGTAAGGAGATATAAGCTCTTGGGGGTTTGCCCTGACACACTGCACTCTCATTTGCAGCCTACTAACACAATTTCCAGGAAGCCTCTGTTGCAGGAAAACCCAGAGTTGGAAATGGAGAAATGCTGCCGCCTTGTGGCCGTTGCCCGCAAGAGCGGCTTCAAACGCATAGCTATGGGTCACTTAACATTCACAAGGACTCAGGCCTCTAAAAGACACCTGCCCTCAAAAAAAAAAAAATGTCCTGAGCTCGGCCGTGGCCAAAAAAATTCAAAGCAGGCAAATGTGTCAAAGAGATAGTATGATAGAGGTAAGTTTTACTCACTCTTTATCAAAAAAAGCAAAATGGAGAAAAGCTCAACCTCAGGAATGATCAGACTCCTCTAAGCTACAAAAAGCTTTCAGCTCACCCAAGTTAACTACCGTCAGCCAAAAGACTACAAACAATAAATGCTGAAGGGGTTTTAGAGAACTCTGTTCCCTCTGTCTGCGGAGGACATGTCTAGTTGTAACAGCCAATAATGAGAACAGAAAGGAGCTGCGTTTTCAATTAAAAATTGAGCCACCCTTCCATCCAGAACACCCACAGCCGAGCCTCTCACCTGAGAAGACGGGCTGCAAGAGCTGCACTCCACGAGTTTTCACAGTAGCCAAGACACCGAAGCAACCCAAATGTCCATCAACAGATGAATGGATAAGAAGAGCTGGTCCGTGGACACAGTGGACTATTAGCCATGGAAAACAAGGAAACACTGCTCTTTGAGGCACCCGAGATGAGCCTAGAGATCATCACAGAACATGAGTTAAGTCGGAAAGCAAAAGGCATACCGTATGACATCACCTATAGGCGTTATCTAACAGCTGACACAAATGAACATATTTCCACAAAGAAAGACACTCACACACTTAGAAAACAAACTAAGCTTAAGTAAAATGAAAGGTGGGGGGAATGGATAAATTAAGATTAGTGTCACCATATGTGTACAAATACGTATTAAATATATATATCAAACAGACCGACCATATAGCAAGGGAGGTCACCAGAACACTTTGCAATAATTTACATGGGAAGAGGATCTGTACAAGAATATATATATATATATATATATATATATATATATATATATATATATATATATATATATATAAAACGTACAAATGAACCAGATTCTGTACATATAGGACCAACAGTATTCTAATCATTACCCCGATTTAAACAAATTAAAAGAGCGAACAAGAAGTAATGTGACATACACTTCTGGGGTTTTTTCCTGGCACATTCCATTCTAATTGACAACCTGGGAACAGGACTTCCAGAAGGCTCTGCTGCCCTAGTAACCAGATGTGGGAATGTAGCAATGCTGACGCCTTGTGGCCGTTTCCCACAGCAGCAGCTTTAAAGTCAGTGCTAATGGTCACTCAATATTCACACCCATTGCAGGCTTGTAAATGACACCTGCCCTCCAAAACAAAATCCTGGGGTCAAAAATCGACCAAAAAAGTCGAAAGAGGGCAACCTTCCAAGAAGACAATTTCGAGAGGTTTATTGTACTCACGGTTTTTTTTTTTCTGTTTTTGTTTAACAGAATAAAAAAAGGCGTGGAAAAATGCTGAACCTTAGGAATTATTAGACACGAAAATACACGTTACAAAAACCTATCATGTCACACGACTCAGCATGGCCAGCAGCAAAACTTCTGCAAACAAGAAATGCTGACGGGGTGGTGAAGAAATGCGTACCCTCGGTTCTAAGTGGGACGTGGTAAGAGCCCCTAAGGAAAACACAGTGGAGTTGCCTGGAAAGGGTCAACATTGAGCGACCGTTCAATCAAGCATAGCCACTGCTGGGCCTATCACCTGAGAGGATGAGAATCAAAAAGACACGGGCTGGCAATCCTGCAATCCAGCAATGTTTACCATAGCCAACACTTGGAAGCAATGAAAATGCCCAGCCACAGAGGAATGCAGAAAGGAGCAGTGGTCCATGGACACAATGGAAGAGTACTCCAGTGAAAAGTAGAAATTCCATTTTAAAAACAGATATAAGTAAGGAGACATCAGCTTTGGGGGGTTTCTCCAGACACATCCCACCGTCATTGATAACCGAGGAACACCACTGGCAGGAAGGTCTGCTTCACTAGTTACCAGAGTGGGAAACGCAGAAATGCTGCAGCCCTCTGGCCGTTACGTGCAACGGCAGCTTGAAAACCGGTGCTAATGGTCACTTCGTGTGCACAAGTCCTGGAAGGCTGTCAATGAAACCTGCCCTCAAAATGTCTTGAGGAAGGTAGTGGCCAAAATATTTCAAAAGGTGGCACATACTTCAAGAAAAGAATGTGATGAGGTAAGCTACACACACAGTTTGAAGAAAAAAGGACATCCCTGAAAGCTCAATTTCAAGGCTTTATGAGACGCATGCAAATCCAACCACAGAGGTATGGGCTCACACCAGTCAGAAGAACCATCAGCAACAAAACTACCAACAGTTCATGCTGAAGGGGTTGTGGAGAAGTGCATACCCTCTAGGTTAAGTGGGGCTTTGCCGCCAGCCGCGGCGGGTCCTCAAAGTGTAGCAACAACCGACGAGAGGGGGTAGGGAACTGAACGCACCAAGGTATGGGATCAGAAGGGCACAAGCAACTGACGCTTGCAAGGCAAGTTTAATAACAAAGCCTAGCCGTATATATACCCCTAAAGCAGGGAATTTGCTTCGTCACGCCTTATCGGCATCAGCTGGTTGGTTGGCTTCTCGGCTCAGTCACACCTTATCAGCATCAGCTGGTTGGTTGGCTGCTCGGCTTCTCCCTCAAAGGCACCAATTTCCCCTCCAGGGTTGCTTTTCCTAGCTTTAGGGAACAACCAGGGACTCCCAGTAACTGAGCAGGTCCCTGGAGCGATTTGGCCAAAGGCCATCTCCTTTTGTATGTTCATACCATAAAGTCCAGGATGCATACCAAGGAGAGTACAGTCGGGCCCTGAGGCTTAGGAGGGTCTTAGTGGCGCCTTCCTCAGAGGGCAATGCTCGCCACAGGACTTCACCTGGTAAGAGGCACTAATGGGAACAGAATGGAGGTGCCTTTACAAGGTAAACACTGAGTTACGATATGATCCGGCAGGCCCACTCGTGGGCCTATAACCTAAGAAAGAAGACAGAAGTGGAAAGACACAGGCAGGCAAATCTGCATTGCAGGAGTATTACAATAGCCAGGACATGGAAGCAAGCAGAAAGTCCATCAACAGATGAGTGGACAAAGAAGAACAGGGACCTGAACAGATGGAATATTAGCCAAGGAACAAAAGGAAACAATGCCATCAACAGCACCATCGGTGAGGCTAGAGTTCATCACGCACCTTGCAGTAAGTCACAGAGCGAAAGATACATAGCCTACGATATCAGTTATAGGTGTTCCCTAAAAATTGATATCACTGAAGATATTTCCACAGAGAAAGGCAATCACAGATGCAATGAACAGATTTATGGTTCACCCATGGACAGGTGTGAGAATTGTGTACATTAGGAAATTGGGTTTAAGAGAGAGATACAAACACAGGTGAAATACAAAATCACCAAAGGCCTACGGAATACCAAGAGAAGAGTACTCAACATTATGTCATAAGCTACATGGGAAAAGGATCCAAAGAAGACTAGATACATGTTTATGTGTAAAAGAGCCACATCTTTCACACCTACAACAAGCAAAACATTGTAATCAAACTTGCTGTGAGAAACAATAAACATTGAATTAAAAAACGAACAAGTCAGTCGTGAGGCACAAACATAAGGGGCTTTTTCCTGGCACAGTCCAGTCTAATTGACAACCTAGAATACGACTTCCACGGAGGCTCTGTTGCCCGAGTAACCAGGTTTGGTAAAGGAGACCTGCTGCCGCCTTGTGGCCGTTTCTCAAAACAGCAGCTTTAAACCCAGTGCTAATGGTCACTTGATATTCAAAATCATTGCAGGCCTATAAATGACACCTGCCCTCAAAAACCATTCGTGGGTCGTCCATCGAGGGAAAAAACTCAAAAGACGTGCACATTTCAAAACGACAATTTCAAGAGGCACATTTTGTGCACATTTTGTCTTCTCTTTCTTTCTTTCTCTTGTGATAAATAAAAGGGCATGGAAAAATGCTCAACATCAGGAATTAATAAAGCCATGCAAATACAGTCGACAGAAACGTTCACCCACCGCCGTCAGAATGATCATCAGCCACAGAGTCTACAAAGAATAAATGCTCAAGCTGTTTTAGAGAACTCTGTGCCCTCTAGCGGCCGCTGGGACGTTACCTGGGAACAGCTAGTAGTGAGAACAAAGTGGAGGTGCGTTGAAAGGTAAAAATTGAGCTAACCTGTAATCGGGTAGGCCCACTGATGGGCCTATCTCCCGAGTAGACCAAAATCAAAAAGACACAGGCTGGCCATCCTGCGCTGCAGCAACATGTACCATCGCCAAGACTTGGAAGAAACCCAAATGTCCATCAACAGAACAATGCACCAAGAAGAAGGTTGCCCATGTGCACAATGGAACATGAGCCACGGAAGAGCATGCAACAGTGCCGCTGGCACCACCGTAGAAGGATCTAGAGATACCCACCCAAAAGGAAGTACGAAAGAAACCGAAATAGAAATATCCTATGACATCACTTATAGCTGTTACTTCAACATTGATACCCATGAAGTCATTTCCAAGAGAAGGCCGTGCATAGATGCAGAAAACCAACTATGCTTAACCAAGTGGAAAGGTGTAAGGAATGTATGAATTTGGATATGGGGGTTTACAGACATGTACTGATACATATGAAATATATAATCACAAAATACCTAAGGAATACCAAGAGAGGTCGACTCAACACTCTGTAATAACCTACACGGGAAAGGATCCAAAGATGAATAGATTGATACATACATATGATGAACCAGATGCAGTACACCTAGAACACACACCACATTTTTATCCAATTGGCTGTGATACTAGATAACAATTAAATTTTAAAAAACACACAAGAAGTAAGGAGATATAAGCTCTTGGGGGTTTGCCCTGACACACTGCACTCTCATTTGCAGCCTACTAACACAATTTCCAGGAAGCCTCTGTTGCAGGAAAACCCAGAGTTGGAAATGGAGAAATGCTGCCGCCTTGTGGCCGTTTCCAGCAAGAGCAGCTTCAAACGCATAGCTATGGGTCACTTAACATTCACAAGGACTCAGGCCTCTAAAAGACACCTGCCCTCAAAAAAAAAAATGTCCTGAGCTCGGCAGTGGTGAAAAAAATTCAAAGCAGGCAAATGTGTCAAAGAGATAGTATGAAGAGGTAAGTTTTACTCACTCTTTATCAAAAAAAGCAAAATGGAGAAAAGCTCAACCTCAGGAATGATCAGACTCCTCTAAGCTACAAAAAGCTTTCAGCTCACCCAAGTTAACTACCGTCAGCCAAAAGACTACAAACAATAAATGCTGAAGGGGTTTTAGAGAACTCTGTTCCCTCTGTCTGCGGAGGACATGTGTAGTTGTAACAGCCAATAATGAGAACAGAAAGGAGCTGCGTTTTCAATTAAAAATTGAGCCACCCTTCCATCCAGAACACCCACAGCCGAGCCTCTCACCTGAGAAGACAGGCTGCAAGAGCTGCACTCCACGAGTTTTCACAGTAGCCAAGACACCGAAGCAACCCAAATGTCCATCAACAGATGAATGGATAAGAAGAGCTGGTCCGTGGACACAGTGGACTATTAGCCATGGAAAACAAGGAAACACTGCTCTTTGAGGCACCCGAGATGAGCCTAGAGATCATCACAGAACATGAGTTAAGTCGGAAAGCAAAAGGCATACCGTATGACATCACCTATAGGCGTTATCTAACAGCTGACACAAATGAACATATTTCCACAAAGAAAGACACTCACACACTTAGAAAACAAACTAAGCTGATGTAAAATGAAAGGTGGGGGGAATGGATAAATTAAGATTAGTGTCACCATATGTGTACAAATACATATTAAATATATATATCAAACAGACCGACCATATAGCAAGGGAGGTCACCAGAACACTCTGCAATAATTTACATGGGAAGAGGATCTGTACAAGAATATATATATATATATATATATATATATATATATATATATAAAACGTACAAATGAACCAGATTCTGTACATATAGGACCAACAGTATTCTAATCATTACCCCGATTTAAACAAATTAAAAGAGCGAACAAGAAGTAATGTGACATACACTTCTGGGGTTTTTTCCTGGCACATTCCATTCTAATTGACAACCTGGGAACAGGACTTCCAGAAGGCTCTGCTGCCCTAGTAACCAGATGTGGGAATGTAGCAATGCTGACGCCTTGTGGCCGTTTCCCACAGCAGCAGCTTTAAAGTCAGTGCTAATGGTCACTCAATATTCACACCCATTGCAGGCTTGTAAATGACACCTGCCCTCCAAAACAAAATCCTGGGGTCGAAAATCGACCAAAAAAGTCGAAAGAGGGCAACCTTCCAAGAAGACAATTTCGAGAGGTTTATTGTACTCACGGTTTTTTTTTTTCTGTTTTTGTTTAACAGAATAAAAAAAGGCGTGGAAAAATGCTGAACCTTAGGAATTATTACACACGAAAATACACGTTACAAAAACCTATCATGTCACACGACTCAGCATGGCCAGCAGCAAAACTTCTGCAAACAAGAAATGCTGACGGGGTGGTGAAGAAATGCGTACCCTCGGTTCTAAGTGGGACGTGGTAAGAGCCCCTAAGGAAAACACAGTGGAGTTGCCTGGAAAGGGTCAACATTGAGCGACCGTTCAATCAAGCATAGCCACTGCTGGGCCTATCACCTGAGAGAATGAGAATCAAAAAGACACGGGCTGGCAATCCTGCAATCCAGCAATGTTTACCATAGCCAACACTTGGAAGCAATGAAAATGCCCAGCCACAGAGGAATGCAGAAAGGAGCAGTGGTCCATGGACACAATGGAAGAGTACTCCAGTGAAAAGTAGAAATTCCATTTTAAAAACAGATATAAGTAAGGAGACATCAGCTTTGGGGGGTTTCTCCAGACACATCCCACCGTCATTGATAACCGAGGAACACCACTGGCAGGAAGGTCTGCTTCACTAGTTACCAGAGTGGGAAACGCAGAAATGCTGCAGCCCTCTGGCCGTTACGTGCAACGGCAGCTTGAAAACCCGTGCTAATGGTCACTTCGTGTGCACAAGTCCTGGAGGGCTGTCAATGAAACCTGCCCTCAAAATGTCTTGAGGGAGGTAGTGGCCAAAATATTTCAAAAGGTGGCACATACTTCAAGAAAAGAATGTGATGAGGTAAGCTACACACACAGTTTGAAGAAAAAAGGACATCCCTGAAAGCTCAATTTCAAGGCTTTATGAGACGCATGCAAATCCAACCACAGAGGTATGGGCTCACACCAGTCAGAAGAACCATCAGCAACAAAACTACCAACAGTTCATGCTGAAGGGGTTGTGGAGAAGTGCATACCCTCTAGGTTAAGTGGGGCTTTGCCGCCAGCCGCGGCGGGTCCTCAAAGTGTAGCAACAACCGACGAGAGGGGGTAGGGAACTGAACGCACCAAGGTATGGGATCAGAAGGGCACAAGCAACTGACGCTTGCAAGGCAAGTTTAATAACAAAGCCTAGCCGTATATATACCCCTAAAGCAGGGAATTTGCTTCGTCACGCCTTATCGGCATCAGCTGGTTGGTTGGCTTCTCGGCTCAGTCACACCTTATCAGCATCAGCTGGTTGGTTGGCTGCTCGGCTTCTCCCTCAAAGGCACCAATTTCCCCTCCAGGGTTGCTTTTCCTAGCTTTAGGGAACAACCAGGGACTCCCAGTAACTGAGCAGGTCCCTGGAGCGATTTGGCCAAAGGCCATCTCCTTTTGTATGTTCATACCATAAAGTCCAGGATGCATACCAAGGAGAGTACAGTCGGGCCCTGAGGCTTAGGAGGGTCTTAGTGGCGCCTTCCTCAGAGGGCAATGCTCGCCACAGGACTTCACCTGGTAAGAGGCACTAATGGGAACAGAATGGAGGTGCCTTTACAAGGTAAACACTGAGTTACGATATGATCCAGCAGGCCCACTCGTGGGCCTATAACCTAAGAAAGAAGACAGAAGTGGAAAGACACAGGCAGGCAAATCTGCATTGCAGGAGTATTACAATAGCCAGGACATGGAAGCAAGCAGAAAGTCCATCAACAGATGAGTGGACAAAGAAGAACAGGGACCTGAACAGATGGAATATTAGCCAAGGAACAAAAGGAAACAATGCCATCAACGGCACCATCGGTGAGGCTAGAGTTCATCACGCACCTTGCAGTAAGTCACAGAGCGAAAGATACATAGCCTACGATATCAGTTATAGGTGTTCCCTAAAAATTGATATCACTGAAGATATTTCCACAGAGAAAGGCAATCACAGATGCAATAAACAGATTTATGGTTCACCCATGGACAGGTGTGAGAATTGTGTACATTAGGAAATTGGGTTTAAGAGAGAGATACAAACACAGGTGAAATACAAAATCACCAAAGGCCCACGGAATACCAAGAGAAGAGTACTCAACATTGTGTCATAAGCTACATGGGAAAAGGATCGAAAGAAGACTAGATACATGTTTATGTGTAAAAGAGCCACATCTTTCACACCTACAACAAGCAAAACATTGTAATCAAACTTGCTGTGAGAAACAATAAACATTGAATTAAAAAACGAACAAGTCAGTCGTGAGGCACAAACATAAGGGGCTTTTTCCTGGCACAGTCCATTCTAATTGACAACGGAGAATACGACTTCCACGGAGGCTCTGTTGCCCGAGTAACCAGGTTTGGTAAAGGAGACCTGCTGCCGCCTTGTGGCCGTTTCTCAAAACAGCAGCTTTAAACCCAGTGCTAATGGTCACTTGATATTCAAAATCATTGCAGGCCTATAAATGACACCTGCCCTCAAAAACGATTCTTGGGTCGTCCATCGAGGGAAACAACTCAAAAGACGTGCACATTTCAAAACGACAATTTCAAGAGGCATATTTTGTGCACATTTTGTCTTCTCTTTCTTTCTTTCTCTTGTGATAAATAAAAGGGCATGGAAAAATGCTCAACATCAGGGATTAATAAAGCCATGCAAATCCAGTCGACAGAAACGTTCACCCACCGTCGTCAGAATGATCATCAGCCACAGAGTCTACAAAGAATAAATGCTCAAGGTGTTTTAGAGAACTCTGTGCCCTCTAGCGGCCGCTGGGACGTAACCTGGGAACAGCTAGTAGTGAGAACACCGTGGAGGTGCGTTGAAAGGTAAAAATTGAGCTAACCTGTAATCGGGTAGGCCCACTGATGGGCCTATCTCCCGAGTAGACCAAAATCAAAAAGACACAGGCTGGCCATCCTGCACTGCAGCAACATGTACCATAGCCAAGACTTGGAAGAAACCCAAATGTCCATCAACAGAACAATGCACCAAGAAGAAAGGGGCCCATGTGCACAATGGAACATGAGCCACGGAAGAGCATGCAACAGTGCCGCTGGCACCACCGTAGAAGGATCTAGAGATACCCACCCAAAAGGAAGTACGAAAGAAACCGAAATAGAAATATCCTATGACATCACTTATAGCTGTTACTTCAACATTGATACCCATGAAGTCATTTCCAAGAGAAGGCCGTGCATAGATGCAGAAAACCAACTATGCTTAACCAAGTGGAAAGGTGTAAGGAATGTATGAATTTGGATATGGGGGTTTACAGACATGTACTGATACATATGAAATATATAATCACAAAATACCTAAGGAATACCAAGAGAGGTCGACTCAACACTCTGTAATAACCTACACGGGAAAGGATCCAAAGATGAATAGATTGATACATACATATGATGAACCAGATGCAGTACACCTAGAACACACACCACATTTTTATCCAATTGGCTGTGATACTAGATAACAATTAAATTTTAAAAAACACACAAGAAGTAAGGAGATATAAGCTCTTGGGGGTTTGCCCTGACACACTGCACTCTCATTTGCAGCCTACTAACACAATTTCCAGGAAGCCTCTGTTGCAGGAAAACCCAGAGTTGGAAATGGAGAAATGCTGCCGCCTTGTGGGCGTTGCCCGCAAGAGAGGCTTCAAACGCATAGCTATGGGTCACTTAACATTCACAAGGACTCAGGCCTCTAAAAGACACCTGCCCTCAAAAAAAAAAAAATGTCCTGAGCTCGGCCGTGGCCAAAAAAATTCAAAGCAGGCAAATGTGTCAAAGAGATAGTATGATAGAGGTAAGTTTTACTCACTCTTTATCAAAAAAAGCAAAATGGAGAAAAGCTCAACCTCAGGAATGATCAGACTCCTCTAAGCTACAAAAAGCTTTCAGCTCACCCAAGTTAACTACCGTCAGCCAAAAGACTACAAACAATAAATGCTGAAGGGGTTTTAGAGAACTCTGTTCCCTCTGTCTGCGGAGGACATGTGTAGTTGTAACAGCCAATAATGAGAACAGAAAGGAGCTGCGTTTTCAATTAAAAATTGAGCCACCCTTCCATCCAGAACACCCACAGCCGAGCCTCTCACCTGAGAAGACGGGCTGCAAGAGCTGCACTCCACGAGTTTTCACAGTAGCCAAGACACCGAAGCAACCCAAATGTCCATCAACAGATGAATGGATAAGAAGAGCTGGTCCGTGGACACAGTGGACTATTAGCCATGGAAAACAAGGAAACACTGCTCTTTGAGGCACCCGAGATGAGCCTAGAGATCATCACAGAACATGAGTTAAGTCGGAAAGCAAAAGGCATACCGTATGACATCACCTATAGGCGTTATCTAACAGCTGATACAAATGAACATATTTCCACAAAGAAAGACACTCACACACTTAGAAAACAAACTAAGCTTAAGTAAAATGAAAGGTGGGGGGAATGGATAAATTAAGATTAGTGTCACCATATGTGTACAAATACGTATTAAATATATATATCAAACAGACCGACCATATAGCAAGGGAGGTCACCAGAACACTTTGCAATAATTTACATGGGAAGAGGATCTGTACAAGAATATATATATATATATATATATATATATATATATATATATAAAACGTACAAATGAACCAGATTCTGTACATATAGGACCAACAGTATTCTAATCATTACCCCGATTTAAACAAATTAAAAGAGCGAACAAGAAGTAATGTGACATACACTTCTGGGGTTTTTTCCTGGCACATTCCATTCTAATTGACAACCTGGGAACAGGACTTCCAGAAGGCTCTGCTGCCCTAGTAACCAGATGTGGGAATGTAGCAATGCTGACGCCTTGTGGCCGTTTCCCACAGCAGCAGCTTTAAAGTCAGTGCTAATGGTCACTCAATATTCACACCCATTGCAGGCTTGTAAATGACACCTGCCCTCCAAAACAAAATCCTGGGGTCAAAAATCGACCAAAAAAGTCGAAAGAGGGCAACCTTCCAAGAAGACAATTTCGAGAGGTTTATTGTACTCACGGTTTTTTTTTTCTGTTTTTGTTTAACAGAATAAAAAAAGGCGTGGAAAAATGCTGAACCTTAGGAATTATTAGACACGAAAATACACGTTACAAAAACCTATCATGTCACACGACTCAGCATGGCCAGCAGCAAAACTTCTGCAAACAAGAAATGCTGACGGGGTGGTGAAGAAATGCGTACCCTCGGTTCTAAGTGGGACGTGGTAAGAGCCCCTAAGGAAAACACAGTGGAGTTGCCTGGAAAGGGTCAACATTGAGCGACCGTTCAATCAAGCATAGCCACTGCTGGGCCTATCACCTGAGAGGATGAGAATCAAAAAGACACGGGCTGGCAATCCTGCAATCCAGCAATGTTTACCATAGCCAACACTTGGAAGCAATGAAAATGCCCAGCCACAGAGGAATGCAGAAAGGAGCAGTGGTCCATGGACACAATGGAAGAGTACTCCAGTGAAAAGTAGAAATTCCATTTTAAAAACAGATATAAGTAAGGAGACATCAGCTTTGGGGGGTTTCTCCAGACACATCCCACCGTCATTGATAACCGAGGAACACCACTGGCAGGAAGGTCTGCTTCACTAGTTACCAGAGTGGGAAACGCAGAAATGCTGCAGCCCTCTGGCCGTTACGTGCAACGGCAGCTTGAAAACCGGTGCTAATGGTCACTTCGTGTGCACAAGTCCTGGAAGGCTGTCAATGAAACCTGCCCTCAAAATGTCTTGAGGAAGGTAGTGGCCAAAATATTTCAAAAGGTGGCACATACTTCAAGAAAAGAATGTGATGAGGTAAGCTACACACACAGTTTGAAGAAAAAAGGACATCCCTGAAAGCTCAATTTCAAGGCTTTATGAGACGCATGCAAATCCAACCACAGAGGTATGGGCTCACACCAGTCAGAAGAACCATCAGCAACAAAACTACCAACAGTTCATGCTGAAGGGGTTGTGGAGAAGTGCATACCCTCTAGGTTAAGTGGGGCTTTGCCGCCAGCCGCGGCGGGTCCTCAAAGTGTAGCAACAACCGACGAGAGGGGGTAGGGAACTGAACGCACCAAGGTATGGGATCAGAAGGGCACAAGCAACTGACGCTTGCAAGGCAAGTTTAATAACAAAGCCTAGCCGTATATATACCCCTAAAGCAGGGACTTTGCTTCGTCACGCCTTATCGGCATCAGCTGGTTGGTTGGCTTCTCGGCTCAGTCACACCTTATCAGCATCAGCTGGTTGGTTGGCTGCTCGGCTTCTCCCTCAAAGGCACCAATTTCCCCTCCAGGGTTGCTTTTCCTAGCTTTAGGGAACAACCAGGGACTCCCAGTAACTGAGCAGGTCCCTGGAGCGATTTGGCCAAAGGCCATCTCCTTTTGTATGTTCATACCATAAAGTCCAGGATGCATACCAAGGAGAGTACAGTCGGGCCCTGAGGCTTAGGAGGGTCTTAGTGGCGCCTTCCTCAGAGGGCAATGCTCGCCACAGGACTTCACCTGGTAAGAGGCACTAATGGGAACAGAATGGAGGTGCCTTTACAAGGTAAACACTGAGTTACGATATGATCCGGCAGGCCCACTCGTGGGCCTATAACCTAAGAAAGAAGACAGAAGTGGAAAGACACAGGCAGGCAAATCTGCATTGCAGGAGTATTACAATAGCCAGGACATGGAAGCAAGCAGAAAGTCCATCAACAGATGAGTGGACAAAGAAGAACAGGGACCTGAACAGATGGAATATTAGCCAAGGAACAAAAGGAAACAATGCCATCAACAGCACCATCGGTGAGGCTAGAGTTCATCACGCACCTTGCAGTAAGTCACAGAGCGAAAGATACATAGCCTACGATATCAGTTATAGGTGTTCCCTAAAAATTGATATCACTGAAGATATTTCCACAGAGAAAGGCAATCACAGATGCAATGAACAGATTTATGGTTCACCCATGGACAGGTGTGAGAATTGTGTACATTAGGAAATTGGGTTTAAGAGAGAGATACAAACACAGGTGAAATACAAAATCACCAAAGGCCTACGGAATACCAAGAGAAGAGTACTCAACATTATGTCATAAGCTACATGGGAAAAGGATCCAAAGAAGACTAGATACATGTTTATGTGTAAAAGAGCCACATCTTTCACACCTACAACAAGCAAAACATTGTAATCAAACTTGCTGTGAGAAACAATAAACATTGAATTAAAAAACGAACAAGTCAGTCGTGAGGCACAAACATAAGGGGCTTTTTCCTGGCACAGTCCATTCTAATTGACAACCTAGAATACGACTTCCACGGAGGCTCTGTTGCCCGAGTAACCAGGTTTGGTAAAGGAGACCTGCTGCCGCCTTGTGGCCGTTTCTCAAAACAGCAGCTTTAAACCCAGTGCTAATGGTCACTTGATATTCAAAATCATTGCAGGCCTATAAATGACACCTGCCCTCAAAAACCATTCGTGGGTCGTCCATCGAGGGAAAAAACTCAAAAGACGTGCACATTTCAAAACGACAATTTCAAGAGGCATATTTTGTGCACATTTTGTCTCCTCTTTCTTTCTTTCTCTTGTGATAAATAAAAGGGCATGGAAAAATGCTCAACATCAGGAATTAATAAAGCCATGCAAATACAGTCGACAGAAACGTTCACCCACCGCCGTCAGAATGATCATCAGCCACAGAGTCTACAAAGAATAAATGCTCAAGGTGTTTTAGAGAACTCTGTGCCCTCTAGCGGCCGCTGGGACGTTACCTGGGAACAGCTAGTAGTGAGAACACCGTGGAGGTGCGTTGAAAGGTAAAAATTGAGCTAACCTGTAATCGGGTAGGCCCACTGATGGGCCTATCTCCCGAGTAGACCAAAATCAAAAAGACACAGGCTGGCCATCCTGCGCTGCAGCAACATGTACCATCGCCAAGACTTGGAAGAAACCCAAATGTCCATCAACAGAACAATGCACCAAGAAGAAGGGGGCCCATGCGCACAATGGAACATGAGCCACGGAAGAGCATGCAACAGTGCCGCTGGCACCACCGTAGAAGGATCTAGAGATACCCACCCAAAAGGAAGTACGAAAGAAACCGAAATAGAAATATCCTATGACATCACTTATAGCTGTTACTTCAACATTGATACCCATGAAGTCATTTCCAAGAGAAGGCCGTGCATAGATGCAGAAAACCAACTATGCTTAGCCAAGTGGAAAGGTGTAAGGAATGTATGAATTTGGATATGGGGGTTTACAGACATGTACTGATACATATGAAATATATAATCACAAAATACCTAAGGAATACCAAGAGAGGTCGACTCAACACTCTGTAATAACCTACACGGGAAAGGATCCAAAGATGAATAGATTGATACATACATATGATGAACCAGATGCAGTACACCTAGAACACACACCACATTTTTATCCAATTGGCTGTGATACTAGATAACAATTAAATTTTAAAAAACACACAAGAAGTAAGGAGATATAAGCTCTTGGGGGTTTGCCCTGACACACTGCACTCTCATTTGCAGCCTACTAACACAATTTCCAGGAAGCCTCTGTTGCAGGAAAACCCAGAGTTGGAAATGGAGAAATGCTGCCGCCTTGTGGCCGTTTCCCGCAAGAGCAGCTTCAAACGCATAGCTATGGGTCACTTAACATTCACAAGGACTCAGGCCTCTAAAAGACACCTGCCCTCAAAAAAAAAAATGTCCTGAGCTCGGCAGTGGTGAAAAAAATTCAAAGCAGGCAAATGTGTCAAAGAGATAGTATGAAGAGGTAAGTTTTACTCACTCTTTATCAAAAAAAGCAAAATGGAGAAAAGCTCAACCTCAGGA
This sequence comes from Kogia breviceps, assembly GCF_026419965.1. Taxonomy (NCBI): domain Eukaryota; kingdom Metazoa; phylum Chordata; class Mammalia; order Artiodactyla; family Physeteridae; genus Kogia; species Kogia breviceps. Next base: position 129,297,577 of record NC_081312.1, on the reverse strand, counting down.
ATGATCAGACTCCTCTAAGCTACAAAAAGCTTTCAGCTCACCCAAGTTAACTACCGTCAGCCAAAAGACTACAAACAATAAATGCTGAAGGGGTTTTAGAGAACTCTGTTCCCTCTGTCTGCGGAGGACATGTGTAGTTGTAACAGCCAATAATGAGAACAGAAAGGAGCTGCGTTTTCAATTAAAAATTGAGCCACCCTTCCATCCAGAACACCCACAGCCGAGCCTCTCACCTGAGAAGACAGGCTGCAAGAGCTGCACTCCACGAGTTTTCACAGTAGCCAAGACACCGAAGCAACCCAAATGTCCATCAACAGATGAATGGATAAGAAGAGCTGGTCCGTGGACACAGTGGACTATTAGCCATGGAAAACAAGGAAACACTGCTCTTTGAGGCACCCGAGATGAGCCTAGAGATCATCACAGAACATGAGTTAAGTCGGAAAGCAAAAGGCATACCGTATGACATCACCTATAGGCGTTATCTAACAGCTGACACAAATGAACATATTTCCACAAAGAAAGACACTCACACACTTAGAAAACAAACTAAGCTTAAGTAAAATGAAAGGTGGGGGGAATGGATAAATTAAGATTAGTGTCACCATATGTGTACAAATACGTATTAAATATATATATCAAACAGACCGACCATATAGCAAGGGAGGTCACCAGAACACTCTGCAATAATTTACATGGGAAGAGGATCTGTACAAGAATATATATATATATATATATATATATATATATATATATATAAAACGTACAAATGAACCAGATTCTGTACATATAGGACCAACAGTATTCTAATCATTACCCCGATTTAAACAAATTAAAAGAGCGAACAAGAAGTAATGTGAAATACACTTCTGGGGTTTTTTCCTGGCAACATTCCATTCTAATTGACAACCTGGGAACAGGACTTCCAGAAGGCTCTGCTGCCCTAGTAACCAGATGTGGGAATGTAGCAATGCTGACGCCTTGTGGCCGTTTCCCACAGCAGCAGCTTTAAAGTCAGTGCTAATGGTCACTCAATATTCACACCCATTGCAGGCTTGTAAATGACACCTGCCCTCCAAAACAAAATCCTGGGGTCGAAAATCGACCAAAAAAGTCGAAAGAGGGCAACCTTCCAAGAAGACAATTTCGAGAGGTTTATTGTACTCACGGGTTTTTTTTCTGTTTTTGTTTAACAGAATAAAAAAAGGCGTGGAAAAATGCTGAACCTTAGGAATTATTACACACGAAAATACACGTTACAAAAACCTATCATGTCACACGACTCAGCATGGCCAGCAGCAAAACTTCTGCAAACAAGAAATGCTGACGGGGTGGTGAAGAAATGCGTACCCTCGGTTCTAAGTGGGACGTGGTAAGAGCCCCTAAGGAAAACACAGTGGAGTTGCCTGGAAAGGGTCAACATTGAGCGACCGTTCAATCAAGCATAGCCACTGCTGGGTCTATCACCTGAGAGAATGAGAATCAAAAAGACACGGGCTGGCAATCCTGCAATCCAGCAATGTTTACCATAGCCAACACTTGGAAGCAATGAAAATGCCCAGCCACAGAGGAATGCAGAAAGGAGCAGTGGTCCATGGACACAATGGAAGAGTACTCCAGTGAAAAGTAGAAATTCCATTTTAAAAACAGATATAAGTAAGGAGACATCAGCTTTGGGGGGTTTCTCCAGACACATCCCACCGTCATTGATAACCGAGGAACACCACTGGCAGGAAGGTCTGCTTCACTAGTTACCAGAGTGGGAAACGCAGAAATGCTGCAGCCCTCTGGCCGTTACGTGCAACGGCAGCTTGAAAACCGGTGCTAATGGTCACTTCGTGTGCACAAGTCCTGGAAGGCTGTCAATGAAACCTGCCCTCAAAATGTCTTGAGGAAGGTAGTGGCCAAAATATTTCAAAAGGTGGCACATACTTCAAGAAAAGAATGTGATGAGGTAAGCTACACACACAGTTTGAAGAAAAAAGGACATCCCTGAAAGCTCAATTTCAAGGCTTTATGAGACGCATGCAAATCCAACCACAGAGGTATGGGCTCACACCAGTCAGAAGAACCATCAGCAACAAAACTACCAACAGTTCATGCTGAAGGGGTTGTGGAGAAGTGCATACCCTCTAGGTTAAGTGGGGCTTTGCCGCCAGCCGCGGCGGGTCCTCAAAGTGTAGCAACAACCGACGAGAGGGGGTAGGGAACTGAACGCACCAAGGTATGGGATCAGAAGGGCACAAGCAACTGACGCTTGCAAGGCAAGTTTAATAACAAAGCCTAGCCGTATATATACCCCTAAAGCAGGGACTTTGCTTCGTCACGCCTTATCGGCATCAGCTGGTTGGTTGGCTTCTCGGCTCAGTCACACCTTATCAGCATCAGCTGGTTGGTTGGCTGCTCGGCTTCTCCCTCAAAGGCACCAATTTCCCCTCCAGGGTTGCTTTTCCTAGCTTTAGGGAACAACCAGGGACTCCCAGTAACTGAGCAGGTCCCTGGAGCGATTTGGCCAAAGGCCATCTCCTTTTGTATGTTCATACCATAAAGTCCAGGATGCATACCAAGGAGAGTACAGTCGGGCCCTGAGGCTTAGGAGGGTCTTAGTGGCGCCTTCCTCAGAGGGCAATGCTCGCCACAGGACTTCACCTGGTAAGAGGCAGTAATGGGAACAGAATGGAGGTGCCTTTACAAGGTAAACACTGAGTTACGATATGATCCAGCAGGCCCACTCGTGGGCCTATAACCTAAGAAAGAAGACAGAAGTGGAAAGACACAGGCAGGCAAATCTGCATTGCAGGAGTATTACAATAGCCAGGACATGGAAGCAAGCAGAAAGTCCATCAACAGATGAGTGGACAAAGAAGAACAGGGACCTGAACAGATGGAATATTAGCCAAGGAACAAAAGGAAACAATGCCATCAACGGCACCATCGGTGAGGCTAGAGTTCATCACGCACCTTGCAGTAAGTCACAGAGCGAAAGATACATAGCCTACGATATCAGTTATAGGTGTTCCCTAAAAATTGATATCACTGAAGATATTTCCACAGAGAAAGGCAATCACATATGCAATAAACAGATTTATGGTTCACCCATGGACAGGTGTGAGAATTGTGTACATTAGGAAATTGGGTTTAAGAGAGAGATACAAACACAGGTGAAATACAAAATCACCAAAGGCCCACGGAATACCAAGAGAAGAGTACTCAACATTGTGTCATAAGCTACATGGGAAAAGGATCGAAAGAAGACTAGATACATGTTTATGTGTAAAAGAGCCACATCTTTCACACCTACAACAAGCAAAACATTGTAATCAAACTTGCTGTGAGAAACAATAAACATTGAATTAAAAAACGAACAAGTCAGTCGTGAGGCACAAACATAAGGGGCTTTTTCCTGGCACAGTCCATTCTAATTGACAACGGAGAATACGACTTCCACGGAGGCTCTGATGCCCGAGTAACCAGGTTTGGTAAAGGAGACCTGCTGCCGCCTTGTGGCCGTTTCTCAAAACAGCAGCTTTAAACCCAGTGCTAATGGTCACTTGATATTCAAAATCATTGCAGGCCTATAAATGACACCTGCCCTCAAAAACGATTCTTGGGTCGTCCATCGAGGGAAACAACTCAAAAGACGTGCACATTTCAAAACGACAATTTCAAGAGGCATATTTTGTGCACATTTTGTCTTCTCTTTCTTTCTTTCTCTTGTGATAAATAAAAGGGCATGGAAAAATGCTCAACATCAGGGATTAATAAAGCCATGCAAATCCAGTCGACAGAAACGTTCACCCACCGTCGTCAGAATGATCATCAGCCACAGAGTCTACAAAGAATAAATGCTCAAGGTGTTTTAGAGAACTCTGTGCCCTCTAGCGGCCGCTGGGACGTTACCTGGGAACAGCTAGTAGTGAGAACACCGTGGAGGTGCGTTGAAAGGTAAAAATTGAGCTAACCTGTAATCGGGTAGGCCCACTGATGGGCCTATCTCCCGAGTAGACCAAAATCAAAAAGACACAGGCTGGCCATCCTGCACTGCAGCAACATGTACCATAGCCAAGACTTGGAAGAAACCCAAATGTCCATCAACAGAACAATGCACCAAGAAGAAAGGGGCCCATGTGCACAATGGAACATGAGCCACAGAAGAGCATGCAACAGTGCCGCTGGCACCACCGTAGAAGGATCTAGAGATACCCACCCAAAAGGAAGTACGAAAGAAACCGAAATAGAAATATCCTATGACATCACTTATAGCTGTTACTTCAACATTGATACCCATGAAGTCATTTCCAAGAGAAGGCCGTGCATAGATGCAGAAAACCAACTATGCTTAACCAAGTGGAAAGGTGTAAGGAATGTATGAATTTGGATATGGGGGTTTACAGACATGTACTGATACATATGAAATATATAATCACAAAATACCTAAGGAATACCAAGAGAGGTCGACTCAACACTCTGTAATAACCTACACGGGAAAGGATCCAAAGATGAATAGATTGATACATACATATGATGAACCAGATGCAGTACACCTAGAACACACACCACATTTTTATCCAATTGGCTGTGATACTAGATAACAATTAAATTTTAAAAAACACACAAGAAGTAAGGAGATATAAGCTCTTGGGGGTTTGCCCTGACACACTGCACTCTCATTTGCAGCCTACTAACACAATTTCCAGGAAGCCTCTGTTGCAGGAAAACCCAGAGTTGGAAATGGAGAAATGCTGCCGCCTTGTGGGCGTTGCCCGCAAGAGAGGCTTCAAACGCATAGCTATGGGTCACTTAACATTCACAAGGACTCAGGCCTCTAAAAGACACCTGCCCTCAAAAAAAAAAAAATGTCCTGAGCTCGGCCGTGGCCAAAAAAATTCAAAGCAGGCAAATGTGTCAAAGAGATAGTATGATAGAGGTAAGTTTTACTCACTCTTTATCAAAAAAAGCAAAATGGAGAAAAGCTCAACCTCAGGAATGATCAGACTCCTCTAAGCTACAAAAAGCTTTCAGCTCACCCAAGTTAACTACCGTCAGCCAAAAGACTACAAACAATAAATGCTGAAGGGGTTTTAGAGAACTCTGTTCCCTCTGTCTGCGGAGGACATGTGTAGTTGTAACAGCCAATAATGAGAACAGAAAGGAGCTGCGTTTTCAATTAAAAATTGAGCCACCCTTCCATCCAGAACACCCACAGCCGAGCCTCTCACCTGAGAAGACGGGCTGCAAGAGCTGCACTCCACGAGTTTTCACAGTAGCCAAGACACCGAAGCAACCCAAATGTCCATCAACAGATGAATGGATAAGAAGAGCTGGTCCGTGGACACAGTGGACTATTAGCCATGGAAAACAAGGAAACACTGCTCTTTGAGGCACCCGAGATGAGCCTAGAGATCATCACAGAACATGAGTTAAGTCGGAAAGCAAAAGGCATACCGTATGACATCACCTATAGGCGTTATCTAACAGCTGATACAAATGAACATATTTCCACAAAGAAAGACACTCACACACTTAGAAAACAAACTAAGCTTAAGTAAAATGAAAGGTGGGGGGAATGGATAAATTAAGATTAGTGTCACCATATGTGTACAAATACGTATTAAATATATATATCAAACAGACCGACCATATAGCAAGGGAGGTCACCAGAACACTTTGCAATAATTTACATGGGAAGAGGATCTGTACAAGAATATATATATATATATATATATATATATATATATATATATATATATATATATATATATAAAACGTACAAATGAACCAGATTCTGTACATATAGGACCAACAGTATTCTAATCATTACCCCGATTTAAACAAATTAAAAGAGCGAACAAGAAGTAATGTGACATACACTTCTGGGGTTTTTTCCTGGCACATTCCATTCTAATTGACAACCTGGGAACAGGACTTCCAGAAGGCTCTGCTGCCCTAGTAACCAGATGTGGGAATGTAGCAATGCTGACGCCTTGTGGCCGTTTCCCACAGCAGCAGCTTTAAAGTCAGTGCTAATGGTCACTCAATATTCACACCCATTGCAGGCTTGTAAATGACACCTGCCCTCCAAAACAAAATCCTGGGGTCAAAAATCGACCAAAAAAGTCGAAAGAGGGCAACCTTCCAAGAAGACAATTTCGAGAGGTTTATTGTACTCACGGTTTTTTTTTTTCTGTTTTTGTTTAACAGAATAAAAAAAGGCGTGGAAAAATGCTGAACCTTAGGAATTATTAGACACGAAAATACACGTTACAAAAACCTATCATGTCACACGACTCAGCATGGCCAGCAGCAAAACTTCTGCAAACAAGAAATGCTGACGGGGTGGTGAAGAAATGCGTACCCTCGGTTCTAAGTGGGACGTGGTAAGAGCCCCTAAGGAAAACACAGTGGAGTTGCCTGGAAAGGGTCAACATTGAGCGACCGTTCAATCAAGCATAGCCACTGCTGGGCCTATCACCTGAGAGGATGAGAATCAAAAAGACACGGGCTGGCAATCCTGCAATCCAGCAATGTTTACCATAGCCAACACTTGGAAGCAATGAAAATGCCCAGCCACAGAGGAATGCAGAAAGGAGCAGTGGTCCATGGACACAATGGAAGAGTACTCCAGTGAAAAGTAGAAATTCCATTTTAAAAACAGATATAAGTAAGGAGACATCAGCTTTGGGGGGTTTCTCCAGACACATCCCACCGTCATTGATAACCGAGGAACACCACTGGCAGGAAGGTCTGCTTCACTAGTTACCAGAGTGGGAAACGCAGAAATGCTGCAGCCCTCTGGCCGTTACGTGCAACGGCAGCTTGAAAACCGGTGCTAATGGTCACTTCGTGTGCACAAGTCCTGGAAGGCTGTCAATGAAACCTGCCCTCAAAATGTCTTGAGGAAGGTAGTGGCCAAAATATTTCAAAAGGTGGCACATACTTCAAGAAAAGAATGTGATGAGGTAAGCTACACACACAGTTTGAAGAAAAAAGGACATCCCTGAAAGCTCAATTTCAAGGCTTTATGAGACGCATGCAAATCCAACCACAGAGGTATGGGCTCACACCAGTCAGAAGAACCATCAGCAACAAAACTACCAACAGTTCATGCTGAAGGGGTTGTGGAGAAGTGCATACCCTCTAGGTTAAGTGGGGCTTTGCCGCCAGCCGCGGCGGGTCCTCAAAGTGTAGCAACAACCGACGAGAGGGGGTAGGGAACTGAACGCACCAAGGTATGGGATCAGAAGGGCACAAGCAACTGACGCTTGCAAGGCAAGTTTAATAACAAAGCCTAGCCGTATATATACCCCTAAAGCAGGGACTTTGCTTCGTCACGCCTTATCGGCATCAGCTGGTTGGTTGGCTTCTCGGCTCAGTCACACCTTATCAGCATCAGCTGGTTGGTTGGCTGCTCGGCTTCTCCCTCAAAGGCACCAATTTCCCCTCCAGGGTTGCTTTTCCTAGCTTTAGGGAACAACCAGGGACTCCCAGTAACTGAGCAGGTCCCTGGAGCGATTTGGCCAAAGGCCATCTCCTTTTGTATGTTCATACCATAAAGTCCAGGATGCATACCAAGGAGAGTACAGTCGGGCCCTGAGGCTTAGGAGGGTCTTAGTGGCGCCTTCCTCAGAGGGCAATGCTCGCCACAGGACTTCACCTGGTAAGAGGCAGTAATGGGAACAGAATGGAGGTGCCTTTACAAGGTAAACACTGAGTTACGATATGATCCGGCAGGCCCACTCGTGGGCCTATAACCTAAGAAAGAAGACAGAAGTGGAAAGACACAGGCAGGCAAATCTGCATTGCAGGAGTATTACAATAGCCAGGACATGGAAGCAAGCAGAAAGTCCATCAACAGATGAGTGGACAAAGAAGAACAGGGACCTGAACAGATGGAATATTAGCCAAGGAACAAAAGGAAACAATGCCATCAACGGCACCATCGGTGAGGCTAGAGTTCATCACGCACCTTGCAGTAAGTCACAGAGCGAAAGATACATAGCCTACGATATCAGTTATAGGTGTTCCCTAAAAATTGATATCACTGAAGATATTTCCACAGAGAAAGGCAATCACAGATGCAATGAACAGATTTATGGTTCACCCATGGACAGGTGTGAGAATTGTGTACATTAGGAAATTGGGTTTAAGAGAGAGATACAAACACAGGTGAAATACAAAATCACCAAAGGCCTACGGAATACCAAGAGAAGAGTACTCAACATTATGTCATAAGCTACATGGGAAAAGGATCCAAAGAAGACTAGATACATGTTTATGTGTAAAAGAGCCACATCTTTCACACCTACAACAAGCAAAACATTGTAATCAAACTTGCTGTGAGAAACAATAAACATTGAATTAAAAAACGAACAAGTCAGTCGTGAGGCACAAACATAAGGGGCTTTTTCCTGGCACAGTCCATTCTAATTGACAACCTAGAATACGACTTCCACGGAGGCTCTGTTGCCCGAGTAACCAGGTTTGGTAAAGGAGACCTGCTGCCGCCTTGTGGCTGTTTCTCAAAACAGCAGCTTTAAACCCAGTGCTAATGGTCACTTGATATTCAAAATCATTGCAGGCCTATAAATGACACCTGCCCTCAAAAACCATTCGTGGGTCGTCCATCGAGGGAAAAAACTCAAAAGACGTGCACATTTCAAAACGACAATTTCAAGAGGCACATTTTGTGCACATTTTGTCTTCTCTTTCTTTCTTTCTCTTGTGATAAATAAAAGGGCATGGAAAAATGCTCAACATCAGGAATTAATAAAGCCATGCAAATACAGTCGACAGAAACGTTCACCCACCGCCGTCAGAATGATCATCAGCCACAGAGTCTACAAAGAATAAATGCTCAAGCTGTTTTAGAGAACTCTGTGCCCTCTAGCGGCCGCTGGGACGTTACCTGGGAACAGCTAGTAGTGAGAACACCGTGGAGGTGCGTTGAAAGGTAAAAATTGAGCTAACCTGTAATCGGGTAGGCCCACTGATGGGCCTATCTCCCGAGTAGACCAAAATCAAAAAGACACAGGCTGGCCATCCTGCGCTGCAGCAACATGTACCATCGCCAAGACTTGGAAGAAACCCAAATGTCCATCAACAGAACAATGCACCAAGAAGAAGGGGGCCCATGCGCACAATGGAACATGAGCCACGGAAGAGCATGCAACAGTGCCGCTGGCACCACCGTAGAAGGATCTAGAGATACCCACCCAAAAGGAAGTACGAAAGAAACCGAAATAGAAATATCCTATGACATCACTTATAGCTGTTACTTCAACATTGATACCCATGAAGTCATTTCCAAGAGAAGGCCGTGCATAGATGCAGAAAACCAACTATGCTTAGCCAAGTGGAAAGGTGTAAGGAATGTATGAATTTGGATATGGGGGTTTACAGACATGTACTGATACATATGAAATATATAATCACAAAATACCTAAGGAATACCAAGAGAGGTCGACTCAACACTCTGTAATAACCTACACGGGAAAGGATCCAAAGATGAATAGATTGATACATACATATGATGAACCAGATGCAGTACACCTAGAACACACACCACATTTTTATCCAATTGGCTGTGATACTAGATAACAATTAAATTTTAAAAAACACACAAGAAGTAAGGAGATATAAGCTCTTGGGGGTTTGCCCTGACACACTGCACTCTCATTTGCAGCCTACTAACACAATTTCCAGGAAGCCTCTGTTGCAGGAAAACCCAGAGTTGGAAATGGAGAAATGCTGCCGCCTTGTGGCCGTTTCCCGCAAGAGCAGCTTCAAACGCATAGCTATGGGTCACTTAACATTCACAAGGACTCAGGCCTCTAAAAGACACCTGCCCTCAAAAAAAAAAATGTCCTGAGCTCGGCAGTGGTGAAAAAAATTCAAAGCAGGCAAATGTGTCAAAGAGATAGTATGAAGAGGTAAGTTTTACTCACTCTTTATCAAAAAAAGCAAAATGGAGAAAAGCTCAACCTCAGGAATGATCAGACTCCTCTAAGCTACAAAAAGCTTTCAGCTCACCCAAGTTAACTACCGTCAGCCAAAAGACTACAAACAATAAATGCTGAAGGGGTTTTAGAGAACTCTGTTCCCTCTGTCTGCGGAGGACATGTGTAGTTGTAACAGCCAATAATGAGAACAGAAAGGAGCTGCGTTTTCAATTAAAAATTGAGCCACCCTTCCATCCAGAACACCCACAGCCGAGCCTCTCACCTGAGAAGACAGGCTGCAAGAGCTGCACTCCACGAGTTTTCACAGTAGCCAAGACACCGAAGCAACCCAAATGTCCATCAACAGATGAATGGATAAGAAGAGCTGGTCCGTGGACACAGTGGACTATTAGCCATGGAAAACAAGGAAACACTGCTCTTTGAGGCACCCGAGATGAGCCTAGAGATCATCACAGAACATGAGTTAAGTCGGAAAGCAAAAGGCATACCGTATGACATCACCTATAGGCGTTATCTAACAGCTGACACAAATGAACATATTTCCACAAAGAAAGACACTCACACACTTAGAAAACAAACTAAGCTTAAGTAAAATGAAAGGTGGGGGGAATGGATAAATTAAGATTAGTGTCACCATATGTGTACAAATACGTATTAAATATATATATCAAACAGACCGACCATATAGCAAGGGAGGTCACCAGAACACTCTGCAATAATTTACATGGGAAGAGGATCTGTACAAGAATATATATATATATATATATATATATATATATATATATATATATATATATATATAAAACGTACAAATGAACCAGATTCTGTACATATAGGACCAACAGTATTCTAATCATTACCCCGATTTAAACAAATTAAAAGAGCGAACAAGAAGTAATGTGACATACACTTCTGGGGTTTTTTCCTGGCACATTCCATTCTAATTGACAACCTGGGAACAGGACTTCCAGAAGGCTCTGCTGCCCTAGTAACCAGATGTGGGAATGTAGCAATGCTGACGCCTTGTGGCCGTTTCCCACAGCAGCAGCTTTAAAGTCAGTGCTAATGGTCACTCAATATTCACACCCATTGCAGGCTTGTAAATGACACCTGCCCTCCAAAACAAAATCCTGGGGTCGAAAATCGACCAAAAAAGTCGAAAGAGGGCAACCTTCCAAGAAGACAATTTCGAGAGGTTTATTGTACTCACGGGTTTTTTTTCTGTTTTTGTTTAACAGAATAAAAAAAGGCGTGGAAAAATGCTGAACCTTAGGAATTATTAGACACGAAAATACACGTTACAAAAACCTATCATGTCACACGACTCAGCATGGCCAGCAGCAAAACTTCTGCAAACAAGAAATGCTGACGGGGTGGTGAAGAAATGCGTACCCTCGGTTCTAAGTGGGACGTGGTAAGAGCCCCTAAGGAAAACACAGTGGAGTTGCCTGGAAAGGGTCAACATTGAGCGACCGTTCAATCAAGCATAGCCACTGCTGGGTCTATCACCTGAGAGAATGAGAATCAAAAAGACACGGGCTGGCAATCCTGCAATCCAGCAATGTTTACCATAGCCAACACTTGGAAGCAATGAAAATGCCCAGCCACAGAGGAATGCAGAAAGGAGCAGTGGTCCATGGACACAATGGAAGAGTACTCCAGTGAAAAGTAGAAATTCCATTTTAAAAACAGATATAAGTAAGGAGACATCAGCTTTGGGGGGTTTCTCCAGACACATCCCACCGTCATTGATAACCGAGGAACACCACTGGCAGGAAGGTCTGCTTCACTAGTTACCAGAGTGGGAAACGCAGAAATGCTGCAGCCCTCTGGCCGTTACGTGCAACGGCAGCTTGAAAACCGGTGCTAATGGTCACTTCGTGTGCACAAGTCCTGGAGGGCTGTCAATGAAACCTGCCCTCAAAATGTCTTGAGGAAGGTAGTGGCCAAAATATTTCAAAAGGTGGCACATACTTCAAGAAAAGAATGTGATGAGGTAAGCTACACACACAGTTTGAAGAAAAAAGGACATCCCTGAAAGCTCAATTTCAAGGCTTTATGAGACGCATGCAAATCCAACCACAGAGGTATGGGCTCACACCAGTCAGAAGAACCATCAGCAACAAAACTACCAACAGTTCATGCTGAAGGGGTTGTGGAGAAGTGCATACCCTCTAGGTTAAGTGGGGCTTTGCCGCCAGCCGCGGCGGGTCCTCAAAGTGTAGCAACAACCGACGAGAGGGGGTAGGGAACTGAACGCACCAAGGTATGGGATCAGAAGGGCACAAGCAACTGACGCTTGCAAGGCAAGTTTAATAACAAAGCCTAGCCGTATATATACCCCTAAAGCAGGGACTTTGCTTCGTCACGCCTTATCGGCATCAGCTGGTTGGTTGGCTTCTCGGCTCAGTCACACCTTATCAGCATCAGCTGGTTGGTTGGCTGCTCGGCTTCTCCCTCAAAGGCACCAATTTCCCCTCCAGGGTTGCTTTTCCTAGCTTTAGGGAACAACCAGGGACTCCCAGTAACTGAGCAGGTCCCTGGAGCGATTTGGCCAAAGGCCATCTCCTTTTGTATGTTCATACCATAAAGTCCAGGATGCATACCAAGGAGAGTACAGTCGGGCCCTGAGGCTTAGGAGGGTCTTAGTGGCGCCTTCCTCAGAGGGCAATGCTCGCCACAGGACTTCACCTGGTAAGAGGCAGTAATGGGAACAGAATGGAGGTGCCTTTACAAGGTAAACACTGAGTTACGATATGATCCAGCAGGCCCACTCGTGGGCCTATAACCTAAGAAAGAAGACAGAAGTGGAAAGACACAGGCAGGCAAATCTGCATTGCAGGAGTATTACAATAGCCAGGACATGGAAGCAAGCAGAAAGTCCATCAACAGATGAGTGGACAAAGAAGAACAGGGACCTGAACAGATGGAATATTAGCCAAGGAACAAAAGGAAACAATGCCATCAACGGCACCATCGGTGAGGCTAGAGTTCATCACGCACCTTGCAGTAAGTCACAGAGCGAAAGATACATAGCCTACGATATCAGTTATAGGTGTTCCCTAAAAATTGATATCACTGAAGATATTTCCACAGAGAAAGGCAATCACAGATGCAATGAACAGATTTATGGTTCACCCATGGACAGGTGTGAGAATTGTGTACATTAGGAAATTGGGTTTAAGAGAGAGATACAAACACAGGTGAAATACAAAATCACCAAAGGCCTACGGAATACCAAGAGAAGAGTACTCAACATTATGTCATAAGCTACATGGGAAAAGGATCCAAAGAAGACTAGATACATGTTTATGTGTAAAAGAGCCACATCTTTCACACCTACAACAAGCAAAACATTGTAATCAAACTTGCTGTGAGAAACAATAAACATTGAATTAAAAAACGAACAAGTCAGTCGTGAGGCACAAACATAAGGGGCTTTTTCCTGGCACAGTCCATTCTAATTGACAACCTAGAATACGACTTCCACGGAGGCTCTGTTGCCCGAGTAACCAGGTTTGGTAAAGGAGACCTGCTGCCGCCTTGTGGCCGTTTCTCAAAACAGCAGCTTTAAACCCAGTGCTAATGGTCACTTGATATTCAAAATCATTGCAGGCCTATAAATGACACCTGCCCTCAAAAACCATTCGTGGGTCGTCCATCGAGGGAAAAAACTCAAAAGACGTGCACATTTCAAAACGACAATTTCAAGAGGCACATTTTGTGCACATTTTGTCTTCTCTTTCTTTCTTTCTCTTGTGATAAATAAAAGGGCATGGAAAAATGCTCAACATCAGGAATTAATAAAGCCATGCAAATACAGTCGACAGAAACGTTCACCCACCGCCGTCAGAATGATCATCAGCCACAGAGTCTACAAAGAATAAATGCTCAAGCTGTTTTAGAGAACTCTGTGCCCTCTAGCGGCCGCTGGGACGTTACCTGGGAACAGCTAGTAGTGAGAACACCGTGGAGGTGCGTTGAAAGGTAAAAATTGAGCTAACCTGTAATCGGGTAGGCCCACTGATGGGCCTATCTCCCGAGTAGACCAAAATCAAAAAGACACAGGCTGGCCATCCTGCGCTGCAGCAACATGTACCATCGCCAAGACTTGGAAGAAACCCAAATGTCCATCAACAGAACAATGCACCAAGAAGAAGGTTGCCCATGTGCACAATGGAACATGAGCCACGGAAGAGCATGCAACAGTGCCGCTGGCACCACCGTAGAAGGATCTAGAGATACCCACCCAAAAGGAAGTACGAAAGAAACCGAAATAGAAATATCCTATGACATCACTTATAGCTGTTACTTCAACATTGATACCCATGAAGTCATTTCCAAGAGAAGGCCGTGCATAGATGCAGAAAACCAACTATGCTTAACCAAGTGGAAAGGTGTAAGGAATGTATGAATTTGGATATGGGGGTTTACAGACATGTACTGATACATATGAAATATATAATCACAAAATACCTAAGGAATACCAAGAGAGGTCGACTCAACACTCTGTAATAACCTACACGGGAAAGGATCCAAAGATGAATAGATTGATACATACATATGATGAACCAGATGCAGTACACCTAGAACACACACCACATTTTTATCCAATTGGCTGTGATACTAGATAACAATTAAATTTTAAAAAACACACAAGAAGTAAGGAGATATAAGCTCTTGGGGGTTTGCCCTGACACACTGCACTCTCATTTGCAGCCTACTAACACAATTTCCAGGAAGCCTCTGTTGCAGGAAAACCCAGAGTTGGAAATGGAGAAATGCTGCCGCCTTGTGGCCGTTTCCAGCAAGAGCAGCTTCAAACGCATAGCTATGGGTCACTTAACATTCACAAGGACTCAGGCCTCTAAAAGACACCTGCCCTCAAAAAAAAAAATGTCCTGAGCTCGGCCGTGGCCAAAAAAATTCAAAGCAGGCAAATGTGTCAAAGAGATAGTATGAAGAGGTAAGTTTTACTCACTCTTTATCAAAAAAAGCAAAATGGAGAAAAGCTCAACCTCAGGAATGATCAGACTCCTCTAAGCTACAAAAAGCTTTCAGCTCACCCAAGTTAACTACCGTCAGCCAAAAGACTACAAACAATAAATGCTGAAGGGGTTTTAGAGAACTCTGTTCCCTCTGTCTGCGGAGGACATGTGTAGTTGTAACAGCCAATAATGAGAACAGAAAGGAGCTGCGTTTTCAATTAAAAATTGAGCCACCCTTCCATCCAGAACACCCACAGCCGAGCCTCTCACCTGAGAAGACAGGCTGCAAGAGCTGCACTCCACGAGTTTTCACAGTAGCCAAGACACCGAAGCAACCCAAATGTCCATCAACAGATGAATGGATAAGAAGAGCTGGTCCGTGGACACAGTGGACTATTAGCCATGGAAAACAAGGAAACACTGCTCTTTGAGGCACCCGAGATGAGCCTAGAGATCATCACAGAACATGAGTTAAGTCGGAAAGCAAAAGGCATACCGTATGACATCACCTATAGGCGTTATCGAACAGCTGACACAAATGAACATATTTCCACAAAGAAAGACACTCACACACTTAGAAAACAAACTAAGCTGATGTAAAATGAAAGGTGGGGGGAATGGATAAATTAAGATTAGTGTCACCATATGTGTAGAAATACATATTAAATATATATATCAAACAGACCGACCATATAGCAAGGGAGGTCACCAGAACACTCTGCAATAATTTACATGGGAAGAGGATCTGTACAAGAATATATATATATATATATATATATATATATATATATATATATATATATATATATATATATATATATATAAAACGTACAAATGAACCAGATTCTGTACATATAGGACCAACAGTATTCTAATCATTACCCCGATTTAAACAAATTAAAAGAGCGAACAAGAAGTAATGTGACATACACTTCTGGGGTTTTTTCCTGGCACATTCCATTCTAATTGACAACCTGGGAACAGGACTTCCAGAAGGCTCTGCTGCCCTAGTAACCAGATGTGGGAATGTAGCAATGCTGACGCCTTGTGGCCGTTTCCCACAGCAGCAGCTTTAAAGTCAGTGCTAATGGTCACTCAATATTCACACCCATTGCAGGCTTGTAAATGACACCTGCCCTCCAAAACAAAATCCTGGGGTCAAAAATCGACCAAAAAAGTCGAAAGAGGGCAACCTTCCAAGAAGACAATTTCGAGAGGTTTATTGTACTCACGGTTTTTTTTTTTTCTGTTTTTGTTTAACAGAATAAAAAAAGGCGTGGAAAAATGCTGAACCTTAGGAATTATTAGACACGAAAATACACGTTACAAAAACCTATCATGTCACACGACTCAGCATGGTTATCAGCAAAACTTCTGCAAACAAGAAATGCTGAAGGGGTGGTGAAGAAATGCGTACCCTCGGTTCTAAGTGGGACGTGGTAAGAGCCCCTAAGGAAAACACAGTGGAGTTGCCTGGAAAGGGTCAACATTGAGCGACCGTTCAATCAAGCATAGCCACTGCTGGGTCTATCAACTGAGAGGATGAGAATCAAAAAACACACGGGCTGGCAATCCTGCAATCCAGCAATGTTTACCATAGCCAACACTTGGAAGCAATGAAAATGCCCAGCCACAGAAGAATGCAGAAAGGAGAAGTGGTCCATGGACACAATGGAAGAGTGCTCCAGTGAAAAGTAGAAATTCCATTTTAAAAACAGATATAAGTAAGGAGACATCAGCTTTGGGGGGTTTCTCCAGACACATCCCACCGTCATTGATAACCGAGGAACACCACTGGCAGGAAGGTCTGTTTCACTAGTTACCAGAGTGGGAAACGCAGAAATGCTGCAGCCCTCTGGCCGTTACGTGCAACGGCAGCTTGAAAACCCGTGCTAAGGGTCACTTCGTGTGCACAAGTCCTGGAGGGCTGTCAATGAAACCTGCCCTCAAAATGTCTTGAGGAAGGTAGTGGCCAAAATATTTCAAAAGGTGGCACATACTTCAAGAAAAGAATGTGATGAGGTAAGCTACACACACAGTTTGAAGAAAAAAGGACATCCCTGAAAGCTCAATTTCAAGGCTTTATGAGACGCATGCAAATCCAACCACAGAGGTATGGGCTCACACCAGTCAGAAGAACCATCAGCAACAAAACTACCAACAGTTCATGCTGAAGGGGTTGTGGAGAAGTGCATACCCTCTAGGTTAAGTGGGGCTTTGCCGCCAGCCGCGGCGGGTCCTCAAAGTGTAGCAACAACCGACGAGAGGGGGTAGGGAACTGAACGCACCAAGGTATGGGATCAGAAGGGCACAAGCAACTGACGCTTGCAAGGCAAGTTTAATAACAAAGCCTAGCCGTATATATACCCCTAAAGCAGGGACTTTGCTTCGTCACGCCTTATCGGCATCAGCTGGTTGGTTGGCTTCTCGGCTCAGTCACACCTTATCAGCATCAGCTGGTTGGTTGGCTGCTCGGCTTCTCCCTCAAAGGCACCAATTTCCCCTCCAGGGTTGCTTTTCCTAGCTTTAGGGAACAACCAGGGACTCCCAGTAACTGAGCAGGTCCCTGGAGCGATTTGGCCAAAGGCCATCTCCTTTTGTATGTTCATACCATAAAGTCCAGGATGCATACCAAGGAGAGTACAGTCGGGCCCTGAGGCTTAGGAGGGTCTTAGTGGCGCCTTCCTCAGAGGGCAATGCTCGCCACAGGACTTCACCTGGTAAGAGGCACTAATGGGAACAGAATGGAGGTGCCTTTACAAGGTAAACACTGAGTTACGATATGATCCAGCAGGCCCACTCGTGGGCCTATAACCTAAGAAAGAAGACAGAAGTGGAAAGACACAGGCAGGCAAATCTGCATTGCAGGAGTATTACAATAGCCAGGACATGGAAGCAAGCAGAAAGTCCATCAACAGATGAGTGGACAAAGAAGAACAGGGACCTGAACAGATGGAATATTAGCCAAGGAACAAAAGGAAACAATGCCATCAACGGCACCATCGGTGAGGCTAGAGTTCATCACGCACCTTGCAGTAAGTCACAGAGCGAAAGATACATAGCCTACGATATCAGTTATAGGTGTTCCCTAAAAATTGATATCACTGAAGATATTTCCACAGAGAAAGGCAATCACAGATGCAATGAACAGATTTATGGTTCACCCATGGACAGGTGTGAGAATTGTGTACATTAGGAAATTGGGTTTAAGAGAGAGATACAAACACAGGTGAAATACAAAATCACCAAAGGCCTACGGAATACCAAGAGAAGAGTACTCAACATTATGTCATAAGCTACATGGGAAAAGGATCCAAAGAAGACTAGATACATGTTTATGTGTAAAAGAGCCACATCTTTCACACCTACAACAAGCAAAACATTGTAATCAAACTTGCTGTGAGAAACAATAAACATTGAATTAAAAAACGAACAAGTCAGTCGTGAGGCACAAACATAAGGGGCTTTTTCCTGGCACAGTCCATTCTAATTGACAACCTAGAATACGACTTCCACGGAGGCTCTGTTGCCCGAGTAACCAGGTTTGGTAAAGGAGACCTGCTGCCGCCTTGTGGCCGTTTCTCAAAACAGCAGCTTTAAACCCAGTGCTAATGGTCACTTGATATTCAAAATCATTGCAGGCCTATAAATGACACCTGCCCTCAAAAACCATTCGTGGGTCGTCCATCGAGGGAAAAAACTCAAAAGACGTGCACATTTCAAAACGACAATTTCAAGAGGCACATTTTGTGCACATTTTGTCTTCTCTTTCTTTCTTTCTCTTGTGATAAATAAAAGGGCATGGAAAAATGCTCAACATCAGGAATTAATAAAGCCATGCAAATACAGTCGACAGAAACGTTCACCCACCGCCGTCAGAATGATCATCAGCCACAGAGTCTACAAAGAATAAATGCTCAAGCTGTTTTAGAGAACTCTGTGCCCTCTAGCGGCCGCTGGGACGTAACCTGGGAACAGCTAGTAGTGAGAACACCGTGGAGGTGCGTTGAAAGGAAAAAATTGAGCTAACCTGTAATCGGGTAGGCCCACTGATACGCCTATCTCCCGAGTAGACCAAAATCAAAAAGACAAAGGCTGGCCATCCTGCACTGTAGCAACATGTACCATCGCCAAGACTTGGAAGAAACCCAAATGTCCATCAACAGAACAATGCACCAGGAAGAAGGGGCCCATGTGCACAATGGAATATGAGCCACGGAAAAGCATGGAACAGTGACGCTGGCACCACCGTAGAAGAATCTACAGATACCCACCCAAAAGGAAGTACGAAAGAAACCAAAATAGAAATATCCTATGACATCACTTATAGTTGTTAGTTCAACATTGATACCCATGAAGTCATTTCCAAGAGAAGGCCGTGCATAGATGCAGAAAACCAACTATGCTTAACCAAGTGGAAAGGTGTAAGGAATGTATGAATTTGGATATGGCGGTTTACAGACATGTACTGATACATATGAAATATATAATCACAAAATACCTAAGGAATACCAAGAGAGGTCGACTCAACACTCTGTAATAACCTACACGGGAAAGGATCCAAAGATGAATAGATCGATACATACATATAATGAACCAGATGCTGTACACCTAGAACACACACCACATTTTTATCCAATTGGCTGTGATACAAGATAGCAATTAAATTTTAAAAAACACAAGAAGTAAGGAGATATAAGCTCTTGGGGGTTTGCCCCGGCACACTGCACTCTCATTTGCAGCCTACGAACACAATTTCCAGGAAGCCTCTGTTGCAGGAAAACCCAGAGTTGGAAATGGAGAAATGCTGCCGCCTTGTGGCCGTTTCCCGCAAGAGCAGCTTCAAACGCATAGCTATGGGTCACTTAACATTCACAAGGACTCAGGCCTCTAAAAGACACCTGCCCTCAAAAAAACAAAATGTCCTGAGCTCGGCAGTGGAGAAAGAAATTCAAAGCAGGCAAATGTGTCAAAGAGATAGTATGAAGAGGTAACTTTTACTCACTCTTTATCAAAAAAAGCAAGATGGTGAAAAGCTCAACCTCAGGAATGATCAGACTCCTCTAAGCTACAAAAAGCTTTCAGCTCGCCCAAGTTAACTACCGTCAGCCAAAAGACTACAAACAATAAATGCTGAAGGAGTTTTAGAGAAATCTGTTCCCTCTGTCTGCGGAGGACATGTTTAGTTGTAACAGCCAATAATGAGAACAGAAAGAAGCTGCGTTTTCAATTAAAAATTGAGCCACCCTTTCATCCAGAAAACCACAGCTGAGCCTCTCACCTGAGAAGACAGGCTGCAAGCGCTGCACTCCACGAGTTTTCACAGTAGCCAAGACACCGAAGCAACCCAAATGTCCATCAACAGATGAATGGATAGGAAGAGCTGGTCCGTGGACACAGTGGAATATTCGGCATGGAAAACAAGGAAACACTGCTCTTTGAGGCACCCGAGATGAGCGTAGAGATCATCACAGAACATGAGTTAAGTCGGAAAGCAAAGGACATACCGTATGATATCACGTATAGGCGTTATCTAACATCTGACACAAATGAACATATTTCCACAAAGAAAGACACTCACACACTTAGAAAACAAATCAGCTCAGACCCATTCTGAGGATACATTTCCAACATAAAGAAGAAACAAGCAGGGCAAAACAGAGAGAAATTCTTCCAAAATGCGTTCAGGGACTGGCATGCAACCAGGATTGACCACATCTACAGCCCCAGCGGCAGAAGACATAAGGCTGGACACTCTTGGGGCTGAGACGATTGGTGAGGTTGGGAAAGCAAATGCAGACACTTGAAAGGAATCCTGCATGCTCCCCATTCCATGGGTCCCAACTCTCCAGGTTCAATGCAATCTTCCGACAGGGAAAGCACTCATTGGAAACCCAGCGGATGCTACACCGTGGGATCGGGAAAGCTTTCTGAAACTCACCTCAGTTTTCATCTCCTGGTGCTCGTGTTCTCCATTCAGGCCCCCTTACTAACAATCTCCCCACTTGGAGACTCGGCGCCTTTCCATGCCTCTTTCGTACCGTCTGCAATTTGTCCGCAGGATGAACTGCAAGAGGGGGAATCAATGAGAGACTCGCTGGAGGTGTTTGGTCGGGCACATGTCACTCTCATTTCCCATCACGAAGAAGAATTCACCAGAGGTTCAGCCTGCCACCCCGGATCGACAATAGGGCGTGAAGCCATCCAGCCGTGTTGCGTCCCACTCACAAAAAAGCGACTTGGGAAATGGAGCTCAGGGGCACTGAACTTCCCAAACCTGCAGAGTTCTAAACGATAACTATCGCACCAAAATATATTGAGGTCAGGCTACGAAGAGGCGTTGAACGCAAGGCAGAACTGCAGGAAACGGATGTCAACGGGTACATCGGAATGGCCCCGATAGCACATGTAAAGTGCAAGAACGTGGACAATGATGCGGTTGGCCAAAAATGGCGTATGCGTTTTTTCCTGAATATATTCAGGAAAAAACGCATACGCCCTTTTTGGCCAACCAAGCAAACTGGGAGAGCAAATCAGCACTACAAAGAAATCTCTCGCCCCCTCCCCGGGGCAAAAGGGCCAGGCGAAAAAAGTCTAAAAACCAGAAAGGCAGGACAGGCCACGGAGTCAAGGGAGCCTTGTTAAGCTGATGGGCGGGATGTCAATGGCCAACAGCCAATCTTCACAAGTGTATCCTCTTTCCCAAACCATGTAAAACACAGAACCACAGAGCATAGGGCACTTCCACACATGGGCGTTGACCTTGGGAAAATGAAAAAATCAACCAGACACAGGGACCCCAAAGTTGAGGGCTGCTGTCTTGACAAGAACCTCCACTCCGGTACACGTTTCATATCCCAGGAAAGAGCCAAGTGGACAAAGACGAGTGGACAAGTGGACAATGAAAAGTGGACAAGTGGACAAGTGGTGCTACGTAGGTCCAATGGAGTGTCACTCAGCCATGAAATCCACGTCATGAGGCTGGTAGCAGCATCCTGAGTGGATTTAGGTACGATCATCCTCAGTGAAATAAGTCCCACAAAAAAAGAAAATTATGATATCACTTATCGAGGGAATGTAATAATCGCTCCCCATGAACGGAATCCCCAAACAGAACAGAGTCACGCTTTTAGAAAACACACTTATGCCTGCTTCAGGGGAAAGGTGAGGTGGGGTGACGCATAAAACTCGAGTTTGAAATGAGCACAGATACCCTTCCGAAAACCGAATATGGAATGGACACGACCTACTCCTTGCTCAATCAACTGGACTCACCAGACCCTGTTCATCGCACAAGTATCTATCCGACTAGTAAGCATCTTAAAAGCTAAGTCTTGATATCTCTGTGTAAGTGCATCAAGTGTGTGTAAAGCGGCCTAAAACCAGCAGGGAAAATCAGCTCAGACCCATTCTGAGGATACATTTCCAACATAAAGAAGAAACAAGCAGGGCAAAACAGAGAGAACTTCTTCCAAAATGCGTTCAGGGACTGGCATGCAACCAGGGTTGACCACATCTACAGCCCCAGCGGCAGAAGACATAAGGCTGGACACTCTTGGGGCTGAGACGATTGGTGAGGTTGGGAAAGCAAATGCAGACCCTTGAAAGGAATCCTGCGTGCTCCCCATTCCATGGGTCCCAACTCTCCAGGTTCAACGCAATCTTCCGACAGCGAAAGCACTCATTGGAAACCCAGCGGATGCTACACCGTGGGATCGGGAAAGCTTTCTGAAACTCACCTCAGTTTTCATCTCCTGGTGCTCGTGTTCTCCATTCAGGCCCCCTTACTAACAATCTCCCCACTTGGAGACTCGGCGCCTTTCCATGCCTCTTTCGTACCGTCTGCAATTTGTCCGCAGGATGAACTGCAAGAGGGGGAACCAATGAGAGACTCGCTGGAGGTGTTTGGTCGGGCACATGTCACTCTCATTTCCCATCACGAAGAAGAATTCACCAGAGGCTCAGCCTGCAACCGCGGATCGACAATAGGGTGTGAAGCCATCCAGCCGTGTTGCGTCCCACTCACAAAAAAGCGACTTGGGAAATGGAGCTCAGGGGCACTGCACTTCCCAAACCTGCAGAGTTCTAAACGATAACTATCGCCCCAAAATATATTGAGGTCAGGCTACGAACAGGCGCTGAACGCAAGGCAGAACTGCAGGAAACGGATGTCAACGGGTACATCGGAATGGCCCCAAGAGCACATGAAAAGCGCCAGAACGTGGACAATGATGCCGTTGGCCAAAAAGGGCGTATGCGTTTTTTCCTGAATATATTCAGGAAAAAACGCATACGCCCTTTTTGGCCAACCAAGCAACCTGGGAGAGCAAATCAGCACTACAAAGAAATCTCTCGCCCCCCCCCCCCCCGGGGCAAAAGGGCCAGGCGAAAAAAGTCTAAAAACCAGAAAGGCAGGACAGGCCACGGAGTCAAGGGAGCCTTGTTAAGCTGATGGGCGGGATGTCAATGGCCAACAGCCAATCTTCACAAGTGTATCCTCTTTCCCAAACCATGTAAAACACAGAACCACAGAGCATAGGGCACTTCCACACATGGGCGTTGACCTTCGGAAAATGAAAAAATCAACCAGACACAGGGACCCCAAGTTGAGGGCTGCTGTCTTTACAAGAACCTCCACTCCGGTACACGTTTCATATCCCAGGAAAGAGCCAAGTGGACAAAGACGAGTGGACAAGTGGACAACGACAAGTGGACAAGTGGTGCTACGTAGGTCCAATGGTGTGTCACTCAGCCATGAAATGCACGTCATGAGGCTGGTAGCAGCATCCTGAGTGGATTTAGGTATGATCATCCTCAGTGAAATAAGTCCCACCAAAAAAGAAACTTATGATATCACTTATCGAGGGAATGTAAAAATCGCTCCCCATGAACGGAATCCCCAAACAGAACAGAGTCACGCTTTTAGAAAACACACTTATGCCTGCTTCAGGGGAAAGGTGAGGTGGGGTGACGCATAAAACTCGAGTTTGAAATGAGCACACATACCCTTCCGAAAACCGAATATGGAATGGACACGACCTACTCCTTGCTCAATCAACTGGACTCACCAGACCCTGTTCATCGCACAAGTATCTATCCGACTAGTAAGCATCTTAAAAGCTAAGTCTTGATATCTCTGTGTAAGTGCATCAAGTGTGTGTAAAGCGGCCTAAAACCAGCAGGGAAAATCAGCTCAGACCCATTCTGAGGATACATTTCCAACATAAAGAAGAAACAAGCAGGGCAAAACAGAGAGAAATTCTTCCAAAATGCATTCAGGGACTGGCATGCAACCAGGATTGACCAGATCTACAGCCCCAGCGGCAGAAGACATAAGGCTGGACACTCTTGGGGCTGAGACGATTGGTGAGGTTGGGAAAGCAAATGCAGACCCTTGAAAGTAATCCTGCGTGCTCCCCATTTCATGGGTCCCAACTCTCCAGGTTCAACGCAATCTTCCGACAGCGAAAGCACTCATTGGAAACCCAGCGGATGCTACACCGTGGGATCGGGAAAGCTTTCTGAAACTCACCTCAGTTTTCATCTCCTGGTGCTCGTGTTCTCCATTCAGGCCCCCTTACTAACAATCTCCCCACTTGGAGACTCGGCGCCTTTCCATGCCTCTTTCGTACCGTCTGCAATTTGTCCGCAGGATGAACTGCAAGAGGGGGAACCAATGAGAGACTCGCTGGAGGTGTTTGGTCGGGCACATGTCACTCTCATTTCCCATCACGAAGAAGAATTCACCAGAGGTTCAGCCTGCCACCGCGGATCGACAAGAGGGCGTGAAGCCATCCAGCCGTGTTGCGTCCCACTCACAAAAAAGCGACTTGGGAAATGGAGCTCAGGGGCACTGCACTTCCCAAACCTGCAGAGTTCTAAACGATAACTATCGCCCCAAAATATATTGAGGTCAGGCTACGAAGAGGCGTTGAACGCAAGGCAGAATTGCAGGAAACGGATGTCAACGGGTACATCGGAATGGCCCCGATAGCACATGAAAAGCGCCAGATCGTGGACAATGATGCGGTTGGCCAAAAAGGGCGTATGCGTTTTTTCCTGAATATATTCAGGAAAAAACGCATACGCCCTTTTTGGCCAACCAAGCAACCTGGGAGA
Source organism: Kogia breviceps (assembly GCF_026419965.1). Lineage (NCBI taxonomy): Eukaryota > Metazoa > Chordata > Mammalia > Artiodactyla > Physeteridae > Kogia > Kogia breviceps. The sequence continues at coordinate 129,272,511 of NC_081312.1, read as the reverse complement.
GCAAATCAGCACTACAAAGAAATCTCTCGCCCCCCCCCCCCCGGGGCAAAAGGGCCAGGCGAAAAAAGTCTAAAAACCAGAAAGGCAGGACAGGCCACGGAGTCAAGGGAGCCTTGTTAAGCTGATGGGCGGGATGTCAATGGCCAACAGCCAATCTTCACAAGTGTATCCTCTTTCCCAAACCATGTAAAACACAGAACCACAGAGCATAGGGCACTTCCACACATGGGCGTTGACCTTGGGAAAATGAAAAAATCAACCAGACAGAGGGACCCCAAAGTTGAGGGCTGCTGTCTTGACAAGAACCTCCACTCCGGTACACGTTTCATATCTCAGGAAAGAGCCAAGTGGACAAAGACGAGTGGACAAGTGGACAACGACAAGAGGACAAGTGGACAAGTGGTGCTACGTAGGTCCAATGGAGTGTCACTCAGCCATGAAATCCACGTCATGAGGCTGGTAGCAGCATCCTGAGTGGATTTAGGTATGATCATCCTCAGTGAAATAAGTCCCACCAAAAAAGAAACTTATGATATCACTTATCGAGGGAATGTAAAAATCGCTCCCCATGAACGGAATCCCCAAACAGAACAGAGTCACGCTTTTAGAAAACACACTTATGCCTGCTTCAGGGGAAAGGTGAGGTGGGGTGACGCATAAACTCGAGTTTGAAATGAGCACACATACCCTTCCGAAAACCGAATATGGAATGGACACGACCTACTTCTTGCTCAATCAACTGGACTCACCAGACCCTGTTCATCGCACAAGTATCTATCCGACTAGTAAGCATCTTAAAAGCTAAGTCTTGATATCTCTGTGTAAGTGCATCAAGTGTGTGTAAAGCGGCCTAAAACCAGCAGGGAAAATCAGCTCAGACCCATTCTGAGGATACATTTCCAACATAAAGAAGAAACAAGCAGGGCAAAACAGAGAAATTCTTCCAAAATGCATTCAGGGACTGGCATGCAACCAGGATTGACCACATCTACAGCCCCAGCGGCAGAAGACATAAGGCTGGACACTCTTGGGGCTGAGACGATTGGTGAGGTTGGGAAAGCAAATGCAGACCCTTGAAAGGAATCCTGCGTGCTCCCCATTCCATGGGTCCCAACTCTCCAGGTTCAACGCAATCTTCCGACAGCGAAAGCACTCATTGGAAACCCAGCGGATGCTACACCGTGGGATCGGGAAAGCTTTCTGAAACTCACCTCAGTTTTCATCTCCTGGTGCTCGTGTTCTCCATTCAGGCCCCCTTACTAACAATCTCCCCACTTGGAGACTCGGCGCCTTTCCATGCCTCTTTCGTACCGTCTGCAATTTGTCCGCAGGATGAACTGCAAGAGGGGGAACCAATGAGAGACTCGCTGGAGGTGTTTGGTCGGGCACATGTCACTCTCATTTCCCATCACGAAGAAGAATTCACCAGAGGTTCAGCCTGCCACCCCGGATCGACAAGAGGGCGTGAAGCCATCCAGCCGTGTTGCGTCCCACTCACAAAAAAGCGACTTGGGAAATGGAGCTCAGGGGCACTGCACTTCCCAAACCTGCAGAGTTCTAAACGATAACTATCGCCCCAAAATATATTGAGGTCAGGCTACGAAGAGGCGTTGAACGCAAGGCAGAATTGCAGGAAACGGATGTCAACGGCTACATCGGAATGGCCCCGATAGCACATGAAAAGCGCCAGAACGTGGACAATGATGCGGTTGGCCAAAAAGGGCGTATGCGTTTTTTCCTGAATATATTCAGGAAAAAACGCATACGCCCTTTTTGGCCAACCAAGCAACCTGGGAGAGCAAATCAGCACTACAAAGAAATCTCTCGCCCCCTCCCCGGGGCAAAAGGGCCAGGCGAAAAAAGTCTAAAAACCAGAAAGGCAGGACAGGCCACGGAGTCAAGGGAGCCTTGTTAAGCTGATGGGCGGGATGTCAATGGCCAACAGCCAATCTTCACAAGTGTATCCTCTTTCCCCAGCCATGTAAAACACAGAACCACAGAGCATAGGGCACTTCCACACATGGGCGTTGACCTTGGGAAAATGAAAAAATCAACCAGACAGAGGGACCCCAAAGTTGAGGGCTGCTGTCTTGACAAGAACCTCCACTCCGGTACACGTTTCATATCCCAGGAAAGAGCCAAGTGGACAAAGACGAGTGGACAAGTGGACAAAGACAAGTGGACAAGTGGACAAGTGGTGCTACGTAGGTCCAATGGAGTGTCACTCAGCCATGAAATCCACGTCATGAGGCTGGTAGCAGCATCCTGAGTGGATTTAGGTACGATCATCCTCAGTGAAATAAGTCCCACAAAAAAAGAAACTTATGATATCACTTATCGAGGGAATGTAAAAATCGCTCCCCATGAACGGAATCCCCAAACAGAACAGAGTCACGCTTTTAGAAAACACACTTATGCCTGCTTCAGGGGAAAGGTGAGGTGGGGTGACGCATAAAACTCGAGTTTGAAATGAGCACAGATACCCTTCCGAAAACCGAATATGGAATGGACACGACCTACTCCTTGCTCAATCAACTGGACTCACCAGACCCTGTTCATCGCACAAGTATCTATCCGACTAGTAAGCATCTTAAAAGCTAAGTCTTGATATCTCTGTGTAAGTGCATCAAGTGTGTGTAAAGCGGCCTAAAACCAGCAGGGAAAATCAGCTCAGACCCATTCTGAGGATACATTTCCAACATAAAGAAGAAACAAGCAGGGCAAAACAGAGAGAAATTCTTCCAAAATGCGTTCAGGGACTGGCATGCAACCAGGATTGACCACATCTACAGCCCCAGCGGCGGAAGACATAAGGCTGGACACTCTTGGGGCTGAGACGATTGGTGAGGTTGGGAAAGCAAATGCAGACCCTTGAAAGGAATCCTGCGTGCTCCCCATTCCATGGGTCCCAACTCTCCAGGTTCAACGCAATCTTCCGACAGCGAAAGCACTCATTGGAAACCCAGCGGATGCTACACCGTGGGATCGGGAAAGCTTTCTGAAACTCACCTCAGTTTTCATCTCCTGGTGCTCGTGTTCTCCATTCAGGCCCCCTTACTAACAATCTCCCCACTTGGAGACTCGGCGCCTTTCCATGCCTCTTTCGTACCGTCTGCAATTTGTCCGCAGGATGAACTGCAAGAGGGGGAACCAATGAGAGACTCGCTGGAGGTGTTTGGTCGGGCACATGTCACTTACATTTCCCATCGCGATGAAGAATTCACCAGAGGTTCAGCCTGCCTCCGCGGATCGACAATAGGGCGTGAAGCCACCCAGCCGTGTTGCGTCCCACTCACAAAAAAGCGACTTGGGAAATGGAGCTCAGGGGCACTGCACTTCCCAAACCTGCAGAGTTCTAAACGATAACTATCGCCCCAAAATATATTGAGGTCAGGCTACGAAGAGGCGTTGAACGCAAGGCAGAACTGCAGGAAACGGATGTCAACGGGTACATCGGAATGGCCCCGATAGCACATGAAAAGCGCCAGAACGTGGACAATGATGCGGTTGGCCAAAAAGGGCGTATGCGTTTTTTCCTGAATATATTCAGGAAAAAACGCATACGCCCTTTTTGGCCAACCAAGCAACCTGGGAGAGCAAATCAGCACTACAAAGAAATCTCTCGCCCCCCACACGGGGCAAAAGTGCCAGGCGAAAAAAGTCTAAAAACCAGAAAGGCAGGACAGGCCACGGAGTCAAGGGAGCCTTGTTAAGCTGATGGGCGGGATGTCAATGGCCAACAGCCAATCTTCACAAGTGTATCCTCTTTCCCAAACCATGTAAAACACAGAACCACAGAGCATAGGGCACTTCCACACATGGGCGTTGACCTTGGGAAAATGAAAAAATCAACCAGACACAGGGACCCCAAAGTTGAGGGCTGCTGTCTTGACAAGAACCTCCACTCCGGTACACGTTTCATATCCCAGGAAAGAGCCAAGTGGACAAAGACGAGTGGACAAGTGGACAAAGACAAGTGGACAAGTGGACAAGTGGTGCTACGTACGTCCAATGGAGTGTCACTCAGCCATGAAATCCACGTCATGAGGCTGGTAGCAGCATCCTGAGTGGATTTAGGTATGATCATATTCAGTGAAATAAGTCCCACCAAAAAAGAAACTTATGATATCACTTATCGAGGGAATGTAAAAATCGCTCCCCATGAACGGAATCCCCAAACAGAACAGAGTCACGCTTTTAGAAAACACACTTATGCCTGCTTCAGGGGAAAGGTGAGGTGGCGTGACGCATAAACTCGAGTTTGAAATGAGCACACATACCCTTCCGAAAACCGAATATGGAATGGACACGACCTACTTCTTGCTCAATCAACTGGACTCACCAGACCCTGTTCATCGCACAAGTATCTATCCGACTAGTAAGCATCTTAAAAGCTAAGTCTTGATATCTCTGTGTAAGTGCATCAAGTGTGTGTAAAGCGGCCTAAAACCAGCAGGGAAAATCAGCTCAGACCCATTCTGAGGATACATTTCCAACATAAAGAAGAAACAAGCAGGGCAAAACAGAGAGAAATTCTTCCAAAATGCGTTCAGGGACTGGCATGCAACCAGGATTGACCACATCTACAGCCCCAGCGGCGGAAGACATAAGGCTGGACACTCTTGGGGCTGAGACGATTGGTGAGGTTGGGAAAGCAAATGCAGACCCTTGAAAGGAATCCTGCGTGCTCCCCATTCCATGGGTCCCAACTCTCCAGGTTCAACGCAATCTTCCGACAGCGAAAGCACTCATTGGAAACCCAGCGGATGCTACACCGTGGGATCGGGAAAGCTTTCTGAAACTCACCTCAGTTTTCATCTCCTGGTGCTCGTGTTCTCCATTCAGGCCCCCTTACTAACAATCTCCCCACTTGGAGACTCGGCGCCTTTCCATGCCTCTTTCGTACCGTCTGCAATTTGTCCGCAGGATGAACTGCAAGAGGGGGAACCAATGAGAGACTCGCTGGAGGTGTTTGGTCGGGCACATGTCACTTACATTTCCCATCGCGATGAAGAATTCACCAGAGGTTCAGCCTGCCACCGCGGATCGACAATAGGGCGTGAAGCCATCCAGCCGTGTTGCGTCCCACTCACAAAAAAGCGACTTGGGAAATGGAGCTCAGGGGCACTGCACTTCCCAAACCTGCAGAGTTCTAAACGATAACTATCGCCCCAAAATATATTGAGGTCAGGCTACGAAGAGGCGCTGAACGCAAGGCAGAACTGCAGGAAACGGATGTCAACGGGTACATCGGAATGGCCCCGATAGCACATGAAAAGCGCCAGAACGTGGACAATGATGCGGTTGGCCAAAAAGGGCGTATGCGTTTTTTCCTGAATATATTCAGGAAAAAACGCATACGCCCTTTTTGGCCAACCAAGCAACCTGGGAGAGCAAATCAGCACTACAAAGAAATCTCTCGCCCCCCCCCCCGGGGCAAAAGGGCCAGGCGAAAAAAGTCTAAAAACCAGAAAGGCAGGACAGGCCACGGAGTCAAGGGAGCCTTGTTAAGCTGATGGGCGGGATGTCAATGGCCAACAGCCAATCTTCACAAGTGTATCCTCTTTCCCAAACCATGTAAAACACAGAACCACAGAGCATAGGGCACTTCCACACATGGGCGTTGACCTTGGGAAAATGAAAAAATCAACCAGACACAGGGACCCCAAAGTTGAGGGCTGCTGTCTTGACAAGAACCTCCACTCCGGTACACGTTTCATATCCCAGGAAAGAGCCAAGTGGACAAAGACGAGTGGACAAGTGGACAAAGACAAGTGGACAAGTGGACAAGTGGTGTTACGTACGTCCAATGGAGTGTCACTCAGCCATGAAATCCACGTCATGAGGCTGGTAGCAGCATCCTGAGTGGATTTAGGTATGATCATCCTCAGTGAAATAAGTCCCACCAAAAAAGAAACTTATGATATCACTTATCGAGGGAATGTAAAAATCGCTCCCCATGAACGGAATCCCCAAACAGAACAGAGTCACGCTTTTAGAAAACACACTTATGCCTGCTTCAGGGGAAAGGTGAGGTGGCGTGACGCATAAACTCGAGTTTGAAATGAGCACACATACCCTTCCGAAAACCGAATATGGAATGGACACGACCTACTTCTTGCTCAATCAACTGGACTCACCAGACCCTGTTCATCGCACAAGTATCTATCCGACTAGTAAGCATCTTAAAAGCTAAGTCTTGATATCTCTGTGTAAGTGCATCAAGTGTGTGTAAAGCGGCCTAAAACCAGCAGGGAAAATCAGCTCAGACCCATTCTGAGGATACATTTCCAACATAAAGAAGAAACAAGCAGGGCAAAACAGAGAGAAATTCTTCCAAAATGCATTCAGGGACTGGCATGCAACCAGGATTGACCAGATCTACAGCCCCAGCGGCAGAAGACATAAGGCTGGACACTCTTGGGGCTGAGACGATTGGTGAGGTTGGGAAAGCAAATGCAGACCCTTGAAAGGAATCCTGCGTGCTCCCCATTCCATGGGTCCCAACTCTCCAGGTTCAACGCAATCTTCCGACAGCGAAAGCACTCATTGGAAACCCAGCGGATGCTACACCGTGGGATCGGGAAAGCTTTCTGAAACTCACCTCAGTTTTCATCTCCTGGTGCTCGTGTTCTCCATTCAGGCCCCCTTACTAACAATCTCCCCACTTGGAGACTCGGCGCCTTTCCATGCCTCTTTCGTACCGTCTGCAATTTGTCCGCAGGATGAACTGCAAGAGGGGGAACCAATGAGAGACTCGCTGGAGGTGTTTGGTCGGGCACATGTCACTCTCATTTCCCATCACGAAGAAGAATTCACCAGAGGTTCAGCCTGCCACCCCGGATCGACAAGAGGGCGTGAAGCCATCCAGCCGTGTTGCGTCCCACTCACAAAAAAGCGACTTGGGAAATGGAGCTCAGGGGCACTGCACTTCCCAAACCTGCAGAGTTCTAAACGATAACTATCGCCCCAAAATATATTGAGGTCAGGCTACGAAGAGGCGTTGAACGCAAGGCAGAATTGCAGGAAACGGATGTCAACGGGTACATCGGAATGGCCCCGATAGCACATGAAAAGCGCCAGATCGTGGACAATGATGCGGTTGGCCAAAAAGGGCGTATGCGTTTTTTCCTGAATATATTCAGGAAAAAACGCATACGCCCTTTTTGGCCAACCAAGCAACCTGGGAGAGCAAATCAGCACTACAAAGAAATCTCTCGCCCCCCCCCCCCGGGGCAAAAGGGCCAGGCGAAAAAAGTCTAAAAACCAGAAAGGCAGGACAGGCCACGGAGTCAAGGGAGCCTTGTTAAGCTGATGGGCGGGATGTCAATGGCCAACAGCCAATCTTCACAAGTGTATCCTCTTTCCCAAACCATGTAAAACACAGAACCACAGAGCATAGGGCACTTCCACACATGGGCGTTGACCTTGGGAAAATGAAAAAATCAACCAGACACAGGGACCCCAAAGTTGAGGGCTGCTGTCTTGACAAGAACCTCCACTCCGGTACACGTTTCATATCCCAGGAAAGAGCCAAGTGGACAAAGACGAGTGGACAAGTGGACAACGACAAGAGGACAAGTGGACAAGTGGTGCTACGTAGGTCCAATGGAGTGTCACTCAGCCATGAAATCCACGTCATGAGGCTGGTAGCAGCATCCTGAGTGGATTTAGGTATGATCATCCTCAGTGAAATAAGTCCCACCAAAAAAGAAACTTATGATATCACTTATCGAGGGAATGTAAAAATCGCTCCCCATGAACGGAATCCCCAAACAGAACAGAGTCACGCTTTTAGAAAACACACTTATGCCTGCTTCAGGGGAAAGGTGAGGTGGGGTGACGCATAAACTCGAGTTTGAAATGAGCACACATACCCTTCCGAAAACCGAATATGGAATGGACACGACCTACTTCTTGCTCAATCAACTGGACTCACCAGACCCTGTTCATCGCACAAGTATCTATCCGACTAGTAAGCATCTTAAAAGCTAAGTCTTGATATCTCTGTGTAAGTGCATCAAGTGTGTGTAAAGCGGCCTAAAACCAGCAGGGAAAATCAGCTCAGACCCATTCTGAGGATACATTTCCAACATAAAGAAGAAACAAGCAGGGCAAAACAGAGAAATTCTTCCAAAATGCATTCAGGGACTGGCATGCAACCAGGATTGACCACATCTACAGCCCCAGCGGCAGAAGACATAAGGCTGGACACTCTTGGGGCTGAGACGATTGGTGAGGTTGGGAAAGCAAATGCAGACCCTTGAAAGGAATCCTGCGTGCTCCCCATTCCATGGGTCCCAACTCTCCAGGTTCAACGCAATCTTCCGACAGCGAAAGCACTCATTGGAAACCCAGCGGATGCTACACCGTGGGATCGGGAAAGCTTTCTGAAACTCACCTCAGTTTTCATCTCCTGGTGCTCGTGTTCTCCATTCAGGCCCCCTTACTAACAATCTCCCCACTTGGAGACTCGGCGCCTTTCCATGCCTCTTTCGTACCGTCTGCAATTTGTCCGCAGGATGAACTGCAAGAGGGGGAACCAATGAGAGACTCGCTGGAGGTGTTTGGTCGGGCACATGTCACTCTCATTTCCCATCACGAAGAAGAATTCACCAGAGGTTCAGCCTGCCACCCCGGATCGACAAGAGGGCGTGAAGCCATCCAGCCGTGTTGCGTCCCACTCACAAAAAAGCGACTTGGGAAATGGAGCTCAGGGGCACTGCACTTCCCAAACCTGCAGAGTTCTAAACGATAACTATCTCCCCAAAATATATTGAGGTCAGGCTACGAAGAGGCGTTGAACGCAAGGCAGAATTGCAGGAAACGGATGTCAACGGGTACATCGGAATGGCCCCGATAGCACATGAAAAGCGCCAGATCGTGGACAATGATGCGGTTGGCCAAAAAGGGCGTATGCGTTTTTTCCTGAATATATTCAGGAAAAAACGCATACGCCCTTTTTGGCCAACCAAGCAACCTGGGAGAGCAAATCAGCACTACAAAGAAATCTCTCGCCCCCCCCCCCCCGGGGCAAAAGGGCCAGGCGAAAAAAGTCTAAAAACCAGAAAGGCAGGACAGCCCACGGAGTAAAGGGAGCCTTGTTAAGCTGATTGGCGGGATGTCAATGGCCAACAGCCAATCTTCACAAGTGTATCCTCTTTCCCAAACCATGTAAAACACAGAACCACAGAGCATAGGGCACTTCCACACATGGGCGTTGACCTTGGGAAAATGAAAAAATCAACCAGACACAGGGACCCCAAAGTTGAGGGCTGCTGTCTTGACAAGAACCTCCACTCCGGTACACGTTTCATATCCCAGGAAAGAGCCAAGTGGACAAAGACGAGTGGACAAGTGGACAACGACAAGAGGACAAGTGGACAAGTGGTGCTACGTAGGTCCAATGGAGTGTCACTCAGCCATGAAATCCACGTCATGAGGCTGGTAGCAGCATCCTGAGTGGATTTAGGTATGATCATCCTCAGTGAAATAAGTCCCACCAAAAAAGAAACTTATGATATCACTTATCGAGGGAATGTAAAAATCGCTCCCCATGAACGGAATCCCCAAACAGAACAGAGTCACGCTTTTAGAAAACACACTTATGCCTGCTTCAGGGGAAAGGTGAGGTGGGGTGACGCATAAACTCGAGTTTGAAATGAGCACACATACCCTTCCGAAAACCGAATATGGAATGGACACGACCTACTTCTTGCTCAATCAACTGGACTCACCAGACCCTGTTCATCGCACAAGTATCTATCCGACTAGTAAGCATCTTAAAAGCTAAGTCTTGATATCTCTGTGTAAGTGCATCAAGTGTGTGTAAAGCGGCCTAAAACCAGCAGGGAAAATCAGCTCAGACCCATTCTGAGGATACATTTCCAACATAAAGAAGAAACAAGCAGGGCAAAACAGAGAAATTCTTCCAAAATGCATTCAGGGACTGGCATGCAACCAGGATTGACCACATCTACAGCCCCAGCGGCAGAAGACATAAGGCTGGACACTCTTGGGGCTGAGACGATTGGTGAGGTTGGGAAAGCAAATGCAGACCCTTGAAAGGAATCCTGCGTGCTCCCCATTCCATGGGTCCCAACTCTCCAGGTTCAACGCAATCTTCCGACAGCGAAAGCACTCATTGGAAACCCAGCGGATGCTACACCGTGGGATCGGGAAAGCTTTCTGAAACTCACCTCAGTTTTCATCTCCTGGTGCTCGTGTTCTCCATTCAGGCCCCCTTACTAACAATCTCCCCACTTGGAGACTCGGCGCCTTTCCATGCCTCTTTCGTACCGTCTGCAATTTGTCCGCAGGATGAACTGCAAGAGGGGGAACCAATGAGACACTCGCTGGAGGTGTTTGGTCGGGCACATGTCACTCTCATTTCCCATCACGAAGAAGAATTCACCAGAGGTTCAGCCTGCCACCGCGGATCGACAAGAGGGCGTGAAGCCATCCAGCCGTGTTGCGTCCCACTCACAAAAAAGCGACTTGGGAAATGGAGCTCAGGGGCACTGCACTTCCCAAACCTGCAGAGTTCTAAACGATAACTATCGCCCCAAAATATATTGAGGTCAGGCTACGAAGTGGCGTTGAACGCAAGGCAGAATTGCAGGAAACGGATGTCAACGGGTACATCGGAATGGCCCCGACAGCACATGAAAAGCGCCAGAACGTGGACAATGATGCGGTTGGCCAAAAAGGGCGTATGCGTTTTTTCCTGAATATATTCAGGAAAAAACGCATACGCCCTTTTTGGCCAACCAAGCAACCTGGGAGAGCAAATCAGCACTACAAAGAAATCTCTCGCCCCCTCCCCGGGGCAAAAGGGCCAGGCGAAAAAAGTCTAAAAACCAGAAAGGCAGGACAGGCCACGGAGTCAAGGGAGCCTTGTTAAGCTGATGGGCGGGATGTCAATGGCCAACAGCCAATCTTCACAAGTGTATCCTCTTTCCCCAGCCATGTAAAACACAGAACCACAGAGCATAGGGCACTTCCACACATGGGCGTTGACCTTGGGAAAATGAAAAAATCAACCAGACACAGGGACCCCAAAGTTGAGGGCTGCTGTCTTGACAAGAACCTCCACTCCGGTACACGTTTCATATCCCAGGAAAGAGCCAAGTGGACAAAGACGAGTGGACAAGTGGACAACGACAAGTGGACAAGTGGTCAAGTGGTGCTACGTAGGTCCAATGGAGTGTCACTCAGCCATGAAATCCACGTCATGAGGCTGGTAGCAGCATCCTGAGTGGATTTAGGTACGATCATCCTCAGTGAAATAAGTCCCACAAAAAAAGAAACTTATGATATCACTTCTCGAGGGAATGTAAAAATCGCTCCCCATGAAGGGAATCCCCAAACAGAACAGAGTCACGCTTTTAGAAAACACACTTATGCCTGCTTCAGGGGAAAGGTGAGGTGGGGTGACGCATAAAACTCGAGTTTGAAATGAGCACAGATACCCTTCCGAAAACCGAATATGGAATGGACACGACCTACTCCTTGCTCAATCAACTGGACTCACCAGACCCTGTTCATCGCACAAGTATCTATCCGACTAGTCAGCATCTTAAAAGCTAAGTCTTGATATCTCTGTGTAAGTGCATCAAGTGTGTGTAAAGCGGCCTAAAAACAGCAGGGAAAATCAGCTCAGACCCATTCTGAGGATACATTTCCAACACAAAGAAGAAACAAGCAGGGCAAAACAGAGAGAAATTCTTCCAAAATGCGTTCAGGGACTGGCATGCAACCAGGATTGACCACATCTACAGCCCCAGCGGCAGAAGACATAAGGCTGGACACTCTTGGGGCTGAGATGATTGGTGAGGTTGGGAAAGCAAATGCAGACCCTTGAAAGGAATCCTGCGTGCTCCCCATTCCATGGGTCCCAACTCTCCAGGTTCAACGCAATCTTCCGACAGCGAAAGCACTCATTGGAAACCCAGCGGATGCTACACCGTGGGATCGGGAAAGCTTTCTGAAACTCACCTCAGTTTTCATCTCCTGGTGCTCGTGTTCTCCATTCAGGCCCCCTTACTAACAATCTCCCCACTTGGAGACTCGGCGCCTTTCCATGCCTCTTTCGTACCGTCTGCAATTTGTCCGCAGGATGAACTGCAAGAGGGGGAACCAATGAGAGACTCGCTGGAGGTGTTTGGTCGGGCACATGTCACTCTCATTTCCCATCACGAAGAAGAATTCACCAGAGGTTCAGCCTGCCACCCCGGATCGACAAGAGGGCGTGAAGCCATCCAGCCGTGTTGCGTCCCACTCACAAAAAAGCGACTTGGGAAATGGAGCTCAGGGGCACTGCACTTCCCAAACCTGCAGAGTTCTAAACGATAACTATCGCCCCAAAATATATTGAGGTCAGGCTACGAAGAGGCGTTGAACGCAAGGCAGAATTGCAGGAAACGGATGTCAACGGGTACATCGGAATGGCCCCGATAGCACATGAAAAGCGCCAGAACGTGGACAATGATGCGGTTGGCCAAAAAGGGCGTATGCGTTTTTTCCTGAATATATTCAGGAAAAAACGCATACGCCCTTTTTGGCCAACCAAGCAACCTGGGAGAGCAAATCAGCACTACAAAGAAATCTCTCGCCCCCTCCCCGGGGCAAAAGGGCCAGGCGAAAAAAGTCTAAAAACCAGAAAGGCAGGACAGGCCACGGAGTCAAGGGAGCCTTGTTAAGCTGATGGGCGGGATGTCAATGGCCAACAGCCAATCTTCACAAGTGTATCCTCTTTCCCCAGCCATGTAAAACACAGAACCACAGAGCATAGGGCACTTCCACACATGGGCGTTGACCTTGGGAAAATGAAAAAATCAACCAGACACAGGGACCCCAAAGTTGAGGGCTGCTGTCTTGACAAGAACCTCCACTCCGGTACACGTTTCATATCCCAGGAAAGAGCCAAGTGGACAAAGACGAGTGGACAAGTGGACAAAGACAAGTGGACAAGTGGACAAGTGGTGCTACGTAGGTCCAATGGAGTGTCACTCAGCCATGAAATCCACGTCATGAGGCTGGTAGCAGCATCCTGAGTGGATTTAGGTACGATCATCCTCAGTGAAATAAGTCCCACAAAAAAAGAAACTTATGATATCACTTCTCGAGGGAATGTAAAAATCGCTCCCCATGAAGGGAATCCCCAAACAGAACAGAGTCACGCTTTTAGAAAACACACTTATGCCTGCTTCAGGGGAAAGGTGAGGTGGGGTGACGCATAAAACTCGAGTTTGAAATGAGCACAGATACCCTTCCGAAAACCGAATATGGAATGGACACGACCTACTCCTTGCTCAATCAACTGGACTCACCAGACCCTGTTCATCGCACAAGTATCTATCCGACTAGTCAGCATCTTAAAAGCTAAGTCTTGATATCTCTGTGTAAGTGCATCAAGTGTGTGTAAAGCGGCCTAAAAACAGCAGGGAAAATCAGCTCAGACCCATTCTGAGGATACATTTCCAACACAAAGAAGAAACAAGCAGGGCAAAACAGAGAGAAATTCTTCCAAAATGCGTTCAGGGACTGGCATGCAACCAGGATTGACCACATCTACAGCCCCAGCGGCAGAAGACATAAGGCTGGACACTCTTGGGGCTGAGATGATTGGTGAGGTTGGGAAAGCAAATGCAGACCCTTGAAAGGAATCCTGCGTGCTCCCCATTCCATGGGTCCCAACTCTCCAGGTTCAACGCAATCTTCCGACAGCGAAAGCACTCATTGGAAACCCAGCGGATGCTACACCGTGGGATCGGGAAAGCTTTCTGAAACTCACCTCAGTTTTCATCTCCTGGTGCTCGTGTTCTCCATTCAGGCCCCCTTACTAACATTCTCCCCACTTGGAGACTCGGCGCCTTTCCATGCCTCTTTCGTACCGTCTGCAATTTGTCCGCAGGATGAACTGCAAGAGGGGGAACCAATGAGAGACTCGCTGGAGGTGTTTGGTCGGGCACATGTCACTCTCATTTCCCATCACGAAGAAGAATTCACCAGAGGTTCAGCCTGCGACCCCGGATCGACAAGAGGGCGTGAAGCCATCCAGCCGTGTTGCGTCCCACTCACAAAAAAGCGACTTGGGAAATGGAGCTCAGGGGCACTGCACTTCCCAAACCTGCAGAGTTCTAAACGATAACTATCGCCCCAAAATATATTGAGGTCAGGCTACGAAGTGGCGTTGAACGCAAGGCAGAATTGCAGGAAACGGATGTCAACGGGTACATCGGAATGGCCCCGATAGCACATGAAAAGCGCCAGATCGTGGACAATGATGCGGTTGGCCAAAAAGGGCGTATGCGTTTTTTCCTGAATATATTCAGGAAAAAACGCATACGCCCTTTTTGGCCAACCAAGCAACCTGGGAGAGCAAATCAGCACTACAAAGAAATCTCTCGCCCCCCCCCCCCGGGGCAAAAGGGCCAGGCGAAAAAAGTCTAAAACCAGAAAGGCAGGACAGCCCACGGGGTCAAGGGAGCCTTGTTAAGCTGATTGGCGGGATGTCAATGGCCAACAGCCAATCTTCACAAGTGTATCCTCTTTCCCAAACCATGTAAAACACAGAACCACAGAGCATAGGGCACTTCCACACATGGGCGTTGACCTTGGGAAAATGAAAAAATCAACCAGACAGAGGGACCCCAAAGTTGAGGGCTACTGTCTTGACAAGAACCTCCACTCCGGTACACGTTTCATATCCCAGGAAAGAGCAAAGTGGACAAAGACGAGTGGACAAGTGGACAACGACAAGAGGACAAGTGGACAAGTGGTGCTACGTAGGTCCAATGGAGTGTCACTCAGCCATGAAATCCACGTCATGAGGCTGGTAGCAGCATCCTGAGTGGATTTAGGTATGATCATCCTCAGTGAAATAAGTCCCACCAAAAAAGAAACTTATGATATCACTTATCGAGGGAATGTAAAAATCGCTCCCCATGAACGGAATCCCCAAACAGAACAGAGTCACGCTTTTAGAAAACACACTTATGCCTGCTTCAGGGGAAAGGTGAGGTGGCGTGACGCATAAACTCGAGTTTGAAATGAGCACACATACCCTTCCGAAAACCGAATATGGAATGGACACGACCTACTTCTTGCTCAATCAACTGGACTCACCAGACCCTGTTCATCGCACAAGTATCTATCCGACTAGTAAGCATCTTAAAAGCTAAGTCTTGATATCTCTGTGTAAGTGCATCAAGTGTGTGTAAAGCGGCCTAAAACCAGCAGGGAAAATCAGCTCAGACCCATTCTGAGGATACATTTCCAACATAAAGAAGAAACAAACAGGGCAAAACAGAGAGAAATTCTTCCAAAATGCATTCAGGGACTGGCATGCAACCAGGATTGACCACATCTACAGCCCCAGCGGCAGAAGACATAAGGCTGGACACTCTTGGGGCTGAGACGATTGGTGAGGTTGGGAAAGCAAATGCAGACCCTTGAAAGGAATCCTGCGTGCTCCCCATTCCATGGGTCCCAACTCTCCAGGTTCAACGCAATCTTCCGACAGCGAAAGCACTCATTGGAAACCCAGCGGATGCTACACCGTGGGATCGGGAAAGCTTTCTGAAACTCACCTCAGTTTTCATCTCCTGGTGCTCGTGTTCTCCATTCAGGCCCCCTTACTAACAATCTCCCCACTTGGAGACTCGGCGCCTTTCCATGCCTCTTTCGTACCGTCTGCAATTTGTCCGCAGGATGAACTGCAAGAGGGGGAACCAATGAGAGACTCGCTGGAGGTGTTTGGTCGGGCACATGTCACTCTCATTTCCCATCACGAAGAAGAATTCACCAGAGGTTCAGCCTGCCACCCCGGATCGACAAGAGGGCGTGAAGCCATCCAGCCGTGTTGCGTCCCACTCACAAAAAAGCGACTTGGGAAATGGAGCTCAGGGGCACTGCACTTCCCAAACCTGCAGAGTTCTAAACGATAACTATCGCCCCAAAATATATTGAGGTCAGGCTACGAAGAGGCGTTGAACGCAAGGCAGAATTGCAGGAAACGGATGTCAACGGGTACATCGGAATGGCCCCGATAGCACATGAAAAGCGCCAGAACGTGGACAATGATGCGGTTGGCCAAAAAGGGCGTATGCGTTTTTTCCTGAATATATTCAGGAAAAAACGCATACGCCCTTTTTGGCCAACCAAGCAACCTGGGAGTGCAAATCAGCACTACAAAGAAATCTCTCGCCCCCTCCCCGGGGCAAAAGGGCCAGGCGAAAAAAGTCTAAAAACCAGAAAGGCAGGACAGGCCACGGAGTCAAGGGAGCCTTGTTAAGCTGATGGGCGGGATGTCAATGGCCAACAGCCAATCTTCACAAGTGTATCCTCTTTCCCCAGCCATGTAAAACACAGAACCACAGAGCATAGGGCACTTCCACACATGGGCGTTGACCTTGGGAAAATGAAAAAATCAACCAGACACAGGGACCCCAAAGTTGAGGGCTGCTGTCTTGACAAGAACCTCCACTCCGGTACACGTTTCATATCCCAGGAAAGAGCCAAGTGGACAAAGACGAGTGGACAAGTGGACAAAGACAAGTGGACAAGTGGACAAGTGGTGCTACGTAGGTCCAATGGAGTGTCACTCAGCCATGAAATCCACGTCATGAGGCTGGTAGCAGCATCCTGAGTGGATTTAGGTACGATCATCCTCAGTGAAATAAGTCCCACAAAAAAAGAAACTTATGATATCACTTCTCGAGGGAATGTAAAAATCGCTCCCCATGAAGGGAATCCCCAAACAGAACAGAGTCACGCTTTTAGAAAACACACTTATGCCTGCTTCAGGGGAAAGGTGAGGTGGGGTGACGCATAAAACTCGAGTTTGAAATGAGCACAGATACCCTTCCGAAAACCGAATATGGAATGGACACGACCTACTCCTTGCTCAATCAACTGGACTCACCAGACCCTGTTCATCGCACAAGTATCTATCCGACTAGTCAGCATCTTAAAAGCTAAGTCTTGATATCTCTGTGTAAGTGCATCAAGTGTGTGTAAAGCGGCCTAAAAACAGCAGGGAAAATCAGCTCAGACCCATTCTGAGGATACATTTCCAACACAAAGAAGAAACAAGCAGGGCAAAACAGAGAGAAATTCTTCCAAAATGCTTTCAGGGACTGGCATGCAACCAGGATTGACCACATCTACAGCCCCAGCGGCAGAAGACATAAGGCTGGACACTCTTGGGGCTGAGACGATTGGTGAGGTTGGGAAAGCAAATGCAGACCCTTGAAAGGAATCCTGCGTGCTCCCCATTCCATGGGTCCCAACTCTCCAGGTTCAACGCAATCTTCCGACAGCGAAAGCACTCATTGGAAACCCAGCGGATGCTACACCGTGGGATCGGGAAAGCTTTCTGAAACTCACCTCAGTTTTCATCTCCTGGTGCTCGTGTTCTCCATTCAGGCCCCCTTACTAACAATCTCCCCACTTGGAGACTCGGCGCCTTTCCATGCCTCTTTCGTACCGTCTGCAATTTGTCCGCAGGATGAACTGCAAGAGGGGGAACCAATGAGAGACTCGCTGGAGGTGTTTGGTCGGGCACATGTCACTCTCATTTCCCATCACGAAGAAGAATTCACCAGAGGTTCAGCCTGCCACCGCGGATCGACAATAGGGCGTGAAGCCATCCAGCCGTGTTGCGTCCCACTCACAAAAAAGCGACTTGGGAAATGGAGCTCAGGGGCACTGCACTTCCCAAACCTGCAGAGTTCTAAACGATAACTATCGCCCCAAAATATATTGAGGTCAGGCTACGAAGAGGCGTTGAACGCAAGGCAGAATTGCAGGAAACGGATGTCAACGGGTACATCGGAATGGCCCCGATAGCACATGAAAAGCGCCAGAACGTGGACAATGATGCGGTTGGCCAAAAAGGGCGTATGCGTTTTTTCCTGAATATATTCAGGAAAAAACGCATACGCCCTTTTTGGCCAACCAAGCAACCTGGGAGAGCAAATCAGCACTACAAAGAAATCTCTCGCCCCCTCCCCGGGGCAAAAGGGCCAGGCGAAAAAAGTCTAAAAACCAGAAAGGCAGGACAGGCCACGGAGTCAAGGGAGCCTTGTTAAGCTGATGGGCGGGATGTCAATGGCCAACAGCCAATCTTCACAAGTGTATCCTCTTTCCCCAGCCATGTAAAACACAGAACCACAGAGCATAGGGCACTTCCACACATGGGCGTTGACCTTGGGAAAATGAAAAAATCAACCAGACACAGGGACCCCAAAGTTGAGGGCTGCTGTCTTGACAAGAACCTCCACTCCGGTACACGTTTCATATCCCAGGAAAGAGCCAAGTGGACAAAGACGAGTGGACAAGTGGACAACGACAAGTGGACAAGTGTACAAGTGGTGCTACGTAGGTCCAATGGAGTGTCACTCAGCCATGAAATCCACGTCATGAGGCTGGTAGCAGCATCCTGAGTGGATTTAGGTACGATCATCCTCAGTGAAATAAGTCCCACAAAAAAAGAAACTTATGATATCACTTCTCGAGGGAATGTAAAAATCGCTCCCCATGAAGGGAATCCCCAAACAGAACAGAGTCACGCTTTTAGAAAACACACTTATGCCTGCTTCAGGGGAAAGGTGAGGTGGGGTGACGCATAAAACTCGAGTTTGAAATGAGCACAGATACCCTTCCGAAAACCGAATATGGAATGGACACGACCTACTCCTTGCTCAATCAACTGGACTCACCAGACCCTGTTCATCGCACAAGTATCTATCCGACTAGTCAGCATCTTAAAAGCTAAGTCTTGATATCTCTGTGTAAGTGCATCAAGTGTGTGTAAAGCGGCCTAAAAACAGCAGGGAAAATCAGCTCAGACCCATTCTGAGGATACATTTCCAACACAAAGAAGAAACAAGCAGGGCAAAACAGAGAGAAATTCTTCCAAAATGCGTTCAGGGACTGGCATGCAACCAGGATTGACCACATCTACAGCCCCAGCGGCAGAAGACATAAGGCTGGACACTCTTGGGGCTGAGATGATTGGTGAGGTTGGGAAAGCAAATGCAGACCCTTGAAAGGAATCCTGCGTGCTCCCCATTCCATGGGTCCCAACTCTCCAGGTTCAACGCAATCTTCCGACAGCGAAAGCACTCATTGGAAACCCAGCGGATGCTACACCGTGGGATCGGGAAAGCTTTCTGAAACTCACCTCAGTTTTCATCTCCTGGTGCTCGTGTTCTCCATTCAGGCCCCCTTACTAACATTCTCCCCACTTGGAGACTCGGCGCCTTTCCATGCCTCTTTCGTACCGTCTGCAATTTGTCCGCAGGATGAACTGCAAGAGGGGGAACCAATGAGAGACTCGCTGGAGGTGTTTGGTCGGGCACATGTCACTCTCATTTCCCATCACGAAGAAG
Source organism: Kogia breviceps (assembly GCF_026419965.1). Classification (NCBI taxonomy): domain Eukaryota; kingdom Metazoa; phylum Chordata; class Mammalia; order Artiodactyla; family Physeteridae; genus Kogia; species Kogia breviceps. Next base: position 129,253,114 of record NC_081312.1, on the reverse strand, counting down.
AATTCACCAGAGGTTCAGCCTGCCACCCCGGATCGACAAGAGGGCGTGAAGCCATCCAGCCGTGTTGCGTCCCACTCACAAAAAAGCGACTTGGGAAATGGAGCTCAGGGGCACTGCACTTCCCAAACCTGCAGAGTTCTAAACGATAACTATCGCCCCAAAATATATTGAGGTCAGGCTACGAAGTGGCGTTGAACGCAAGGCAGAATTGCAGGAAACGGATGTCAACGGGTACATCGGAATGGCCCCGATAGCACATGAAAAGCGCCAGATCGTGGACAATGATGCGGTTGGCCAAAAAGGGCGTATGCGTTTTTTCCTGAATATATTCAGGAAAAAACGCATACGCCCTTTTTGGCCAACCAAGCAACCTGGGAGAGCAAATCAGCACTACAAAGAAATCTCTCGCCCCCCCCCCCGGGGCAAAAGGGCCAGGCGAAAAAAGTCTAAAAACCAGAAAGGCAGGACAGCCCACGGAGTCAAGGGAGCCTTGTTAAGCTGATTGGCGGGATGTCAATGGCCAACAGCCAATCTTCACAAGTGTATCCTCTTTCCCAAACCATGTAAAACACAGAACCACAGAGCATAGGGCACTTCCACACATGGGCGTTGACCTTGGGAAAATGAAAAAATCAACCAGACAGAGGGACCCCAAAGTTGAGGGCTACTGTCTTGACAAGAACCTCCACTCCGGTACACGTTTCATATCCCAGGAAAGAGCAAAGTGGACAAAGACGAGTGGACAAGTGGACAACGACAAGAGGACAAGTGGACAAGTGGTGCTACGTAGGTCCAATGGAGTGTCACTCAGCCATGAAATCCACGTCATGAGGCTGGTAGCAGCATCCTGAGTGGATTTAGGTATGATCATCCTCAGTGAAATAAGTCCCACCAAAAAAGAAACTTATGATATCACTTATCGAGGGAATGTAAAAATCGCTCCCCATGAACGGAATCCCCAAACAGAACAGAGTCACGCTTTTAGAAAACACACTTATGCCTGCTTCAGGGGAAAGGTGAGGTGGCGTGACGCATAAACTCGAGTTTGAAATGAGCACACATACCCTTCCGAAAACCGAATATGGAATGGACACGACCTACTTCTTGCTCAATCAACTGGACTCACCAGACACTGTTCATCGCACAAGTATCTATCCGACTAGTAAGCATCTTAAAAGCTAAGTCTTGATATCTCTGTGTAAGTGCATCAAGTGTGTGTAAAGCGGCCTAAAACCAGCAGGGAAAATCAGCTCAGACCCATTCTGAGGATACATTTCCAACATAAAGAAGAAACAAGCAGGGCAAAACAGAGAGAAATTCTTCCAAAATGCATTCAGGGACTGGCATGCAACCAGGATTGACCACATCTACAGCCCCAGCGGCAGAAGACATAAGGCTGGACACTCTTGGGGCTGAGACGATTGGTGAGGTTGGGAAAGCAAATGCAGACCCTTGAAAGGAATCCTGCGTGCTCCCCATTCCATGGGTCCCAACTCTCCAGGTTCAACGCAATCTTCCGACAGCGAAAGCACTCATTGGAAACCCAGCGGATGCTACACCGTGGGATCGGGAAAGCTTTCTGAAACTCACCTCAGTTTTCATCTCCTGGTGCTCGTGTTCTCCATTCAGGCCCCCTTACTAACAATCTCCCCACTTGGAGACTCGGCGCCTTTCCATGCCTCTTTCGTACCGTCTGCAATTTGTCCGCAGGATGAACTGCAAGAGGGGGAACCAATGAGAGACTCGCTGGAGGTGTTTGGTCGGGCACATGTCACTCTCATTTCCCATCACGAAGAAGAATTCACCAGAGGTTCAGCCTGCCACCCCGGATCGACAAGAGGGCGTGAAGCCATCCAGCCGTGTTGCGTCCCACTCACAAAAAAGCGACTTGGGAAATGGAGCTCAGGGGCACTGCACTTCCCAAACCTGCAGAGTTCTAAACGATAACTATCGCCCCAAAATATATTGAGGTCAGGCTACGAAGAGGCGTTGAACGCAAGGCAGAATCGCAGGAAACGGATGTCAACGGGTACATCGGAATGGCCCCGATAGCACATGAAAAGCGCCAGAACGTGGACAATGATGCGGTTGGCCAAAAAGGGCGTATGCGTTTTTTCCTGAATATATTCAGGAAAAAACGCATACGCCCTTTTTGGCCAACCAAGCAACCTGGGAGAGCAAAAAAGCACTACAAAGAAATCTCTCGCCCCCTCCCCGGGGCAAAAGGGCCAGGCGAAAAAAGTCTAAAAACCAGAAAGGCAGGACAGGCCACGGAGTCAAGGGAGCCTTGTTAAGCTGATGGGCGGGATGTCAATGGCCAACAGCCAATCTTCACAAGTGTATCCTCTTTCCCCAGCCATGTAAAACACAGAACCACAGAGCATAGGGCACTTCCACACATGGGCGTTGACCTTGGGAAAATGAAAAAATCAACCAGACACAGGGACCCCAAAGTTGAGGGCTGCTGTCTTGACAAGAACCTCCACTCCGGTACACGTTTCATATCCCAGGAAAGAGCCAAGTGGACAAAGACGAGTGGACAAGTGGACAAAGACAAGTGGACAAGTGGACAAGTGGTGCTACGTAGGTCCAATGGAGTGTCACTCAGCCATGAAATCCACGTCATGAGGCTGGTAGCAGCATCCTGAGTGGATTTAGGTACGATCATCCTCAGTGAAATAAGTCCCACAAAAAAAGAAACTTATGATATCACTTCTCGAGGGAATGTAAAAATCGCTCCCCATGAAGGGAATCCCCAAACAGAACAGAGTCACGCTTTTAGAAAACACACTTATGCCTGCTTCAGGGGAAAGGTGAGGTGGGGTGACGCATAAAACTCGAGTTTGAAATGAGCACAGATACCCTTCCGAAAACCGAATATGGAATGGACACGACCTACTCCTTGCTCAATCAACTGGACTCACCAGACCCTGTTCATCGCACAAGTATCTATCCGACTAGTCAGCATCTTAAAAGCTAAGTCTTGATATCTCTGTGTAAGTGCATCAAGTGTGTGTAAAGCGGCCTAAAAACAGCAGGGAAAATCAGCTCAGACCCATTCTGAGGATACATTTCCAACACAAAGAAGAAACAAGCAGGGCAAAACAGAGAGAAATTCTTCCAAAATGCGTTCAGGGACTGGCATGCAACCAGGATTGACCACATCTACAGCCCCAGCGGCAGAAGACATAAGGCTGGACACTCTTGGGGCTGAGACGATTGGTGAGGTTGGGAAAGCAAATGCAGACCCTTGAAAGGAATCCTGCGTGCTCCCCATTCCATGGGTCCCAACTCTCCAGGTTCAACGCAATCTTCCGACAGCGAAAGCACTCATTGGAAACCCAGCGGATGCTACACCGTGGGATCGGGAAAGCTTTCTGAAACTCACCTCAGTTTTCATCTCCTGGTGCTCGTGTTCTCCATTCAGGCCCCCTTACTAACAATCTCCCCACTTGGAGACTCGGCGCCTTTCCATGCCTCTTTCGTACCGTCTGCAATTTGTCCGCAGGATGAACTGCAAGAGGGGGAACCAATGAGAGACTCGCTGGAGGTGTTTGGTCGGGCACATGTCACTCTCATTTCCCATCACGAAGAAGAATTCACCAGAGGTTCAGCCTGCCACCCCGGATCGACAAGAGGGCGTGAAGCCATCCAGCCGTGTTGCGTCCCACTCACAAAAAAGCGACTTGGGAAATGGAGCTCAGGGGCACTGCACTTCCCAAACCTGCAGAGTTCTAAACGATAACTATCGCCCCAAAATATATTGAGGTCAGGCTATGAAGAGGCGTTGAACGCAAGGCAGAATTGCAGGAAACGGATGTCAACGGGTACATCGGAATGGCCCCGATAGCACATGAAAAGCGCCAGAACGTGGACAATGATGCGGTTGGCCAAAAAGGGCGTATGCGTTTTTTCCTGAATATATTCAGGAAAAAACGCATACGCCCTTTTTGGCCAACCAAGCAACCTGGGAGAGCAAATCAGCACTACAAAGAAATCTCTCGCCCCCTCCCCGGGGCAAAAGGGCCAGGCGAAAAAAGTCTAAAAACCAGAAAGGCAGGACAGGCCACGGAGTCAAGGGAGCCTTGTTAAGCTGATGGGCGGGATGTCAATGGCCAACAGCCAATCTTCACAAGTGTATCCTCTTTCCCCAGCCATGTAAAACACAGAACCACAGAGCATAGGGCACTTCCACACATGGGCGTTGACCTTGGGAAAATGAAAAAATCAACCAGACACAGGGACCCCAAAGTTGAGGGCTGCTGTCTTGACAAGAACCTCCACTCCGGTACACGTTTCATATCCCAGGAAAGAGCCAAGTGGACAAAGACGAGTGGACAAGTGGACAACGACAAGTGGACAAGTGGACAAGTGGTGCTACGTAGGTCCAATGGAGTGTCACTCAGCCATGAAATCCACGTCATGAGGCTGGTAGCAGCATCCTGAGTGGATTTAGGTACGATCATCCTCAGTGAAATTAGTCCCACAAAAAAAGAAACTTATGATATCACTTCTCGAGGGAATGTAAAAATCGCTCCCCATGAAGGGAATCCCCAAACAGAACAGAGTCACGCTTTTAGAAAACACACTTATGCCTGCTTCAGGGGAAAGGTGAGGTGGGGTGACGCATAAAACTCGAGTTTGAAATGAGCACAGATACCCTTCCGAAAACCGAATATGGAATGGACACGACCTACTCCTTGCTCAATCAACTGGACTCACCAGACCCTGTTCATCGCACAAGTATCTATCCGACTAGTCAGCATCTTAAAAGCTAAGTCTTGATATCTCTGTGTAAGTGCATCAAGTGTGTGTAAAGCGGCCTAAAAACAGCAGGGAAAATCAGCTCAGACCCATTCTGAGGATACATTTCCAACACAAAGAAGAAACAAGCAGGGCAAAACAGAGAGAAATTCTTCCAAAATGCGTTCAGGGACTGGCATGCAACCAGGATTGACCACATCTACAGCCCCAGCGGCAGAAGACATAAGGCTGGACACTCTTGGGGCTGAGATGATTGGTGAGGTTGGGAAAGCAAATGCAGACCCTTGAAAGGAATCCTGCGTGCTCCCCATTCCATGGGTCCCAACTCTCCAGGTTCAACGCAATCTTCCGACAGCGAAAGCACTCATTGGAAACCCAGCGGATGCTACACCGTGGGATCGGGAAAGCTTTCTGAAACTCACCTCAGTTTTCATCTCCTGGTGCTCGTGTTCTCCATTCAGGCCCCCTTACTAACAATCTCCCCACTTGGAGACTCGGCGCCTTTCCATGCCTCTTTCGTACCGTCTGCAATTTGTCCGCAGGATGAACTGCAAGAGGGGGAACCAATGAGAGACTCGCTGGAGGTGTTTGGTCGGGCACATGTCACTCTCATTTCCCATCACGAAGAAGAATTCACCAGAGGTTCAGCCTGCCACCGCGGATCGACAAGAGGGCGTGAAGCCATCCAGCCGTGTTGCGTCCCACTCACAAAAAAGCGACTTGGGAAATGGAGCTCAGGGGCACTGCACTTCCCAAACCTGCAGAGTTCTAAACGATAACTATCGCCCCAAAATATATTGAGGTCAGGCTACGAAGAGGCGTTGAACGCAAGGCAGAATTGCAGGAAACGGATGTCAACGGGTACATCGGAATGGCCCCGATAGCACATGAAAAGCGCCAGATCGTGGACAATGATGCGGTTGGCCAAAAAGGGCGTATGCGTTTTTTCCTGAATATATTCAGGAAAAAACGCATACGCCCTTTTTGGCCAACCAAGCAACCTGGGAGAGCAAATCAGCACTACAAAGAAATCTCTCGCCCCCCCCCGGGGCAAAAGGGCCAGGCGAAAAAAGTCTAAAAACCAGAAAGGCAGGACAGCCCACGGAGTCAAGGGAGCCTTGTTAAGCTGATTGGCGGGATGTCAATGGCCAACAGCCAATCTTCACAAGTGTATCCTCTTTCCCCAGCCATGTAAAACACAGAACCACAGAGCATAGGGCACTTCCACACATGGGCGTTGACCTTGGGAAAATGAAAAAATCAACCAGACACAGGGACCCCAAAGTTGAGGGCTGCTGTCTTGACAAGAACCTCCACTCCGGTACACGTTTCATATCCCAGGAAAGAGCCAAGTGGACAAAGACGAGTGGACAAGTGGACAACGACAAGTGGACAAGTGGTGCTACGTAGGTCCAATGGAGTGTCACTCAGCCATGAAATCCACGTCATGAGGCTGGTAGCAGCATCCTGAGTGGATTTAGGTACGATCATCCTCAGTGAAATAAGTCCCACAAAAAAAGAAACTTATGATATCACTTCTCGAGGGAATGTAAAAATCGCTCCCCATGAAGGGAATCCCCAAACAGAACAGAGTCACGCTTTTAGAAAACACACTTATGCCTGCTTCAGGGGAAAGGTGAGGTGGGGTGACGCATAAAACTCGAGTTTGAAATGAGCACAGATACCCTTCCGAAAACCGAATATGGAATGGACACGACCTACTCCTTGCTCAATCAACTGGACTCACCAGACCCTGTTCATCGCACAAGTATCTATCCGACTAGTCAGCATCTTAAAAGCTAAGTCTTGATATCTCTGTGTAAGTGCATCAAGTGTGTGTAAAGCGGCCTAAAAACAGCAGGGAAAATCAGCTCAGACCCATTCTGAGGATACATTTCCAACACAAAGAAGAAACAAGCAGGGCAAAACAGAGAGAAATTCTTCCAAAATGCGTTCAGGGACTGGCATGCAACCAGGATTGACCACATCTACAGCCCCAGCGGCAGAAGACATAAGGCTGGACACTCTTGGGGCTGAGATGATTGGTGAGGTTGGGAAAGCAAATGCAGACCCTTGAAAGGAATCCTGCGTGCTCCCCATTCCATGGGTCCCAACTCTCCAGGTTCAACGCAATCTTCCGACAGCGAAAGCACTCATTGGAAACCCAGCGGATGCTACACCGTGGGATCGGGAAAGGTTTCTGAAACTCACCTCAGTTTTCATCTCCTGGTGCTCGTGTTCTCCATTCAGGCCCCCTTACTAACAATCTCCCCACTTGGAGACTCGGCGCCTTTCCATGCCTCTTTCGTACCGTCTGCAATTTGTCCGCAGGATGAACTGCAAGAGGGGGAACCAATGAGAGACTCGCTGGAGGTGTTTGGTCGGGCACATGTCACTCTCATTTCCCATCACGAAGAAGAATTCACCAGAGGTTCAGCCTGCCACCGCGGATCGACAAGAGGGCGTGAAGCCATCCAGCCGTGTTGCGTCCCACTCACAAAAAAGCGACTTGGGAAATGGAGCTCAGGGGCACTGCACTTCCCAAACCTGCAGAGTTCTAAACGATAACTATCGCCCCAAAATATATTGAGGTCAGGCTACGAAGAGGCGTTGAACGCAAGGCAGAATTGCAGGAAACGGATGTCAACGGGTACATCGGAATGGCCCCGATAGCACATGAAAAGCGCCAGATCGTGGACAATGATGCGGTTGGCCAAAAAGGGCGTATGCGTTTTTTCCTGAATATATTCAGGAAAAAACGCATACGCCCTTTTTGGCCAACCAAGCAACCTGGGAGAGCAAATCAGCACTACAAAGAAATCTCTCGCCCCCTCCCCCCCGGGGCAAAAGGGCCAGGCGAAAAAAGTCTAAAAACCAGAAAGGCAGGACAGCCCACGGAGTCAAGGGAGCCTTGTTAAGCTGATGGGCGGGATGTCAATGGCCAACAGCCAATCTTCACAAGTGTATCCTCTTTCCCAAACCATGTAAAACACAGAACCACAGAGCATAGGGCACTTCCACACATGGGCGTTGACCTTGGGAAAATGAAAAAATCAACCAGACAGAGGGACCCCAAAGTTGAGGGCTGCTGTCTTGACAAGAACCTCCACTCCGGTACACGTTTCATATCCCAGGAAAGAGCCAAGTGGACAAAGACGAGTGGACAAGTGGACAACGACAAGAGGACAAGTGGACAAGTGGTGCTACGTAGGTCCAATGGAGTGTCACTCAGCCATGAAATCCACGTCATGAGGCTGGTAGCAGCATCCTGAGTGGATTTAGGTATGATCATCCTCAGTGAAATAAGTCCCACAAAAAAAGAAACTTATGATATCACTTATCGAGGGAATGTAAAAATCGCTCCCCATGAACGGAATCCCCAAACAGAACAGAGTCACGCTTTTAGAAAACACACTTATGCCTGCTTCAGGGGAAAGGTGAGGTGGGGTGACGCATAAACTCGAGTTTGAAATGAGCACACATACCCTTCCGAAAACCGAATATGGAATGGACACGACCTACTTCTTGCTCAATCAACTGGACTCACCAGACCCTGTTCATCGCACAAGTATCTATCCGACTAGTAAGCATCTTAAAAGCTAAGTCTTGATATCTCTGTGTAAGTGCATCAAGTGTGTGTAAAGCGGCCTAAAACAAGCAGGGAAAATCAGCTCAGACCCATTCTGAGGATACATTTCCAACATAAAGAAGAAACAAGCAGGGCAAAACAGAGAAATTCTTCCAAAATGCATTCAGGGACTGGCATGCAACCAGGATTGACCACATCTACAGCCCCAGCGGCAGAAGACATAAGGCTGGACACTCTTGGGGCTGAGACGATTGGTGAGGTTGGGAAAGCAAATGCAGACCCTTGAAAGGAATCCTGCGTGCTCCCCATTCCATGGGTCCCAACTCTCCAGGTTCAACGCAATCTTCCGACAGCGAAAGCACTCATTGGAAACCCAGCGGATGCTACACCGTGGGATCGGGAAAGCTTTCTGAAACTCACCTCAGTTTTCATCTCCTGGTGCTCGTGTTCTCCATTCAGGCCCCCTTACTAACAATCTCCCCACTTGGAGACTCGGCGCCTTTCCATGCCTCTTTCGTACCGTCTGCAATTTGTCCGCAGGATGAACTGCAAGAGGGGGAACCAATGAGAGACTCGCTGGAGGTGTTTGGTCGGGCACATGTCACTCTCATTTCCCATCACGAAGAAGAATTCACCAGAGGTTCAGCCTGCCACCGCGGATCGACAAGAGGGCGTGAAGCCATCCAGCCGTGTTGCGTCCCACTCACAAAAAAGCGACTTGGGAAATGGAGCTCAGGGGCACTGCACTTCTCAAACCTGCAGAGTTCTAAACGATAACTATCGCCCCAAAATATATTGAGGTCAGGCTACGAAGAGGCGTTGAACGCAAGGCAGAATTGCAGGAAACGGATGTCAACGGGTACATAGGAATGGCCCCGATAGCACATGAAAAGCGCCAGATCGTGGACAATGATGCGGTTGGCCAAAAAGGGCGTATGCGTTTTTTCCTGAATATATTCAGGAAAAAACGCATACGCCCTTTTTGGCCAACCAAGCAAGCTGGGAGAGCAAATCAGCACTACAAAGAAATCTCTCGCCCCCCCCCGGGGCAAAAGGGCCAGGCGAAAAAAGTCTAAAAACCAGAAAGGCAGGACAGCCCACGGAGTCAAGGGAGCCTTGTTAAGCTGATGGGCGGGATGTCAATGGCCAACAGCCAATCTTCACAAGTGTATCCTCTTTCCCAAACCATGTAAAACACAGAACCACAGAGCATAGGGCACTTCCACACATGGGCGTTGACCTTGGGAAAATGAAAAAATCAACCAGACACAGGGACCCCAAAGTTGAGGGCTGCTGTCTTGACAAGAACCTCCACTCCGGTACACGTTTCATATCCCAGGAAAGAGCCAAGAGGACAAAGACGAGTGGACAAGTGGACAACGACAAGTGGACAAGTGGACAAGTGGTGCTACGTAGGTCCAATGGAGTGTCACTCAGCCATGAAATCCACGTCATGAGGCTGGTAGCAGCATCCTGAGTGGATTTAGGTACGATCATCGTCAGTGAAATAAGTCCCACAAAAAAAGAAACTTATGATATCACTTATCTAGGGAATGTAAAAATCGCTCCCCATGAACGGAATCCCCAAACAGAACAGAGTCACGCTTTTAGAAAACACACTTATGCCTTCTTCAGGGGAAAGGTGAGGTGGGGTGACGCATAAAACTCGAGTTTGAAATGAGCACACATACCCTTCCGAAAACCGAATATGGAATGGACACGACCTAATCCTTGCTCAATCAACTGGACTCACCAGACCCTGTTCATCGCACAAGTATCTATCCGACTAGTAAGCATCTTAAAAGCTAAGTCTTGATATCTCTGTGTAAGTGCATCAAGTGTGTGTAAAGCGGCCTAAAACCAGCAGGGAAAATCAGCTCAGACCCATTCTGAGGATACATTTCCAACATAAAGAAGAAACAAGCAGGGCAAAACAGAGAGAAATTCTTCCAAAATGCGTTCAGGGACTGGCATGCAACCAGGATTGACCACATCTACAGCCCCAGCGGCGGAAGACATAAGGCTGGACACTCTTGGGGCTGAGACGATTGGTGAGGTTGGGAAAGCAAATGCAGACCCTTGAAAGGAATCCTGCGTGCTCCCCATTCCATGGGTCCCAACTCTCCAGGTTCAAAGCAATCTTCCGACAGCGAAAGCACTCATTGGAAACCCAGCGGATGCTACACCGTGGGATCGGGAAAGCTTTCTGAAACTCACCTCAGTTTTCATCTCCTGGTGCTCGTGTTCTCCATTCAGGCCCCCTTACTAACAATCTCCCCACTTGGAGACTCGGCGCCTTTCCATGCCTCTTTCGTACCGTCTGCAATTTGTCCGCAGGATGAACTGCAAGAGGGGGAACCAATGAGAGACTCGCTGGAGGTGTTTGGTCGGGCACATGTCACTCTCATTTCCCATCGCGAAGAAGAATTCACCAGAGGTTCAGCCTGCCACCGCGGATCGACAATAGGGCGTGAAGCCATCCAGCCGTGTTGCGTCCCACTCACAAAAAAGCGACTTGGGAAATGGAGCTCAGGGGCACTGCACTTCCCAAACCTGCAGAGTTCTAAACGATAACTATCGCCCCAAAATATATTGAGGTCAGGCTACGAAGAGGCGTTGAACGCAAGGCAGAATTGCAGGAAACGGATGTCAACGGGTACATCGGAATGGCCCCGATAGCACATGAAAAGCGCCAGATCGTGGACAATGATGCGGTTGGCCAAAAAGGGCGTATGCGTTTTTTCCTGAATATATTCAGGAAAAAACGCATACGCCCTTTTTGGCCAACCAAGCAAGCTGGGAGAGCAAATCAGCACTACAAAGAAATCTCTCGCCCCCCCCCCGGGGCAAAAGGGCCAGGCGAAAAAAGTCTAAAAACCAGAAAGGCAGGACAGCCCACGGAGTCAAGGGAGCCTTGTTAAGCTGATGGGCGGGATGTCAATGGCCAACAGCCAATCTTCACAAGTGTATCCTCTTTCCCAAACCATGTAAAACACAGAACCACAGAGCATAGGGCACTTCCACACATGGGCGTTGACCTTGGGAAAATGAAAAAATCAACCAGACACAGGGACCCCAAAGTTGAGGGCTGCTGTCTTGACAAAAACCTCCACTCCGGTACACGTTTCATATCCCAGGAAAGACCCAAGTGGACAAAGACGAGTGGACAAGTGGACAATGACAAGTGGACAAGTGGACAAGTGGTGCTACGTAGGTCCAATGGAGTGTCACTCAGCCATGAAATCCACGTCATGAGGCTGGTAGCAGCATCCTGAGTGGATTTAGGTACGATCATCCTCAGTGAAATAAGTCCCACAAAAAAAGAAACTTATGATATCACTTATCGAGGGAATGTAAAAATCGCTCCCGATGCACTGAATCCCCAAACAGAACAGAGTCACGCTTTTAGAAAACACACTTATGCCTGCTTCAGGGGAAAGCTGAGGTGGGGTGACGCATAAAACTCGAGTTTGAAATGAGCACACATACCCTTCCGAAAACCGAATATGGAATGGACACGACCTACTCCTTGCTCAATCAACTGGACTCACCAGACCCTGTTCATCGCACAAGTATCTATCCGACTAGTAAGCATCTTAAAAGCTATGTCTTGATATCTCTGTGTAAGTGCATCAAGTGTGTGTAAAGCGGCCTAAAAACAGCAGGGAAAATCAGCTCAGACCCATTCTGAGGATACATTTCCAACATAAAGAAGAAACAAGCAGGGCAAAACAGAGAGAAATTCTTCCAAAATGCGTTCAGGGACTGGCATGCAACCAGGATTGACCACATCTACAGCCCCAGCGGCGGAAGACATAAGGCTGGACACTCTTGGGGCTGAGACGATTGGTGAGGTTGGGAAAGCAAATGCAGACCCTTGAAAGGAATCCTGCGTGCTCCCCATTCCATGGGTCCCAACTCTCCAGGTTCAACGCAATCTTCCGACAGCGAAAGCACTCATTGGAAACCCAGCGGATGCTACACCGTGGGATCGGGAAAGCTTTCTGAAACTCACCTCAGTTTTCATCTCCTGGTGCTCGTGTTCTCCATTCAGGCCCCCTTACTAACAATCTCCCCACTTGGAGACTTGGCGCCTTTCCATGCCTCTTTCGTACCGTCTGCAATTTGTCCGCAGGATGAACTGCAAGAGGGGGAACCAATGAGAGACTCGCTGGAGGTGTTTGGTCGGGCACATGTCACTCTCATTTCCCATCACGAAGAAGAATTCACCAGCGGTTAAGCCTGCCACCCCGGATCGACAATAGGGCGTGAAGCCATCCAGCCGTGTTGCGTCCCACTCACAAAAAAGCGACTTGGGAAATGGAGCTCAGGGGCACTGCACTTCCCAAACCTGCAGAGTTCTAAACGATAACTATCGCCCCAAAATATATTGAGGTCAGGCTACGAACAGGCGCTGAACGCAAGGCAGAACTGCAGGAAACGGATGTCAACGGGTACATCGGAATGGCCCCGAGAGCACAGGAAAAGCGCCAGAACGTGGACAATGATGCGGTTGGCCAAAAAGGGCGTATGCGTTTTTTCCTGAATATATTCAGGAAAAAACGCATACGCCCTTTTTGGCCAACCAAGCAACCTGGGAGAGCAAATCAGCACTACAAAGAAATCTCTCGCCCCCCCCCCCGGGGGCAAAAGGGCCAGGCGAAAAAAGTCTAAAAACCAGAAAGGCAGGACAGCCCACGGAGTCAAGGGAGCCTTGTTAAGCTGATGGGCGGGATGTCAATGGCCAACAGCCAATCTTCACAAGTGTACCCTCTTTCCCAAACCATGTAAAACACAGAACCACAGAGCATAGGGCACTTCCACACATGGGCGTTGACCTTGGGAAAATGAAAAAATCAACCAGACACAGGGACCCCAAAGTTGAGGGCTGCTGTCTTGACAAGAACCTCCACTCCGGTACACGTTTCATATCCCAGGAAAGAGCCAAGTGGACAAAGACGAGTGGACAAGTGGACAAAGACAATTGGACAAGTGGACAAGTGGTGCTACATAGGTCCAATGGAGTGTCACTCAGCCATGAAATCCACGTCATGAGGCTGGTAGCAGCATCCTGAGTGGATTTAGGTACGATCATCCTCAGTGAAATAAGTCCCACAAAAAAAGAAACTTATGATATCACTTATCGAGGGAATGTAAAAATCGCTCCCCATGCACTGAATCCCCAAACAGAACAGAGTCACGCTTTTAGAAAACACACTTATGCCTGCTTCAGGGGAAAGGTGAGGTGGGGTGACGCATAAAACTCGAGTTTGAAATGAGCACACATACCCTTCCGAAAACCGAATATGGAATGGACACGACCTACTCCTTGCTCAATCAACTGGACTCACCAGACCCTGTTCATCGCACAAGTATCTATCCGACTAGTAAGCATCTTAAAAGCTAAGTCTTGATATCTCTGTGTAAGTGCATCAAGTGTGTGTAAAGCGGCCTAAAACCAGCAGGGAAAATCAGCTCAGACCCATTCTGAGGATACATTTCCAACATAAAGAAGAAACAAGCAGGGCAAAACAGAGAGAAATTCTTCCAAAATGCGTTCAGGGACTGGCATGCAACCAGGATTGACCACATCTACAGCCCCAGCGGCAGAAGACATAAGGCTGGACACTCTTGGGGCTGAGACGATTGGTGAGGTTGGGAAAGCAAATGCAGACCCTTGAAAGGAATCCTGCGTGCTCCCCATTCCATGGGTCCCAACTCTCCAGGTTCAACGCAATCTTCCGACAGCGAAAGCACTCATTGGAAACCCAGCGGATGCTACACCGTGGGATCGGGAAAGCTTTCTGAAACTCACCTCAGTTTTCATCTCCTGGTGCTCGTGTTCTCCATTCAGGCCCCCTTACTAACAATCTCCCCACTTGGAGACTTGGCGCCTTTCCATGCCTCTTTCGTACCGTCTGCAATTTGTCCGCAGGATGAACTGCAAGAGGGGGAACCAATGAGAGACTCGCTGGAGGTGTTTGGTCGGGCACATGTCACTCTCATTTCCCATCACGAAGAAGAATTCACCAGCGGTTAAGCCTGCCACCCCGGATCGACAATAGGGCGTGAAGCCATCCAGCCGTGTTGCGTCCCACTCACAAAAAAGCGACTTGGGAAATGGAGCTCAGGGGCACTGCACTTCCCAAACCTGCAGAGTTCTAAACGATAACTATCGCCCCAAAATATATTGAGGTCAGGCTACGAACAGGCGCTGAACGCAAGGCAGAACTGCAGGAAACGGATGTCAACGGGTACATCGGAATGGCCCCGAGAGCACAGGAAAAGCGCCAGAACGTGGACAATGATGCGGTTGGCCAAAAAGGGCGTATGCGTTTTTTCCTGAATATATTCAGGAAAAAACGCATACGCCCTTTTTGGCAAACCAAGCAACCTGGGAGAGCAAATCAGCACTACAAAGAAATCTCTCGCCCCCCCCCCGGGGGCAAAAGGGCCAGGCGAAAAAAGTCTAAAAACCAGAAAGGCAGGACAGCCCACGGAGTCAAGGGAGCCTTGTTAAGCTGATGGGCGGGATGTCAATGGCCAACAGCCAATCTTCACAAGTGTATCCTCTTTCCCAAACCATGTAAAACACAGAACCACAGAGCATAGGGCACTTCCACACATGGGCGTTGACCTTGGGAAAATGAAAAAATCAACCAGACACAGGGACCCCAAAGTTGAGGGCTGCTGTCTTGACAAGAACCTCCACTCCGGTACACGTTTCATATCCCAGGAAAGAGCCAAGTGGACAAAGACGAGTGGACAAGTGGACAAAGACAAGTGGACAAGTGGACAAGTGGTGCTACGTAGGTCCAATGGAGTGTCACTCAGCCATGAAATCCACGTCATGAGGCTGGTAGCAGCATCCTGAGTGGATTTAGGTACGATCATCCTCAGTGAAATAAGTCCCACAAAAAAAGAAACTTATGATATCACTTATCGAGGGAATGTAAAAATCGCTCCCCATGAACGGAATCCCCAAACAGAACAGAGTCACGCTTTTAGAAAACACACTTATGCCTGCTTCAGGGGAAAGGTGAGGTGGGGTGACGCATAAAACTCGAGTTTGAAATGAGCACACATACCCTTCCGAAAACCGAATATGGAATGGACACGACCTACTCCTTGCTCAATCAACTGGACTCACCAGACCCTGTTCATCGCACACGTATCTATCCGACTAGTAAGCATCTTAAAAGCTAAGTCTTGATATCTCTGTGTAAGTGCATCAAGTGTGTGTAAAGCGGCCTAAAACCAGCAGGGAAAATCAGCTCAGACCCATTCTGAGGATACATTTCCAACACAAAGAAGAAACAAGCAGGGCAAAACAGAGAGAAATTCTTCCAAAATGCGTTCAGGGACTGGCATGCAACCAGGATTGACCACATCTACAACCCCAGCGGCAGAAGACATAAGGCTGGACACTCTTGGGGCTGAGACGATTGGTGAGGTTGGGAAAGCAAATGCAGACCCTTGAAAGGAATCCTGCGTGCTCCCCATTCCATGGGTCCCAACTCTCCAGGTTCAACGCAATCTTCCGACAGCGAAAGCACTCATTGGAAACCCAGCGGATGCTACACCGTGGGATCGGGAAAGCTTTCTGAAACTCACCTCAGTTTTCATCTCCTGGTGCTCGTGTTCTCCATTCAGGCCCCCTTACTAACAATCTCCCCACTTGGAGACTCGGCGCCTTTCCATGCCTCTTTCGTACCGTCTGCAATTTGTCCGCAGGATGACCTGCAAGAGGGGGAACCAATGAGAGACTCGCTGGAGGTGTTTGGTCGGGCACATGTCACTCTCATTTCCCATCACGAAGAAGAATTCACCAGAGGTTCAGCCTGCCACCGCGGATCGACAATAGGGCGTGAAGCCATCCAGCCGTGTTGCGTCCCACTCACAAAAAAGCGACTTGGGAAATGGAGCTCAGGGGCACTGCACTTCCCAAACCTGCAGAGTTCTAAACGATAACTATCGCCCCAAAATATATTGAGGTCAGGCTACGAACAGGCGCTGAACGCAAGTCAGAACTGCAGGAAACGGATGTCAACGGGTACATCGGAATGGCCCCGATAGCACATGAAAAGCGCCAGAACGTGGACAATGATGCGGTTGGCCAAAAAGGGCGTATGCGTTTTTTCCTGAATATATTCAGGAAAAAACGCATACGCCCTTTTTGGCCAACCAAGCAACCTGGGAGAGCAAATCAGCACTACAAAGAAATCTCTCGCCCCCCCCCCCACCCCAGGGCAAAAGGGCCAGGCGAAAAAAGTCTAAAAACCAGAAAGGCAGGACAGCCCACGGAGTCAAGGGAGCCTTGTTAAGCTGATGGGCGGGATGTCAATGGCCAACAGCCAATCTTCACAAGTGTACCCTCTTTCCCAAACCATGTAAAACACAGAACCACAGAGCATAGGGCACTTCCACACATGGGCGTTGACCTTGGGAAAATGAAAAAATCAACCAGACACAGGGACCCCAAAGTTGAGGGCTGCTGTCTTGACAAGAACCTCCACTCCGGTACACGTTTCATATCCCAGGAAAGAGCCAAGTGGACAAAGACGAGTGGACAAGTGGACAAAGATAATTGGACAAGTGGACAAGTGGTGCTACATAGGTCCAATGGAGTGTCACTCAGCCATGAAATCCACGTCATGAGGCTGGTAGCAGCATCCTGAGTGGATTTAGGTACGATCATCCTCAGTGAAATAAGTCCCACAAAAAAAGAAACTTATGATATCACTTATCGAGGGAATGTAAAAATCGCTCCCCATGCACTGAATCCCCAAACAGAACAGAGTCACGCTTTTAGAAAACACACTTATGCCTGCTTCAGGGGAAAGGTGAGGTGGGGTGACGCATAAAACTCGAGTTTGAAATGAGCACACATACCCTTCCGAAAACCGAATATGGAATGGACACGACCTACTCCTTGCTCAATCAACTGGACTCACCAGACCCTGTTCATCGCACAAGTATCTATCCGACTAGTAAGCATCTTAAAAGCTAAGTCTTGATATCTCTGTGTAAGTGCATCAAGTGTGTGTAAAGCGGCCTAAAACCAGCAGGGAAAATCAGCTCAGACCCATTCTGAGGATACATTTCCAACATAAAGAAGAAACAAGCAGGGCAAAACAGAGAGAAATTCTTCCAAAATGCGTTCAGGGACTGGCATGCAACCAGGATTGACCACATCTACAGCCCCAGCGGCAGAAGACATAAGGCTGGACACTCTTGGGGCTGAGACGATTGGTGAGGTTGGGAAAGCAAATGCAGACCCTTGAAAGGAATCCTGCGTGCTCCCCATTCCATGGGTCCCAACTCTCCAGGTTCAACGCAATCTTCCGACAGCGAAAGCACTCATTGGAAACCCAGCGGATGCTACACCGTGGGATCGGGAAAGCTTTCTGAAACTCACCTCAGTTTTCATCTCCTGGTGCTCGTGTTCTCCATTCAGGCCCCCTTACTAACAATCTCCCCACTTGGAGACTTGGCGCCTTTCCATGCCTCTTTCGTACCGTCTGCAATTTGTCCGCAGGATGAACTGCAAGAGGGGGAACCAATGAGAGACTCGCTGGAGGTGTTTGGTCGGGCACATGTCACTCTCATTTCCCATCACGAAGAAGAATTCACCAGCGGTTAAGCCTGCCACCCCGGATCGACAATAGGGCGTGAAGCCATCCAGCCGTGTTGCGTCCCACTCACAAAAAAGCGACTTGGGAAATGGAGCTCAGGGGCACTGCACTTCCCAAACCTGCAGAGTTCTAAACGATAACTATCGCCCCAAAATATATTGAGGTCAGGCTACGAACAGGCGCTGAACGCAAGGCAGAACTGCAGGAAACGGATGTCAACGGGTACATCGGAATGGCCCCGAGAGCACAGGAAAAGCGCCAGAACGTGGACAATGATGCGGTTGGCCAAAAAGGGCGTATGCGTTTTTTCCTGAATATATTCAGGAAAAAACGCATACGCCCTTTTTGGCAAACCAAGCAACCTGGGAGAGCAAATCAGCACTACAAAGAAATCTCTCGCCCCCCCCCCGGGGGCAAAAGGGCCAGGCGAAAAAAGTCTAAAAACCAGAAAGGCAGGACAGCCCACGGAGTCAAGGGAGCCTTGTTAAGCTGATGGGCGGGATGTCAATGGCCAACAGCCAATCTTCACAAGTGTATCCTCTTTCCCAAACCATGTAAAACACAGAACCACAGAGCATAGGGCACTTCCACACATGGGCGTTGACCTTGGGAAAATGAAAAAATCAACCAGACACAGGGACCCCAAAGTTGAGGGCTGCTGTCTTGACAAGAACCTCCACTCCGGTACACGTTTCATATCCCAGGAAAGAGCCAAGTGGACAAAGACGAGTGGACAAGTGGACAAAGACAAGTGGACAAGTGGACAAGTGGTGCTACGTAGGTCCAATGGAGTGTCACTCAGCCATGAAATCCACGTCATGAGGCTGGTAGCAGCATCCTGAGTGGATTTAGGTACGATCATCCTCAGTGAAATAAGTCCCACAAAAAAAGAAACTTATGATATCACTTATCGAGGGAATGTAAAAATCGCTCCCCATGAACGGAATCCCCAAACAGAACAGAGTCACGCTTTTAGAAAACACACTTATGCCTGCTTCAGGGGAAAGGTGAGGTGGGGTGACGCATAAAACTCGAGTTTGAAATGAGCACACATACCCTTCCGAAAACCGAATATGGAATGGACACGACCTACTCCTTGCTCAATCAACTGGACTCACCAGACCCTGTTCATCGCACACGTATCTATCCGACTAGTAAGCATCTTAAAAGCTAAGTCTTGATATCTCTGTGTAAGTGCATCAAGTGTGTGTAAAGCGGCCTAAAACCAGCAGGGAAAATCAGCTCAGACCCATTCTGAGGATACATTTCCAACACAAAGAAGAAACAAGCAGGGCAAAACAGAGAGAAATTCTTCCAAAATGCGTTCAGGGACTGGCATGCAACCAGGATTGACCACATCTACAACCCCAGCGGCAGAAGACATAAGGCTGGACACTCTTGGGGCTGAGACGATTGGTGAGGTTGGGAAAGCAAATGCAGACCCTTGAAAGGAATCCTGCGTGCTCCCCATTCCATGGGTCCCAACTCTCCAGGTTCAACGCAATCTTCCGACAGCGAAAGCACTCATTGGAAACCCAGCGGATGCTACACCGTGGGATCGGGAAAGCTTTCTGAAACTCACCTCAGTTTTCATCTCCTGGTGCTCGTGTTCTCCATTCAGGCCCCCTTACTAACAATCTCCCCACTTGGAGACTCGGCGCCTTTCCATGCCTCTTTCGTACCGTCTGCAATTTGTCCGCAGGATGACCTGCAAGAGGGGGAACCAATGAGAGACTCGCTGGAGGTGTTTGGTCGGGCACATGTCACTCTCATTTCCCATCACGAAGAAGAATTCACCAGAGGTTCAGCCTGCCACCGCGGATCGACAATAGGGCGTGAAGCCATCCAGCCGTGTTGCGTCCCACTCACAAAAAAGCGACTTGGGAAATGGAGCTCAGGGGCACTGCACTTCCCAAACCTGCAGAGTTCTAAACGATAACTATCGCCCCAAAATATATTGAGGTCAGGCTACGAACAGGCGCTGAACGCAAGTCAGAACTGCAGGAAACGGATGTCAACGGGTACATCGGAATGGCCCCGATAGCACATGAAAAGCGCCAGAACGTGGACAATGATGCGGTTGGCCAAAAAGGGCGTATGCGTTTTTTCCTGAATATATTCAGGAAAAAACGCATACGCCCTTTTTGGCCAACCAAGCAACCTGGGAGAGCAAATCAGCACTACAAAGAAATCTCTCGCCCCCCCCCCCACCCCAGGGCAAAAGGGCCAGGCGAAAAAAGTCTAAAAACCAGAAAGGCAGGACAGCCCACGGAGTCAAGGGAGCCTTGTTAAGCTGATGGGCGGGATGTCAATGGCCAACAGCCAATCTTCACAAGTGTACCCTCTTTCCCAAACCATGTAAAACACAGAACCACAGAGCATAGGGCACTTCCACACATGGGCGTTGACCTTGGGAAAATGAAAAAATCAACCAGACACAGGGACCCCAAAGTTGAGGGCTGCTGTCTTGACAAGAACCTCCACTCCGGTACACGTTTCATATCCCAGGAAAGAGCCAAGTGGACAAAGACGAGTGGACAAGTGGACAAAGACAATTGGACAAGTGGACAAGTGGTGCTACATAGGTCCAATGGAGTGTCACTCAGCCATGAAATCCACGTCATGAGGCTGGTAGCAGCATCCTGAGTGGATTTAGGTACGATCATCCTCAGTGAAATAAGTCCCACAAAAAAAGAAACTTATGATATCACTTATCGAGGGAATGTAAAAATCGCTCCCCATGAACGGAATCCCCAAACAGAACAGAGTCACGCTTTTAGAAAACACACTTATGCCTGCTTCAGGGGAAAGGTGAGGTGGGGTGACGCATAAAACTCGAGTTTGAAATGAGCACACATACCCTTCCGAAAACCGAATATGGAATGGACACGACCTACTCCTTGCTCAATCAACTGGACTCACCAGACCCTGTTCATCGCACACGTATCTATCCGACTAGTAAGCATCTTAAAAGCTAAGTCTTGATATCTCTGTGTAAGTGCATCAAGTGTGTGTAAAGCGGCCTAAAACCAGCAGGGAAAATCAGCTCAGACCCATTCTGAGGATACATTTCCAACACAAAGAAGAAACAAGCAGGGCAAAACAGAGAGAAATTCTTCCAAAATGCGTTCAGGGACTGGCATGCAACCAGGATTGACCACATCTACAACCCCAGCGGCAGAAGACATAAGGCTGGACACTCTTGGGGCTGAGACGATTGGTGAGGTTGGGAAAGCAAATGCAGACCCTTGAAAGGAATCCTGCGTGCTCCCCATTCCATGGGTCCCAACTCTCCAGGTTCAACGCAATCTTCCGACAGCGAAAGCACTCATTGGAAACCCAGCGGATGCTACACCGTGGGATCGGGAAAGCTTTCTGAAACTCACCTCAGTTTTCATCTCCTGGTGCTCGTGTTCTCCATTCAGGCCCCCTTACTAACAATCTCCCCACTTGGAGACTCGGCGCCTTTCCATGCCTCTTTCGTACCGTCTGCAATTTGTCCGCAGGATGACCTGCAAGAGGGGGAACCAATGAGAGACTCGCTGGAGGTGTTTGGTCGGGCACATGTCACTCTCATTTCCCATCACGAAGAAGAATTCACCAGAGGTTCAGCCTGCCACCGCGGATCGACAATAGGGCGTGAAGCCATCCAGCCGTGTTGCGTCCCACTCACAAAAAAGCGACTTGGGAAATGGAGCTCAGGGGCACTGCACTTCCCAAACCTGCAGAGTTCTAAACGATAACTATCGCCCCAAAATATATTGAGGTCAGGCTACGAACAGGCGCTGAACGCAAGTCAGAACTGCAGGAAACGGATGTCAACGGGTACATCGGAATGGCCCCGATAGCACATGAAAAGCGCCAGAACGTGGACAATGATGCGGTTGGCCAAAAAGGGCGTATGCGTTTTTTCCTGAATATATTCAGGAAAAAACGCATACGCCCTTTTTGGCCAACCAAGAAACCTGGGAGAGCAAATCAGCACTACAAAGAAATCTCTCGCCCCCCCCCCCCACCCCAGGGCAAAAGGGCCAGGCGAAAAAAGTCTAAAAACCAGAAAGGCAGGACAGCCCACGGAGTCAAGGGAGCCTTGTTAAGCTGATGGGCGGGATGTCAATGGCCAACAGCCAATCTTCACAAGTGTACCCTCTTTCCCAAACCATGTAAAACACAGAACCACAGAGCATAGGGCACTTCCACACATGGGCGTTGACCTTGGGAAAATGAAAAAATCAACCAGACACAGGGACCCCAAAGTTGAGGGCTGCTGTCTTGACAAGAACCTCCACTCCGGTACACGTTTCATATCCCAGGAAAGAGCCAAGTGGACAAAGACGAGTGGACAAGTGGACAAAGACAATTGGACAAGTGGACAAGTGGTGCTACATAGGTCCAATGGAGTGTCACTCAGCCATGAAATCCACGTCATGAGGCTGGTAGCAGCATCCTGAGTGGATTTAGGTACGATCATCCTCAGTGAAATAAGTCCCACAAAAAAAGAAACTTATGATATCACTTATCGAGGGAATGTAAAAATCGCTCCCGATGCACTGAATCCCCAAACAGAACAGAGTCACGCTTTTAGAAAACACACTTATGCCTGCTTCAGGGGAAAGGTGAGGTGGGGTGACGCATAAAACTCGAGTTTGAAATGAGCACACATACCCTTCCGAAAACCGAATATGGAATGGACACGACCTACTCCTTGCTCAATCAACTGGACTCACCAGACCCTGTTCATCGCACAAGTATCTATCCGACTAGTAAGCATCTTAAAAGCTAAGTCTTGATATCTCTGTGTAAGTGCATCAAGTGTGTGTAAAGCGGCCTAAAACCAGCAGGGAAAATCAGCTCAGACCCATTCTGAGGATACATTTCCAACATAAAGAAGAAACAAGCAGGGCAAAACAGAGAGAAATTCTTCCAAAATGCGTTCAGGGACTGGCATGCAACCAGGATTGACCACATCTACAGCCCCAGCGGCAGAAGACATAAGGCTGGACACTCTTGGGGCTGAGACGATTGGTGAGGTTGGGAAAGCAAATGCAGACCCTTGAAAGGAATCCTGCGTGCTCCCCATTCCATGGGTCCCAACTCTCCAGGTTCAACGCAATCTTCCGACAGCGAAAGCACTCATTGGAAACCCAGCGGATGCTACACCGTGGGATCGGGAAAGCTTTCTGAAACTCACCTCAGTTTTCATCTCCTGGTGCTCGTGTTCTCCATTCAGGCCCCCTTACTAACAATCTCCCCACTTGGAGACTCGGCGCCTTTCCATGCCTCTTTCGTACCGTCTGCAATTTGTCCGCAGGATGAACTGCAAGAGGGGGAACCAATGAGAGACTCGCTGGAGGTGTTTGGTCGGGCACATGTCACTCTCATTTCCCATCACGAAGAAGAATTCACCAGCGGTTAAGCCTGCCACCCCGGATCGACAATAGGGCGTGAAGCCATCCAGCCGTGTTGCGTCCCACTCACAAAAAAGCGACTTGGGAAATGGAGCTCAGGGGCACTGCACTTCCCAAACCTGCAGAGTTCTAAACGATAACTATCGCCCCAAAATATATTGAGGTCAGGCTACGAACAGGCGCTGAACGCAAGGCAGAACTGCAGGAAACGGATGTCAACGGGTACATCGGAATGGCCCCGAGAGCACAGGAAAAGCGCCAGAACGTGGACAATGATGCGGTTGGCCAAAAAGGGCGTATGCGTTTTTTCCTGAATATATTCAGGAAAAAACGCATACGCCCTTTTTGGCAAACCAAGCAACCTGGGAGAGCAAATCAGCACTACAAAGAAATCTCTCGCCCCCCCCCCGGGGGCAAAAGGGCCAGGCGAAAAAAGTCTAAAAACCAGAAAGGCAGGACAGCCCACGGAGTCAAGGGAGCCTTGTTAAGCTGATGGGCGGGATGTCAATGGCCAACAGCCAATCTTCACAAGTGTATCCTCTTTCCCAAACCATGTAAAACACAGAACCACAGAGCATAGGGCACTTCCACACATGGGCGTTGACCTTGGGAAAATGAAAAAATCAACCAGACACAGGGACCCCAAAGTTGAGGGCTGCTGTCTTGACAAGAACCTCCACTCCGGTACACGTTTCATATCCCAGGAAAGAGCCAAGTGGACAAAGACGAGTGGACAAGTGGACAAAGACAAGTGGACAAGTGGACAAGTGGTGCTACGTAGGTCCAATGGAGTGTCACTCAGCCATGAAATCCACGTCATGAGGCTGGTAGCAGCATCCTGAGTGGATTTAGGTACGATCATCCTCAGTGAAATAAGTCCCACAAAAAAAGAAACTTATGATATCACTTATCGAGGGAATGTAAAAATCGCTCCCCATGAACGGAATCCCCAAACAGAACAGAGTCACGCTTTTAGAAAACACACTTATGCCTGCTTCAGGGGAAAGGTGAGGTGGGGTGACGCATAAAACTCGAGTTTGAAATGAGCACACATACCCTTCCGAAAACCGAATATGGAATGGACACGACCTACTCCTTGCTCAATCAACTGGACTCACCAGACCCTGTTCATCGCACACGTATCTATCCGACTAGTAAGCATCTTAAAAGCTAAGTCTTGATATCTCTGTGTAAGTGCATCAAGTGTGTGTAAAGCGGCCTAAAACCAGCAGGGAAAATCAGCTCAGACCCATTCTGAGGATACATTTCCAACACAAAGAAGAAACAAGCAGGGCAAAACAGAGAGAAATTCTTCCAAAATGCGTTCAGGGACTGGCATGCAACCAGGATTGACCACATCTACAACCCCAGCGGCAGAAGACATAAGGCTGGACACTCTTGGGGCTGAGACGATTGGTGAGGTTGGGAAAGCAAATGCAGACCCTTGAAAGGAATCCTGCGTGCTCCCCATTCCATGGGTCCCAACTCTCCAGGTTCAACGCAATCTTCCGACAGCGAAAGCACTCATTGGAAACCCAGCGGATGCTACACCGTGGGATCGGGAAAGCTTTCTGAAACTCACCTCAGTTTTCATCTCCTGGTGCTCGTGTTCTCCATTCAGGCCCCCTTACTAACAATCTCCCCACTTGGAGACTCGGCGCCTTTCCATGCCTCTTTCGTACCGTCTGCAATTTGTCCGCAGGATGACCTGCAAGAGGGGGAACCAATGAGAGACTCGCTGGAGGTGTTTGGTCGGGCACATGTCACTCTCATTTCCCATCACGAAGAAGAATTCACCAGAGGTTCAGCCTGCCACCGCGGATCGACAATAGGGCGTGAAGCCATCCAGCCGTGTTGCGTCCCACTCACAAAAAAGCGACTTGGGAAATGGAGCTCAGGGGCACTGCACTTCCCAAACCTGCAGAGTTCTAAACGATAACTATCGCCCCAAAATATATTGAGGTCAGGCTACGAACAGGCGCTGAACGCAAGTCAGAACTGCAGGAAACGGATGTCAACGGGTACATCGGAATGGCCCCGATAGCACATGAAAAGCGCCAGAACGTGGACAATGATGCGGTTGGCCAAAAAGGGCGTATGCGTTTTTTCCTGAATATATTCAGGAAAAAACGCATACGCCCTTTTTGGCCAACCAAGCAACCTGGGAGAGCAAATCAGCACTACAAAGAAATCTCTCGCCCCCCCCCCCACCCCAGGGCAAAAGGGCCAGGCGAAAAAAGTCTAAAAACCAGAAAGGCAGGACAGCCCACGGAGTCAAGGGAGCCTTGTTAAGCTGATGGGCGGGATGTCAATGGCCAACAGCCAATCTTCACAAGTGTACCCTCTTTCCCAAACCATGTAAAACACAGAACCACAGAGCATAGGGCACTTCCACACATGGGCGTTGACCTTGGGAAAATGAAAAAATCAACCAGACACAGGGACCCCAAAGTTGAGGGCTGCTGTCTTGACAAGAACCTCCACTCCGGTACACGTTTCATATCCCAGGAAAGAGCCAAGTGGACAAAGACGAGTGGACAAGTGGACAAAGACAATTGGACAAGTGGACAAGTGGTGCTACATAGGTCCAATGGAGTGTCACTCAGCCATGAAATCCACGTCATGAGGCTGGTAGCAGCATCCTGAGTGGATTTAGGTACGATCATCCTCAGTGAAATAAGTCCCACAAAAAAAGAAACTTATGATATCACTTATCGAGGGAATGTAAAAATCGCTCCCCATGCACTGAATCCCCAAACAGAACAGAGTCACGCTTTTAGAAAACACACTTATGCCTGCTTCAGGGGAAAGGTGAGGTGGGGTGACGCATAAAACTCGAGTTTGAAATGAGCACACATACCCTTCCGAAAACCGAATATGGAATGGACACGACCTACTCCTTGCTCAATCAACTGGACTCACCAGACCCTGTTCATCGCACAAGTATCTATCCGACTAGTAAGCATCTTAAAAGCTAAGTCTTGATATCTCTGTGTAAGTGCATCAAGTGTGTGTAAAGCGGCCTAAAACCAGCAGGGAAAATCAGCTCAGACCCATTCTGAGGATACATTTCCAACATAAAGAAGAAACAAGCAGGGCAAAACAGAGAGAAATTCTTCCAAAATGCGTTCAGGGACTGGCATGCAACCAGGATTGACCACATCTACAGCCCCAGCGGCAGAAGACATAAGGCTGGACACTCTTGGGGCTGAGACGATTGGTGAGGTTGGGAAAGCAAATGCAGACCCTTGAAAGGAATCCTGCGTGCTCCCCATTCCATGGGTCCCAACTCTCCAGGTTCAACGCAATCTTCCGACAGCGAAAGCACTCATTGGAAACCCAGCGGATGCTACACCGTGGGATCGGGAAAGCTTTCTGAAACTCACCTCAGTTTTCATCTCCTGGTGCTCGTGTTCTCCATTCAGGCCCCCTTACTAACAATCTCCCCACTTGGAGACTCGGCGCCTTTCCATGCCTCTTTCGTACCGTCTGCAATTTGTCCGCAGGATGAACTGCAAGAGGGGGAACCAATGAGAGACTCGCTGGAGGTGTTTGGTCGGCCACATGTCACTCTCATTTCCCATCACGAAGAAGAATTCACCAGAGGTTCAGCCTGCCACCGCGGATCGACAATAGGGCGTGAAGCCATCCAGCCGTGTTGCGTCCCACTCACAAAAAAGCGACTTGGGAAATGGAGCTCAGGGGCACTGCACTTCCCAAACCTGCAGAGTTCTAAACGATAACTATCGCCCCAAAATATATTGAGGTCAGGCTACGAACAGGCGCTGAACGCAAGGCAGAACTGCAGGAAACGGATGTCAACGGGTACATCGGAATGGCCCCGATAGCACATGAAAAGCACCAGAACGTGGACAATGATGCGGTTGGCCAAAAAGGGCGTATGCGTTTTTTCCTGAATATATTCAGGAAAAAACGCATACGCCCTTTTTGGCCAACCAAGCAACCTGGGAGAGCAAATCAGCACTACAAAGAAATCTCTCGCCCCCCCCCCCCCCGGGGCAAAAGGGCCAGGCGAAAAAAGTCTAAAAACCAGAAAGGCAGGACAGCCCACGGAGTCAAGGGAGCCTTGTTAAGCTGTTGGGCGGGATGTCAATGGCCAACAGCCAATCTTCACAAGTGTACCCTCTTTCCCAAACCATGTAAAACACAGAACCACAGAGCATAGGGCACTTCCACACATGGGCGTTGACCTTGGGAAAATGAAAAAATCAACCAGACACAGGGACCCCAAAGTTGAGGGCTGCTGTCTTGACAAGAACCTCCACTCCGGTACACGTTTCATATCCCAGGAAAGACCCAAGTGGACAAAGACGAGTGGACAAGTGGACAACGACAAGTGGACAAGTGGACAAGTGGTGCTACGTAGGTCCAATGGAGGGTCACTCAGCCATGAAATCCACGTCATGAGGCTGGTAGCAGCATCCTGATTGGATTTAGGTACGATCATCCTCAGTGAAATAAGTCCCACAAAAAAAGAAACTTATGATATCACTTATCGAGGGAATGTAAAAATCGCTCCCCATGAACGGAATCCCCAAACAGAACAGAGTCACGCATTTAGAAAACACACTTATGCCTGCTTCAGGGGAAAGGTGAGGTGGGGTGACGCATAAAACTCGAGTTTGAAATGAGCACACATACCCTTCCGAAAACCGAATATGGAATGGACACGACCTACTCCTTGCTCAATCAACTGGACTCACCAGACCCTGTTCATCGCACAAGTATCTATCCGACTAGTAAGCATCTTAAAAGCTAAGTCTTGATATCTCTGTGTAAGTGCATCAAGTGAGTGTAAAGCGGCCTAAAACCAGCAGGGAAAATCAGCTCAGACCCATTCTGAGGATACATTTCCAACATAAAGAAGAAACAAGCAGGGCAAAACAGAGAGAAATTCTTCCAAAATGCGTTCAGGGACTGGCATGCAACCAGGATTGACCACATCTACAGCCCCAGCGGCGGAAGACATAAGGCTGGACACTCTTGGGGCTGAGACGATTGGTGAGGTTGGGAAAGCAAATGCAGACCCTTGAAAGGAATCCTGCGTGCTCCCCATTCCATGGGTCCCAACTCTCCAGGTTCAACGCAATCTTCCGACAGCGAAAGTACTCATTGGAAACCCAGCGGATGCTACACCGTGGGATCGGGAAAGCTTTCTGAAACTCACCTCAGTTTTCATCTCCTGGTGCTCGTGTTCTCCATTCAGGCCCCCTTACTAACAATCTCCCAACTTGGAGACTCAGCGCCTTTCCATGCCTCTTTCGTACCGTCTGCAATTTGTCCGCAGGATGAACTGCAATAGGGGGAACAAATGAGAGACTCGCTGGAGGTGTTTGGTCGGGCACATGTCACTCTCATTTCCCATCGCGAAGAAGAATTCACCAGAGGTTCAGCCTGCCACCCCGGATCGACATTAGGGCGTGAAGCCATCCAGCCGTGTTGCGTCCCACTCACAAAAAAGCGACTTGGGAAATGGAGCTCAGGGGCACTGCACTTCCCAAACCTGCAGAGTTCTAAACGATAAATATCGCACCAAAATATATTGAGGTCAGGCTACGAAGAGGCGTTGAACGCAAGGCAGAACTGCAGGAAACGGATGTCAACGGGTACATCGGAATGGCCCCGATAGCACATGAAAAGTGCCAGAACGTGGACAATGATGCGGTTGGCCAAAAAGGGCGTATGCGTTTTTTCCTGAATATATTCAGGAAAAAACGCATACGCCCTTTTTGGCCAACCAAGCAACCTGGGAGAGCAAATCAGCACTACAAAGAAATCTCTCGCCCCCTCCCGGGGGCAAAAGGGCCAGGCGAAAAAAGTCTAAAAACCAGAAAGGCAGGACAGGCCACGGAGTCAAGGAGCCTTGTTAAGCTGATGGGCGGGATGTCAATGGCCAACAGCCAATCTTCACAAGTGTATCCTCTTTCCCAAACCATGGAAAACACAGAACCACAGAGCATAGGGCACTTCCACACATGGGCGTTGACCTTGGGAAAATGAAAAAATCAACCAGACACAGGGACCCCAAAGTTGAGGGCTGCTGTCTTGACAAGAACCTCCACTCCGGTACACGTTTCATATCCCAGGAAAGACCCAAGTGGACAAAGACGAGTGGACAAGTGGACAAAGACAAGTGGACAAGTGGACAAGTGGTGCTACATAGGTCCAATGGAGTGTCACTCAGCCATGAAATCCACGTCATGAGGCTGGTAGCAGCATCCTGAGTGGATTTAGGTACGATCATCCTCAGTGAAATAAGTCCCACAAAAAAGAAACTTATGATATCACTTATCGAGGGAATGTAAAAATCGCTCCCCATGAACTGAATCCCCAAACAGAACAGAGTCACGCTTTTAGAAAACACACTTATGCCTGCTTCAGGGGAAAGGTGAGGTGGGGTGACGCATAAAACTCGAGTTTGAAATGAGCACACATACCCTTCCGAAAACCGAATATGGAGTGGACACGACCTACTCCTTGCTCAATCAACTGGACTCACCAGACCCTGTTCATCGCACAAGTATCTATCCGACTAGTAAGCATCTTAAAAGCTAAGTCTTGATATCTCTGTGTAAGTGCATCAAGTGTGTGTAAAGCGGCCTAAAACCAGCAGGGAAAATCAGCTCAGACCCATTCTGAGGATACATTTCCAACATAAAGAAGAAACAAGCAGGGCAAAACAGAGAGAAATTCTTCCAAAATGCGTTCAGGGACTGGCATGCAACCAGGATTGACCACATCTACAGCCCCAGCGGCAGAAGACATAAGGCTGGACACTCTTGGGGCTGAGACGATTGGTGAGGTTGGGAAAGCAAATGCAGACCCTTGAAAGGAATCCTGCGTGCTCCCCATTCCATGGGTCCCAACTCTCCAGGTTCAACGCAATCTTCCGACAGCGAAAGCACTCATTGGAAACCCAGCGGATGCTACACCGTGGGATCGGGAAAGCTTTCTGAAACTCACCTCAGTTTTCATCTCCTGGTGCTCGTGTTCTCCATTCAGGCCCCCTTACTAACAATCTCCCCACTTGGAGACTCGGCGCCTTTCCATGCCTCTTTCGTACCATCTGCAATTTGTCCGCAGGATGAACTGCAAGAGGGGGAACCAATGAGAGACTCGCTGGAGGTGTTTGGTCGGGCACATGTCACTCTCATTTCCCATCGCGAAGAAGAATTCACCAGCGGTTCAGCCTGCCACCGCGGATCGACAATAGGGCGTGAAGCCATCCAGCCGTGTTGCGTCCCACTCACAAAAAAGCGACTTGGGAAATGGAGCTCAGGGGCACTGCACTTCCCAAACCTGCAGAGTTCTAAACGATAACTATCGCCCCAAAATATATTGAGGTCAGGCTACGAAGAGGCGCTGAACGCAAGGCAGAACTGCAGGAAACGGATGTCAACGGGTACATCGGAATGGCCCCGAGAGCACATGAAAAGCGCCAGAACGTGGACAATGATGCGGTTGGCCAAAAAGGGCGTATGCGTTTTTTCCTGAATATATTCAGGAAAAAACGCATACGCCCTTTTTGGCCAACCAAGCAACCTGGGAGAGCAAATCAGCACTACAAAGAAATCTCTAGCCCCCCCCTGGGGCAAAAGGGCCAGGCGAAAAAAGTCTAAAAACCAGAAAGGCAGGACAGCCCACGGAGTCAAGGGAGCCTTGTTAAGCTGATGGGCGGGATGTCAATGGCCAACAGCCAATCTTCACAAATGTATCCTCTTTCCCAAACCATGTAAAACACAGAACCACAGAGCATAGGGCACTTCCACACATGGGCGTTGACCTTGGGAAAATGAAAAAATCAACCAGACACAGGGACCCCAAAGTTGAGGGCTGCTGTCTTGACAAGAACCTCCACTCCGGTACACGTTTCATATCCCAGGGAAGAGCCAAGTGGACAAAGACGAGTGGACAAGTGGAAAAGACAAGTGGACAAGTGGACAAGTGGTGCTACGTAGGTCCAATGGAGTGTCACTCAGCCATGAAATCCACGTCATGAGGCTGGTAGCAGCATCCTGAGTGGATTTAGGTACGATCATCCTCAGTGAAATAAGTCCCACAAAAAAAGAAACTTATGATATCACTTATCGAGGGAATGTAAAAATCGCTCCCCATGAACGGAATCCCCAAACAGAACAGAGTCACGCTTTTAGAAAACACACTTATGCCTGCTTCAGGGGAAAGGTGAGGTGGGGTGACGCATAAAACTCGAGTTTGAAATGAGCACAGATACCCTTCCAAAAACCGAATATGGAATGGACACGACCTACTCCTTGCTCAATCAACTGGACTCACCAGACCCTGTTCATCGCACAAGTATCTATCCGACTAGTAAGCATCTTAAAAGCTAAGTCTTGATATCTCTGTGTAAGTGCATCAAGTGTGTGTAAAGCGGCCTAAAACCAGCAGGGAAAATCAGCTCAGACCCATTCTGAGGATACATTTCCAACATAAAGAAGAAACAAGCAGGGCAAAACAGAGAGAAATTCTTCCAAAATGCGTTCAGGGACTGGCATGCAACCAGGATTGACCACATCTACAGCCCCAGCGGCGGAAGACATAAGGCTGGACACTCTTGGGGCTGAGACGATTGGTGAGGTTGGGAAAGCAAATGCAGACCCTTGAAAGGAATCCTGCGTGCTCCCCATTCCATGGGTCCCAACTCTCCAGGTTCAACGCAATCTTCCGACAGCGAAAGCACTCATTGGAAACCCAGCGGATGCTACACCGTGGGATCGGGAAAGCTTTCTGAAACTCACCTCAGTTTTCATCTCCTGGTGCTCGTGTTCTCCATTCAGGCCCCCTTACTAACAATCTCCCCACTTGGAGACTCGGCGCCTTTCCATGCCTCTTTCGTACCGTCTGCAATTTGTCCGCAGGATGAACTGCAAGAGGGGGAACCAATGAGAGACTCGCTGGAGGTGTTTGGTCGGGCACATGTCACTCTCATTTCCCATCGCGAAGAAGAATTCACCAGCGGTTCAGCCTGCCACCGCGGATCGACAATAGGGCGTGAAGCCATCCAGCCGTGTTGCGTCCCACTCACAAAAAAGCGACTTGGGAAATGGAGCTCAGGGGCACTGCACTTCCCAAACCTGCAGAGTTCTAAACGATAACTATCGCCCCAAAATATATTGAGGTCAGGCTACGAAGAGGCGCTGAACGCAAGGCAGAACTGCAGGAAACGGATGTCAACGGGTACATCGGAATGGCCCCGAGAGCACATGAAAAGCGCCAGAACGTGGACAATGATGCGGTTGGCCAAAAAGGGCGTATGCGTTTTTTCCTGAATATATTCAGGAAAAAACGCATACGCCCTTTTTGGCCAACCAAGCAACCTGGGAGAGCAAATCAGCACTACAAAGAAATCTCTAGCCCCCCCCTGGGGCAAAAGGGCCAGGCGAAAAAAGTCTAAAAACCAGAAAGGCAGGACAGCCCACGGAGTCAAGGGAGCCTTGTTAAGCTGATGGGCGGGATGTCAATGGCCAACAGCCAATCTTCACAAATGTATCCTCTTTCCCAAACCATGTAAAACACAGAACCACAGAGCATAGGGCACTTCCACACATGGGCGTTGACCTTGGGAAAATGAAAAAATCAACCAGACACAGGGACCCCAAAGTTGAGGGCTGCTGTCTTGACAAGAACCTCCACTCCGGTACACGTTTCATATCCCAGGGAAGAGCCAAGTGGACAAAGACGAGTGGACAAGTGGAAAAGACAAGTGGACAAGTGGACAAGTGGTGCTACGTAGGTCCAATGGAGTGTCACTCAGCCATGAAATCCACGTCATGAGGCTGGTAGCAGCATCCTGAGTGGATTTAGGTACGATCATCCTCAGTGAAATAAGTCCCACAAAAAAAGAAACTTATGATATCACTTATCGAGGGAATGTAAAAATCGCTCCCCATGAACGGAATCCCCAAACAGAACAGAGTCACGCTTTTAGAAAACACACTTATGCCTGCTTCAGGGGAAAGGTGAGGTGGGGTGACGCATAAAACTCGAGTTTGAAATGAGCACAGATACCCTTCCAAAAACCGAATATGGAATGGACACGACCTACTCCTTGCTCAATCAACTGGACTCACCAGACCCTGTTCATCGCACAAGTATCTATCCGACTAGTAAGCATCTTAAAAGCTAAGTCTTGATATCTCTGTGTAAGTGCATCAAGTGTGTGTAAAGCGGCCTAAAACCAGCAGGGAAAATCAGCTCAGACCCATTCTGAGGATACATTTCCAACATAAAGAAGAAACAAGCAGGGCAAAACAGAGAGAAATTCTTCCAAAATGCGTTCAGGGACTGGCATGCAACCAGGATTGACCACATCTACAGCCCCAGCGGCAGAAGATATAAGGCTGGACACTCTTGGGGCTGAGACGATTGGTGAGGTTGGGAAAGCAAATGCAGACCCTTGAAAGGAATCCTGCGTGCTCCCCATTCCATGGGTCCCAACTCTCCAGGTTCAACGCAATCTTCCGACAGCGAAAGCACTCATTGGAAACCCAGCGGATGCTACACCGTGGGATCGGGAAAGCTTTCTGAAACTCACCTCAGTTTTCATCTCCTGGTGCTCGTGTTCTCCATTCAGGCCCCCTTACTAACAATCTCCCCACTTGGAGACTCGGCGCCTTTCCATGCCTCTTTCCTACTGTCTGCAATTTGTCCGCAGGATGAACTGCAAGAGGGGGAACCAATGAGAGACTCGCTGGAGGTGTTTGGTCGGGCACATGTCACTCTCATTTCCCATCACGAAGAAGAATTCACCAGAGGTTCAGCCTGCCACCGCGGATCGACAATAGGGCGTGAAGCCATCCAGCCGTGTTGCGTCCCACTCACAAAAAAACGACTTGGGAAATGGAGCTCAGGGGCACTGCACTTCCCAAACCTGCAGAGTTCTAAACGATAACTATCGCCCCAAAATATATTGAGGTCAGGCTACGAACAGGCGCTGAACGCAAGGCAGAACTGCAGGCAACGGATGTCAACGGGTACATCGGAATGGCCCCGAGAGCACAAGAAAAGCGCCAGAACGTGGACAATGATGCGGTTGGCCAAAAAGGGCGTAGGCGTTTTTTCCTGAATATATTCAGGAAAAAACGCCTACGCCCTTTTTGGCCAACCAAGCAACCTGGGAGAGCAAATCAGCACTACAAAGAAATCTCTAGCCCCCCCCTGGGGCAAAAGGGCCAGGCGAAAAAAGTCTAAAAACCAGAAAGGCAGGACAGCCCACGGAGTCAAGGGAGCCTTGTTAAGCTGATGGGCGGGATGTCAATGGCCAACAGCCAATCTTCACAAGTGTATCCTCTTTCCCAAACCATGTAAAACACAGAACCACAGAGCATAGGGCACTTCCACACATGGGCGTTGACCTTGGGAAAATGAAAAAATCAACCAGACACAGGGACCCCAAAGTTGAGGGCTGCTGTCTTGACAAGAACCTCCACTCCGGTACACGTTTCATATCCCAGGAAAGACCCAAGTGGACAAAGACGAGTGGACAAGTGGACAAAGACAAGTGGACAAGTGGACAAGTGGTGCTACATAGGTCCAATGGAGTGTCACTCAGCCATGAAATCCACGTCATGAGGCTGGTAGCAGCATCCTGAGTGGATTTAGGTACGATCATCCTCAGTGAAATAAGTCCCACAAAAAAAGAAACTTATGATATCACTTATCGAGGGAATGTAAAAATCGCTCCCCATGAACGGAATCCCCAAACAGAACAGAGTCACGCTTTTAGAAAACACACTTATGCCTGCTTCAGGGGAAAGGTGAGGTGGGGTGACGCATAAAACTCGAGTTTGAAATGAGCACAGATACCCTTCCGAAAACCGAATATGGAATGGACACGACCTACTCCTTGCTCAATCAACTGGACTCACCAGACCCTGTTCATCGCACAAGTATCTATCCGACTAGTAAGCATCTTAAAAGCTAAGTCTTGATATCTCTGTGTAAGTGCATCAAGTGTGTGTAAAGCGGCCTAAAACCAGCAGGGAAAATCAGCTCAGACCCATTCTGAGGATACATTTCCAACATAAAGAAGAAACAAGCAGGGCAAAACAGAGAGAAATTCTTCCAAAATGCGTTCAGGGACTGGCATGCAACCAGGATTGACCACATCTACAGCCCCAGCGGCAGAAGACATAAGGCTGGACACTCTTGGGGCTGAGACGATTGGTGAGGTTGGGAAAGCAAATGCAGACCCTTGAAAGGAATCCTGCGTGCTCCCCATTCCATGGGTCCCAACTCTCCAGGTTCAACGCAATCTTCCGACAGCGAAAGCACTCATTGGAAACCCAGCGGATGCTACACCGTGGGATCGGGAAAGCTTTCTGAAACTCACCTCAGTTTTCATCTCCTGGTGCTCGTGTTCTCCATTCAGGCCCCCTTACTAACAATCTCCCCACTTGGAGACTCGGCGCCTTTCCATGCCTCTTTCGTACCGTCTGCAATTTGTCCGCAGGATGAACTGCAAGAGGGGGAACCAATGAGAGACTCGCTGGAGGTGTTTGGTCGGGCACATGTCACTCTCATTTCCCATCACGAAGAAGAATTCACCAGAGGTTCAGCCTGCCACCGCGGATCGACAATAGGGCGTGAAGCCATCCAGCCGTGTTGCGTCCCACTCACAAAAAAGCGACTTGGGAAATGGAGCTCAGGGGCACTGCACTTCCCAAACCTGCAGAGTTCTAAACGATAACTATCGCCCCAAAATATATTGAGGTCAGGCTACGAACAGGCGCTGAACAGAAAGTAGAACTGCAGGAAACGGATGTCAACGGGTACATCGGAATGGCCCCGATAGCACATGAAAAGCGCCAGAACGTGGACAATGATGCGGTTGGCCAAAAAGGGCGTATGCGTTTTTTCCTGAATATATTCAGGAAAAAACGCATACGCCCTTTTTGGCCAACCAAGCAACCTGGGAGAGCAAATCAGCACTACAAAGAAATCTCTAGCCCCCCCCTGGGGCAAAAGTGCCAGGCGAAAAAAGTCTAAAAACCAGAAAGGCAGGACAGCCCACGGAGTCAAGGGAGCCTTGTTAAGCTGATGGGCGGGATGTCAATGGCCAACAGCCAATCTTCACAAGTGTATCCTCTTTCCCAAACCATGTAAAACACAGAACCACAGAGCATAGGGCACTTCCACACATGGGCGTTGACCTTGGGAAAATGAAAAAATCAACCAGACACAGGGACCCCAAAGTTGAGGGCTGCTGTCTTGACAAGAACCTCCACTCCGGTACACGTTTCATATCCCAGGAAAGAGCCAAGAGGACAAAGACGAGTGGACAAGTGGACAACGACAAGTGGACAAGTGGACAAGTGGTGCTACGTAGGTCCAATGGAGTGTCACTCAGCCATGAAATCCACGTCATGAGGCTGGTAGCAGCATCCTGAGTGGATTTAGGTACGATCATCCTCAGTGAAATAAGTCCCACAAAAAAAGAAACTTATGATATCACTTATCGAGGGAATGTAAAAATCGCTCCCCATGAACGGAATCCCCAAACAGAACAGAGTCACGCTTTTAGAAAACACACTTATGCCTTCTTCAGGGGAAAGGTGAGGTGGGGTGACGCATAAAACTCGAGTTTGAAATGAGCACACATACCCTTCCGAAAACCGAATATGGAATGGACACGACCTACTCCTTGCTCAATCAACTGGACTCACCAGACCCTGTTCATCGCACAAGTATCTATCCGACTAGTAAGCATCTTAAAAGCTAAGTCTTGATATCTCTGTGTAAGTGCATCAAGTGTGTGTAAAGCGGCCTAAAACCAGCAGGGAAAATCAGCTCAGACCCATTCTGAGGATACATTTCCAACATAAAGAAGAAACAAGCAGGGCAAAACAGAGAGAAATTCTTCCAAAATGCGTTCAGGGACTGGCATGCAACCAGGATTGACCACATCTACAGCCCCAGCGGCGGAAGACATAAGGCTGGACACTCTTGGGGCTGAGACGATTGGTGAGGTTGGGAAAGCAAATGCAGACCCTTGAAAGGAATCCTGCGTGCTCCCCATTCCATGGGTCCCAACTCTCCAGGTTCAAAGCAATCTTCCGACAGCGAAAGCACTCATTGGAAACCCAGCGGATGCTAC
The DNA here is from genome assembly GCF_026419965.1 of Kogia breviceps. Taxonomy (NCBI): domain Eukaryota; kingdom Metazoa; phylum Chordata; class Mammalia; order Artiodactyla; family Physeteridae; genus Kogia; species Kogia breviceps. The sequence continues at coordinate 129,215,581 of NC_081312.1, read as the reverse complement.
ACCGTGGGATCGGGAAAGCTTTCTGAAACTCACCTCAGTTTTCATCTCCTGGTGCTCGTGTTCTCCATTCAGGCCCCCTTACTAACAATCTCCCCACTTGGAGACTCGGCGCCTTTCCATGCCTCTTTCGTACCGTCTGCAATTTGTCCGCAGGATGAACTGCAAGAGGGGGAACCAATGAGAGACTCGCTGGAGGTGTTTGGTCGGGCACATGTCACTCTCATTTCCCATCACGAAGAAGAATTCACCAGAGGTTCAGCCTGCCACCGCGGATCGACAAGAGGGCGTGAAGCCATCCAGCCGTGTTGCGTCCCACTCACAAAAAAGCGACTTGGGAAATGGAGCTCAGGGGCACTGCACTTCCCAAACCTGCAGAGTTCTAAACGATAACTATCGCCCCAAAATATATTGAGGTCAGGCTACGAAGAGGCGTTGAACGCAAGGCAGAATTGCAGGAAACGGATGTCAACGGGTACATCGGAATGGCCCCGATAGCACATGAAAAGCGCCAGATCGTGGACAATGATGCGGTTGGCCAAAAAGGGCGTATGCGTTTTTTCCTGAATATATTCAGGAAAAAACGCATACGCCCTTTTTGGCCAACCAAGCAAGCTGGGAGAGCAAATCAGCACTACAAAGAAATCTCTCGCCCCCCCCCCGGGGCAAAAGGGCCAGGCGAAAAAAGTCTAAAAACCAGAAAGGCAGGACAGCCCACGGAGTCAAGGGAGCCTTGTTAAGCTGATGGGCGGGATGTCAATGGCCAACAGCCAATCTTCACAAGTGTATCCTCTTTCCCAAACCATGTAAAACACAGAACCACAGAGCATAGGGCACTTCCACACATGGGCGTTGACCTTGGGAAAATGAAAAAATCAACCAGACACAGGGACCCCAAAGTTGAGGGCTGCTGTCTTGACAAGAACCTCCACTCCGGTACACGTTTCATATCCCAGGAAAGACCCAAGTGGACAAAGACGAGTGGACAAGTGGACAACGACAAGTGGACAAGTGGACAAGTGGTGCTACGTAGGTCCAATGGAGTGTCACTCAGCCATGAAATCCACGTCATGAGGCTGGTAGCAGCATCCTGAGTGGATTTAGGTACGATCATCCTCAGTGAAATAAGTCCCACAAAAAAAGAAACTTATGATATCACTTATCGAGGGAATGTAAAAATCGCTCCCGATGCACTGAATCCCCAAACAGAACAGAGTCACGCTTTTAGAAAACACACTTATGCCTGCTTCAGGGGAAAGGTGAGGTGGGGTGACGCATAAAACTCGAGTTTGAAATGAGCACACATACCCTTCCGAAAACCGAATATGGAATGGACACGACCTACTCCTTGCTCAATCAACTGGACTCACCAGACCCTGTTCATCGCACAAGTATCTATCCGACTAGTAAGCATCTTAAAAGCTAAGTCTTGATATCTCTGTGTAAGTGCATCAAGTGTGTGTAAAGCGGCCTAAAACCAGCAGGGAAAATCAGCTCAGACCCATTCTGAGGATACATTTCCAACATAAAGAAGAAACAAGCAGGGCAAAACAGAGAGAAATTCTTCCAAAATGCGTTCAGGGACTGGCATGCAACCAGGATTGACCACATCTACAGCCCCAGCGGCAGAAGACATAAGGCTGGACACTCTTGGGGCTGAGACGATTGGTGAGGTTGGGAAAGCAAATGCAGACCCTTGAAAGGAATCCTGCGTGCTCCCCATTCCATGGGTCCCAACTCTCCAGGTTCAACGCAATCTTCCGACAGCGAAAGCACTCATTGGAAACCCAGCGGATGCTACACCGTGGGATCGGGAAAGCTTTCTGAAACTCACCTCAGTTTTCATCTCCTGGTGCTCGTGTTCTCCATTCAGGCCCCCTTACTAACAATCTCCCCACTTGGAGACTCGGCGCCTTTCCATGCCTCTTTCGTACCGTCTGCAATTTGTCCGCAGGATGAACTGCAAGAGGGGGAACCAATGAGAGACTCGCTGGAGGTGTTTGGTCGGGCACATGTCACTCTCATTTCCCATCACGAAGAAGAATTCACCAGAGGTTCAGCCTGCCACCGCGGATCGACAATAGGGCGTGAAGCCATCCAGCCGTGTTGCGTCCCACTCACAAAAAAGCGACTTGGGAAATGGAGCTCAGGGGCACTGCACTTCCCAAACCTGCAGAGTTCTAAACGATAACTATCGCCCCAAAATATATTGAGGTCAGGCTACGAACAGGCGCTGAACAGAAAGTAGAACTGCAGGAAACGGATGTCAACGGGTACATCGGAATGGCCCCGATAGCACATGAAAAGCGCCAGAACGTGGACAATGATGCGGTTGGCCAAAAAGGGCGTATGCGTTTTTTCCTGAATATATTCAGGAAAAAACGCATACGCCCTTTTTGGCCAACCAAGCAACCTGGGAGAGCAAATCAGCACTACAAAGAAATCTCTAGCCCCCCCCTGGGGCAAAAGTGCCAGGCGAAAAAAGTCTAAAAACCAGAAAGGCAGGACAGCCCACGGAGTCAAGGGAGCCTTGTTAAGCTGATGGGCGGGATGTCAATGGCCAACAGCCAATCTTCACAAGTGTATCCTCTTTCCCAAACCATGTAAAACACAGAACCACAGAGCATAGGGCACTTCCACACATGGGCGTTGACCTTGGGAAAATGAAAAAATCAACCAGACACAGGGACCCCAAAGTTGAGGGCTGCTGTCTTGACAAGAACCTCCACTCCGGTACACGTTTCATATCCCAGGAAAGAGCCAAGAGGACAAAGACGAGTGGACAAGTGGACAACGACAAGTGGACAAGTGGACAAGTGGTGCTACGTAGGTCCAATGGAGTGTCACTCAGCCATGAAATCCACGTCATGAGGCTGGTAGCAGCATCCTGAGTGGATTTAGGTACGATCATCCTCAGTGAAATAAGTCCCACAAAAAAAGAAACTTATGATATCACTTATCGAGGGAATGTAAAAATCGCTCCCCATGAACGGAATCCCCAAACAGAACAGAGTCACGCTTTTAGAAAACACACTTATGCCTTCTTCAGGGGAAAGGTGAGGTGGGGTGACGCATAAAACTCGAGTTTGAAATGAGCACACATACCCTTCCGAAAACCGAATATGGAATGGACACGACCTACTCCTTGCTCAATCAACTGGACTCACCAGACCCTGTTCATCGCACAAGTATCTATCCGACTAGTAAGCATCTTAAAAGCTAAGTCTTGATATCTCTGTGTAAGTGCATCAAGTGTGTGTAAAGCGGCCTAAAACCAGCAGGGAAAATCAGCTCAGACCCATTCTGAGGATACATTTCCAACATAAAGAAGAAACAAGCAGGGCAAAACAGAGAGAAATTCTTCCAAAATGCGTTCAGGGACTGGCATGCAACCAGGATTGACCACATCTACAGCCCCAGCGGCGGAAGACATAAGGCTGGACACTCTTGGGGCTGAGACGATTGGTGAGGTTGGGAAAGCAAATGCAGACCCTTGAAAGGAATCCTGCGTGCTCCCCATTCCATGGGTCCCAACTCTCCAGGTTCAAAGCAATCTTCCGACAGCGAAAGCACTCATTGGAAACCCAGCGGATGCTACACCGTGGGATCGGGAAAGCTTTCTGAAACTCACCTCAGTTTTCATCTCCTGGTGCTCGTGTTCTCCATTCAGGCCCCCTTACTAACAATCTCCCCACTTGGAGACTCGGCGCCTTTCCATGCCTCTTTCGTACCGTCTGCAATTTGTCCGCAGGATGAACTGCAAGAGGGGGAACCAATGAGAGACTCGCTGGAGGTGTTTGGTCGGGCACATGTCACTCTCATTTCCCATCGCGAAGAAGAATTCACCAGAGGTTCAGCCTGCCACCGCGGATCGACAATAGGGCGTGAAGCCATCCAGCCGTGTTGCGTCCCACTCACAAAAAAGCGACTTGGGAAATGGAGCTCAGGGGCACTGCACTTCCCAAACCTGCAGAGTTCTAAACGATAACTATCGCCCCAAAATATATTGAGGTCAGGCTACGAAGAGGCGTTGAACGCAAGGCAGAATTGCAGGAAACGGATGTCAACGGGTACATCGGAATGGCCCCGATAGCACATGAAAAGCGCCAGATCGTGGACAATGATGCGGTTGGCCAAAAAGGGCGTATGCGTTTTTTCCTGAATATATTCAGGAAAAAACGCATACGCCCTTTTTGGCCAACCAAGCAAGCTGGGAGAGCAAATCAGCACTACAAAGAAATCTCTCGCCCCCCCCCCGGGGCAAAAGGGCCAGGCGAAAAAAGTCTAAAAACCAGAAAGGCAGGACAGCCCACGGAGTCAAGGGAGCCTTGTTAAGCTGATGGGCGGGATGTCAATGGCCAACAGCCAATCTTCACAAGTGTATCCTCTTTCCCAAACCATGTAAAACACAGAACCACAGAGCATAGGGCACTTCCACACATGGGCGTTGACCTTGGGAAAATGAAAAAATCAACCAGACACAGGGACCCCAAAGTTGAGGGCTGCTGTCTTGACAAGAACCTCCACTCCGGTACACGTTTCATATCCCAGGAAAGACCCAAGTGGACAAAGACGAGTGGACAAGTGGACAACGACAAGTGGACAAGTGGACAAGTGGTGCTACGTAGGTCCAATGGAGTGTCACTCAGCCATGAAATCCACGTCATGAGGCTGGTAGCAGCATCCTGAGTGGATTTAGGTACGATCATCCTCAGTGAAATAAGTCCCACAAAAAAAGAAACTTATGATATCACTTATCGAGGGAATGTAAAAATCGCTCCCGATGCACTGAATCCCCAAACAGAACAGAGTCACGCTTTTAGAAAACACACTTATGCCTGCTTCAGGGGAAAGCTGAGGTGGGGTGACGCATAAAACTCGAGTTTGAAATGAGCACACATACCCTTCCGAAAACCGAATATGGAATGGACACGACCTACTCCTTGCTCAATCAACTGGACTCACCAGACCCTGTTCATCGCACAAGTATCTATCCGACTAGTAAGCATCTTAAAAGCTATGTCTTGATATCTCTGTGTAAGTGCATCAAGTGTGTGTAAAGCGGCCTAAAACCAGCAGGGAAAATCAGCTCAGACCCATTCTGAGGATACATTTCCAACATAAAGAAGAAACAAGCAGGGCAAAACAGAGAGAAATTCTTCCAAAATGCGTTCAGGGACTGGCATGCAACCAGGATTGACCACATCTACAGCCCCAGCGGCGGAAGACATAAGGCTGGACACTCTTGGGGCTGAGACGATTGGTGAGGTTGGGAAAGCAAATGCAGACCCTTGAAAGGAATCCTGCGTGCTCCCCATTCCATGGGTCCCAACTCTCCAGGTTCAACGCAATCTTCCGACAGCGAAAGCACTCATTGGAAACCCAGCGGATGCTACACCGTGGGATCGGGAAAGCTTTCTGAAACTCACCTCAGTTTTCATCTCCTGGTGCTCGTGTTCTCCATTCAGGCCCCCTTACTAACAATCTCCCCACTTGGAGACTCGGCGCCTTTCCATGCCTCTTTCGTACCGTCTGCAATTTGTCCGCAGGATGAACTGCAAGAGGGGGAACCAATGAGAGACTCGCTGGAGGTGTTTGGTCGGGCACATGTCACTCTCATTTCCCATCACGAAGAAGAATTCACCAGCGGTTCAGCCTGCCACCCCGGATCGACAATAGGGCGTGAAGCCATCCAGCCGTGTTGCGTCCCACTCACAAAAAAGCGACTTGGGAAATGGAGCTCAGGGGCACTGCACTTCCCAAACCTGCAGAGTTCTAAACGATAACTATCGCCCCAAAATATATTGAGGTCAGGCTACGCAGAGGCGCTGAACGCAAGGCAGAACTGCAGGAAACGGATGTCAACGGCTACATCGGAATGGCCCCGATAGCACATGAAAAGCGCCAGAACGTGGACAATGATGCGGTTGGCCAAAAAGGGCGTATGCGTTTTTTCCTGAATATATTCAGGAAAAAACGCATACGCCCTTTTTGGCCAACCAAGCAACCTGGGAGAGCAAATCAGCACTACAAAGAAATCTCTCGCCCCCCCCCGGGGCAAAAGGGCCAGGCGAAAAAAGTCTAAAAACCAGAAAGGCAGGACAGGCCACGGAGTCAAGGGAGCCTTGTTAAGCTGATGGGCGGGATGTCAATGGCCAACAGCCAATCTTCACAAGTGTATCCTCTTTCCCAAACCATGGAAAACACAGAACCACAGAGCATAGGGCACTTCCACACATGGGCGTTGACCTTGGGAAAATGAAAAAATCAACCAGACACAGGGACCCCAAAGTTGAGGGCTGCTGTCTTGACAAGAACCTCCACTCCGGTACACGTTTCATATCCCAGGAAAGACCCAAGTGGACAAAGACGAGTGGACAAGTGGACAAAGACAAGTGGACAAGTGGACAAGTGGTGCTACATAGGTCCAATGGAGTGTCACTCAGCCATGAAATCCACGTCATGAGGCTGGTAGCAGCATCCTGAGTGGATTTAGGTACGATCATCCTCAGTGAAATAAGTCCCACAAAAAAGAAACTTATGATATCACTTATCGAGGGAATGTAAAAATCGCTCCCCATGAACTGAATCCCCAAACAGAACAGAGTCACGCTTTTAGAAAACACACTTATGCCTGCTTCAGGGGAAAGGTGAGGTGGGGTGACGCATAAAACTCGAGTTTGAAATGAGCACACATACCCTTCCGAAAACCGAATATGGAGTGGACACGACCTACTCCTTGCTCAATCAACTGGACTCACCAGACCCTGTTCATCGCACAAGTATCTATCCGACTAGTAAGCATCTTAAAAGCTAAGTCTTGATATCTCTGTGTAAGTGCATCAAGTGTGTGTAAAGCGGCCTAAAACCAGCAGGGAAAATCAGCTCAGACCCATTCTGAGGATACATTTCCAACATAAAGAAGAAACAAGCAGGGCAAAACAGAGAGAAATTCTTCCAAAATGCGTTCAGGGACTGGCATGCAACCAGGATTGACCACATCTACAGCCCCAGCGGCAGAAGACATAAGGCTGGACACTCTTGGGGCTGAGACGATTGGTGAGGTTGGGAAAGCAAATGCAGACCCTTGAAAGGAATCCTGCGTGCTCCCCATTCCATGGGTCCCAACTCTCCAGGTTCAACGCAATCTTCCGACAGCGAAAGCACTCATTGGAAACCCAGCGGATGCTACACCGTGGGATCGGGAAAGCTTTCTGAAACTCACCTCAGTTTTCATCTCCTGGTGCTCGTGTTCTCCATTCAGGCCCCCTTACTAACAATCTCCCCACTTGGAGACTCGGCGCCTTTCCATGCCTCTTTCGTACCGTCTGCAATTTGTCCGCAGGATGAACTGCAAGAGGGGGAACCAATGAGAGACTCGCTGGAGGTGTTTGGTCGGGCACATGTCACTCTCATTTCCCATCGCGAAGAAGAATTCACCAGCGGTTCAGCCTGCCACCGCGGATCGACAATAGGGCGTGAAGCCATCCAGCCGTGTTGCGTCCCACTCACAAAAAAGCGACTTGGGAAATGGAGCTCAGGGGCACTGCACTTCCCAAACCTGCAGAGTTCTAAACGATAACTATCGCCCCAAAATATATTGAGGTCAGGCTACGAAGAGGCGCTGAACGCAAGGCAGAACTGCAGGAAACGGATGTCAACGGGTACATCGGAATGGCCCCGAGAGCACATGAAAAGCGCCAGAACGTGGACAATGATGCGGTTGGCCAAAAAGGGCGTATGCGTTTTTTCCTGAATATATTCAGGAAAAAACGCATACGCCCTTTTTGGCCAACCAAGCAACCTGGGAGAGCAAATCAGCACTACAAAGAAATCTCTAGCCCCCCCCTGGGGCAAAAGGGCCAGGCGAAAAAAGTCTAAAAACCAGAAAGGCAGGACAGCCCACGGAGTCAAGGGAGCCTTGTTAAGCTGATGGGCGGGATGTCAATGGCCAACAGCCAATCTTCACAAATGTATCCTCTTTCCCAAACCATGTAAAACACAGAACCACAGAGCATAGGGCACTTCCACACATGGGCGTTGACCTTGGGAAAATGAAAAAATCAACCAGACACAGGGACCCCAAAGTTGAGGGCTGCTGTCTTGACAAGAACCTCCACTCCGGTACACGTTTCATATCCCAGGGAAGAGCCAAGTGGACAAAGACGAGTGGACAAGTGGAAAAGACAAGTGGACAAGTGGACAAGTGGTGCTACGTAGGTCCAATGGAGTGTCACTCAGCCATGAAATCCACGTCATGAGGCTGGTAGCAGCATCCTGAGTGGATTTAGGTACGATCATCCTCAGTGAAATAAGTCCCACAAAAAAAGAAACTTATGATATCACTTATCGAGGGAATGTAAAAATCGCTCCCCATGAACGGAATCCCCAAACAGAACAGAGTCACGCTTTTAGAAAACACACTTATGCCTGCTTCAGGGGAAAGGTGAGGTGGGGTGACGCATAAAACTCGAGTTTGAAATGAGCACAGATACCCTTCCAAAAACCGAATATGGAATGGACACGACCTACTCCTTGCTCAATCAACTGGACTCACCAGACCCTGTTCATCGCACAAGTATCTATCCGACTAGTAAGCATCTTAAAAGCTAAGTCTTGATATCTCTGTGTAAGTGCATCAAGTGTGTGTAAAGCGGCCTAAAACCAGCAGGGAAAATCAGCTCAGACCCATTCTGAGGATACATTTCCAACATAAAGAAGAAACAAGCAGGGCAAAACAGAGAGAAATTCTTCCAAAATGCGTTCAGGGACTGGCATGCAACCAGGATTGACCACATCTACAGCCCCAGCGGCGGAAGACATAAGGCTGGACACTCTTGGGGCTGAGACGATTGGTGAGGTTGGGAAAGCAAATGCAGACCCTTGAAAGGAATCCTGCGTGCTCCCCATTCCATGGGTCCCAACTCTCCAGGTTCAACGCAATCTTCCGACAGCGAAAGCACTCATTGGAAACCCAGCGGATGCTACACCGTGGGATCGGGAAAGCTTTCTGAAACTCACCTCAGTTTTCATCTCCTGGTGCTCGTGTTCTCCATTCAGGCCCCCTTACTAACAATCTCCCCACTTGGAGACTCGGCGCCTTTCCATGCCTCTTTCGTACCGTCTGCAATTTGTCCGCAGGATGAACTGCAAGAGGGGGAACCAATGAGAGACTCGCTGGAGGTGTTTGGTCGGGCACATGTCACTCTCATTTCCCATCGCGAAGAAGAATTCACCAGCGGTTCAGCCTGCCACCGCGGATCGACAATAGGGCGTGAAGCCATCCAGCCGTGTTGCGTCCCACTCACAAAAAAGCGACTTGGGAAATGGAGCTCAGGGGCACTGCACTTCCCAAACCTGCAGAGTTCTAAACGATAACTATCGCCCCAAAATATATTGAGGTCAGGCTACGAAGAGGCGCTGAACGCAAGGCAGAACTGCAGGAAACGGATGTCAACGGGTACATCGGAATGGCCCCGAGAGCACATGAAAAGCGCCAGAACGTGGACAATGATGCGGTTGGCCAAAAAGGGCGTATGCGTTTTTTCCTGAATATATTCAGGAAAAAACGCATACGCCCTTTTTGGCCAACCAAGCAACCTGGGAGAGCAAATCAGCACTACAAAGAAATCTCTAGCCCCCCCCTGGGGCAAAAGGGCCAGGCGAAAAAAGTCTAAAAACCAGAAAGGCAGGACAGCCCACGGAGTCAAGGGAGCCTTGTTAAGCTGATGGGCGGGATGTCAATGGCCAACAGCCAATCTTCACAAATGTATCCTCTTTCCCAAACCATGTAAAACACAGAACCACAGAGCATAGGGCACTTCCACACATGGGCGTTGACCTTGGGAAAATGAAAAAATCAACCAGACACAGGGACCCCAAAGTTGAGGGCTGCTGTCTTGACAAGAACCTCCACTCCGGTACACGTTTCATATCCCAGGGAAGAGCCAAGTGGACAAAGACGAGTGGACAAGTGGAAAAGACAAGTGGACAAGTGGACAAGTGGTGCTACGTAGGTCCAATGGAGTGTCACTCAGCCATGAAATCCACGTCATGAGGCTGGTAGCAGCATCCTGAGTGGATTTAGGTACGATCATCCTCAGTGAAATAAGTCCCACAAAAAAAGAAACTTATGATATCACTTATCGAGGGAATGTAAAAATCGCTCCCCATGAACGGAATCCCCAAACAGAACAGAGTCACGCTTTTAGAAAACACACTTATGCCTGCTTCAGGGGAAAGGTGAGGTGGGGTGACGCATAAAACTCGAGTTTGAAATGAGCACAGATACCCTTCCAAAAACCGAATATGGAATGGACACGACCTACTCCTTGCTCAATCAACTGGACTCACCAGACCCTGTTCATCGCACAAGTATCTATCCGACTAGTAAGCATCTTAAAAGCTAAGTCTTGATATCTCTGTGTAAGTGCATCAAGTGTGTGTAAAGCGGCCTAAAACCAGCAGGGAAAATCAGCTCAGACCCATTCTGAGGATACATTTCCAACATAAAGAAGAAACAAGCAGGGCAAAACAGAGAGAAATTCTTCCAAAATGCGTTCAGGGACTGGCATGCAACCAGGATTGACCACATCTACAGCCCCAGCGGCAGAAGATATAAGGCTGGACACTCTTGGGGCTGAGACGATTGGTGAGGTTGGGAAAGCAAATGCAGACCCTTGAAAGGAATCCTGCGTGCTCCCCATTCCATGGGTCCCAACTCTCCAGGTTCAACGCAATCTTCCGACAGCGAAAGCACTCATTGGAAACCCAGCGGATGCTACACCGTGGGATCGGGAAAGCTTTCTGAAACTCACCTCAGTTTTCATCTCCTGGTGCTCGTGTTCTCCATTCAGGCCCCCTTACTAACAATCTCCCCACTTGGAGACTCGGCGCCTTTCCATGCCTCTTTCCTACTGTCTGCAATTTGTCCGCAGGATGAACTGCAAGAGGGGGAACCAATGAGAGACTCGCTGGAGGTGTTTGGTCGGGCACATGTCACTCTCATTTCCCATCACGAAGAAGAATTCACCAGAGGTTCAGCCTGCCACCGCGGATCGACAATAGGGCGTGAAGCCATCCAGCCGTGTTGCGTCCCACTCACAAAAAAGCGACTTGGGAAATGGAGCTCAGGGGCACTGCACTTCCCAAACCTGCAGAGTTCTAAACGATAACTATCGCCCCAAAATATATTGAGGTCAGGCTACGAACAGGCGCTGAACGCAAGGCAGAACTGCAGGAAACGGATGTCAACGGGTACATCGGAATGGCCCCGAGAGCACAAGAAAAGCGCCAGAACGTGGACAATGATGCGGTTGGCCAAAAAGGGCGTAGGCGTTTTTTCCTGAATATATTCAGGAAAAAACGCCTACGCCCTTTTTGGCCAACCAAGCAACCTGGGAGAGCAAATCAGCACTACAAAGAAATCTCTAGCCCCCCCCTGGGGCAAAAGGGCCAGGCGAAAAAAGTCTAAAAACCAGAAAGGCAGGACAGCCCACGGAGTCAAGGGAGCCTTGTTAAGCTGATGGGCGGGATGTCAATGGCCAACAGCCAATCTTCACAAGTGTATCCTCTTTCCCAAACCATGTAAAACACAGAACCACAGAGCATAGGGCACTTCCACACATGGGCGTTGACCTTGGGAAAATGAAAAAATCAACCAGACACAGGGACCCCAAAGTTGAGGGCTGCTGTCTTGACAAGAACCTCCACTCCGGTACACGTTTCATATCCCAGGGAAGAGCCAAGTGGACAAAGACGAGTGGACAAGTGGACAAAGACAAGTGGACAAGTGGACAAGTGGTGCTACATAGGTCCAATGGAGTGTCACTCAGCCATGAAATCCACGTCATGAGGCTGGTAGCAGCATCCTGAGTGGATTTAGGTACGATCATCCTCAGTGAAATAAGTCCCACAAAAAAAGAAACTTATGATATCACTTATCGAGGGAATGTAAAAATCGCTCCCCATGAACGGAATCCCCAAACAGAACAGAGTCACGCTTTTAGAAAACACACTTATGCCTGCTTCAGGGGAAAGGTGAGGTGGGGTGACGCATAAAACTCGAGTTTGAAATGAGCACAGATACCCTTCCAAAAACCGAATATGGAATGGACACGACCTACTCCTTGCTCAATCAACTGGACTCACCAGACCCTGTTCATCGCACAAGTATCTATCCGACTAGTAAGCATCTTAAAAGCTAAGTCTTGATATCTCTGTGTAAGTGCATCAAGTGTGTGTAAAGCGGCCTAAAACCAGCAGGGAAAATCAGCTCAGACCCATTCTGAGGATACATTTCCAACATAAAGAAGAAACAAGCAGGGCAAAACAGAGAGAAATTCTTCCAAAATGCGTTCAGGGACTGGCATGCAACCAGGATTGACCACATCTACAGCCCCAGCGGCAGAAGATATAAGGCTGGACACTCTTGGGGCTGAGACGATTGGTGAGGTTGGGAAAGCAAATGCAGACCCTTGAAAGGAATCCTGCGTGCTCCCCATTCCATGGGTCCCAACTCTCCAGGTTCAACGCAATCTTCCGACAGCGAAAGCACTCATTGGAAACCCAGCGGATGCTACACCGTGGGATCGGGAAAGCTTTCTGAAACTCACCTCAGTTTTCATCTCCTGGTGCTCGTGTTCTCCATTCAGGCCCCCTTACTAACAATCTCCCCACTTGGAGACTCGGCGCCTTTCCATGCCTCTTTCCTACTGTCTGCAATTTGTCCGCAGGATGAACTGCAAGAGGGGGAACCAATGAGAGACTCGCTGGAGGTGTTTGGTCGGGCACATGTCACTCTCATTTCCCATCACGAAGAAGAATTCACCAGAGGTTCAGCCTGCCACCGCGGATCGACAATAGGGCGTGAAGCCATCCAGCCGTGTTGCGTCCCACTCACAAAAAAGCGACTTGGGAAATGGAGCTCAGGGGCACTGCACTTCCCAAACCTGCAGAGTTCTAAACGATAACTATCGCCCCAAAATATATTGAGGTCAGGCTACGAACAGGCGCTGAACGCAAGGCAGAACTGCAGGAAACGGATGTCAACGGGTACATCGGAATGGCCCCGAGAGCACAAGAAAAGCGCCAGAACGTGGACAATGATGCGGTTGGCCAAAAAGGGCGTAGGCGTTTTTTCCTGAATATATTCAGGAAAAAACGCCTACGCCCTTTTTGGCCAACCAAGCAACCTGGGAGAGCAAATCAGCACTACAAAGAAATCTCTAGCCCCCCCCTGGGGCAAAAGGGCCAGGCGAAAAAAGTCTAAAAACCAGAAAGGCAGGACAGCCCACGGAGTCAAGGGAGCCTTGTTAAGCTGATGGGCGGGATGTCAATGGCCAACAGCCAATCTTCACAAGTGTATCCTCTTTCCCAAACCATGTAAAACACAGAACCACAGAGCATAGGGCACTTCCACACATGGGCGTTGACCTTGGGAAAATGAAAAAATCAACCAGACACAGGGACCCCAAAGTTGAGGGCTGCTGTCTTGACAAGAACCTCCACTCCGGTACACGTTTCATATCCCAGGAAAGACCCAAGTGGACAAAGACGAGTGGACAAGTGGACAAAGACAAGTGGACAAGTGGACAAGTGGTGCTACATAGGTCCAATGGAGTGTCACTCAGCCATGAAATCCACGTCATGAGGCTGGTAGCAGCATCCTGAGTGGATTTAGGTACGATCATCCTCAGTGAAATAAGTCCCACAAAAAAAGAAACTTATGATATCACTTATCGAGGGAATGTAAAAATCGCTCCCCATGAACGGAATCCCCAAACAGAACAGAGTCACGCTTTTAGAAAACACACTTATGCCTGCTTCAGGGGAAAGGTGAGGTGGGGTGACGCATAAAACTCGAGTTTGAAATGAGCACAGATACCCTTCCGAAAACCGAATATGGAATGGACACGACCTACTCCTTGCTCAATCAACTGGACTCACCAGACCCTGTTCATCGCACAAGTATCTATCCGACTAGTAAGCATCTTAAAAGCTAAGTCTTGATATCTCTGTGTAAGTGCATCAAGTGTGTGTAAAGCGGCCTAAAACCAGCAGGGAAAATCAGCTCAGACCCATTCTGAGGATACATTTCCAACATAAAGAAGAAACAAGCAGGGCAAAACAGAGAGAAATTCTTCCAAAATGCGTTCAGGGACTGGCATGCAACCAGGATTGACCACATCTACAGCCCCAGCGGCGGAAGACATAAGGCTGGACACTCTTGGGGCTGAGACGATTGGTGAGGTTGGGAAAGCAAATGCAGACCCTTGAAAGGAATCCTGCGTGCTCCCCATTCCATGGGTCCCAACTCTCCAGGTTCAACGCAATCTTCCGACAGCGAAAGCACTCATTGGAAACCCAGCGGATGCTACACCGTGGGATCGGGAAAGCTTTCTGAAACTCACCTCAGTTTTCATCTCCTGGTGCTCGTGTTCTCCATTCAGGCCCCCTTACTAACAATCTCCCCACTTGGAGACTCGGCGCCTTTCCATGCCTCTTTCGTACCGTCTGCAATTTGTCCGCAGGATGAACTGCAAGAGGGGGAACCAATGAGAGACTCGCTGGAGGTGTTTGGTCGGGCACATGTCACTCTCATTTCCCATCACGAAGAAGAATTCACCAGAGGTTCAGCCTGCCACCGCGGATCGACAATAGGGCGTGAAGCCATCCAGCCGTGTTGCGTCCCACTCACAAAAAAGCGACTTGGGAAATGGAGCTCAGGGGCACTGCACTTCCCAAACCTGCAGAGTTCTAAACGATAACTATCGCCCCAAAATATATTGAGGTCAGGCTACGAACAGGCGCTGAACAGAAAGTAGAACTGCAGGAAACGGATGTCAACGGGTACATCGGAATGGCCCCGATAGCACATGAAAAGCGCCAGAACGTGGACAATGATGCGGTTGGCCAAAAAGGGCGTATGCGTTTTTTCCTGAATATATTCAGGAAAAAACGCATACGCCCTTTTTGGCCAACCAAGCAACCTGGGAGAGCAAATCAGCACTACAAAGAAATCTCTAGCCCCCCCCTGGGGCAAAAGTGCCAGGCGAAAAAAGTCTAAAAACCAGAAAGGCAGGACAGCCCACGGAGTCAAGGGAGCCTTGTTAAGCTGATGGGCGGGATGTCAATGGCCAACAGCCAATCTTCACAAGTGTATCCTCTTTCCCAAACCATGTAAAACACAGAACCACAGAGCATAGGGCACTTCCACACATGGGCGTTGACCTTGGGAAAATGAAAAAATCAACCAGACACAGGGACCCCAAAGTTGAGGGCTGCTGTCTTGACAAGAACCTCCACTCCGGTACACGTTTCATATCCCAGGAAAGAGCCAAGAGGACAAAGACGAGTGGACAAGTGGACAACGACAAGTGGACAAGTGGACAAGTGGTGCTACGTAGGTCCAATGGAGTGTCACTCAGCCATGAAATCCACGTCATGAGGCTGGTAGCAGCATCCTGAGTGGATTTAGGTACGATCATCCTCAGTGAAATAAGTCCCACAAAAAAAGAAACTTATGATATCACTTATCGAGGGAATGTAAAAATCGCTCCCCATGAACGGAATCCCCAAACAGAACAGAGTCACGCTTTTAGAAAACACACTTATGCCTTCTTCAGGGGAAAGGTGAGGTGGGGTGACGCATAAAACTCGAGTTTGAAATGAGCACACATACCCTTCCGAAAACCGAATATGGAATGGACACGACCTAATCCTTGCTCAATCAACTGGACTCACCAGACCCTGTTCATCGCACAAGTATCTATCCGACTAGTAAGCATCTTAAAAGCTAAGTCTTGATATCTCTGTGTAAGTGCATCAAGTGTGTGTAAAGCGGCCTAAAACCAGCAGGGAAAATCAGCTCAGACCCATTCTGAGGATACATTTCCAACATAAAGAAGAAACAAGCAGGGCAAAACAGAGAGAAATTCTTCCAAAATGCGTTCAGGGACTGGCATGCAACCAGGATTGACCACATCTACAGCCCCAGCGGCGGAAGACATAAGGCTGGACACTCTTGGGGCTGAGACGATTGGTGAGGTTGGGAAAGCAAATGCAGACCCTTGAAAGGAATCCTGCGTGCTCCCCATTCCATGGGTCCCAACTCTCCAGGTTCAAAGCAATCTTCCGACAGCGAAAGCACTCATTGGAAACCCAGCGGATGCTACACCGTGGGATCGGGAAAGCTTTCTGAAACTCACCTCAGTTTTCATCTCCTGGTGCTCGTGTTCTCCATTCAGGCCCCCTTACTAACAATCTCCCCACTTGGAGACTCGGCGCCTTTCCATGCCTCTTTCGTACCGTCTGCAATTTGTCCGCAGGATGAACTGCAAGAGGGGGAACCAATGAGAGACTCGCTGGAGGTGTTTGGTCGGGCACATGTCACTCTCATTTCCCATCGCGAAGAAGAATTCACCAGAGGTTCAGCCTGCCACCGCGGATCGACAATAGGGCGTGAAGCCATCCAGCCGTGTTGCGTCCCACTCACAAAAAAGCGACTTGGGAAATGGAGCTCAGGGGCACTGCACTTCCCAAACCTGCAGAGTTCTAAACGATAACTATCGCCCCAAAATATATTGAGGTCAGGCTACGAAGAGGCGTTGAACGCAAGGCAGAATTGCAGGAAACGGATGTCAACGGGTACATCGGAATGGCCCCGATAGCACATGAAAAGCGCCAGATCGTGGACAATGATGCGGTTGGCCAAAAAGGGCGTATGCGTTTTTTCCTGAATATATTCAGGAAAAAACGCATACGCCCTTTTTGGCCAACCAAGCAAGCTGGGAGAGCAAATCAGCACTACAAAGAAATCTCTCGCCCCCCCCCCCGGGGCAAAAGGGCCAGGCGAAAAAAGTCTAAAAACCAGAAAGGCAGGACAGCCCACGGAGTCAAGGGAGCCTTGTTAAGCTGATGGGCGGGATGTCAATGGCCAACAGCCAATCTTCACAAGTGTATCCTCTTTCCCAAACCATGTAAAACACAGAACCACAGAGCATAGGGCACTTCCACACATGGGCGTTGACCTTGGGAAAATGAAAAAATCAACCAGACACAGGGACCCCAAAGTTGAGGGCTGCTGTCTTGACAAGAACCTCCACTCCGGTACACGTTTCATATCCCAGGAAAGACCCAAGTGGACAAAGACGAGTGGACAAGTGGACAACGACAAGTGGACAAGTGGACAAGTGGTGCTACGTAGGTCCAATGGAGTGTCACTCAGCCATGAAATCCACGTCATGAGGCTGGTAGCAGCATCCTGAGTGGATTTAGGTACGATCATCCTCAGTGAAATAAGTCCCACAAAAAAAGAAACTTATGATATCACTTATCGAGGGAATGTAAAAATCGCTCCCCATGAACGGAATCCCCAAACAGAACAGAGTCACGCTTTTAGAAAACACACTTATGCCTGCTTCAGGGGAAAGGTGAGGTGGGGTGACGCATAAAACTCGAGTTTGAAATGAGCACAGATACCCTTCCAAAAACCGAATATGGAATGGACACGACCTACTCCTTGCTCAATCAACTGGACTCACCAGACCCTGTTCATCGCACAAGTATCTATCCGACTAGTAAGCATCTTAAAAGCTAAGTCTTGATATCTCTGTGTAAGTGCATCAAGTGTGTGTAAAGCGGCCTAAAACCAGCAGGGAAAATCAGCTCAGACCCATTCTGAGGATACATTTCCAACATAAAGAAGAAACAAGCAGGGCAAAACAGAGAGAAATTCTTCCAAAATGCGTTCAGGGACTGGCATGCAACCAGGATTGACCACATCTACAGCCCCAGCGGCAGAAGATATAAGGCTGGACACTCTTGGGGCTGAGACGATTGGTGAGGTTGGGAAAGCAAATGCAGACCCTTGAAAGGAATCCTGCGTGCTCCCCATTCCATGGGTCCCAACTCTCCAGGTTCAACGCAATCTTCCGACAGCGAAAGCACTCATTGGAAACCCAGCGGATGCTACACCGTGGGGTCGGGAAAGCTTTCTGAAACTCACCTCAGTTTTCATCTCCTGGTGCTCGTGTTCTCCATTCAGGCCCCCTTACTAACAATCTCCCCACTTGGAGACTCGGCGCCTTTCCATGCCTCTTTCCTACTGTCTGCAATTTGTCCGCAGGATGAACTGCAAGAGGGGGAACCAATGAGAGACTCGCTGGAGGTGTTTGGTCGGGCACATGTCACTCTCATTTCCCATCACGAAGAAGAATTCACCAGAGGTTCAGCCTGCCACCGCGGATCGACAATAGGGCGTGAAGCCATCCAGCCGTGTTGCGTCCCACTCACAAAAAAGCGACTTGGGAAATGGAGCTCAGGGGCACTGCACTTCCCAAACCTGCAGAGTTCTAAACGATAACTATCGCCCCAAAATATATTGAGGTCAGGCTACGAACAGGCGCTGAACGCAAGGCAGAACTGCAGGAAACGGATGTCAACGGGTACATCGGAATGGCCCCGAGAGCACAAGAAAAGCGCCAGAACGTGGACAATGATGCGTTTGGCCAAAAAGGGCGTAGGCGTTTTTTCCTGAATATATTCAGGAAAAAACGCCTACGCCCTTTTTGGCCAACCAAGCAACCTGGGAGAGCAAATCAGCACTACAAAGAAATCTCTAGCCCCCCCCTGGGGCAAAAGGGCCAGGCGAAAAAAGTCTAAAAACCAGAAAGGCAGGACAGCCCACGGAGTCAAGGGAGCCTTGTTAAGCTGATGGGCGGGATGTCAATGGCCAACAGCCAATCTTCACAAGTGTATCCTCTTTCCCAAACCATGTAAAACACAGAACCACAGAGCATAGGGCACTTCCACACATGGGCGTTGACCTTGGGAAAATGAAAAAATCAACCAGACACAGGGACCCCAAAGTTGAGGGCTGCTGTCTTGACAAGAACCTCCACTCCGGTACACGTTTCATATCCCAGGAAAGACCCAAGTGGACAAAGACGAGTGGACAAGTGGACAAAGACAAGTGGACAAGTGGACAAGTGGTGCTACATAGGTCCAATGGAGTGTCACTCAGCCATGAAATCCACGTCATGAGGCTGGTAGCAGCATCCTGAGTGGATTTAGGTACGATCATCCTCAGTGAAATAAGTCCCACAAAAAAAGAAACTTATGATATCACTTATCGAGGGAATGTAAAAATCGCTCCCCATGAACGGAATCCCCAAACAGAACAGAGTCACGCTTTTAGAAAACACACTTATGCCTGCTTCAGGGGAAAGGTGAGGTGGGGTGACGCATAAAACTCGAGTTTGAAATGAGCACAGATACCCTTCCGAAAACCGAATATGGAATGGACACGACCTACTCCTTGCTCAATCAACTGGACTCACCAGACCCTGTTCATCGCACAAGTATCTATCCGACTAGTAAGCATCTTAAAAGCTAAGTCTTGATATCTCTGTGTAAGTGCATCAAGTGTGTGTAAAGCGGCCTAAAACCAGCAGGGAAAATCAGCTCAGACCCATTCTGAGGATACATTTCCAACATAAAGAAGAAACAAGCAGGGCAAAACAGAGAGAAATTCTTCCAAAATGCGTTCAGGGACTGGCATGCAACCAGGATTGACCACATCTACAGCCCCAGCGGCAGAAGACATAAGGCTGGACACTCTTGGGGCTGAGACGATTGGTGAGGTTGGGAAAGCAAATGCAGACCCTTGAAAGGAATCCTGCGTGCTCCCCATTCCATGGGTCCCAACTCTCCAGGTTCAACGCAATCTTCCGACAGCGAAAGCACTCATTGGAAACCCAGCGGATGCTACACCGTGGGATCGGGAAAGCTTTCTGAAACTCACCTCAGTTTTCATCTCCTGGTGCTCGTGTTCTCCATTCAGGCCCCCTTACTAACAATCTCCCCACTTGGAGACTCGGCGCCTTTCCATGCCTCTTTCGTACCGTCTGCAATTTGTCCGCAGGATGAACTGCAAGAGGGGGAACCAATGAGAGACTCGCTGGAGGTGTTTGGTCGGGCACATGTCACTCTCATTTCCCATCACGAAGAAGAATTCACCAGAGGTTCAGCCTGCCACCGCGGATCGACAATAGGGCGTGAAGCCATCCAGCCGTGTTGCGTCCCACTCACAAAAAAGCGACTTGGGAAATGGAGCTCAGGGGCACTGCACTTCCCAAACCTGCAGAGTTCTAAACGATAACTATCGCCCCAAAATATATTGAGGTCAGGCTACGAACAGGCGCTGAACAGAAAGTAGAACTGCAGGAAACGGATGTCAACGGGTACATCGGAATGGCCCCGATAGCACATGAAAAGCGCCAGAACGTGGACAATGATGCGGTTGGCCAAAAAGGGCGTATGCGTTTTTTCCTGAATATATTCAGGAAAAAACGCATACGCCCTTTTTGGCCAACCAAG
This sequence comes from Kogia breviceps, assembly GCF_026419965.1. NCBI lineage: Eukaryota > Metazoa > Chordata > Mammalia > Artiodactyla > Physeteridae > Kogia > Kogia breviceps. The sequence continues at coordinate 129,195,205 of NC_081312.1, read as the reverse complement.
CAACCTGGGAGAGCAAATCAGCACTACAAAGAAATCTCTAGCCCCCCCCTGGGGCAAAAGTGCCAGGCGAAAAAAGTCTAAAAACCAGAAAGGCAGGACAGCCCACGGAGTCAAGGGAGCCTTGTTAAGCTGATGGGCGGGATGTCAATGGCCAACAGCCAATCTTCACAAGTGTATCCTCTTTCCCAAACCATGTAAAACACAGAACCACAGAGCATAGGGCACTTCCACACATGGGCGTTGACCTTGGGAAAATGAAAAAATCAACCAGACACAGGGACCCCAAAGTTGAGGGCTGCTGTCTTGACAAGAACCTCCACTCCGGTACACGTTTCATATCCCAGGAAAGAGCCAAGAGGACAAAGACGAGTGGACAAGTGGACAACGACAAGTGGACAAGTGGACAAGTGGTGCTACGTAGGTCCAATGGAGTGTCACTCAGCCATGAAATCCACGTCATGAGGCTGGTAGCAGCATCCTGAGTGGATTTAGGTACGATCATCCTCAGTGAAATAAGTCCCACAAAAAAAGAAACTTATGATATCACTTATCGAGGGAATGTAAAAATCGCTCCCCATGAACGGAATCCCCAAACAGAACAGAGTCACGCTTTTAGAAAACACACTTATGCCTTCTTCAGGGGAAAGGTGAGGTGGGGTGACGCATAAAACTCGAGTTTGAAATGAGCACACATACCCTTCCGAAAACCGAATATGGAATGGACACGACCTACTCCTTGCTCAATCAACTGGACTCACCAGACCCTGTTCATCGCACAAGTATCTATCCGACTAGTAAGCATCTTAAAAGCTAAGTCTTGATATCTCTGTGTAAGTGCATCAAGTGTGTGTAAAGCGGCCTAAAACCAGCAGGGAAAATCAGCTCAGACCCATTCTGAGGATACATTTCCAACATAAAGAAGAAACAAGCAGGGCAAAACAGAGAGAAATTCTTCCAAAATGCGTTCAGGGACTGGCATGCAACCAGGATTGACCACATCTACAGCCCCAGCGGCGGAAGACATAAGGCTGGACACTCTTGGGGCTGAGACGATTGTTGAGGTTGGGAAAGCAAATGCAGACCCTTGAAAGGAATCCTGCGTGCTCCCCATTCCATGGGTCCCAACTCTCCAGGTTCAAAGCAATCTTCCGACAGCGAAAGCACTCATTGGAAACCCAGCGGATGCTACACCGTGGGATCGGGAAAGCTTTCTGAAACTCACCTCAGTTTTCATCTCCTGGTGCTCGTGTTCTCCATTCAGGCCCCCTTACTAACAATCTCCCCACTTGGAGACTCGGCGCCTTTCCATGCCTCTTTCGTACCGTCTGCAATTTGTCCGCAGGATGAACTGCAAGAGGGGGAACCAATGAGAGACTCGCTGGAGGTGTTTGGTCGGGCACATGTCACTCTCATTTCCCATCGCGAAGAAGAATTCACCAGAGGTTCAGCCTGCCACCGCGGATCGACAATAGGGCGTGAAGCCATCCAGCCGTGTTGCGTCCCACTCACAAAAAAGCGACTTGGGAAATGGAGCTCAGGGGCACTGCACTTCCCAAACCTGCAGAGTTCTAAACGATAACTATCGCCCCAAAATATATTGAGGTCAGGCTACGAAGAGGCGTTGAACGCAAGGCAGAATTGCAGGAAACGGATGTCAACGGGTACATCGGAATGGCCCCGATAGCACATGAAAAGCGCCAGATCGTGGACAATGATGCGGTTGGCCAAAAAGGGCGTATGCGTTTTTTCCTGAATATATTCAGGAAAAAACGCATACGCCCTTTTTGGCCAACCAAGCAAGCTGGGAGAGCAAATCAGCACTACAAAGAAATCTCTCGCCCCCCCCCCGGGGCAAAAGGGCCAGGCGAAAAAAGTCTAAAAACCAGAAAGGCAGGACAGCCCACGGAGTCAAGGGAGCCTTGTTAAGCTGATGGGCGGGATGTCAATGGCCAACAGCCAATCTTCACAAGTGTATCCTCTTTCCCAAACCATGTAAAACACAGAACCACAGAGCATAGGGCACTTCCACACATGGGCGTTGACCTTGGGAAAATCAAAAAATCAACCAGACACAGGGACCCCAAAGTTGAGGGCTGCTGTCTTGACAAGAACCTCCACTCCGGTACACGTTTCATATCCCAGGAAAGACCCAAGTGGACAAAGACGAGTGGACAAGTGGACAACGACAAGTGGACAAGTGGACAAGTGGTGCTACGTAGGTCCAATGGAGTGTCACTCAGCCATGAAATCCACGTCATGAGGCTGGTAGCAGCATCCTGAGTGGATTTAGGTACGATCATCCTCAGTGAAATAAGTCCCACAAAAAAAGAAACTTATGATATCACTTATCGAGGGAATGTAAAAATCGCTCCCGATGCACTGAATCCCCAAACAGAACAGAGTCACGCTTTTAGAAAACACACTTATGCCTGCTTCAGGGGAAAGCTGAGGTGGGGTGACGCATAAAACTCGAGTTTGAAATGAGCACACATACCCTTCCGAAAACCGAATATGGAATGGACACGACCTACTCCTTGCTCAATCAACTGGACTCACCAGACCCTGTTCATCGCACAAGTATCTATCCGACTAGTAAGCATCTTAAAAGCTATGTCTTGATATCTCTGTGTAAGTGCATCAAGTGTGTGTAAAGCGGCCTAAAACCAGCAGGGAAAATCAGCTGAGACCCATTCTGAGGATACATTTCCAACATAAAGAAGAAACAAGCAGGGCAAAACAGAGAGAAATTCTTCCAAAATGCGTTCAGGGACTGGCATGCAACCAGGATTGACCACATCTACAGCCCCAGCGGCGGAAGACATAAGGCTGGACACTCTTGGGGCTGAGACGATTGGTGAGGTTGGGAAAGCAAATGCAGACCCTTGAAAGGAATCCTGCGTGCTCCCCATTCCATGGGTCCCAACTCTCCAGGTTCAACGCAATCTTCCGACAGCGAAAGCACTCATTGGAAACCCAGCGGATGCTACACCGTGGGATCGGGAAAGCTTTCTGAAACTCACCTCAGTTTTCATCTCCTGGTGCTCGTGTTCTCCATTCAGGCCCCCTTACTAACAATCTCCCCACTTGGAGACTCGGCGCCTTTCCATGCCTCTTTCGTACCGTCTGCAATTTGTCCGCAGGATGAACTGCAAGAGGGGGAACCAATGAGAGACTCGCTGGAGGTGTTTGGTCGGGCACATGTCACTCTCATTTCCCATCACGAAGAAGAATTCACCAGCGGTTCAGCCTGCCACCCCGGATCGACAATAGGGCGTGAAGCCATCCAGCCGTGTTGCGTCCCACTCACAAAAAAGCGACTTGGGAAATGGAGCTCAGGGGCACTGCACTTCCCAAACCTGCAGAGTTCTAAACGATAACTATCGCCCCAAAATATATTGAGGTCAGGCTACGAACAGGCGCTGAACGCAAGGCAGAACTGCAGGAAACGGATGTCAACGGGTACATCGGAATGGCCCCGAGAGCACAGGAAAAGCGCCAGAACGTGGACAATGATGCGGTTGGCCAAAAAGGGCGTATGCGTTTTTTCCTGAATATATTCAGGAAAAAACGCATACGCCCTTTTTGGCAAACCAAGCAACCTGGGAGAGCAAATCAGCACTACAAAGAAATCTCTCGCCCCCCCCCCGGGGGCAAAAGGGCCAGGCGAAAAAAGTCTAAAAACCAGAAAGGCAGGACAGCCCACGGAGTCAAGGGAGCCTTGTTAAGCTGATGGGCGGGATGTCAATGGCCAACAGCCAATCTTCACAAGTGTATCCTCTTTCCCAAACCATGTAAAACACAGAACCACAGAGCATAGGGCACTTCCACACATGGGCGTTGACCTTGGGAAAATGAAAAAATCAACCAGACACAGGGACCCCAAAGTTGAGGGCTGCTGTCTTGACAAGAACCTCCACTCCGGTACACGTTTCATATCCCAGGAAAGACCCAAGTGGACAAAGACGAGTGGACAAGTGGACAACGACAAGTGGACAAGTGGACAAGTGGTGCTACGTAGGTCCAATGGAGTGTCACTCAGCCATGAAATCCACGTCATGAGGCTGGTAGCAGCATCCTGAGTGGATTTAGGTACGATCATCCTCAGTGAAATAAGTCCCACAAAAAAAGAAACTTATGATATCACTTATCGAGGGAATGTAAAAATCGCTCCCCATGAACGGAATCCCCAAACAGAACAGAGTCACGCTTTTAGAAAACACACTTATGCCTGCTTCAGGGGAAAGGTGAGGTGGGGTGACGCATAAAACTCGAGTTTGAAATGAGCACAGATACCCTTCCGAAAACCGAATATGGAATGGACACGACCTACTCCTTGCTCAATCAACTGGACTCACCAGACCCTGTTCATCGCACACGTATCTATCCGACTAGTAAGCATCTTAAAAGCTAAGTCTTGATATCTCTGTGTAAGTGCATCAAGTGTGTGTAAAGCGGCCTAAAACCAGCAGGGAAAATCAGCTCAGACCCATTCTGAGGATACATTTCCAACACAAAGAAGAAACAAGCAGGGCAAAACAGAGAGAAATTCTTCCAAAATGCGTTCAGGGACTGGCATGCAACCAGGATTGACCACATCTACAACCCCAGCGGCAGAAGACATAAGGCTGGACACTCTTGGGGCTGAGACGATTGGTGAGGTTGGGAAAGCAAATGCAGACCCTTGAAAGGAATCCTGCGTGCTCCCCATTCCATGGGTCCCAACTCTCCAGGTTCAACGCAATCTTCCGACAGCGAAAGCACTCATTGGAAACCCAGCGGATGCTACACCGTGGGATCGGGAAAGCTTTCTGAAACTCACCTCAGTTTTCATCTCCTGGTGCTCGTGTTCTCCATTCAGGCCCCCTTACTAACAATCTCCCCACTTGGAGACTCGGCGCCTTTCCATGCCTCTTTCGTACCGTCTGCAATTTGTCCGCAGGATGACCTGCAAGAGGGGGAACCAATGAGAGACTCGCTGGAGGTGTTTGGTCGGGCACATGTCACTCTCATTTCCCATCACGAAGAAGAATTCACCAGAGGTTCAGCCTGCCACCGCGGATCGACAATAGGGCGTGAAGCCATCCAGCCGTGTTGCGTCCCACTCACAAAAAAGCGACTTGGGAAATGGAGCTCAGGGGCACTGCACTTCCCAAACCTGCAGAGTTCTAAACGATAACTATCGCCCCAAAATATATTGAGGTCAGGCTACGAACAGGCGCTGAACGCAAGTCAGAACTGCAGGAAACGGATGTCAACGGGTACATCGGAATGGCCCCGATAGCACATGAAAAGCGCCAGAACGTGGACAATGATGCGGTTGGCCAAAAAGGGCGTATGCGTTTTTTCCTGAATATATTCAGGAAAAAACGCATACGCCCTTTTTGGCCAACCAAGCAACCTGGGAGAGCAAATCAGCACTACAAAGAAATCTCTCGCCCCCCCCCCCACCCCAGGGCAAAAGGGCCAGGCGAAAAAAGTCTAAAAACCAGAAAGGCAGGACAGCCCACGGAGTCAAGGGAGCCTTGTTAAGCTGATGGGCGGGATGTCAATGGCCAACAGCCAATCTTCACAAGTGTATCCTCTTTCCCAAACCATGTAAAACACAGAACCACAGAGCATAGGGCACTTCCACACATGGGCGTTGACCTTGGGAAAATCAAAAAATCAACCAGACACAGGGACCCCAAAGTTGAGGGCTGCTGTCTTGACAAGAACCTCCACTCCGGTACACGTTTCATATCCCAGGAAAGAGCCAAGTGGACAAAGACGAGTGGACAAGTGGACAAAGACAAGTGGGCAAGTGGTGCTACATACGTCCAATGGAGTGTCACTCAGCCATGAAATCCACGTCATGAGGCTGGTAGCAGCATCCTGAGTGGATTTAGGTACGATCATCCTCAGTGAAATAAGTCCCACAAAAAAAGAAACTTATGATATCACTTATCGAGGGAATGTAAAAATCGCTCCCCATGCACTGAATCCCCAAACAGAACAGAGTCACGCTTTTAGAAAACACACTTATGCCTGCTTCAGGGGAAAGGTGAGGTGGGGTGACGCATAAAACTCGAGTTTGAAATGAGCACAGATACCCTTCCGAAAACCGAATATGGAATGGACACGACCTACTCCTTGCTCAATCAACTGGGCTCACCAGACCCTGTTCATCGCACAAGTATCTATCCGACTAGTAAGCATCTTAAAAGCTAAGTCTTGATATCTCTGTGTAAGTGCATCAAGTGTGTGTAAAGCGGCCTAAAACCAGCAGGGAAAATCAGCTCAGACCCATTCTGAGGATACATTTCCAACATAAAGAAGAAACAAGCAGGGCAAAACAGAGAGAACTTCTTCCAAAATGCGTTCAGGGACTGGCATGCAACCAGGATTGACCACATCTACAGCCCCAGCGGCAGAAGACATAAGGCTGGACACTCTTGGGGCTGAGACGATTGGTGAGGTTGGGAAAGCAAATGCAGACCCTTGAAAGGAATCCTGCGTGCTCCCCATTCCATGGGTCCCAACTCTCCAGGTTCAACGCAATCTTCCGACAGCGAAAGCACTCATTGGAAACCCAGCGGATGCTACACCGTGGGATCGGGAAAGCTTTCTGAAACTCACCTCAGTTTTCATCTCCTGGTGCTCGTGTTCTCCATTCAGGCCCCCGTACTAACAATCTCCCCACTTGGAGACTCGGCGCCTTTCCATGCCTCTTTCGTACCGTCTGCAATTTGTCCGCAGGATGAACTGCAAGAGGGGGAACCAATGAGAGACTCGCTGGAGGTGTTTGGTCGGGCACATGTCACTCTCATTTCCCATCACGAAGAAGAATTCACCAGCGGTTCAGCCTGCCACCCCGGATCGACAATAGGGCGTGAAGCCATCCAGCCGTGTTGCGTCCCACTCACAAAAAAGCGACTTGGGAAATGGAGCTCAGGGGTACTGCACTTCCCAAACCTGCAGAGTTCTAAACGATAACTATCGCCCCAAAATATATTGAGGTCAGGCTACGAACAGGCGCTGAACGCAAGGCAGAACTGCAGGAAACGGATGTCAACGGGTACATCGGAATGGCCCCGAGAGCACATGAAAAGCGCCAGAACGTGGACAATGATGCGGTTGGCCAAAAAGGGCGTATGCGTTTTTTCCTGAATATATTCAGGAAAAAACGCATACGCCCTTTTTGGCCAACCAAGCAACCTGGGAGAGCAAATCAGCACTACAAAGAAATCTCTCGCCCCCCCCGGGGCAAAAGGGCCAGGCGAAAAAAGTCTAAAAACCAGAAAGGCAGGACAGGCCACGGAGTCAAGGGAGCCTTGTTAAGCTGATGGGCGGGATGTCAATGGCCAACAGCCAATCTTCACAAGTGTATCCTCTTTCCCAAACCATGTAAAACACAGAACCACAGAGCATAGGGCACTTCCACACATGGGCGTTGACCTTGGGAAAATCAAAGAATCAACCAGACACAGGGACCCCAAAGTTGAGGGCTGCTGTCTTGACAAGAACCTCCACTCCGGTACACGTTTCATATCCCAGGAAAGAGCCAAGTGGACAAAGACGAGTGGACAAGTGGACAAAGACAAGTGGACAAGTGGACAAGTGGTGCTACGTAGGTCCAATGGAGTGTCACTCAGCCATGAAATCCACGTCATGAGGCTGGTAGCAGCATCCTGAGTGGATTTAGGTACGATCATCCTCAGTGAAATAAGTCCCACAAAAAAAGAAACTTATGATATCACTTATCGAGGGAATGTAAAAATCGCTCCCCATGCACTGAATCCCCAAACAGAACAGAGTCACGCTTTTAGAAAACACACTTATGCCTGCTTCAGGGGAAAGGTGAGGTGGGGTGACGCATAAAACTCGAGTTTGAAATGAGCACAGATACCCTTCCGAAAACCGAATATGGAATGGACACGACCTACTCCTTGCTCAATCAACTGGACTCACCAGACCCTGTTCATCGCACAAGTATCTATCCGACTAGTAAGCATCTTAAAAGCTAAGTCTTGATATCTCTGTGTAAGTGCATCAAGTGTGTGTAAAGCGGCCTAAAACCAGCAGGGAAAATCAGCTCAGACCCATTCTGAGGATACATTTCCAACATAAAGAAGAAACAAGCAGGGCAAAACAGAGAGAACTTCTTCCAAAATGCGTTCAGGGACTGGCATGCAACCAGGATTGACCACATCTACATCCCCAGCGGCAGAAGTCATAAGGCTGGACACTCTTGGGGCTGAGACGATTGGTGAGGTTGGGAAAGCAAATGCAGACCCTTGAAAGGAATCCTGCGTGCTCCCCATTCCATGGGTCCCAACTCTCCAGGTTCAACGCAATCTTCCGACAGCGAAAGCACTCATTGGAAACCCAGCGGATGCTACACCGTGGGATCGGGAAAGCTTTCTGAAACTCACCTCAGTTTTCATCTCCTGGTGCTCGTGTTCTCCATTCAGGCCCCCTTACTAACAATCTCCCCACTTGGAGACTCGGCGCCTTTCCATGCCTCTTTCGTACCGTCTGCAATTTGTCCGCAGGATGAACTGCAAGAGGGGGAACCAATGAGAGACTCGCTGGAGGTGTTTGGTCGGGCACATGTCACTCTCATTTCCCATCACGAAGAAGAATTCACCAGCGGTTCAGCCTGCCACCCCGGATCGACAATAGGGTGTGAAGCCATCCAGCCGTGTTGCGTCCCACTCACAAAAAAGCGACTTGGGAAATGGAGCTCAGGGGCACTGCACTTCCCAAACCTGCAGAGTTCTAAACGATAACTATCGCCCCAAAATATATTGAGGTCAGGCTACGAAGAGGCGCTGAACGCAAGGCAGAACTGCAGGAAACGGATGTCAACGGGTACATCGGAATGGCCCCGATAGCACATGAAAAGCGCCAGAACGTGGACAATGATGCGGTTGGCCAAAAAGGGCGTATGCGTTTTTTCCTGAATATATTCAGGAAAAAACGCATACGCCCTTTTTGGCCAACCAAGCAACCTGGGAGAGCAAATCAGCACTACAAAGAAATCTCTAGCGCCCCCCCCCGGGGCAAAAGGGCCAGGCGAAAAAAGTCTAAAAACCAGAAAGGCAGGACAGCCCACGGAGTCAAGGGAGCCTTGTTAAGCTGATGGGCGGGATGTCAATGGCCAACAGCCAATCTTCACAAGTGTATCCTCTTTCCCAAACCATGTAAAACACAGAACCACAGAGCATAGGGCACTTCCACACATGGGCGTTGACCTTGGGAAAATCAAAGAATCAACCAGACACAGGGACCCCAAAGTTGAGGGCTGCTGTCTTGACAAGAACCTCCACTCCGGTACACGTTTCATATCCCAGGAAAGAGCCAAGTGGACAAAGACGAGTGGACAAGTGGACAAAGACAAGTGGACAAGTGGACAAGTGGTGCTACGTAGGTCCAATGGAGTGTCACTCAGCCATGAAATCCACGTCATGAGGCTGGTAGCAGCATCCTGAGTGGATTTAGGTACGATCATCCTCAGTGAAATAAGTCCCACAAAAAAAGAAACTTATGATATCACTTATCGAGGGAATGTAAAAATCGCTCCCCATGAACTGAATCCCCAAACAGAACAGAGTCACGCTTTTAGAAAACACACTTATGCCTGCTTCAGGGGAAAGGTGAGGTGGGGTGACGCATAAAACTCGAGTTTGAAATGAGCACAGATACCCTTCCGAAAACCGAATATGGAATGGACACGACCTACTCCTTGCTCAATCAACTGGACTCACCAGACCCTGTTCATCGCACAAGTATCTATCCGACTAGTAAGCATCTTAAAAGCTAAGTCTTGATATCTCTGTGTAAGTGCATCAAGTGTGTGTAAAGCGGCCTAAAACCAGCAGGGAAAATCAGCTCAGACCCATTCTGAGGATACATTTCCAACATAAACAAGAAACAAGCAGGGCAAAACAGAGAGAACTTCTTCCAAAATGCGTTCAGGGACTGGCATGCAACCAGGATTGACCACATCTACATCCCCAGCGGCAGAAGTCATAAGGCTGGACACTCTTGGGGCTGAGACGATTGGTGAGGTTGGGAAAGCAAATGCAGACCCTTGAAAGGAATCCTGCGTGCTCCCCATTCCATGGGTCCCAACTCTCCAGGTTCAACGCAATCTTCCGACAGCGAAAGCACTCATTGGAAACCCAGCGGATGCTACACCGTGGGATCGGGAAAGCTTTCTGAAACTCACCTCAGTTTTCATCTCCTGGTGCTCGTGTTCTCCATTCAGGCCCCCTTACTAACAATCTCCCCACTTGGAGACTCGGCGCCTTTCCATGCCTCTTTCGTACCGTCTGCAATTTGTCCGCAGGATGAACTGCAAGAGGGGGAACCAATGAGAGACTCGCTGGAGGTGTTTGGTCGGGCACATGTCACTCTCATTTCCCATCACGAAGAAGAATTCACCAGCGGTTCAGCCTGCCACCCCGGATCGACAATAGGGCGTGAAGCCATCCAGCCGTGTTGCGTCCCACTCACAAAAAAGCGACTTGGGAAATGGAGCTCAGGGCCACTGCACTTCCCAAACCTGCAGAGTTCTAAACGATAACTATCGCCCCAAAATATATTGAGGTCAGGCTACGAAGAGGCGCTGAACGCAAGGCAGAACTGCAGGAAACGGATGTCAACGGCTACATCGGAATGGCCCCGATAGCACATGAAAAGCGCCAGAACGTGGACAATGATGCGGTTGGCCAAAAAGGGCGTATGCGTTTTTTCCTGAATATATTCAGGAAAAAACGCATACGCCCTTTTTGGCCAACCAAGCAACCTGGGAGAGCAAATCAGCACTACAAAGAAATCTCTCGCCCCCCCCCCCGGGGCAAAAGGGCCAGGCGAAAAAAGTCTAAAAACCAGAAAGGCAGGACAGGCCACGGAGTCAAGGGAGCCTTGTTAAGCTGATGGGCGGGATGTCAATGGCCAACAGCCAATCTTCACAAGTGTATCCTCTTTCCCAAACCATGTAAAACACAGAACCACAGAGCATAGGGCACTTCCACACATGGGGGTTGACCTTGGGAAAATCAAAAAATCAACCAGACACAGGGACCCCAAAGTTGAGGGCTGCTGTCTTGACAAGAACCTCCACTCCGGTACACGTTTCATATCCCAGGAAAGAGCCAAGTGGACAAAGACGAGTGGACAAGTGGACAAAGACAAGTGGACAAGTGGACAAGTGGTGCTACGTAGGTCCAATGGAGTGTCACTCAGCCATGAAATCCACGTCATGAGGCTGGTAGCAGCATCCTGAGTGGATTTAGGTACGATCATCCTCAGTGAAATAAGTCCCACAAAAAAAGAAACTTATGATATCACTTATCGAGGGAATGTAAAAATCGCTCCCCATGCACTGAATCCCCAAACAGAACAGAGTCACGCTTTTAGAAAACACACTTATGCCTGCTTCAGGGGAAAGGTGAGGTGGGGTGACGCATAAAACTCGAGTTTGAAATGAGCACAGATACCCTTCCGAAAACCGAATATGGAATGGACACGACCTACTCCTTGCTCAATCAACTGGACTCACCAGACCCTGTTCATCGCACAAGTATCTATCCGACTAGTAAGCATCTTAAAAGCTAAGTCTTGATATCTCTGTGTAAGTGCATCAAGTGTGTGTAAAGCGGCCTAAAACCAGCAGGGAAAATCAGCTCAGACCCATTCTGAGGATACATTTCCAACATAAAGAAGAAACAAGCAGGGCAAAACAGAGAGAACTTCTTCCAAAATGCGTTCAGGGACTGGCATGCAACCAGGATTGACCACATCTACAGCCCCAGCGGCAGAAGACATAAGGCTGGACACTATTGGGGCTGAGACGATTGGTGAGGTTGGGAAAGCAAATGCAGACCCTTGAAAGGAATCCTGCGTGCTCCCCATTCCATGGGTCCCAACTCTCCAGGTTCAACGCAATCTTCCGACAGCGAAAGCACTCATTGGAAACCCAGCGGATGCTACACCGTGGGATCGGGAAAGCTTTCTGAAACTCACCTCAGTTTTCATCTCCTGGTGCTCGTGTTCTCCATTCAGGCCCCCTTACTAACAATCTCCCCACTTGGAGACTCGGCGCCTTTCCATGCCTCTTTCGTACCGTCTGCAATTTGTCCGCAGGATGAACTGCAAGAGGGGGAACCAATGAGAGACTCGCTGGAGGTGTTTGGTCGGGCACATGTCACTCTCATTTCCCATCACGAAGAAGAATTCACCAGCGGTTCAGCCTGCCACCCCGGATCGACAATAGGGCGTGAAGCCATCCAGCCGTGTTGCGTCCCACTCACAAAAAAGCGACTTGGGAAATGGAGCTCAGGGGCACTGCACTTCCCAAACCTGCAGAGTTCTAAACGATAACTATCGCCCCAAAATATATTGAGGTCAGGCTACGAAGAGGCGCTGAACGCAAGGCAGAACTGCAGGAAACGGATGTCAACGGGTACATCGGAATGGCCCCGAGAGCACATGAAAAGCGCCAGAACGTGGACAATGATGCGGTTGGCCAAAAAGGGCGTATGCGTTTTTTCCTGAATATATTCAGGAAAAAATGCATACGCCCTTTTTGGCCAACCAAGCAACCTGGGAGAGCAAATCAGCACTACAAAGAAATCTCTAGCCCCCCCCCCCCCGGGGCAAAAGGGCCAGGCGAAAAAAGTCTAAAAACCAGAAAGGCAGGACAGCCCACGGAGTCAAGGGAGCCTTGTTAAGCTGATGGGCGGGATGTCAATGGCCAACAGCCAATCTTCACAAGTGTATCCTCTTTCCCAAACCATGTAAAACACAGAACCACAGAGCATAGGGCACTTCCACACATGGGCGTTGACCTTGGGAAAATCAAAGAATCAACCAGACACAGGGACCCCAAAGTTGAGGGCTGCTGTCTTGACAAGAACCTCCACTCCGGTACACGTTTCATATCCCAGGAAAGAGCCAAGTGGACAAAGACGAGTGGACAAGTGGACAAAGACAAGTGCACAAGTGGACAAGTGGTGCTACGTAGGTCCAATGGAGTGTCACTCAGCCATGAAATCCACGTCATGAGGCTGGTAGCAGCATCCTGAGTGGATTTAGGTACGATCATCCTCAGTGAAATAAGTCCCACAAAAAAAGAAACTTATGATATCACTTATCGAGGGAATGTAAAAATCGCTCCCCATGCACTGAATCCCCAAACAGAACAGAGTCACGCTTTTAGAAAACACACTTATGCCTGCTTCAGGGGAAAGGTGAGGTGGGGTGACGCATAAAACTCGAGTTTGAAATGAGCACACATACCCTTCCGAAAACCGAATATGGAATGGACACGACCTACTCCTTGCTCAATCAACTGGACTCACCAGACCCTGTTCATCGCACAAGTATCTATCCGACTAGTAAGCATCTTAAAAGCTAAGTCTTGATATCTCTGTGTAAGTGCATCAAGTGTGTGTAAAGCGGCCTAAAACCAGCAGGGAAAATCAGCTCAGACCCATTCTGAGGATACATTTCCAACATAAAGAAGAAACAAGCAGGGCAAAACAGAGAGAAATTCTTCCAAAATGCGTTCAGGGACTGGCATGCAACCAGGATTGACCACATCTACAGCCCCAGCGGCAGAAGACATAAGGCTGGACACTCTTGGGGCTGAGACGATTGGTGAGGTTGGGAAAGCAAATGCAGACCCTTGAAAGGAATCCTGCGTGCTCCCCATTCCATGGGTCCCAACTCTCCAGGTTCAACGCAATCTTCCGACAGCGAAAGCACTCATTGGAAACCCAGCGGATGCTACACCGTGGGATCGGGAAAGCTTTCTGAAACTCACCTCAGTTTTCATCTCCTGGTGCTCGTGTTCTCCATTCAGGCCCCCTTACTAACAATCTCCCCACTTGGAGACTCGGCGCCTTTCCATGCCTCTTTCGTACCGTCTGCAATTTGTCCGCAGGATGAACTGCAAGAGGGGGAACCAATGAGAGACTCGCTGGAGGTGTTTGGTCGGGCACATGTCACTCTCATTTCCCATCACGAAGAAGAATTCACCAGCGGTTCAGCCTGCCACCCCGGATCGACAATAGGGCGTGAAGCCATCCAGCCGTGTTGCGTCCCACTCACAAAAAAGCGACTTGGGAAATGGAGCTCAGGGGCACTGCACTTCCCAAACCTGCAGAGTTCTAAACGATAACTATCGCCCCAAAATATATTGAGGTCAGGCTACGAAGAGGCGCTGAACGCAAGGCAGAACTGCAGGAAACGGATGTCAACGGCTACATCGGAATGGCCCCGATAGCACATGAAAAGCGCCAGAACGTGGACAATGATGCGGTTGGCCAAAAAGGGCGTATGCGTTTTTTCCTGAATATATTCAGGAAAAAACGCATACGCCCTTTTTGGCCAACCAAGCAACCTGGGAGAGCAAATCAGCACTACAAAGAAATCTCTCGCCCCGCCCCCCCGGGGCAAAAGGGCCAGGCGAAAAAAGTCTAAAAACCAGAAAGGCAGGACAGCCCACGGAGTCAAGGGAGCCTTGTTAAGCTGATGGGCGGGATGTCAATGGCCAACAGCCAATCTTCACAAGTGTATCCTCTTTCCCAAACCATGTAAAACACAGAACCACAGAGCATAGGGCACTTCCACACATGGGCGTTGACCTTGGGAAAATCAAAGAATCAACCAGACACAGGGACCCCAAAGTTGAGGGCTGCTGTCTTGACAAGAACCTCCACTCTGGTACACGTTTCATATCCCAGGAAAGAGCCAAGTGGACAAAGACGAGTGGACAAGTGGACAAAGACAAGTGGACTAGTGGACAAGTGGTGCTACGTAGGTCCAATGGAGTGTCACTCAGCCATGAAATCCACGTCATGAGGCTGGTAGCAGCATCCTGAGTGGATTTAGGTACGATCATCCTCAGTGAAATAAGTCCCACAAAAAAAGAAACTTATGATATCACTTATCGAGGGAATGTAAAAATCGCTCCCCATGCACTGAATCCCCAAACAGAACAGAGTCACGCTTTTAGAAAACACACTTATGCCTGCTTCAGGGGAAAGGTGAGGTGGGGTGACGCATAAAACTCGAGTTTGAAATGAGCACAGATACCCTTCCGAAAACCGAATATGGAATGGACACGACCTACTCCTTGCTCAATCAACTGGACTCACCAGACCCTGTTCATTGCACAAGTATCTATCCGACTAGTAAGCATCTTAAAAGCTAAGTCTTGATATCTCTGTGTAAGTGCATCAAGTGTGTGTAAAGCGGCCTAAAACCAGCAGGGAAAATCAGCTCAGACCCATTCTGAGGATACATTTCCAACACAAAGAAGAAACAAGCAGGGCAAAACAGAGAGAACTTCTTCCAAAATGCGTTCAGGGACTGGCATGCAACCAGGATTGACCACATCTACAGCCCCAGCGGCAGAAGTCATAAGGCTGGACACTCTTGGGGCTGAGACGATTGGTGAGGTTGGGAAAGCAAATGCAGACCCTTGAAAGGAATCCTGCGTGCTCCCCATTCCATGGGTCCCAACTCTCCAGGTTCAACGCAATCTTCCGACAGCGAAAGCACTCATTGGAAACCCAGCGGATGCTACACCGTGGGATCGGGAAAGCTTTCTGAAACTCACCTCAGTTTTCATCTCCTGGTGCTCGTGTTCTCCATTCAGGCCCCCTTACTAACAATCTCCCCACTTGGAGACTCGGCGCCTTTCCATGCCTCTTTCGTACCGTCTGCAATTTGTCCGCAGGATGAACTGCAAGAGGGGGAACCAATGAGAGACTCGCTGGAGGTGTTTGGTCGGGCACATGTCACTCTCATTTCCCATCACGAAGAAGAATTCACCAGCGGTTCAGCCTGCCACCCCGGATCGACAATAGGGCGTGAAGCCATCCAGCCGTGTTGCGTCCCACTCACAAAAAAGCGACTTGGGAAATGGAGCTCAGGGGCACTGCACTTCCCAAACCTGCAGAGTTCTAAACGATAACTATCGCCCCAAAATATATTGAGGTCAGGCTACGAAGAGGCGCTGAACGCAAGGCAGAACTGCAGGAAACGGATGTCAACGGGTACATCGGAATGGCCCCGATAGCACATGAAAAGCGCCAGAACGTGGACAATGATGCGGTTGGCCAAAAAGGGCGTATGCGTTTTTTCCTGAATATATTCAGGAAAAAACGCATACGCCCTTTTTGGCCAACCAAGCAACCTGGGAGAGCAAATCAGCACTACAAAGAAATCTCTCGCCCCCCCCCCCCGGGGCAAAAGGGCCAGGCGAAAAAAGTCTAAAAACCAGAAAGGCAGGACAGCCCACGGAGTCAAGGGAGCCTTGTTAAGCTGATGGGCGGGATGTCAATGGCCAACAGCCAATCTTCACAAGTGTATCCTCTTTCCCAAACCATGTAAAACACAGAACCACAGAGCATAGGGCACTTCCACACATGGGGGTTGACCTTGGGAAAATCAAAAAATCAACCAGACACAGGGACCCCAAAGTTGAGGGCTGCTGTCTTGACAAGAACCTCCACTCCGGTACACGTTTCATATCCCAGGAAAGAGCCAAGTGGACAAAGACGAGTGGACAAGTGGACAAAGACAAGTGGACAAGTGGACAAGTGGTGCTACGTAGGTCCAATGGAGTGTCACTCAGCCATGAAATCCACGTCATGAGGCTGGTAGCAGCATCCTGAGTGGATTTAGGTACGATCATCCTCAGTGAAATAAGTCCCACAAAAAAAGAAACTTATGATATCACTTATCGAGGGAATGTAAAAATCGCTCCCCATGCACTGAATCCCCAAACAGAACAGAGTCACGCTTTTAGAAAACACACTTATGCCTGCTTCAGGGGAAAGGTGAGGTGGGGTGACGCATAAAACTCGAGTTTGAAATGAGCACACATACCCTTCCGAAAACCGAATATGGAATGGACACGACCTACTCCTTGCTCAATCAACTGGACTCACCAGACCCTGTTCATCGCACAAGTATCTATCCGACTAGTAAGCATCTTAAAAGCTAAGTCTTGATATCTCTGTGTAAGTGCATCAAGTGTGTGTAAAGCGGCCTAAAACCAGCAGGGAAAATCAGCTCAGACCCATTCTGAGGATACATTTCCAACATAAAGAAGAAACAAGCAGGGCAAAACAGAGAGAACTTCTTCCAAAATGCGTTCAGGGACTGGCATGCAACCAGGATTGACCACATCTACAGCCCCAGCGGCAGAAGACATAAGGCTGGACACTCTTGGGGCTGAGACGATTGGTGAGGTTGGGAAAGCAAATGCAGACCCTTGAAAGGAATCCTGCGTGCTCCCCATTCCATGGGTCCCAACTCTCCAGGTTCAACGCAATCTTCCGACAGCGAAAGCACTCATTGGAAACCCAGCGGATGCTACACCGTGGGATCGGGAAAGCTTTCTGAAACTCACCTCAGTTTTCATCTCCTGGTGCTCGTGTTCTCCATTCAGGCCCCCTTACTAACAATCTCCCCACTTGGAGACTCGGCGCCTTTCCATGCCTCTTTCGTACCGTCTGCAATTTGTCCGCAGGATGAACTGCAAGAGGGGGAACCAATGAGAGACTCGCTGGAGGTGTTTGGTCGGGCACATGTCACTCTCATTTCCCATCACGAAGAAGAATTCACCAGAGGTTCAGCCTGCCACCGCGGATCGACAAGAGGGCGTGAAGCCATCCAGCCGTGTTGCGTCCCACTCACAAAAAAGCGACTTGGGAAATGGAGCTCAGGGGTACTGCACTTCCCAAACCTGCAGAGTTCTAAACGATAACTATCGCCCCAAAATATATTGAGGTCAGGCTACGAAGAGGCGCTGAACGCAAGGCAGAACTGCAGGAAACGGATGTCAACGGGTACATCGGAATGGCCCCGATAGCACATGAAAAGCGCCAGAACGTGGACAATGATGCGGTTGGCCAAAAAGGGCGTATGCGTTTTTTCCTGAATATATTCAGGAAAAAACGCATACGCCCTTTTTGGCCAACCAAGCAACCTGGGAGAGCAAATCAGCACTACAAAGAAATCTCTAGCCCCCCCCCCCCCGGGGCAAAAGGGCCAGGCGAAAAAAGTCTAAAAACCAGAAAGGCAGGACAGGCCACGGAGTCAAGGGAGCCTTGTTAAGCTGATGGGCGGGATGTCAATGGCCAACAGCCAATCTTCACAAGTGTATCCTCTTTCCCAAACCATGTAAAACACAGAACCACAGAGCATAGGGCACTTCCACACATGGGCGTTGACCTTGGGAAAATCAAAGAATCAACCAGACACAGGGACCCCAAAGTTGAGGGCTGCTGTCTTGACAAGAACCTCCACTCCGGTACACGTTTCATATCCCAGGAAAGAGCCAAGTGGACAAAGACGAGTGGACAAGTGGACAAAGACAAGTGGACAAGTGGACAAGTGGTGCTACGTAGGTCCAATGGAGTGTCACTCAGCCATGAAATCCACGTCATGAGGCTGGTAGCAGCATCCTGAGTGGATTTAGGTACGATCATCCTCAGTGAAATAAGTCCCACAAAAAAAGAAACTTATGATATCACTTATCGAGGGAATGTAAAAATCGCTCCCCATGCACTGAATCCCCAAACAGAACAGAGTCACGCTTTTAGAAAACACACTTATGCCTGCTTCAGGGGAAAGGTGAGGTGGGGTGACGCATAAAACTCGAGTTTGAAATGAGCACAGATACCCTTCCGAAAACCGAATATGGAATGGACACGACCTACTCCTTGCTCAATCAACTGGACTCACCAGACCCTGTTCATCGCACAAGTATCTATCCGACTAGTAAGCATCTTAAAAGCTAAGTCTTGATATCTCTGTGTAAGTGCATCAAGTGTGTGTAAAGCGGCCTAAAACCAGCAGGGAAAATCAGCTCAGACCCATTCTGAGGATACATTTCCAACATAAAGAAGAAACAAGCAGGGCAAAACAGAGAGAACTTCTTCCAAAATGCGTTCAGGGACTGGCATGCAACCAGGATTGACCACATCTACAGCCCCAGCGGCAGAAGACATAAGGCTGGACACTCTTGGGGCTGAGACGATTGGTGAGGTTGGGAAAGCAAATGCAGACCCTTGAAAGGAATCCTGCGTGCTCCCCATTCCATGCGTCCCAACTCTCCAGGTTCAACGCAATCTTCTGACAGCGAAAGCACTCATTGGAAACCCAGCGGATGCTACACCGTGGGATCGGGAAAGCTTTCTGAAACTCACCTCAGTTTTCATCTCCTGGTGCTCGTGTTCTCCATTCAGGCCCCCTTACTAACAATCTCCCCACTTGGAGACTCGGCGCCTTTCCATGCCTCTTTCGTACCGTCTGCAATTTGTCCGCAGGATGAACTGCAAGAGGGGGAACCAATGAGAGACTCGCTGGAGGTGTTTGGTCGGGCACATGTCACTCTCATTTCCCATCACGAAGAAGAATTCACCAGCGGTTCAGCCTGCCACCCCGGATCGACAATAGGGCGTGAAGCCATCCAGCCGTGTTGCGTCCCACTCACAAAAAAGCGACTTGGGAAATGGAGCTCAGGGGCACTGCACTTCCCAAACCTGCAGAGTTCTAAACGATAACTATCGCCCCAAAATATATTGAGGTCAGGCTACGAAGAGGCGCTGAACGCAAGGCAGAACTGCAGGAAACGGATGTCAACGGCTACATCGGAATGGCCCCGATAGCACATGAAAAGCGCCAGAACGTGGACAATGATGCGGTTGGCCAAACAGGGCGTATGCGTTTTTTCCTGAATATATTCAGGAAAAAACGCATACGCCCTGTTTGGCCAACCAAGCAACCTGGGAGAGCAAATCAGCACTACAAAGAAATCTCTCGCCCCCCCCCGGGGCAAAAGGGCCAGGCGAAAAAAGTCTAAAAACCAGAAAGGCAGGACAGGCCACGGAGTCAAGGGAGCCTTGTTAAGCTGATGGGCGGGATGTCAATGGCCAACAGCCAATCTTCACAAGTGTATCCTCTTTCCCAAACCATGTAAAACACAGAACCACAGAGCATAGGGCACTTCCACACATGGGCGTTGACCTTGGGAAAATCAAAAAATCAACCAGACACAGGGACCCCAAAGTTGAGGGCTGCTGTCTTGACAAGAACCTCCACTCCGGTACACGTTTCATATCCCAGGAAAGAGCCAAGTGGACAAAGACGAGTGGACAAGTGGACAAAGACAAGTGGACAAGTGGACAAGTGGTGCTACGTAGGTCCAATGGAGTGTCACTCAGCCATGAAATCCACGTCATGAGGCTGGTAGCAGCATCCTGAGTGGATTTAGGTACGATCATCCTCAGTGAAATAAGTCCCACAAAAAAAGAAACTTATGATATCACTTATCGAGGGAATGTAAAAATCGCTCCCCATGCACTGAATCCCCAAACAGAACAGAGTCACGCTTTTAGAAAACACACTTATGCCTGCTTCAGGGGAAAGGTGAGGTGGGGTGACGCATAAAACTCGAGTTTGAAATGAGCACAGATACCCTTCCGAAAACCGAATATGGAATGGACACGACCTACTCCTTGCTCAATCAACTGGACTCACCAGACCCTGTTCATCGCACAAGTATCTATCCGACTAGTAAGCATCTTAAAAGCTAAGTCTTGATATCTCTGTGTAAGTGCATCAAGTGTGTGTAAAGCGGCCTAAAACCAGCAGGGAAAATCAGCTCAGACCCATTCTGAGGATACATTTCCAACATAAAGAAGAAACAAGCAGGGCAAAACAGAGAGAACTTCTTCCAAAATGCGTTCAGGGACTGGCATGCAACCAGGATTGACCACATCTACAGCCCCAGCGGCAGAAGTCATAAGGCTGGACACTCTTGGGGCTGAGACGATTGGTGAGGTTGGGAAAGCAAATGCAGACCCTTGAAAGGAATCCTGCGTGCTCCCCATTCCATGGGTCCCAACTCTCCAGGTTCAACGCAATCTTCCGACAGCGAAAGCACTCATTGGAAACCCAGCGGATGCTACACCGTGGGATCGGGAAAGCTTTCTGAAACTCACCTGAGTTTTCATCTCCTGGTGCTCGTGTTCTCCATTCAGGCCCCCTTACTAACAATCTCCCCACTTGGAGACTCGGCGCCTTTCCATGCCTCTTTCGTACCGTCTGCAATTTGTCCGCAGAATGAACTGCAAGAGGGGGAACCAATGAGAGACTCGCTGGAGGTGTTTGGTCGGGCACATGTCACTCTCATTTCCCATCACGAAGAAGAATTCACCAGCGGTTCAGCCTGCCACCCCGGATCGACAATAGGGCGTGAAGCCATCCAGCCGTGTTGCGTCCCACTCACAAAAAAGCGACTTGGGAAATGGAGCTCAGGGGCACTGCACTTCCCAAACCTGCAGAGTTCTAAACGATAACTATCGCCCCAAAATATATTGAGGTCAGGCTACGAAGAGGCGCTGAACGCAAGGCAGAACTGCAGGAAACGGATGTCAACGGGTACATCGGAATGGCCCCGATAGCACATGAAAAGCGCCAGAACGTGGACAATGATGCGGTTGGCCAAAAAGGGCGTATGCGTTTTTTCCTGAATATATTCAGGAAAAAACGCATACGCCCTTTTTGGCCAACCAAGCAACCTGGGAGAGCAAATCAGCACTACAAAGAAATCTCTCGCCCCCCCCCCCCCGGGGCAAAAGGGCCAGGCGAAAAAAGTCTAAAAACCAGAAAGTCAGGACAGCCCACGGAGTCAAGGGAGCCTTGTTAAGCTGATGAGCGGGATGTCAATGGCCAACAGCCAATCTTCACAAGTGTATCCTCTTTCCCAAACCATGTAAAACACAGAACCACAGCGCATAGGGCACTTCCACACATGGGCGTTGACCTTGGGAAAATCAAAAAATCAACCAGACACAGGGACCCCAAAGTTGAGGGCTGCTGTCTTGACAAGAACCTCCACTCCGGTACACGTTTCATATCCCAGGAAAGAGCCAAGTGGACAAAGACGAGTGGACAAGTGGACAAAGACAAGTGGACAAGTGGACAAGTGGTGCTACGTAGGTCCAATGGAGTGTCACTCAGCCATGAAATCCACGTCATGAGGCTGGTAGCAGCATCCTGAGTGGATTTAGGTACGATCATCCTCAGTGAAATAAGTCCCACAAAAAAAGAAACTTATGATATCACTTATCGAGGGAATGTAAAAATCGCTCCCCATGCACTGAATCCCCAAACAGAACAGAGTCACGCTTTTAGAAAACACACTTATGCCTGCTTCAGGGGAAAGGTGAGGTGGGGTGACGCATAAAACTCGAGTTTGAAATGAGCACAGATACCCTCCCGAAAACCGAATATGGAATGGACACGACCTACTCCTTGCTCAATCAACTGGACTCACCAGACCCTGTTCATCGCACAAGTATCTATCCGACTAGTAAGCATCTTAAAAGCTAAGTCTTGATATCTCTGTGTAAGTGCATCAAGTGTGTGTAAAGCGGCCTAAAACCAGCAGGGAAAATCAGCTCAGACCCATTCTGAGGATACATTTCCAACATAAAGAAGAAACAAGCAGGGCAAAACAGAGAGAACTTCTTCCAAAATGCGTTCAGGGACTGGCATGCAACCAGGATTGACCACATCTACAGCCCCAGCGGCAGAAGACATAAGGCTGGACACTCTTGGGGCTGAGACGATTGGTGAGGTTGGGAAAGCAAATGCAGACCCTTGAAAGGAATCCTGCGTGCTCCCCATTCCATGGGTCCCAACTCTCCAGGTTCAACGCAATCTTCCGACAGCGAAAGCACTCATTGGAAACCCAGCGGATGCTACACCGTGGGATCGGGAAAGCTTTCTGAAACTCACCTCAGTTTTCATCTCCTGGTGCTCGTGTTCTCCATTCAGGCCCCCTTACTAACAATCTCCCCACTTGGAGACTCGGCGCCTTTCCATGCCTCTTTCGTACCGTCTGCAATTTGTCCGCAGGATGAACTGCAAGAGGGGGAACCAATGAGAGACTCGCTGGAGGTGTTTGGTCGGGCACATGTCACTCTCATTTCCCATCACGAAGAAGAATTCACCAGCGGTTCAGCCTGCCACCCCGGATCGACAATAGGGCGTGAAGCCATCCAGCCGTGTTGCGTCCCACTCACAAAAAAGCGACTTGGGAAATGGAGCTCAGGGGCACTGCACTTCCCAAACCTGCAGAGTTCTAAACGATAACTATCGCCCCAAAATATATTGAGGTCAGGCTACGAAGAGGCGCTGAACGCAAGGCAGAACTGCAGGAAACGGATGTCAACGGCTACATCGGAATGGCCCCGATAGCACATGAAAAGCGCCAGAACGTGGACAATGATGCGGTTGGCCAAAAAGGGCGTATGCGTTTTTTCCTGAATATATTCAGGAAAAAACGCATACGCCCTGTTTGGCCAACCAAGCAACCTGGGAGAGCAAATCAGCACTACAAAGAAATCTCTAGCCCCCCCTCCCCTGGGCAAAAGGGCCAGGCGAAAAAAGTCTTAAAACCAGAAAGGCAGGACAGGCCACGGAGTCAAGGGAGCCTTGTTAAGCTGATGGGCGGGATGTCAATGGCCAACAGCCAATCTTCACAAGTGTATCCTCTTTCCCAAACCATGTAAAACACAGAACCACAGAGCATAGGGCACTTCCACACATGGGCGTTGACCTTGGGAAAATGAAAAAATCAACCAGACACAGGGACCCCAAAGTTGAGGGCTGC
This sequence comes from Kogia breviceps, assembly GCF_026419965.1. Taxonomy (NCBI): domain Eukaryota; kingdom Metazoa; phylum Chordata; class Mammalia; order Artiodactyla; family Physeteridae; genus Kogia; species Kogia breviceps. The sequence continues at coordinate 129,171,519 of NC_081312.1, read as the reverse complement.
TGTCTTGACAAGAACCTCCACTCCGGTACACGTTTCATATCCCAGGAAAGAGCCAAGTGGACAAAGACGAGTGGACAAGTGGACAAAGACAAGTGGACAAGTGGACAAGTGGTGCTACGTAGGTCCAATGGAGTGTCACTCAGCCATGAAATCCACGTCATGAGGCTGGTAGCAGCATCCTGAGTGGATTTAGGTACGATCATCCTCAGTGAAATAAGTCCCACAAAAAAAGAAACTTATGATATCACTTATCGAGGGAATGTAAAAATCGCTCCCCATGCACTGAATCCCCAAACAGAACAGAGTCACGCTTTTAGAAAACACACTTATGCCTGCTTCAGGGGAAAGGTGAGGTGGGGTGACGCATAAAACTCGAGTTTGAAATGAGCACAGATACCCTTCCGAAAACCGAATATGGAATGGACACGACCTACTCCTTGCTCAATCAACTGGACTCACCAGACCCTGTTCATCGCACAAGTATCTATCCGACTAGTAAGCATCTTAAAAGCTAAGTCTTGATATCTCTGTGTAAGTGCATCAAGTGTGTGTAAAGCGGCCTAAAACCAGCAGGGAAAATCAGCTCAGACCCATTCTGAGGATACATTTCCAACATAAAGAAGAAACAAGCAGGGCAAAACAGAGAGAAATTCTTCCAAAATGCGTTCAGGGACTGGCATGCAACCAGGATTGACCACATCTACAGCCCCAGCGGCAGAAGACATAAGGCTGGACACTCTTGGGGCTGAGACGATTGGTGAGGTTGGGAAAGCAAATGCAGACCCTTGAAAGGAATCCTGCGTGCTCCCCATTCCATGGGTCCCAACTCTCCAGGTTCAACGCAAACTTCCGACAGCGAAAGCACTCATTGGAAACCCAGCGGATGCTACACCGTGGGATCGGGAAAGCTTTCTGAAACTCACCTCAGTTTTCACCTCCTGGTGCTCGTGTTCTCCATTCAGGCCCCCTTACTAACAATCTCCCCACTTGGAGACTCGGCGCCTTTCCATGCCTCTTTCGTACCGTCTGCAATTTGTCCGCAGGATGAACTGCAAGAGGGGGAACCAATGAGAGACTCGCTGGAGGTGTTTGGTCGGGCACATGTCACTCTCATTTCCCATCACGAAGAAGAATTCACCAGCGGTTCAGCCTGCCACCCCGGATCGACAATAGGGCGTGAAGCCATCCAGCCGTGTTGCGTCCCACTCACAAAAAAGCGACTTGGGAAATGGAGCTCAGGGGCACTGCACTTCCCAAACCTGCAGAGTTCTAAACGATAACTATCGCCCCAAAATATATTGAGGTCAGGCTACGAAGAGGCGCTGAACGCAAGGCAGAACTGCAGGAAACGGATGTCAACGGCTACATCGGAATGGCCCCGAGAGCACATGAAAAGCGCCAGAACGTGGACAATGATGCGGTTGGCCAAAAAGGGCGTATGCGTTTTTTCCTGAATATATTCAGGAAAAAACGCATACGCCCTTTTTGGCCAACCAAGCAACCTGGGAGAGCAAATCAGCACTACAAAGAAATCTCTCGCGCCCCCCGGGGCAAAAGGGCCAGGCGAAAAAAGTCTAAAAAGCAGAAAGGCAGGACAGGCCACGGAGTCAAGGGAGCCTTGTTAAGCTGATGGGCGGGATGTCAATGGCCAACAGCCAATCTTCACAAGTGTATCCTCTTTCCCAAACCATGTAAAACACAGAACCACAGAGCATAGGGCACTTCCACACATGGGCGTTGACCTTGGGAAAATCAAAAAATCAACCAGACACAGGGACCCCAAAGTTGAGGGCTGCTGTCTTGACAAGAACCTCCACTCCGGTACACGTTTCATATCCCAGGAAAGAGCCAAGTGGACAAAGACGAGTGGACAAGTGGACAAAGACAAGTGCACAAGTGGACAAGTGGTGCTACGTAGGTCCAATGGAGTGTCACTCAGCCATGAAATCCACGTCATGAGGCTGGTAGCAGCATCCTGAGTGGATTTAGGTACGATCATCCTCAGTGAAATAAGTCCCACAAAAAAAGAAACTTATGATATCACTTATCGAGGGAATGTAAAAATCGCTCCCCATGCACTGAATCCCCAAACAGAACAGAGTCACGCTTTTAGAAAACACACTTATGCCTGCTTCAGGGGAAAGGTGAGGTGGGGTGACGCATAAAACTCGAGTTTGAAATGAGCACAGATACCCTTCCGAAAACCGAATATGGAATGGACACGACCTACTCCTTGCTCAATCAACTGGACTCACCAGACCCTGTTCATCGCACAAGTATCTATCCGACTAGTAAGCATCTTAAAAGCTAAGTCTTGATATCTCTGTGTAAGTGCATCAAGTGTGTGTAAAGCGGCCTAAAACCAGCAGGGAAAATCAGCTCAGACCCATTCTGAGGATACATTTCCAACATAAAGAAGAAACAAGCAGGGCAAAACAGAGAGAACTTCTTCCAAAATGCGTTCAGGGACTGGCATGCAACCAGGATTGACCACATCTACAGCCCCAGCGGCAGAAGACATAAGGCTGGACACTCTTGGGGCTGAGACGATTGGTGAGGTTGGGAAAGCAAATGCAGACCCTTGAAAGGAATCCTGCGTGCTCCCCATTCCATGGGTCCCAACTCTCCAGGTTCAACGCAATCTTCCGACAGCGAAAGCACTCATTGGAAACCCAGCGGATGCTACACCGTGGGATCGGGAAAGCTTTCTGAAACTCACCTCAGTTTTCATCTCCTGGTGCTCGTGTTCTCCATTCAGGCCCCCTTACTAACAATCTCCCCACTTGGAGACTCGGCGCCTTTCCATGCCTCTTTCGTACCGTCTGCAATTTGTCCGCAGGATGAACTGCAAGAGGGGGAACCAATGAGACACTCGCTGGAGGTGTTTGGTCGGGCACATGTCACTCTCATTTCCCATCACGAAGAAGAATTCACCAGCGGTTCAGCCTGCCACCCCGGATCGACAATAGGGCGTGAAGCCATCCAGCCGTGTTGCGTCCCACTCACAAAAAAGCGACTTGGGAAATGGAGCTCAGGGGCACTGCACTTCCCAAACCTGCAGAGTTCTAAACGATAACTATCGCCCCAAAATATATTGAGGTCAGGCTACGAAGAGGCGCTGAACGCAAGGCAGAACTGCAGGAAACGGATGTCAACGGATACATCGGAATGGCCCCGAGAGCACATGAAAAGCGCCAGAACGTGGACAATGATGCGGTTGGCCAAAAAGGGCGTATGCGTTTTTTCCTGAATATATTCAGGAAAAAACGCATACGCCCTTTTTGGCCAACCAAGCAACCTGGGAGAGCAAATCAGCACTACAAAGAAATCTCTCGCCCCCCCCCCCCCCCGGGGCAAAAGGGCCAGGCGAAAAAAGTCTAAAAACCAGAAAGGCAGGACAGGCCACGGAGTCAAGGGAGCCTTGTTAAGCTGATGGGCGGGATGTCAATGGCCAACAGCCAATCTTCACAAGTGTATCCTCTTTCCCAAACCATGTAAAACACAGAACCACAGAGCATAGGGCACTTCCACACATGGGCGTTGACCTTGGGAAAATCAAAAAATCAACCAGACACAGGGACCCCAAAGTTGAGGGCTGCTGTCTTGACAAGAACCTCCACTCCGGTACACGTTTCATATCCCAGGAAAGAGCCAAGTGGACAAAGACGAGTGGACAAGTGGACAAAGACAAGTGCACAAGTGGACAAGTGGTGCTACGTAGGTCCAATGGAGTGTCACTCAGCCATGAAATCCACGTCATGAGGCTGGTAGCAGCATCCTGAGTGGATTTAGGTACGATCATCCTCAGTGAAATAAGTCCCACAAAAAAAGAAACTTATGATATCACTTATCGAGGGAATGTAAAAATCGCTCCCCATGCACTGAATCCCCAAACAGAACAGAGTCACGCTTTTAGAAAACACACTTATGCCTGATTCAGGGGAAAGGTGAGGTGGGGTGACGCATAAAACTCGAGTTTGAAATGAGCACACATACCCTTCCGAAAACCGAATATGGAATGGACACGACCTACTCCTTGCTCAATCAACTGGACTCACCAGACCCTGTTCATCGCACAAGTATCTATCCGACTAGTAAGCATCTTAAAAGCTAAGTCTTGATATCTCTGTGTAAGTGCATCAAGTGTGTGTAAAGCGGCCTAAAACCAGCAGGGAAAATCAGCTCAGACCCATTCTGAGGATACATTTCCAACATAAAGAAGAAACAAGCAGGGCAAAACAGAGAGAACTTCTTCCAAAATGCGTTCAGGGACTGGCATGCAACCAGGATTGACCACATCTACAGCCCCAGCGGCAGAAGACATAAGGCTGGACACTCTTGGGGCTGAGACGATTGGTGAGGTTGGGAAAGCAAATGCAGACCCTTGAAAGGAATCCTGCGTGCTCCCCATTCCATGGGTCCCAACTCTCCAGGTTCAACGCAATCTTCCGACAGCGAAAGCACTCATTGGAAACCCAGCGGATGCTACACCGTGGGATCGGGAAAGCTTTCTGAAACTCACCTCAGTTTTCATCTCCTGGTGCTCGTGTTCTCCATTCAGGCCCCCTTACTAACAATCTCCCCACTTGGAGACTCGGCGCCTTTCCATGCCTCTTTCGTACCGTCTGCAATTTGTCCGCAGGATGAACTGCAAGAGGGGGAACCAATGAGACACTCGCTGGAGGTGTTTGGTCGGGCACATGTCACTCTCATTTCCCATCACGAAGAAGAATTCACCAGCGGTTCAGCCTGCCACCCCGGATCGACAATAGGGCGTGAAGCCATCCAGCCGTGTTGCGTCCCACTCACAAAAAAGCGACTTGGGAAATGGAGCTCAGGGGCACTGCACTTCCCAAACCTGCAGAGTTCTAAACGATAACTATCGCCCCAAAATATATTGAGGTCAGGCTACGAAGAGGCGCTGAACGCAAGGCAGAACTGCAGGAAACGGATGTCAACGGATACATCGGAATGGCCCCGAGAGCACATGAAAAGCGCCAGAACGTGGACAATGATGCGGTTGGCCAAAAAGGGCGTATGCGTTTTTTCCTGAATATATTCAGGAAAAAACGCATACGCCCTTTTTGGCCAACCAAGCAACCTGGGAGAGCAAATCAGCACTACAAAGAAATCTCTCGCCCCCCCCCCCCCGGGGCAAAAGGGCCAGGCGAAAAAAGTCTAAAAACCAGAAAGGCAGGACAGGCCACGGAGTCAAGGGAGCCTTGTTAAGCTGATGGGCGGGATGTCAATGGCCAACAGCCAATCTTCACAAGTGTATCCTCTTTCCCAAACCATGTAAAACACAGAACCACAGAGCATAGGGCACTTCCACACATGGGCGTTGACCTTGGGAAAATCAAAAAATCAACCAGACACAGGGACCCCAAAGTTGAGGGCTGCTGTCTTGACAAGAACCTCCACTCCGGTACACGTTTCATATCCCAGGAAAGAGCCAAGTGGACAAAGACGAGTGGACAAGTGGACAAAGACAAGTGGACAAGTGGACAAGTGGTGCTACGTAGGTCCAATGGAGTGTCACTCAGCCATGAAATCCACGTCATGAGGCTGGTAGCAGCATCCTGAGTGGATTTAGGTACGATCATCCTCAGTGAAATAAGTCCCACAAAAAAAGAAACTTATGATATCACTTATCGAGGGAATGTAAAAATCGCTCCCCATGCACTGAATCCCCAAACAGAACAGAGTCACGCTTTTAGAAAACACACTTATGCCTGCTTCAGGGGAAAGGTGAGGTGGGGTGACGCATAAAACTCGAGTTTGAAATGAGCACACATACCCTTCCGAAAACCGAATATGGAATGGACACGACCTACTCCTTGCTCAATCAACTGGACTCACCAGACCCTGTTCATCGCACAAGTATCTATCCGACTAGTAAGCATCTTAAAAGCTAAGTCTTGATATCTCTGTGTAAGTGCATCAAGTGTGTGTAAAGCGGCCTAAAACCAGCAGGGAAAATCAGCTCAGACCCATTCTGAGGATACATTTCCAACATAAAGAAGAAACAAGCAGGGCAAAACAGAGAGAAATTCTTCCAAAATGCGTTCAGGGACTGGCATGCAACCAGGATTGACCACATCTACAGCCCCAGCGGCAGAAGACATAAGGCTGGACACTCTTGGGGCTGAGACGATTGGTGAGGTTGGGAAAGCAAATGCAGACCCTTGAAAGGAATCCTGCGTGCTCCCCATTCCATGGGTCCCAACTCTCCAGGTTCAACGCAATCTTCCGACAGCGAAAGCACTCATTGGAAACCCAGCGGATGCTACACCGTGGGATCGGGAAAGCTTTCTGAAACTCACCTCAGTTTTCATCTCCTGGTGCTCGTGTTCTCCATTCAGGCCCCCTTACTAACAATCTCCCCACTTGGAGACTCGGCGCTTTTCCATGCCTCTTTCGTACCGTCTGCAATTTGTCCGCAGGATGAACTGCAAGAGGGGGAACCAATGAGACACTCGCTGGAGGTGTTTGGTCGGGCACATGTCACTCTCATTTCCCATCACGAAGAAGAATTCACCAGCGGTTCAGCCTGCCACCCCGGATCGACAATAGGGCGTGAAGCCATCCAGCCGTGTTGCGTCCCACTCACAAAAAAGCGACTTGGGAAATGGAGCTCAGGGGCACTGCACTTCCCAAACCTGCAGAGTTCTAAACGATAACTATCGCCCCAAAATATATTGAGGTCAGGCTACGAAGAGGCGCTGAACGCAAGGCAGAACTGCAGGAAACGGATGTCAACGGATACATCGGAATGGCCCCGAGAGCACATGAAAAGCGCCAGAACGTGGACAATGATGCGGTTGGCCAAAAAGGGCGTATGCGTTTTTTCCTGAATATATTCAGGAAAAAACGCATACGCCCTTTTTGGCCAACCAAGCAACCTGGGAGAGCAAATCAGCACTACAAAGAAATCTCTCGCCCCCCCCCCCCGGGGCAAAAGGGCCAGGCGAAAAAAGTCTAAAAACCAGAAAGGCAGGACAGGCCACGGAGTCAAGGGAGCCTTGTTAAGCTGATGGGCGGGATGTCAATGGCCAACAGCCAATCTTCACAAGTGTATCCTCTTTCCCAAACCATGTAAAACACAGAACCACAGAGCATAGGGCACTTCCACACATGGGCGTTGACCTTGGGAAAATCAAAAAATCAACCAGACACAGGGACCCCAAAGTTGAGGGCTGCTGTCTTGACAAGAACCTCCACTCCGGTACACGTTTCATATCCCAGGAAAGAGCCAAGTGGACAAAGACGAGTGGACAAGTGGACAAAGACAAGTGGACAAGTGGACAAGTGGTGCTACGTAGGTCCAATGGAGTGTCACTCAGCCATGAAATCCACGTCATGAGGCTGGTAGCAGCATCCTGAGTGGATTTAGGTACGATCATCCTCAGTGAAATAAGTCCCACAAAAAAAGAAACTTATGATATCACTTATCGAGGGAATGTAAAAATCGCTCCCCATGCACTGAATCCCCAAACAGAACAGAGTCACGCTTTTAGAAAACACACTTATGCCTGCTTCAGGGGAAAGCTGAGGTGGGGTGACGCATAAAACTCGAGTTTGAAATGAGCACAGATACCCTTCCGAAAACCGAATATGGAATGGACACGACCTACTCCTTGCTCAATCAACTGGACTCACCAGACCCTGTTCATCGCACAAGTATCTATCCGACTAGTAAGCATCTTAAAAGCTAAGTCTTGATATCTCTGTGTAAGTGCATCAAGTGTGTGTAAAGCGGCCTAAAACCAGCAGGGAAAATCAGCTCAGACCCATTCTGAGGATACATTTCCAACATAAAGAAGAAACAAGCAGGGCAAAACAGAGAGAACTTCTTCCAAAATGCGTTCAGGGACTGGCATGCAACCAGGATTGACCACATCTACAGCCCCAGCGGCAGAAGACATAAGGCTGGACACTCTTGGGGCTGAGACGATTGGTGAGGTTGGGAAAGCAAATGCAGACCCTTGAAAGGAATCCTGCGTGCTCCCCATTCCATGGGTCCCAACTCTCCAGGTTCAACGCAATCTTCCGACAGCGAAAGCACTCATTGGAAACCCAGCGGATGCTACACCGTGGGATCGGGAAAGCTTTCTGAAACTCACCTCAGTTTTCATCTCCTGGTGCTCGTGTTCTCCATTCAGGCCCCCTTACTAACAATCTCCCCACTTGGAGACTCGGCGCCTTTCCATGCCTCTTTCGTACCGTCTGCAATTTGTCCGCAGGATGAACTGCAAGAGGGGGAACCAATGAGAGACTCGCTGGAGGTGTTTGGTCGGGCACATGTCACTCTCATTTCCCATCACGAAGAAGAATTCACCAGCGGTTCAGCCTGCCACCCCGGATCGACAATAGGGCGTGAAGCCATCCAGCCGTGTTGCGTCCCACTCACAAAAAAGCGACTTGGGAAATGGAGCTCAGGGGCACTGCACTTCCCAAACCTGCAGAGTTCTAAACGATAACTATCGCCCCAAAATATATTGAGGTCAGGCTACGAAGAGGCGCTGAACGCAAGGCAGAACTGCAGGAAACGGATGTCAACGGGTACATCGGAATGGCCCCGAGAGCACATGAAAAGCGCCAGAACGTGGACAATGATGCGGTTGGCCAAAAAGGGCGTATGCGTTTTTTCCTGAATATATTCAGGAAAAAACGCATACGCCCTTTTTGGCCAACCAAGCAACCTGGGAGAGCAAATCAGCACTACAAAGAAATCTCTCGCCCCCCCCGGGGCAAAAGGGCCAGGCGAAAAAAGTCTAAAAACCAGAAAGGCAGGACAGCCCACGGAGTCAAGGGAGCCTTGTTAAGCTGATGGGCGGGATGTCAATGGCCAACAGCCAATCTTCACAAGTGTATCCTCTTTCCCAAACCATGTAAAACACCGAACCACAGAGCATAGGGCACTTCCACACATGGGCGTTGACCTTGGGAAAATCAAAAAATCAACCAGACACAGGGACCCCAAAGTTGAGGGCTGCTGTCTTGACAAGAACCTCCACTCCGGTACACGTTTCATATCCCAGGAAAGAGCCAAGTGGACAAAGACGAGTGGACAAGTGGACAAAGACAAGTGGACAAGTGGACAAGTGGTGCTACGTAGGTCCAATGGAGTGTCACTCAGCCATGAAATCCACGTCATGAGGCTGGTAGCAGCATCCTGAGTGGATTTAGGTACGATCATCCTCAGTGAAATAAGTCCCACAAAAAAAGAAACTTATGATATCACTTATCGAGGGAATGTAAAAATCGCTCCCCATGCACTGAATCCCCAAACAGAACAGAGTCACGCTTTTAGAAAACACACTTATGCCTGCTTCAGGGGAAAGCTGAGGTGGGGTGACGCATAAAACTCGAGTTTGAAATGAGCACAGATACCCTTCCGAAAACCGAATATGGAATGGACACGACCTACTCCTTGCTCAATCAACTGGACTCACCAGACCCTGTTCATCGCACAAGTATCTATCCGACTAGTAAGCATCTTAAAAGCTAAGTCTTGATATCTCTGTGTAAGTGCATCAAGTGTGTGTAAAGCGGCCTAAAACCAGCAGGGAAAATCAGCTCAGACCCATTCTGAGGATACATTTCCAACATAAAGAAGAAACAAGCAGGGCAAAACAGAGAGAAATTCTTCCAAAATGCGTTCAGGGACTGGCATGCAACCAGGATTGACCACATCTACAGCCCCAGCGGCAGAAGACATAAGGCTGGACACTCTTGGGGCTGAGACGATTGGTGAGGTTGGGAAAGCAAATGCAGACCCTTAAAAGGAATCCTGCGTGCTCCCCATTCCATGGGTCCCAACTCTCCAGGTTCAACGCAATCTTCCGACAGCGAAAGCACTCATTGGAAACCCAGCGGATGCTACACCGTGGGATCGGGAAAGCTTTCTGAAACTCACCTCAGTTTTCATCTCCTGGTGCTCGTGTTCTCCATTCAGGCCCCCTTACTAACAATCTCCCCACTTGGAGACTCGGCGCCTTTCCATGCCTCTTTCGTACCGTCTGCAATTTGTCCGCAGGATGAACTGCAAGAGGGGGAACCAATGAGAGACTCGCTGGAGGTGTTTGGTCGGGCACATGTCACTCTCATTTCCCATCACGAAGAAGAATTCACCAGCGGTTCAGCCTGCCACCCCGGATCGACAATAGGGCGTGAATCCATCCAGCCGTGTTGCGTCCCACTCACAAAAAAGCGACTTGGGAAATGGAGCTCAGGGGCACTGCACTTCCCAAACCTGCAGAGTTCTAAACGATAACTATCGCCCCAAAATATATTGAGGTCAGGCTACGAAGAGGCGCTGAACGCAAGGCAGAACTGCAGGAAACGGATGTCAACGGGTACATCGGAATGGCCCCGATAGCACATGAAAAGCGCCAGAACGTGGACAATGATGCGGTTGGCCAAAAAGGGCGTATGCGTTTTTTCCTGAATATATTCAGGAAAAAACGCATACGCCCTTTTTGGCCAACCAAGCAACCTGGGAGAGCAAATCAGCACTACAAAGAAATCTCTCGCGCCCCCCCCGGGGCAAAAGGGCCAGGCGAAAAAAGTCTAAAAACCAGAAAGGCAGGACAGCCCACGGAGTCAAGGGAGCCTTGTTAAGCTGATGGGCGGGATGTCAATGGCCAACAGCCAATCTTCACAAGTGTATCCTCTTTCCCAAACCATGTAAAACACAGAACCACAGAGCATAGGGCACTTCCACACATGGGCGTTGACCTTGGGAAAATGAAAAAATCAACCAGACACAGGGACCCCAAAGTTGAGGGCTGCTGTCTTGACAAGAACCTCCACTCCGGTACACGTTTCATATCCCAGGAAAGAGCCAAGTGGACAAAGACGAGTGGACAAGTGGACAAAGACAAGTGGACAAGTGGACAAGTGGTGCTACGTAGGTCCAATGGAGTGTCACTCAGCCATGAAATCCACGTCATGAGGCTGGTAGCAGCATCCTGAGTGGATTTAGGTACGATCATCCTCAGTGAAATAAGTCCCACAAAAAAAGAAACTTATGATATCACTTATCGAGGGAATGTAAAAATCGCTCCCCATGCACTGAATCCCCAAACAGAACAGAGTCACGCTTTTAGAAAACACACTTATGCCTGCTTCAGGGGAAAGGTGAGGTGGGGTGACGCATAAAACTCGAGTTTGAAATGAGCACAGATACCCTTCCGAAAACCGAATATGGAATGGACACGACCTACTCCTTGCTCAATCAACTGGACTCACCAGACCCTGTTCATCGCACAAGTATCTATCCGACTAGTAAGCATCTTAAAAGCTAAGTCTTGATATCTCTGTGTAAGTGCATCAAGTGTGTGTAAAGCGGCCTAAAACCAGCAGGGAAAATCAGCTCAGACCCATTCTGAGGATACATTTCCAACATAAAGAAGAAACAAGCAGGGCAAAACAGAGAGAACTTCTTCCAAAATGCGTTCAGGGACTGGCATGCAACCAGGATTGACCACATCTACAGCCCCAGCGGCAGAAGACATAAGGCTGGACACTCTTGGGGCTGAGACGATTGGTGAGGTTGGGAAAGCAAATGCAGACCCTTAAAAGGAATCCTGCGTGCTCCCCATTCCATGGGTCCCAACTCTCCAGGTTCAACGCAATCTTCCGACAGCGAAAGCACTCATTGGAAACCCAGCGGATGCTACACCGTGGGATCGGGAAAGCTTTCTGAAACTCACCTCAGTTTTCATCTCCTGGTGCTCGTGTTCTCCATTCAGGCCCCCTTACTAACAATCTCCCCACTTGGAGACTCGGCGCCTTTCCATGCCTCTTTCGTACCGTCTGCAATTTGTCCGCAGGATGAACTGCAAGAGGGGGAACCAATGAGAGACTCGCTGGAGGTGTTTGGTCGGGCACATGTCACTCTCATTTCCCATCACGAAGAAGAATTCACCAGCGGTTCAGCCTGCCACCCCGGATCGACAATAGGGCGTGAAGCCATCCAGCCGTGTTGCGTCCCACTCACAAAAAAGCGACTTGGGAAATGGAGCTCAGGGGCACTGCACTTCCCAAACCTGCAGAGTTCTAAACGATAACTATCGCCCCAAAATATATTGAGGTCAGGCTACGAAGAGGCGCTGAACGCAAGGCAGAACTGCAGGAAACGGATGTCAACGGGTACATCGGAATGGCCCCGATAGCACATGAAAAGCGCCAGAACGTGGACAATGATGCGGTTGGCCAAAAAGGGCGTATGCGTTTTTTCCTGAATATATTCAGGAAAAAACGCATACGCCCTTTTTGGCCAACCAAGCAACCTGGGAGAGCAAATCAGCACTACAAAGAAATCTCTCGCCCCCCCGGGGGCAAAAGGGCCAGGCGAAAAAAGTCTAAAAACCAGAAAGGCAGGACAGGCCACGGAGTCAAGGGAGCCTTGTTAAGCTGATGGGCGGGATGTCAATGGCCAACAGCCAATCTTCACAAGTGTATCCTCTTTCCCAAACCATGTAAAACACAGAAGCACAGAGCATAGGGCACTTCCACACATGGGCGTTGACCTTGGGAAAATGAAAAAATCAACCAGACACAGGGACCCCAAAGTTGAGGGCTGCTGTCTTGACAAGAACCTCCACTCCGGTACACGTTTCATATCCCAGGAAAGAGCCAAGTGGACAAAGACGAGTGGACAAGTGGACAAAGACAAGTGGACAAGTGGACAAGTGGTGCTACGTAGGTCCAATGGAGTGTCACTCAGCCATGAAATCCACGTCATGAGGCTGGTAGCAGCATCCTGAGTGGATTTAGGTACGATCATCCTCAGTGAAATAAGTCCCACAAAAAAAGAAACTTATGATATCACTTATCGAGGGAATGTAAAAATCGCTCCCCATGCACTGAATCCCCAAACAGAACAGAGTCACGCTTTTAGAAAACACACTTATGCCTGCTTCAGGGGAAAGGTGAGGTGGGGTGACGCATAAAACTCGAGTTTGAAATGAGCACAGATACCCTTCCGAAAACCGAATATGGAATGGACACGACCTACTCCTTGCTCAATCAACTGGACTCACCAGACCCTGTTCATCGCACAAGTATCTATCCGACTAGTAAGCATCTTAAAAGCTAAGTCTTGATATCTCTGTGTAAGTGCATCAAGTGTGTGTAAAGCGGCCTAAAACCAGCAGGGAAAATCAGCTCAGACCCATTCTGAGGATACATTTCCAACATAAAGAAGAAACAAGCAGGGCAAAACAGAGAGAAATTCTTCCAAAATGCGTTCAGGGACTGGCATGCAACCAGGATTGACCACATCTACAGCCCCAGCGGCAGAAGACATAAGGCTGGACACTCGGGGCTGAGACGATTGGTGAGGTTGGGAAAGCAAATGCAGACCCTTAAAAGGAATCCTGCGTGCTCCCCATTCCATGGGTCCCAACTCTCCAGGTTCAACGCAATCTTCCGACAGCGAAAGCACTCATTGGAAACCCAGCGGATGCTACACCATGGGATCGGGAAAGCTTTCTGAAACTCACCTCAGTTTTCATCTCCTGGTGCTCGTGTTCTCCATTCAGGGCCCCTTACTAACAATCTCCCCACTTGGAGACTCGGCGCCTTTCCATGCCTCTTTCGTACCGTCTGCAATTTGTCCGCAGGATGAACTGCAAGAGGGGGAACCAATGAGAGACTCGCTGGAGGTGTTTGGTCGGGCACATGTCACTCTCATTTCCCATCACGAAGAAGAATTCACCAGCGGTTCAGCCTGCCACCGCGGATCGACAATAGGGCGTGAAGCCATCCAGCCGTGTTGCGTCCCACTCACAAAAAAGCGACTTGGGAAATGGAGCTCAGGGGCACTGCACTTCCCAAACCTGCAGAGTTCTAAACGATAACTATCGCCCCAAAATATATTGAGGTCAGGCTACGAAGAGGCGCTGAACGCAAGGCAGAACTGCAGGAAACGGATGTCAACGGATACATCGGAATGGCCCCGAGAGCACATGAAAAGCGCCAGAACGTGGACAATGATGCGGTTGGCCAAAAAGGGCGTATGCGTTTTTTCCTGAATATATTCAGGAAAAAACGCATACGCCCTTTTTGGCCAACCAAGCAACCTGGGAGAGCAAATCAGCACTACAAAGAAATCTCTCGCCCCCCCCCCCCCGGGGCAAAAGGGCCAGGCGAAAAAAGTCTAAAAACCAGAAAGGCAGGACAGGCCACGGAGTCAAGGGAGCCTTGTTAAGCTGATGGGCGGGATGTCAATGGCCAACAGCCAATCTTCACAAGTGTATCCTCTTTCCCAAACCATGTAAAACACAGAACCACAGAGCATAGGGCACTTCCACACATGGGCGTTGACCTTGGGAAAATCAAAAAATCAACCAGACACAGGGACCCCAAAGTTGAGGGCTGCTGTCTTGACAAGAACCTCCACTCCGGTACACGTTTCATATCCCAGGAAAGAGCCAAGTGGACAAAGACGAGTGGACAAGTGGACAAAGACAAGTGGACAAGTGGACAAGTGGTGCTACGTAGGTCCAATGGAGTGTCACTCAGCCATGAAATCCACGTCATGAGGATGGTAGCAGCATCCTGAGTGGATTTAGGTACGATCATCCTCAGTGAAATAAGTCCCACAAAAAAAGAAACTTATGATATCACTTATCGAGGGAATGTAAAAATCGCTCCCCATGCACTGAATCCCCAAACAGAACAGAGTCACGCTTTTAGAAAACACACTTATGCCTGCTTCAGGGGAAAGGTGAGGTGGGGTGACGCATAAAACTCGAGTTTGAAATGAGCACAGATACCCTTCCGAAAACCGAATATGGAATGGACACGACCTACTCCTTGCTCAATCAACTGGACTCACCAGACCCTGTTCATCGCACAAGTATCTATCCGACTACTAAGCATCTTAAAAGCTAAGTCTTGATATCTCTGTGTAAGTGCATCAAGTGTGTGTAAAGCGGCCTAAAACCAGCAGGGAAAATCAGCTCAGACCCATTCTGAGGATACATTTCCAACATAAAGAAGAAACAAGCAGGGCAAAACAGAGAGAACTTCTTCCAAAATGCGTTCAGGGACTGGCATGCAACCAGGATTGACCACATCTACAGCCCCAGCGGCAGAAGACATAAGGCTGGACACTCTTGGGGCTGAGACGATTGGTGAGGTTGGGAAAGCAAATGCAGACCCTTGAAAGGAATCCTGCGTGCTCCCCATTCCATGGGTCCCAACTCTCCAGGTTCAACGCAATCTTCCGACAGCGAAAGCACTCATTGGAAACCCAGCGGATGCTACACCGTGGGATCGGGAAAGCTTTCTGAAACTCACCTCAGTTTTCATCTCCTGGTGCTCGTGTTCTCCATTCAGGCCCCCTTACTAACAATCTCCCCACTTGGAGACTCGGCGCCTTTCCATGCCTCTTTCGTACCGTCTGCAATTTGTCCGCAGGATGAACTGCAAGAGGGGGAACCAATGAGAGACTCGCTGGAGGTGTTTGGTCGGGCACATGTCACTCTCATTTCCCATCACGAAGAAGAATTCACCAGCGGTTCAGCCTGCCACCCCGGATCGAGAATAGGGCGTGAAGCCATCCAGCCGTGTTGCGTCCCACTCACAAAAAAGCGACTTGGGAAATGGAGCTCAGGGGCACTGCACTTCCCAAACCTGCAGAGTTCTAAACGATAACTATCGCCCCAAAATATATTGAGGTCAGGCTACGAAGAGGCGCTGAACGCAAGGCAGAACTGCAGGAAACGGATGTCAACGGGTACATCGGAATGGCCCCGAGAGCACATGAAAAGCGCCAGAACGTGGACAATGATGCGGTTGGCCAAAAAGGGCGTATGCGTTTTTTCCTGAATATATTCAGGAAAAAACGCATACGCCCTTTTTGGCCAACCAAGCAACCTGGGAGAGCAAATCAGCACTACAAAGAAATCTCTCGCCCCCCCCCGGGGCAAAAGGGCCAGGCGAAAAAAGTCTAAAAACCAGAAAGGCAGGACAGCCCACGGAGTCAAGGGAGCCTTGTTAAGCTGATGGGCGGGATGTCAATGGCCAACAGCCAATCTTCACAAGTGTATCCTCTTTCCCAAACCATGTAAAACACCGAACCACAGAGCATAGGGCACTTCCACACATGGGCGTTGACCTTGGGAAAATCAAAAAATCAACCAGACACAGGGACCCCAAAGTTGAGGGCTGCTGTCTTGACAAGAACCTCCACTCCGGTACACGTTTCATATCCCAGGAAAGAGCCAAGTGGACAAAGACGAGTGGACAAGTGGACAAAGACAAGTGGACAAGTGGACAAGTGGTGCTACGTAGGTCCAATGGAGTGTCACTCAGCCATGAAATCCACGTCATGAGGCTGGTAGCAGCATCCTGAGTGGATTTAGGTACGATCATCCTCAGTGAAATAAGTCCCACAAAAAAAGAAACTTATGATATCACTTATCGAGGGAATGTAAAAATCGCTCCCCATGCACTGAATCCCCAAACAGAACAGAGTCACGCTTTTAGAAAACACACTTATGCCTGCTTCAGGGGAAAGCTGAGGTGGGGTGACGCATAAAACTCGAGTTTGAAATGAGCACAGATACCCTTCCGAAAACCGAATATGGAATGGACACGACCTACTCCTTGCTCAATCAACTGGACTCACCAGACCCTGTTCATCGCACAAGTATCTATCCGACTAGTAAGCATCTTAAAAGCTAAGTCTTGATATCTCTGTGTAAGTGCATCAAGTGTGTGTAAAGCGGCCTAAAACCAGCAGGGAAAATCAGCTCAGACCCATTCTGAGGATACATTTCCAACATAAAGAAGAAACAAGCAGGGCAAAACAGAGAGAAATTCTTCCAAAATGCGTTCAGGGACTGGCATGCAACCAGGATTGACCACATCTACAGCCCCAGCGGCAGAAGACATAAGGCTGGACACTCTTGGGGCTGAGACGATTGGTGAGGTTGGGAAAGCAAATGCAGACCCTTAAAAGGAATCCTGCGTGCTCCCCATTCCATGGGTCCCAACTCTCCAGGTTCAACGCAATCTTCCGACAGCGAAAGCACTCATTGGAAACCCAGCGGATGCTACACCGTGGGATCGGGAAAGCTTTCTGAAACTCACCTCAGTTTTCATCTC
Source organism: Kogia breviceps (assembly GCF_026419965.1). NCBI lineage: Eukaryota > Metazoa > Chordata > Mammalia > Artiodactyla > Physeteridae > Kogia > Kogia breviceps. The sequence goes on along the minus strand of NC_081312.1, from coordinate 129,154,395 downwards.
CTGGTGCTCGTGTTCTCCATTCAGGCCCCCTTACTAACAATCTCCCCACTTGGAGACTCGGCGCCTTTCCATGCCTCTTTCGTACCGTCTGCAATTTGTCCGCAGGATGAACTGCAAGAGGGGGAACCAATGAGAGACTCGCTGGAGGTGTTTGGTCGGGCACATGTCACTCTCATTTCCCATCACGAAGAAGAATTCACCAGCGGTTCAGCCTGCCACCCCGGATCGACAATAGGGCGTGAATCCATCCAGCCGTGTTGCGTCCCACTCACAAAAAAGCGACTTGGGAAATGGAGCTCAGGGGCACTGCACTTCCCAAACCTGCAGAGTTCTAAACGATAACTATCGCCCCAAAATATATTGAGGTCAGGCTACGAAGAGGCGCTGAACGCAAGGCAGAACTGCAGGAAACGGATGTCAACGGGTACATCGGAATGGCCCCGATAGCACATGAAAAGCGCCAGAACGTGGACAATGATGCGGTTGGCCAAAAAGGGCGTATGCGTTTTTTCCTGAATATATTCAGGAAAAAACGCATACGCCCTTTTTGGCCAACCAAGCAACCTGGGAGAGCAAATCAGCACTACAAAGAAATCTCTCGCGCCCCCCCCGGGGCAAAAGGGCCAGGCGAAAAAAGTCTAAAAACCAGAAAGGCAGGACAGCCCACGGAGTCAAGGGAGCCTTGTTAAGCTGATGGGCGGGATGTCAATGGCCAACAGCCAATCTTCACAAGTGTATCCTCTTTCCCAAACCATGTAAAACACAGAACCACAGAGCATAGGGCACTTCCACACATGGGCGTTGACCTTGGGAAAATGAAAAAATCAACCAGACACAGGGACCCCAAAGTTGAGGGCTGCTGTCTTGACAAGAACCTCCACTCCGGTACACGTTTCATATCCCAGGAAAGAGCCAAGTGGACAAAGACGAGTGGACAAGTGGACAAAGACAAGTGGACAAGTGGACAAGTGGTGCTACGTAGGTCCAATGGAGTGTCACTCAGCCATGAAATCCACGTCATGAGGCTGGTAGCAGCATCCTGAGTGGATTTAGGTACGATCATCCTCAGTGAAATAAGTCCCACAAAAAAAGAAACTTATGATATCACTTATCGAGGGAATGTAAAAATCGCTCCCCATGCACTGAATCCCCAAACAGAACAGAGTCACGCTTTTAGAAAACACACTTATGCCTGCTTCAGGGGAAAGGTGAGGTGGGGTGACGCATAAAACTCGAGTTTGAAATGAGCACAGATACCCTTCCGAAAACCGAATATGGAATGGACACGACCTACTCCTTGCTCAATCAACTGGACTCACCAGACCCTGTTCATCGCACAAGTATCTATCCGACTAGTAAGCATCTTAAAAGCTAAGTCTTGATATCTCTGTGTAAGTGCATCAAGTGTGTGTAAAGCGGCCTAAAACCAGCAGGGAAAATCAGCTCAGACCCATTCTGAGGATACATTTCCAACATAAAGAAGAAACAAGCAGGGCAAAACAGAGAGAACTTCTTCCAAAATGCGTTCAGGGACTGGCATGCAACCAGGATTGACCACATCTACAGCCCCAGCGGCAGAAGACATAAGGCTGGACACTCTTGGGGCTGAGACGATTGGTGAGGTTGGGAAAGCAAATGCAGACCCTTAAAAGGAATCCTGCGTGCTCCCCATTCCATGGGTCCCAACTCTCCAGGTTCAACGCAATCTTCCGACAGCGAAAGCACTCATTGGAAACCCAGCGGATGCTACACCGTGGGATCGGGAAAGCTTTCTGAAACTCACCTCAGTTTTCATCTCCTGGTGCTCGTGTTCTCCATTCAGGCCCCCTTACTAACAATCTCCCCACTTGGAGACTCGGCGCCTTTCCATGCCTCTTTCGTACCGTCTGCAATTTGTCCGCAGGATGAACTGCAAGAGGGGGAACCAATGAGAGACTCGCTGGAGGTGTTTGGTCGGGCACATGTCACTCTCATTTCCCATCACGAAGAAGAATTCACCAGCGGTTCAGCCTGCCACCCCGGATCGACAATAGGGCGTGAATCCATCCAGCCGTGTTGCGTCCCACTCACAAAAAAGCGACTTGGGAAATGGAGCTCAGGGGCACTGCACTTCCCAAACCTGCAGAGTTCTAAACGATAACTATCGCCCCAAAATATATTGAGGTCAGGCTACGAAGAGGCGCTGAACGCAAGGCAGAACTGCAGGAAACGGATGTCAACGGGTACATCGGAATGGCCCCGATAGCACATGAAAAGCGCCAGAACGTGGACAATGATGCGGTTGGCCAAAAAGGGCGTATGCGTTTTTTCCTGAATATATTCAGGAAAAAACGCATACGCCCTTTTTGGCCAACCAAGCAACCTGGGAGAGCAAATCAGCACTACAAAGAAATCTCTCGCCCCCCCGGGGGCAAAAGGGCCAGGCGAAAAAAGTCTAAAAACCAGAAAGGCAGGACAGGCCACGGAGTCAAGGGAGCCTTGTTAAGCTGATGGGCGGGATGTCAATGGCCAACAGCCAATCTTCACAAGTGTATCCTCTTTCCCAAACCATGTAAAACACAGAAGCACAGAGCATAGGGCACTTCCACACATGGGCGTTGACCTTGGGAAAATGAAAAAATCAACCAGACACAGGGACCCCAAAGTTGAGGGCTGCTGTCTTGACAAGAACCTCCACTCCGGTACACGTTTCATATCCCAGGAAAGAGCCAAGTGGACAAAGACGAGTGGACAAGTGGACAAAGACAAGTGGACAAGTGGACAAGTGGTGCTACGTAGGTCCAATGGAGTGTCACTCAGCCATGAAATCCACGTCATGAGGCTGGTAGCAGCATCCTGAGTGGATTTAGGTACGATCATCCTCAGTGAAATAAGTCCCACAAAAAAAGAAACTTATGATATCACTTATCGAGGGAATGTAAAAATCGCTCCCCATGCACTGAATCCCCAAACAGAACAGAGTCACGCTTTTAGAAAACACACTTATGCCTGCTTCAGGGGAAAGGTGAGGTGGGGTGACGCATAAAACTCGAGTTTGAAATGAGCACAGATACCCTTCCGAAAACCGAATATGGAATGGACACGACCTACTCCTTGCTCAATCAACTGGACTCACCAGACCCTGTTCATCGCACAAGTATCTATCCGACTAGTAAGCATCTTAAAAGCTAAGTCTTGATATCTCTGTGTAAGTGCATCAAGTGTGTGTAAAGCGGCCTAAAACCAGCAGGGAAAATCAGCTCAGACCCATTCTGAGGATACATTTCCAACATAAAGAAGAAACAAGCAGGGCAAAACAGAGAGAAATTCTTCCAAAATGCGTTCAGGGACTGGCATGCAACCAGGATTGACCACATCTACAGCCCCAGCGGCAGAAGACATAAGGCTGGACACTCGGGGCTGAGACGATTGGTGAGGTTGGGAAAGCAAATGCAGACCCTTAAAAGGAATCCTGCGTGCTCCCCATTCCATGGGTCCCAACTCTCCAGGTTCAACGCAATCTTCCGACAGCGAAAGCACTCATTGGAAACCCAGCGGATGCTACACCATGGGATCGGGAAAGCTTTCTGAAACTCACCTCAGTTTTCATCTCCTGGTGCTCGTGTTCTCCATTCAGGGCCCCTTACTAACAATCTCCCCACTTGGAGACTCGGCGCCTTTCCATGCCTCTTTCGTACCGTCTGCAATTTGTCCGCAGGATGAACTGCAAGAGGGGGAACCAATGAGAGACTCGCTGGAGGTGTTTGGTCGGGCACATGTCACTCTCATTTCCCATCACGAAGAAGAATTCACCAGCGGTTCAGCCTGCCACCGCGGATCGACAATAGGGCGTGAAGCCATCCAGCCGTGTTGCGTCCCACTCACAAAAAAGCGACTTGGGAAATGGAGCTCAGGGGCACTGCACTTCCCAAACCTGCAGAGTTCTAAACGATAACTATCGCCCCAAAATATATTGAGGTTAGGCTACGAAGAGGCGTTGAACGCAAGGCAGAACTGCAGGAAACGGATGTCAACGGCTACATCGGAATGGCCCCGATAGCACATGAAAAGCGCCAGAACGTGGACAATGATGCGGTTGGCCAAAAAGGGCGTATGCGTTTTTTCCTGAATATATTCAGGAAAAAACGCATACGCCCTTTTTGGCCAACCAAGCAACCTGGGAGAGCAAATCAGCACTACAAAGAAATCTCTCGCCCCCCCCCCCGGGGCAAAAGGGCCAGGCGAAAAAAGTCTAAAAACCAGAAAGGCAGGACAGCCCACGGAGTCAAGGGAGCCTTGTTAAGCTGATGGGCGGGATGTCAATGGCCAACAGCCAATCTTCACAAGTGTATCCTCTTTCCCAAACCATGTAAAACACAGAACCACAGAGCATAGGGCACTTCCACACATGGGCGTTGACCTTGGGAAAATGAAAAAATCAACCAGACACAGGGACCCCAAAGTTGAGGGCTGCTGTCTTGACAAGAACCTCCACTCCGGTACACGTTTCATATCCCAGGAAAGAGCCAAGTGGACAAAGACGAGTGGACAAGTGGACAAAGACAAGTGGACAAGTGGACAAGTGGTGCTACGTAGGTCCAATGGAGTGTCACTCAGCCATGAAATCCACGTCATGAGGCTGGTAGCAGCATCCTGAGTGGATTTAGGTACGATCATCCTCAGTGAAATAAGTCCCACAAAAAAAGAAACTTATGATATCACTTATCGAGGGAATGTAAAAATCGCTCCCCATGCACTGAATCCCCAAACAGAACAGAGTCACGCTTTTAGAAAACACACTTATGCCTGCTTCAGGGGAAAGGTGAGGTGGGGTGACGCATAAAACTCGAGTTTGAAATGAGCACAGATACCCTTCCGAAAACCGAATATGGAATGGACACGACCTACTCCTTGCTCAATCAACTGGACTCACCAGACCCTGTTCATCGCACAAGTATCTATCCGACTAGTAAGCATCTTAAAAGCTAAGTCTTGATATCTCTGTGTAAGTGCATCAAGTGTGTGTAAAGCGGCCTAAAACCAGCAGGGAAAATCAGCTCAGACCCATTCTGAGGATACATTTCCAACATAAAGAAGAAACAAGCAGGGCAAAACAGAGAGAACTTCTTCCAAAATGCGTTCAGGGACTGGCATGCAACCAGGATTGACCACATCTACAGCCCCAGCGGCAGAAGACATAAGGCTGGACACTCTTGGGGCTGAGACGATTGGTGAGGTTGGGAAAGCAAATGCAGACCCTTAAAAGGAATCCTGCGTGCTCCCCATTCCATGGGTCCCAACTCTCCAGGTTCAACGCAATCTTCCGACAGCGAAAGCACTCATTGGAAACCCAGCGGATGCTACACCGTGGGATCGGGAAAGCTTTCTGAAACTCACCTCAGTTTTCATCTCCTGGTGCTCGTGTTCTCCATTCAGGCCCCCTTACTAACAATCTCCCCACTTGGAGACTCGGCGCCTTTCCATGCCTCTTTCGTACCGTCTGCAATTTGTCCGCAGGATGAACTGCAAGAGGGGGAACCAATGAGAGACTCGCTGGAGGTGTTTGGTCGGGCACATGTCACTCTCATTTCCCATCACGAAGAAGAATTCACCAGCGGTTCAGCCTGCCACCCCGGATCGACAATAGGGCGTGAAGCCATCCAGCCGTGTTGCGTCCCACTCACAAAAAAGCGACTTGGGAAATGGAGCTCAGGGGCACTGCACTTCCCAAACCTGCAGAGTTCTAAACGATAACTATCGCCCCAAAATATATTGAGGTCAGGCTACGAAGAGGCGCTGAACGCAAGGCAGAACTGCAGGAAACGGATGTCAACGGGTACATCGGAATGGCCCCGATAGCACATGAAAAGCGCCAGAACGTGGACAATGATGCGGTTGGCCAAAAAGGGCGTATGCGTTTTTTCCTGAATATATTCAGGAAAAAACGCATACGCCCTTTTTGGCCAACCAAGCAACCTGGGAGAGCAAATCAGCACTACAAAGAAATCTCTCGCGCCCCCCCCGGGGCAAAAGGGCCAGGCGAAAAAAGTCTAAAAACCAGAAAGGCAGGACAGCCCACGGAGTCAAGGGAGCCTTGTTAAGCTGATGGGCGGGATGTCAATGGCCAACAGCCAATCTTCACAAGTGTATCCTCTTTCCCAAACCATGTAAAACACAGAACCACAGAGCATAGGGCACTTCCACACATGGGCGTTGACCTTGGGAAAATGAAAAAATCAACCAGACACAGGGACCCCAAAGTTGAGGGCTGCTGTCTTGACAAGAACCTCCACTCCGGTACACGTTTCATATCCCAGGAAAGAGCCAAGTGGACAAAGACGAGTGGACAAGTGGACAAAGACAAGTGGACAAGTGGACAAGTGGTGCTACGTAGGTCCAATGGAGTGTCACTCAGCCATGAAATCCACGTCATGAGGCTGGTAGCAGCATCCTGAGTGGATTTAGGTACGATCATCCTCAGTGAAATAAGTCCCACAAAAAAAGAAACTTATGATATCACTTATCGAGGGAATGTAAAAATCGCTCCCCATGAACGGAATCCCCAAACAGAACAGAGTCACGCTTTTAGAAAACACACTTATGCCTGCTTCAGGGGAAAGGTGAGGTGGGGTGACGCATAAAACTCGAGTTTGAAATGAGCACAGATACCCTTCCGAAAACCGAATATGGAATGGACACGACCTACTCCTTGCTCAATCAACTGGACTCACCAGACCCTGTTCATCGCACAAGTATCTATCCGACTAGTAAGCATCTTAAAAGCTAAGTCTTGATATCTCTGTGTAAGTGCATCAAGTGTGTGTAAAGCGGCCTAAAACCAGCAGGGAAAATCAGCTCAGACCCATTCTGAGGATATATTTCCAACATAAAGAAGAAACAAGCAGGGCAAAACAGAGAGAACTTCTTCCAAAATGCGTTCAGGGACTGGCATGCAACCAGGATTGACCACATCTACAGCCCCAGCGGCAGAAGACATAAGGCTGGACACTCTTGGGGCTGAAACGATTGGTGAGGTTGGGAAAGCAAATGCAGACCCTTAAAAGGAATCCTGCGTGCTCCCCATTCCATGGGTCCCAACTCTCCAGGTTCAACGCAATCTTCCGACAGCGAAAGCACTCATTGGAAACCCAGCGGATGCTACACCGTGGGATCGGGAAAGCTTTCTGAAACTCACCTCAGTTTTCATCTCCTGGTGCTCGTGTTCTCCATTCAGGCCCCCTTACTAACAATCTCCCCACTTGGAGACTCGGCGCCTTTCCATGCCTCTTTCGTACCGTCTGCAATTTGTCCGCAGGATGAACTGCAAGAGGGGGAACCAATGAGAGACTCGCTGGAGGTGTTTGGTCGGGCACATGTCACTCTCATTTCCCATCACGAAGAAGAATTCACCAGCGGTTCAGCCTGCCACCGCGGATCGACAATAGGGCGTGAAGCCATCCAGCCGTGTTGCGTCCCACTCACAAAAAAGCGACTTGGGAAATGGAGCTCAGGGGCACTGCACTTCCCAAACCTGCAGAGTTCTAAACGATAACTATCGCCCCAAAATATATTGAGGTCAGGCTACGAAGAGGCGTTGAACGCAAGGCAGAACTGCAGGAAACGGATGTCAACGGCTACATCGGAATGGCCCCGATAGCACATGAAAAGCGCCAGAACGTGGACAATGATGCGGTTGGCCAAAAAGGGCGTATGCGTTTTTTCCTGAATATATTCAGGAAAAAACGCATACGCCCTTTTTGGCCAACCAAGCAACCTGGGAGAGCAAATCAGCACTACAAAGAAATCTCTCGCCCCCCCCCCCGGGGCAAAAGGGCCAGGCGAAAAAAGTCTAAAAACCAGAAAGGCAGGACAGGCCACGGAGTCAAGGGAGCCTTGTTAAGCTGATGGGCGGGATGTCAATGGCCAACAGCCAATCTTCACAAGTGTATCCTCTTTCCCAAACCATGTAAAACACAGAACCACAGAGCATAGGGCACTTCCACACATGGGCGTTGACCTTGGGAAAATGAAAAAATCAACCAGACACAGGGACCCCAAAGTTGAGGGCTGCTGTCTTGACAAGAACCTCCACTCCGGTACACGTTTCATATCCCAGGAAAGAGCCAAGTGGACAAAGACGAGTGGACAAGTGGACAAAGACAAGTGGACAAGTGGACAAGTGGTGCTACGTAGGTCCAATGGAGTGTCACTCAGCCATGAAATCCACGTCATGAGGCTGGTAGCAGCATCCTGAGTGGATTTAGGTACGATCATCCTCAGTGAAATAAGTCCCACAAAAAAAGAAACTTATGATATCACTTATCGAGGGAATGTAAAAATCGCTCCCCATGCACTGAATCCCCAAACAGAACAGAGTCACGCTTTTAGAAAACACACTTATGCCTGCTTCAGGGGAAAGGTGAGGTGGGGTGACGCATAAAACTCGAGTTTGAAATGAGCACAGATACCCTTCCGAAAACCGAATATGGAATGGACACGACCTACTCCTTGCTCAATCAACTGGACTCACCAGACCCTGTTCATCGCACAAGTATCTATCCGACTAGTAAGCATCTTAAAAGCTAAGTCTTGATATCTCTGTGTAAGTGCATCAAGTGTGTGTAAAGCGGCCTAAAACCAGCAGGGAAAATCAGCTCAGACCCATTCTGAGGATACATTTCCAACATAAAGAAGAAACAAGCAGGGCAAAACAGAGAGAACTTCTTCCAAAATGCGTTCAGGGACTGGCATGCAACCAGGATTGACCACATCTACAGCCCCAGCGGCAGAAGACATAAGGCTGGACACTCTTGGGGCTGAGACGATTGGTGAGGTTGGGAAAGCAAATGCAGACCCTTGAAAGGAATCCTGCGTGCTCCCCATTCCATGGGTCCCAACTCTCCAGGTTCAACGCAATCTTCCGACAGCGAAAGCACTCATTGGAAACCCAGCGGATGCTACACCGTGGGATCGGGAAAGCTTTCTGAAACTCACCTCAGTTTTCATCTCCTGGTGCTCGTGTTCTCCATTCAGGCCCCCTTACTAACAATCTCCCCACTTGGAGACTCGGCGCCTTTCCATGCCTCTTTCGTACCGTCTGCAATTTGTCCGCAGGATGAACTGCAAGAGGGGGAACCAATGAGAGACTCGCTGGAGGTGTTTGGTCGGGCACATGTCACTCTCATTTCCCATCACGAAGAAGAATTCACCAGCGGTTCAGCCTGCCACCGCGGATCGACAATAGGGCGTGAAGCCATCCAGCCGTGTTGCGTCCCACTCACAGAAAAGCGACTTGGGAAATGGAGCTCAGGGGCACTGCACTTCCCAAACCTGCAGAGTTCTAAACGATAACTATCGCCCCAAAATATATTGAGGTCAGGCTACGAAGAGGCGCTGAACGCAAGGCAGAACTGCAGGAAACGGATGTCAACGGGTACATCGGAATGGCCCCGATAGCACATGAAAAGCGCCAGAACGTGGACAATGATGCGGTTGGCCAAAAAGGGCGTATGCGTTTTTTCCTGAATATATTCAGGAAAAAACGCATACGCCCTTTTTGGCCAACCAAGCAACCTGGGAGAGCAAATCAGCACTACAAAGAAATCTCTCGCGCCCCCCCCGGGGCAAAAGGGCCAGGCGAAAAAAGTCTAAAAACCAGAAAGGCAGGACAGCCCACGGAGTCAAGGGAGCCTTGTTAAGCTGATGGGCGGGATGTCAATGGCCAACAGCCAATCTTCACAAGTGTATCCTCTTTCCCAAACCATGTAAAACACAGAACCACAGAGCATAGGGCACTTCCACACATGGGCGTTGACCTTGGGAAAATGAAAAAATCAACCAGACACAGGGACCCCAAAGTTGAGGGCTGCTGTCTTGACAAGAACCTCCACTCCGGTACACGTTTCATATCCCAGGAAAGAGCCAAGTGGACAAAGACGAGTGGACAAGTGGACAAAGACAAGTGGACAAGTGGACAAGTGGTGCTACGTAGGTCCAATGGAGTGTCACTCAGCCATGAAATCCACGTCATGAGGCTGGTAGCAGCATCCTGAGTGGATTTAGGTACGATCATCCTCAGTGAAATAAGTCCCACAAAAAAAGAAACTTATGATATCACTTATCGAGGGAATGTAAAAATCGCTCCCCATGAACGGAATCCCCAAACAGAACAGAGTCACGCTTTTAGAAAACACACTTATGCCTGCTTCAGGGGAAAGGTGAGGTGGGGTGACGCATAAAACTCGAGTTTGAAATGAGCACAGATACCCTTCTGAAAACCGAATATGGAATGGACACGACCTACTCCTTGCTCAATCAACTGGACTCACCAGACCCTGTTCATCGCACAAGTATCTATCCGACTAGTAAGCATCTTAAAAGCTAAGTCTTGATATCTCTGTGTAAGTGCATCAAGTGTGTGTAAAGCGGCCTAAAACCAGCAGGGAAAATCAGCTCAGACCCATTCTGAGGATATATTTCCAACATAAAGAAGAAACAAGCAGGGCAAAACAGAGAGAACTTCTTCCAAAATGCGTTCAGGGACTGGCATGCAACCAGGATTGACCACATCTACAGCCCCAGCGGCAGAAGACATAAGGCTGGACACTCTTGGGGCTGAAACGATTGGTGAGGTTGGGAAAGCAAATGCAGACCCTTAAAAGGAATCCTGCGTGCTCCCCATTCCATGGGTCCCAACTCTCCAGGTTCAACGCAATCTTCCGACAGCGAAAGCACTCATTGGAAACCCAGCGGATGCTACACCGTGGGATCGGGAAAGCTTTCTGAAACTCACCTCAGTTTTCATCTCCTGGTGCTCGTGTTCTCCATTCAGGCCCCCTTACTAACAATCTCCCCACTTGGAGACTCGGCGCCTTTCCATGCCTCTTTCGTACCGTCTGCAATTTGTCCGCAGGATGAACTGCAAGAGGGGGAACCAATGAGAGACTCGCTGGAGGTGTTTGGTCGGGCACATGTCACTCTCATTTCCCATCACGAAGAAGAATTCACCAGCGGTTCAGCCTGCCACCGCGGATCGACAATAGGGCGTGAAGCCATCCAGCCGTGTTGCGTCCCACTCACAAAAAAGCGACTTGGGAAATGGAGCTCAGGGGCACTGCACTTCCCAAACCTGCAGAGTTCTAAACGATAACTATCGCCCCAAAATATATTGAGGTCAGGCTACGAAGAGGCGTTGAACGCAAGGCAGAACTGCAGGAAACGGATGTCAACGGCTACATCGGAATGGCCCCGATAGCACATGAAAAGCGCCAGAACGTGGACAATGATGCGGTTGGCCAAAAAGGGCGTATGCGTTTTTTCCTGAATATATTCAGGAAAAAACGCATACGCCCTTTTTGGCCAACCAAGCAACCTGGGAGAGCAAATCAGCACTACAAAGAAATCTCTCGCCCCCCCCCCCGGGGCAAAAGGGCCAGGCGAAAAAAGTCTAAAAACCAGAAAGGCAGGACAGGCCACGGAGTCAAGGGAGCCTTGTTAAGCTGATGGGCGGGATGTCAATGGCCAACAGCCAATCTTCACAAGTGTATCCTCTTTCCCAAACCATGTAAAACACAGAACCACAGAGCATAGGGCACTTCCACACATGGGCGTTGACCTTGGGAAAATGAAAAAATCAACCAGACACAGGGACCCCAAAGTTGAGGGCTGCTGTCTTGACAAGAACCTCCACTCCGGTACACGTTTCATATCCCAGGAAAGAGCCAAGTGGACAAAGACGAGTGGACAAGTGGACAAAGACAAGTGGACAAGTGGACAAGTGGTGCTACGTAGGTCCAATGGAGTGTCACTCAGCCATGAAATCCACGTCATGAGGCTGGTAGCAGCATCCTGAGTGGATTTAGGTACGATCATCCTCAGTGAAATAAGTCCCACAAAAAAAGAAACTTATGATATCACTTATCGAGGGAATGTAAAAATCGCTCCCCATGCACTGAATCCCCAAACAGAACAGAGTCACGCTTTTAGAAAACACACTTATGCCTGCTTCAGGGGAAAGGTGAGGTGGGGTGACGCATAAAACTCGAGTTTGAAATGAGCACAGATACCCTTCCGAAAACCGAATATGGAATGGACACGACCTACTCCTTGCTCAATCAACTGGACTCACCAGACCCTGTTCATCGCACAAGTATCTATCCGACTAGTAAGCATCTTAAAAGCTAAGTCTTGATATCTCTGTGTAAGTGCATCAAGTGTGTGTAAAGCGGCCTAAAACCAGCAGGGAAAATCAGCTCAGACCCATTCTGAGGATACATTTCCAACATAAAGAAGAAACAAGCAGGGCAAAACAGAGAGAACTTCTTCCAAAATGCGTTCAGGGACTGGCATGCAACCAGGATTGACCACATCTACAGCCCCAGCGGCAGAAGACATAAGGCTGGACACTCTTGGGGCTGAGACGATTGGTGAGGTTGGGAAAGCAAATGCAGACCCTTGAAAGGAATCCTGCGTGCTCCCCATTCCATGGGTCCCAACTCTCCAGGTTCAACGCAATCTTCCGACAGCGAAAGCACTCATTGGAAACCCAGCGGATGCTACACCGTGGGATCGGGAAAGCTTTCTGAAACTCACCTCAGTTTTCATCTCCTGGTGCTCGTGTTCTCCATTCAGGCCCCCTTACTAACAATCTCCCCACTTGGAGACTCGGCGCCTTTCCATGCCTCTTTCGTACCGTCTGCAATTTGTCCGCAGGATGAACTGCAAGAGGGGGAACCAATGAGAGACTCGCTGGAGGTGTTTGGTCGGGCACATGTCACTCTCATTTCCCATCACGAAGAAGAATTCACCAGCGGTTCAGCCTGCCACCGCGGATCGACAATAGGGCGTGAAGCCATCCAGCCGTGTTGCGTCCCACTCACAGAAAAGCGACTTGGGAAATGGAGCTCAGGGGCACTGCACTTCCCAAACCTGCAGAGTTCTAAACGATAACTATCGCCCCAAAATATATTGAGGTCAGGCTACGAAGAGGCGTTGAACGCAAGGTAGAACTGCAGGAAACGGATGTCAACGGCTACATCGGAATGGCCCCGATAGCACATGAAAAGCGCCAGAACGTGGACAATGATGCGGTTGGCCAAAAAGGGCGTATGCGTTTTTTCCTGAATATATTCAGGAAAAAACGCATACGCCCTTTTTGGCCAACCAAGCAACCTGGGAGAGCAAATCAGCACTACAAAGAAATCTCTCGCCCCCCCGGGGGCAAAAGGGCCAGGCGAAAAAAGTCTAAAAACCAGAAAGGCAGGACAGGCCACGGAGTCAAGGGAGCCTTGTTAAGCTGATGGGCGGGATGTCAATGGCCAACAGCCAATCTTCACAAGTGTATCCTCTTTCCCAAACCATGTAAAACACAGAAGCACAGAGCATAGGGCACTTCCACACATGGGCGTTGACCTTGGGAAAATCAAAAAATCAACCAGACACAGGGACCCCAAAGTTGAGGGCTGCTGTCTTGACAAGAACCTCCACTCCGGTACACGTTTCATATCCCAGGAAAGAGCCAAGTGGACAAAGACGAGTGGACAAGTGGACAAAGACAAGTGGACAAGTGGACAAGTGGTGCTACGTAGGTCCAATGGAGTGTCACTCAGCCATGAAATCCACGTCATGAGGCTGGTAGCAGCATCCTGAGTGGATTTAGGTACGATCATCCTCAGTGAAATAAGTCCCACAAAAAAAGAAACTTATGATATCACTTATCGAGGGAATGTAAAAATCGCTCCCCATGCACTGAATCCCCAAACAGAACAGAGTCACGCTTTTAGAAAACACACTTATGCCTGCTTCAGGGGAAAGGTGAGGTGGGGTGACGCATAAAACTCGAGTTTGAAATGAGCACAGATACCCTTCCGAAAACCGAATATGGAATGGACACGACCTACTCCTTGCTCAATCAACTGGACTCACCAGACCCTGTTCATCGCACAAGTATCTATCCGACTAGTAAGCATCTTAAAAGCTAAGTCTTGATATCTCTGTGTAAGTGCATCAAGTGTGTGTAAAGCGGCCTAAAACCAGCAGGGAAAATCAGCTCAGACCCATTCTGAGGATACATTTCCAACATAAAGAAGAAACAAGCAGGGCAAAACAGAGAGAACTTCTTCCAAAATGCGTTCAGGGACTGGCATGCAACCAGGATTGACCACATCTACAGCCCCAGCGGCAGAAGACATAAGGCTGGACACTCTTGGGGCTGAGACGATTGGTGAGGTTGGGAAAGCAAAGGCAGACCCTTAAAAGGAATCCTGCGTGCTCCCCATTCCATGGGTCCCAACTCTCCAGGTTCAACGCAATCTTCCGACAGCGAAAGCACTCATTGGAAACCCAGCGGATGCTACACCGTGGGGTCGGGAAAGCTTTCTGAAACTCACCTCAGTTTTCATCTCCTGGTGCTCGTGTTCTCCATTCAGGCCCCCTTACTAACAATCTCCCCACTTGGAGACTCGGCGCCTTTCCATGCCTCTTTGTACCGTCTGCAATTTGTCCGCAGGATGAACTGCAAGAGGGGGAACCAATGAGAGACTCGCTGGAGGTGTTTGGTCGGGCACATGTCACTCTCATTTCCCATCACGAAGAAGAATTCACCAGAGGTTCAGCCTGCCACCCCGGATCGACAATAGGGCGTGAAGCCATCCAGCCGTGTTGCGTCCCACTCACAAAAAAGCGACTTGGGAAATGGAGCTCAGGGGCACTGCACTTCCCAAACCTGCAGAGTTCTAAACGATAACTATCGCCCCAAAATATATTGAGGTCAGGCTACGAAGAGGCGCTGAACGCAAGGCAGAACTGCAGGAAACGGATGTCAACGGCTACATCGGAATGGCCCCGATAGCACATGAAAAGCGCCAGAACGTGGACAATGATGCGGTTGGCCAAAAAGGGCGTATGCGTTTTTTCCTGAATATATTCAGGAAAAAACGCATACGCCCTTTTTGGCCAACCAAGCAACCTGGGAGAGCAAATCAGCACTACAAAGAAATCTCTAGCGCCCCCCCCCGGGGCAAAAGGGCCAGGCGAAAAAAGTCTAAAAACCAGAAAGGCAGGACAGGCCACGGAGTCAAGGGAGCCTTGTTAAGCTGATGGGCGGGATGTCAATGGCCAACAGCCAATCTTCACAAGTGTATCCTCTTTCCCAAACCATGTAAAACACAGAAGCACAGAGCATAGGGCACTTCCACACATGGGCGTTGACCTTGGGAAAATGAAAAAATCAACCAGACACAGGGACCCCAAAGTTGAGGGCTGCTGTCTTGACAAGAACCTCCACTCCGGTACACGTTTCATATCCCAGGAAAGAGCCAAGTGGACAAAGACGAGTGGACAAGTGGACAAAGACAAGTGGACAAGTGGACAAGTGGTGCTACGTAGGTCCAATGGAGTGTCACTCAGCCATGAAATCCACGTCATGAGGCTGGTAGCAGCATCCTGAGTGGATTTAGGTACGATCATCCTCAGTGAAATAAGTCCCACAAAAAAAGAAACTTATGATATCACTTATCGAGGGAATGTAAAAATCGCTCCCCATGCACTGAATCCCCAAACAGAACAGAGTCACGCTTTTAGAAAACACACTTATGCCTGCTTCAGGGGAAAGGTGAGGTGGGGTGACGCATAAAACTCGAGTTTGAAATGAGCACAGATACCCTTCCGAAAACCGAATATGGAATGGACACGACCTACTCCTTGCTCAATCAACTGGACTCACCAGACCCTGTTCATCGCACAAGTATCTATCCGACTAGTAAGCATCTTAAAAGCTAAGTCTTGATATCTCTGTGTAAGTGCATCAAGTGTGTGTAAAGCGGCCTAAAACCAGCAGGGAAAATCAGCTCAGACCCATTCTGAGGATACATTTCCAACATAAAGAAGAAACAAGCAGGGCAAAACAGAGAGAACTTCTTCCAAAATGCGTTCAGGGACTGGCATGCAACCAGGATTGACCACATCTACAGCCCCAGCGGCAGAAGACATAAGGCTGGACACTCTTGGGGCTGAGACGATTGGTGAGGTTGGGAAATCAAAGGCAGACCCTTGAAAGGAATCCTGCGTGCTCCCCATTCCATGGGTCCCAACTCTCCAGGTTCAACGCAATCTTCCGACAGCGAAAGCACTCATTGGAAACCCAGCGGATGCTACACCGTGGGATCGGGAAAGCTTTCTGAAACTCACCTCAGTTTTCATCTCCTGGTGCTCGTGTTCTCCATTCAGGCCCCCTTACTAACAATCTCCCCACTTGGAGACTCGGCGCCTTTCCATGCCTCTTTGTACCGTCTGCAATTTGTCCGCAGGATGAACTGCAAGAGGGGGAACCAATGAGAGACTCGCTGGAGGTGTTTGGTCGGGCACATGTCACTCTCATTTCCCATCACGAAGAAGAATTCACCAGAGGTTCAGCCTGCCACCCCGGATCGACAATAGGGCGTGAAGCCATCCAGCCGTGTTGCGTCCCACTCACAAAAAAGCGACTTGGGAAATGGAGCTCAGGGGCACTGCACTTCCCAAACCTGCAGAGTTCTAAACGATAACTATCGCCCCAAAATATATTGAGGTCAGGCTACGAAGAGGCGCTGAACGCAAGGCAGAACTGCAGGAAACGGATGTCAACGGCTACATCGGAATGGCCCCGATAGCACATGAAAAGCGCCAGAACGTGGACAATGATGCGGTTGGCCAAAAAGGGCGTATGCGTTTTTTCCTGAATATATTCAGGAAAAAACGCATACGCCCTTTTTGGCCAACCAAGCAACCTGGGAGAGCAAATCAGCACTACAAAGAAATCTCTAGCCCCCCCCCCCCCCGGGGCAAAAGGGCCAGGCGAAAAAAGTCTAAAAACCAGAAAGGCAGGACAGGCCACGGAGTCAAGGGAGCCTTGTTAAGCTGATGGGCGGGATGTCAATGGCCAACAGCCAATCTTCACAAGTGTATCCTCTTTCCCAAACCATGTAACACACAGAACCACAGAGCATAGGGCACTTCCACACATGGGCGTTGACCTTGGGAAAATGAAAAAATCAACCAGACACAGGGACCCCAAAGTTGAGGGCTGCTGTCTTGACAAGAACCTCCACTCCGGTACACGTTTCATATCCCAGGAAAGAGCCAAGTGGACAAAGACGAGTGGACAAGTGGACAAAGACAAGTGGACAAGTGGACAAGTGGTGCTACGTAGGTCCAATGGAGTGTCACTCAGCCATGAAATCCACGTCATGAGGCTGGTAGCAGCATCCTGAGTGGATTTAGGTACGATCATCCTCAGTGAAATAAGTCCCACAAAAAAAGAAACTTATGATATCACTTATCGAGGGAATGTAAAAATCGCTCCCCATGCACTGAATCCCCAAACAGAACAGAGTCACGCTTTTAGAAAACACACTTATGCCTGCTTCAGGGGAAAGGTGAGGTGGGGTGACGCATAAAACTCGAGTTTGAAATGAGCACAGATACCCTTCCGAAAACCGAATATGGAATGGACACGACCTACTCCTTGCTCAATCAACTGGACTCACCAGACCCTGTTCATCGCACAAGTATCTATCCGACTAGTAAGCATCTTAAAAGCTAAGTCTTGATATCTCTGTGTAAGTGCATCAAGTGTGTGTAAAGCGGCCTAAAACCAGCAGGGAAAATCAGCTCAGACCCATTCTGAGGATACATTTCCAACATAAAGAAGAAACAAGCAGGGCAAAACAGAGAGAACTTCTTCCAAAATGCGTTCAGGGACTGGCATGCAACCAGGATTGACCACATCTACAGCCCCAGCGGCAGAAGACATAAGGCTGGACACTCTTGGGGCTGAGACGATTGGTGAGGCTGGGAAATCAAAGGCAGACCCTTGAAAGGAATCCTGCGTGCTCCCCATTCCATGGGTCCCAACTCTCCAGGTTCAACGCAATCTTCCGACAGCGAAAGCACTCATTGGAAACCCAGCGGATGCTACACCGTGGGATCGGGAAAGCTTTCTGAAACTCACCTCAGTTTTCATCTCCTGGTGCTCGTGTTCTCCATTCAGGCCCCCTTACTAACAATCTCCCCACTTGGAGACTCGGCGCCTTTCCATGCCTCTTTGTACCGTCTGCAATTTGTCCGCAGGATGAACTGCAAGAGGGGGAACCAATGAGAGACTCGCTGGAGGTGTTTGGTCGGGCACATGTCACTCTCATTTCCCATCACGAAGAAGAATTCACCAGAGGTTCAGCCTGCCACCCCGGATCGACAATAGGGCGTGAAGCCATCCAGCCGTGTTGCGTCCCACTCACAAAAAAGCGACTTGGGAAATGGAGCTCAGGGGCACTGCACTTCCCAAACCTGCAGAGTTCTAAACGATAACTATCGCCCCAAAATATATTGAGGTCAGGCTACGAAGAGGCGCTGAACGCAAAGCAGAACTGCAGGAAACGGATGTCAACGGCTACATCGGAATGGCCCCGATAGCACATGAAAAGCGCCAGAACGTGGACAATGATGCGGTTGGCCAAAAAGGGCGTATGCGTTTTTTCCTGAATATATTCAGGAAAAAACGCATACGCCCTTTTTGGCCAACCAAGCAACCTGGGAGAGCAAATCAGCACTACAAAGAAATCTCTCGCCCCCCCCACCCCCCTGGGGCAAAAGGGCCAGGCGAAAAAAGTCTAAAAACCAGAAAGGCAGGACAGGCCACGGAGTCAAGGGAGCCTTGTTAAGCTGATGGGCGGGATGTCAATGGCCAACAGCCAATCTTCACAAGTGTATCCTCTTTCCCAAACCATGTAACACACAGAACCACAGAGCATAGGGCACTTCCACACATGGGCGTTGACCTTGGGAAAATGAAAAAATCAACCAGACACAGGGACCCCAAAGTTGAGGGCTGCTGTCTTGACAAGAACCTCCACTCCGGTACACGTTTCATATCCCAGGAAAGAGCCAAGTGGACAAAGACGAGTGGACAAGTGGACAAAGACAAGTGGACAAGTGGACAAGTGGTGCTACGTAGGTCCAATGGAGTGTCACTCAGCCATGAAATCCACGTCATGAGGCTGGTAGCAGCATCCTGAGTGGATTTAGGTACGATCATCCTCAGTGAAATAAGTCCCACAAAAAAAGAAACTTATGATATCACTTATCGAGGGAATGTAAAAATCGCTCCCCATGCACTGAATCCCCAAACAGAACAGAGTCACGCTTTTAGAAAACACACTTATGCCTGCTTCAGGGGAAAGGTGAGGTGGGGTGACGCATAAAACTCGAGTTTGAAATGAGCACAGATACCCTTCCGAAAACCGAATATGGAATGGACACGACCTACTCCTTGCTCAATCAACTGGACTCACCAGACCCTGTTCATCGCACAAGTATCTATCCGACTAGTAAGCATCTTAAAAGCTAAGTCTTGATATCTCTGTGTAAGTGCATCAAGTGTGTGTAAAGCGGCCTAAAACCAGCAGGGAAAATCAGCTCAGACCCATTCTGAGGATACATTTCCAACATAAAGAAGAAACAAGCAGGGCAAAACAGAGAGAACTTCTTCCAAAATGCGTTCAGGGACTGGCATGCAACCAGGATTGACCACATCTACAGCCCCAGCGGCAGAAGACATAAGGCTGGACACTCTTGGGGCTGAGACGATTGGTGAGGTTGGGAAATCAAAGGCAGACCCTTGAAAGGAATCCTGCGTGCTCCCCATTCCATGGGTCCCAACTCTCCAGGTTCAACGCAATCTTCCGACAGCGAAAGCACTCATTGGAAACCCAGCGGATGCTACACCGTGGGATCGGGAAAGCTTTCTGAAACTCACCTCAGTTTTCATCTCCTGGTGCTCGTGTTCTCCATTCAGGCCCCCTTACTAACAATCTCCCCACTTGGAGACTCGGCGCCTTTCCATGCCTCTTTGTACCGTCTGCAATTTGTCCGCAGGATGAACTGCAAGAGGGGGAACCAATGAGAGACTCGCTGGAGGTGTTTGGTCGGGCACATGTCACTCTCATTTCCCATCACGAAGAAGAATTCACCAGAGGTTCAGCCTGCCACCCCGGATCGACAATAGGGCGTGAAGCCATCCAGCCGTGTTGCGTCCCACTCACAAAAAAGCGACTTGGGAAATGGAGCTCAGGGGCACTGCACTTCCCAAACCTGCAGAGTTCTAAACGATAACTATCGCCCCAAAATATATTGAGGTCAGGCTACGAAGAGGCGCTGAACGCAAGGCAGAACTGCAGGAAACGGATGTCAACGGCTACATCGGAATGGCCCCGATAGCACATGAAAAGCGCCAGAACGTGGACAATGATGCGGTTGGCCAAAAAGGGCGTATGCGTTTTTTCCTGAATATATTCAGGAAAAAACGCATACGCCCTTTTTGGCCAACCAAGCAACCTGGGAGAGCAAATCAGCACTACAAAGAAATCTCTAGCCCCCCCCCCCCCGGGGCAAAAGGGCCAGGCGAAAAAAGTCTAAAAACCAGAAAGGCAGGACAGGCCACGGAGTCAAGGGAGCCTTGTTAAGCTGATGGGCGGGATGTCAATGGCCAACAGCCAATCTTCACAAGTGTATCCTCTTTCCCAAACCATGTAACACACAGAACCACAGAGCATAGGGCACTTCCACACATGGGCGTTGACCTTGGGAAAATCAAAAAATCAACCAGACACAGGGACCCCAAAGTTGAGGGCTGCTGTCTTGACAAGAACCTCCACTCCGGTACACGTTTCATATCCCAGGAAAGAGCCAAGTGGACAAAGACGAGTGGACAAGTGGACAAAGACAAGTGGACAAGTGGACAAGTGGTGCTACGTAGGTCCAATGGAGTGTCACTCAGCCATGAAATCCACGTCATGAGGCTGGTAGCAGCATCCTGAGTGGATTTAGGTACGATCATCCTCAGTGAAATAAGTCCCACAAAAAAAGAAACTTATGATATCACTTATCGAGGGAATGTAAAAATCGCTCCCCATGCACTGAATCCCCAAACAGAACAGAGTCACGCTTTTAGAAAACACACTTATGCCTGCTTCAGGGGAAAGGTGAGGTGGGGTGACGCATAAAACTCGAGTTTGAAATGAGCACAGATACCCTTCCGAAAACCGAATATGGAATGGACACGACCTACTCCTTGCTCAATCAACTGGACTCACCAGACCCTGTTCATCGCACAAGTATCTATCCGACTAGTAAGCATCTTAAAAGCTAAGTCTTGATATCTCTGTGTAAGTGCATCAAGTGTGTGTAAAGCGGCCTAAAACCAGCAGGGAAAATCAGCTCAGACCCATTCTGAGGATACATTTCCAACATAAAGAAGAAACAAGCAGGGCAAAACAGAGAGAACTTCTTCCAAAATGCGTTCAGGGACTGGCATGCAACCAGGATTGACCACATCTACAGCCCCAGCGGCAGAAGACATAAGGCTGGACACTCTTGGGGCTGAGACGATTGGTGAGGTTGGGAAATCAAAGGCAGACCCTTGAAAGGAATCCTGCGTGCTCCCCATTCCATGGGTCCCAACTCTCCAGGTTCAACGCAATCTTCCGACAGCGAAAGCACTCATTGGAAACCCAGCGGATGCTACACCGTGGGATCGGGAAAGCTTTCTGAAACTCACCTCAGTTTTCATCTCCTGGTGCTCGTGTTCTCCATTCAGGCCCCCTTACTAACAATCTCCCCACTTGGAGACTCGGCGCCTTTCCATGCCTCTTTGTACCGTCTGCAATTTGTCCGCAGGATGAACTGCAAGAGGGGGAACCAATGAGAGACTCGCTGGAGGTGTTTGGTCGGGCACATGTCACTCTCATTTCCCATCACGAAGAAGAATTCACCAGAGGTTCAGCCTGCCACCCCGGATCGACAATAGGGCGTGAAGCCATCCAGCCGTGTTGCGTCCCACTCACAAAAAAGCGACTTGGGAAATGGAGCTCAGGGGCACTGCACTTCCCAAACCTGCAGAGTTCTAAACGATAACTATCGCCCCAAAATATATTGAGGTCAGGCTACGAAGAGGCGCTGAACGCAAGGCAGAACTGCAGGAAACGGATGTCAACGGCTACATCGGAATGGCCCCGATAGCACATGAAAAGCGCCAGAACGTGGACAATGATGCGGTTGGCCAAAAAGGGCGTATGCGTTTTTTCCTGAATATATTCAGGAAAAAACGCATACGCCCTTTTTGGCCAACCAAGCAACCTGGGAGAGCAAATCAGCACTACAAAGAAATCTCTCGCCCCCCCCCCCTGGGGCAAAAGGGCCAGGCGAAAAAAGTCTAAAAACCAGAAAGGCAGGACAGGCCACGGAGTCAAGGGAGCCTTGTTAAGCTGATGGGCGGGATGTCAATGGCCAACAGCCAATCTTCACAAGTGTATCCTCTTTCCCAAACCATGTAACACACAGAACCACAGAGCATAGGGCACTTCCACACATGGGCGTTGACCTTGGGAAAATCAAAAAATCAACCAGACACAGGGACCCCAAAGTTGAGGGCTGCTGTCTTGACAAGAACCTCCACTCCGGTACACGTTTCATATCCCAGGAAAGAGCCAAGTGGACAAAGACGAGTGGACAAGTGGACAAAGACAATTGGACAAGTGGACAAGTGGTGCTACGTAGGTCCAATGGAGTGTCACTCAGCCATGAAATCCACGTCATGAGGCTGGTAGCAGCATCCTGAGTGGATTTAGGTACGATCATCCTCAGTGAAATAAGTCCCACAAAAAAAGAAACTTATGATATCACTTATCGAGGGAATGTAAAAATCGCTCCCCATGCACTGAATCCCCAAACAGAACAGAGTCACGCTTTTAGAAAACACACTTATGCCTGCTTCAGGGGAAAGGTGAGGTGGGGTGACGCATAAAACTCGAGTTTGAAATGAGCACAGATACCCTTCCGAAAACCGAATATGGAATGGACACGACCTACTCCTTGCTCAATCAACTGGACTCACCAGACCCTGTTCATCGCACAAGTATCTATCCGACTAGTAAGCATCTTAAAAGCTAAGTCTTGATATCTCTGTGTAAGTGCATCAAGTGTGTGTAAAGCGGCCTAAAACCAGCAGGGAAAATCAGCTCAGACCCATTCTGAGGATACATTTCCAACATAAAGAAGAAACAAGCAGGGCAAAACAGAGAGAACTTCTTCCAAAATGCGTTCAGGGACTGGCATGCAACCAGGATTGACCACATCTACAGCCCCAGCGGCAGAAGTCATAAGGCTGGACACTCTTGGGGCTGAGACGATTGGTGAGGTTGGGAAAGCAAATGCAGACCCTTGAAAGGAATCCTGCGTGCTCCCCATTCCATGGGTCCCAACTCTCCAGGTTCAACGCAATCTTCCGACAGCGAAAGCACTCATTGGAAACCCAGCGGATGCTACACCGTGGGATCGGGAAAGCTTTCTGAAACTCACCTCAGTTTTCATCTCCTGGTGCTCGTGTTCTCCATTCAGGCCCCCTTACTAACAATCTCCCCACTTGGAGACTCGGCGCCTTTCCATGCCTCTTTCGTACCGTCTGCAATTTGTCCGCAGGATGAACTGCAAGAGGGGGAACCAATGAGACACTCGCTGGAGGTGTTTGGTCGTGCACATGTCACTCTCATTTCCCATCACGAAGAAGAATTCACCAGCGGTTCAGCCTGCCACCCCGGATCGACAATAGGGCGTGAAGCCATCCAGCCGTGTTCCGTCCCACTCACAAAAAAGCGACTTGGGAAATGGAGCTCAGGGGCACTGCACTTCCCAAACCTGCAGAGTTCTAAACGATAACTATCGCCCCAAAATATATTGAGGTCAGGCTACGAAGAGGCGCTGAACGCAAGGCAGAACTGCAGGAAACGGATGTCAACGGGTACATCGGAATGGCCCCGATAGCACATGAAAAGCGCCAGAACGTGGACAATGATGCGGTTGGCCAAAAAGGGCGTATGCGTTTTTTCCTGAATATATTCAGGAAAAAACGCATACGCCCTTTTTGGCCAACCAAGCAACCTGGGAGAGCAAATCAGCACTACAAAGAAATCTCTCGCGCCCCCCCCGGGGCAAAAGGGCCAGGCGAAAAAAGTCTAAAAACCAGAAAGGCAGGACAGCCCACGGAGTCAAGGGAGCCTTGTTAAGCTGATGGGCGGGATGTCAATGGCCAACAGCCAATCTTCACAAGTGTATCCTCTTTCCCAAATCATGTAAAACACAGAACCACAGAGCATAGGGCACTTCCACACATGGGCGTTGACCTTGGGAAAATGAAAAAATCAACCAGACACAGGGACCCCAAAGTTGAGGGCTGCTGTCTTGACAAGAACCTCCACTCCGGTACACGTTTCATATCCCAGGAAAGAGCCAAGTGGACAAAGACGAGTGGACAAGTGGACAAAGACAAGTGGACAAGTGGACAAGTGGTGCTACGTAGGTCCAATGGAGTGTCACTCAGCCATGAAATCCACGTCATGAGGCTGGTAGCAGCATCCTGAGTGGATTTAGGTACGATCATCCTCAGTGAAATAAGTCCCACAAAAAAAGAAACTTATGATATCACTTATCGAGGGAATGTAAAAATCGCTCCCCATGCACTGAATCCCCAAACAGAACAGAGTCACGCTTTTAGAAAACACACTTATGCCTGCTTCAGGGGAAAGGTGAGGTGGGGTGACGCATAAAACTCGAGTTTGAAATGAGCACAGATACCCTTCCGAAAACCGAATATGGAATGGACACGACCTACTCCTTGCTCAATCAACTGGACTCACCAGACCCTGTTCATCGCACAAGTATCTATCCGACTAGTAAGCATCTTAAAAGCTAAGTCTTGATATCTCTGTGTAAGTGCATCAAGTGTGTGTAAAGCGGCCTAAAACCAGCAGGGAAAATCAGCTCAGACCCATTCTGAGGATACATTTCCAACATAAAGAAGAAACAAGCAGGGCAAAACAGAGAGAACTTCTTCCAAAATGCGTTCAGGGACTGGCATGCAACCAGGATTGACCACATCTACAGCCCCAGCGGCAGAAGACATAAGGCTGGACACTCTTGGGGCTGAAACGATTGGTGAGGTTGGGAAAGCAAATGCAGACCCTTAAAAGGAATCCTGCGTGCTCCCCATTCCATGGGTCCCAACTCTCCAGGTTCAACGCAATCTTCCGACAGCGAAAGCACTCATTGGAAACCCAGCGGATGCTACACCGTGGGATCGGGAAAGCTTTCTGAAACTCACCTCAGTTTTCATCTCCTGGTGCTCGTGTTCTCCATTCAGGCCCCCTTACTAACAATCTCCCCACTTGGAGACTCGGCGCCTTTCCATGCCTCTTTCGTACCGTCTGCAATTTCTCCGCAGGATGAACTGCAAGAGGGGGAACCAATGAGAGACTCGCTGGAGGTGTTTGGTCGGGCACATGTCACTCTCATTTCCCATCACGAAGAAGAATTCACCAGCGGTTCAGCCTGCCACCGCGGATCGACAATAGGGCGTGAAGCCATCCAGCCGTGTTGCGTCCCACTCACAAAAAAGCGACTTGGGAAATGGAGCTCAGGGGCACTGCACTTCCCAAACCTGCAGAGTTCTAAACGATAACTATCGCCCCAAAATATATTGAGGTCAGGCTACGAAGAGGCGCTGAACGCAAGGCAGAACTGCAGGAAACGGATGTCAACGGCTACATCGGAATGGCCCCGATAGCACATGAAAAGCGCCAGAACGTGGACAATGATGCGGTTGGCCAAAAAGGGCGTATGCGTTTTTTCCTGAATATATTCAGGAAAAAACGCATACGCCCTTTTTGGCCAACCAAGCAACCTGGGAGAGCAAATCAGCACTACAAAGAAATCTCTCGCCCCCCCCGGGGCAAAAGGGCCAGGCGAAAAAAGTCTAAAAACCAGAAAGGCAGGACAGGCCACGGAGTCAAGGGAGCCTTGTTAAGCTGATGGGCGGGATGTCAATGGCCAACAGCCAATCTTCACAAGTGTATCCTCTTTCCCAAACCATGTAAAACACAGAACCACAGAGCATAGGGCACTTCCACACATGGGCGTTGACCTTGGGAAAATGAAAAAATCAACCAGACACAGGGACCCCAAAGTTGAGGGCTGCTGTCTTGACAAGAACCTCCACTCCGGTACACGTTTCATATCCCAGGAAAGAGCCAAGTGGACAAAGACGAGTGGACAAGTGGACAAAGACAAGTGGACAAGTGGACAAGTGGTGCTACGTAGGTCCAATGGAGTGTCACTCAGCCATGAAATCCACGTCATGAGGCTGGTAGCAGCATCCTGAGTGGATTTAGGTACGATCATCCTCAGTGAAATAAGTCCCACAAAAAAAGAAACTTATGATATCACTTATCGAGGGAATGTAAAAATCGCTCCCCATGCACTGAATCCCCAAACAGAACAGAGTCACGCTTTTAGAAAACACACTTATGCCTGCTTCAGGGGAAAGGTGAGGTGGGGTGACGCATAAAACTCGAGTTTGAAATGAGCACAGATACCCTTCCGAAAACCGAATATGGAATGGACACGACCTACTCCTTGCTCAATCAACTGGACTCACCAGACCCTGTTCATCGCACAAGTATCTATCCGACTAGTAAGCATCTTAAAAGCTAAGTCTTGATATCTCTGTGTAAGTGCATCAAGTGTGTGTAAAGCGGCCTAAAACCAGCAGGGAAAATCAGCTCAGACCCATTCTGAGGATACATTTCCAACATAAAGAAGAAACAAGCAGGGCAAAACAGAGAGAACTTCTTCCAAAATGCGTTCAGGGACTGGCATGCAACCAGGATTGACCACATCTACAGCCCCAGCGGCAGAAGACATAAGGCTGGACACTCTTGGGGCTGAGACGATTGGTGAGGTTGGGAAATCAAAGGCAGACCCTTGAAAGGAATCCTGCGTGCTCCCCATTCCATGGGTCCCAACTCTCCAGGTTCAACGCAATCTTCCGACAGCGAAAGCACTCATTGGAAACCCAGCGGATGCTACACCGTGGGATCGGGAAAGCTTTCTGAAACTCACCTCAGTTTTCATCTCCTGGTGCTCGTGTTCTCCATTCAGGCCCCCTTACTAACAATCTCCCCACTTGGAGACTCGGCGCCTTTCCATGCCTCTTTGTACCGTCTGCAATTTGTCCGCAGGATGAACTGCAAGAGGGGGAACCAATGAGACACTCGCTGGAGGTGTTTGGTCGGGCACATGTCACTCTCATTTCCCATCACGAAGAAGAATTCACCAGCGGTTCAGCCTGCCACCCCGGATCGACAATAGGGCGTGAAGCCATCCAGCCGTGTTGCGTCCCACTCACAAAAAAGCGACTTGGGAAATGGAGCTCAGGGGCACTGCACTTCCCAAACCTGCAGAGTTCTAAACGATAACTATCGCCCCAAAATATATTGAGGTCAGGCTACGAAGAGGCGCTGAACGCAAGGCAGAACTGCAGGAAACGGATGTCAACGGGTACATCGGAATGGCCCCGATAGCACATGAAAAGCGCCAGAACGTGGACAATGATGCGGTTGGCCAAAAAGGGCGTATGCGTTTTTTCCTGAATATATTCAGGAAAAAACGCATACGCCCTTTTTGGCCAACCAAGCAACCTGGGAGAGCAAATCAGCACTACAAAGAAATCTCTAGCCCCCCCCCCCCCCGGGGCAAAAGGGCCAGGCGAAAAAAGTCTAAAAACCAGAAAGGCAGGACAGGCCACGGAGTCAAGGGAGCCTTGTTAAGCTGATGGGCGGGATGTCAATGGCCAACAGCCAATCTTCACAAGTGTATCCTCTTTCCCAAACCATGTAACACACAGAAGCACAGAGCATAGGGCACTTCCACACATGGGCGTTGACCTTGGGAAAATGAAAAAATCAACCAGACACAGGGACCCCAAAGTTGAGGGCTGCTGTCTTGACAAGAACCTCCACTCCGGTACACGTTTCATATCCCAGGAAAGAGCCAAGTGGACAAAGACGAGTGGACAAGTGGACAAAGACAAGTGGACAAATGGACAAGTGGTGCTACGTAGGTCCAATGGAGTGTCACTCAGCCATGAAATCCACGTCATGAGGCTGGTAGCAGCATCCTGAGTGGATTTAGGTACGATCATCCTCAGTGAAATAAGTCCCACAAAAAAAGAAACTTATGATATCACTTATCGAGGGAATGTAAAAATCGCTCCCCATGCACTGAATCCCCAAACAGAACAGAGTCACGCTTTTAGAAAACACACTTATGCCTGCTTCAGGGGAAAGGTGAGGTGGGGTGACGCATAAAACTCGAGTTTGAAATGAGCACAGATACCCTTCCGAAAACCGAATATGGAATGGACACGACCTACTCCTTGCTCAATCAACTGGACTCACCAGACCCTGTTCATCGCACAAGTATCTATCCGACTAGTAAGCATCTTAAAAGCTAAGTCTTGATATCTCTGTGTAAGTGCATCAAGTGTGTGTAAAGCGGCCTAAAACCAGCAGGGAAAATCAGCTCAGACCCATTCTGAGGATACATTTCCAACATAAAGAAGAAACAAGCAGGGCAAAACAGAGAGAAATTCTTCCAAAATGCGTTCAGGGACTGGCATGCAACCAGGATTGACCACATCTACAGCCCCAGCGGCAGAAGACATAAGGCTGGACACTCTTGGGGCTGAGACGATTGGTGAGGTTGGGAAATCAAAGGCAGACCCTTGAAAGGAATCCTGCGTGCTCCCCATTCCATGGGTCCCAACTCTCCAGGTTCAACGCAATCTTCCGACAGCGAAAGCACTCATTGGAAACCCAGCGGATGCTACACCGTGGGATCGGGAAAGCTTTCTGAAACTCACCTCAGTTTTCATCTCCTGGTGCTCGTGTTCTCCATTCAGGCCCCCTTACTAACAATCTCCCCACTTGGAGACTCGGCGCCTTTCCATGCCTCTTTGTACCGTCTGCAATTTGTCCGCAGGATGAACTGCAAGAGGGGGAACCAATGAGAGACTCGCTGGAGGTGTTTGGTCGGGCACATGTCACTCTCATTTCCCATCACGAAGAAGAATTCACCAGAGGTTCAGCCTGCCACCCCGGATCGACAATAGGGCGTGAAGCCATCCAGCCGTGTTGCGTCCCACTCACAAAAAAGCGACTTGGGAAATGGAGCTCAGGGGCACTGCACTTCCCAAACCTGCAGAGTTCTAAACGATAACTATCGCCCCAAAATATATTGAGGTCAGGCTACGAAGAGGCGCTGAACGCAAGGCAGAACTGCAGGAAACGGATGTCAACGGCTACATCGGAATGGCCCCGATAGCACATGAAAAGCGCCAGAACGTGGACAATGATGCGGTTGGCCAAAAAGGGCGTATGCGTTTTTTCCTGAATATATTCAGGAAAAAACGCATACGCCCTTTTTGGCCAACCAAGCAACCTGGGAGAGCAAATCAGCACTACAAAGAAATCTCTAGCCCCCCCCCCCCCCCCCCGGGGCAAAAGGGCCAGGCGAAAAAAGTCTAAAAACCAGAAAGGCAGGACAGGCCACGGAGTCAAGGGAGCCTTGTTAAGCTGATGGGCGGGATGTCAATGGCCAACAGCCAATCTTCACAAGTGTATCCTCTTTCCCAAACCATGTAACACACAGAACCACAGAGCATAGGGCACTTCCACACATGGGCGTTGACCTTGGGAAAATCAAAAAATCAACCAGACACAGGGACCCCAAAGTTGAGGGCTGCTGTCTTGACAAGAACCTCCACTCCGGTAAACGTTTCATATCCCAGGAAAGAGCCAAGTGGACAAAGACAAGTGGACAAGTGGACAAAGACAAGTGGACAAGTGGACAAGTGGTGCTACGTAGGTCCAATGGAGTGTCACTCAGCCATGAAATCCACGTCATGAGGCTGGTAGCAGCATCCTGAGTGGATTTAGGTACGATCATCCTCAGTGAAATAAGTCCCACAAAAAAAGAAACTTATGATATCACTTATCGAGGGAATGTAAAAATCGCTCCCCATGCACTGAATCCCCAAACAGAACAGAGTCACGCTTTTAGAAAACACACTTATGCCTGCTTCAGGGGAAAGGTGAGGTGGGGTGACGCATAAAACTCGAGTTTGAAATGAGCACAGATACCCTTCCGAAAACCGAATATGGAATGGACACGACCTACTCCTTGCTCAATCAACTGGACTCACCAGACCCTGTTCATCGCACAAGTATCTATCCGACTAGTAAGCATCTTAAAAGCTAAGTCTTGATATCTCTGTGTAAGTGCATCAAGTGTGTGTAAAGCGGCCTAAAACCAGCAGGGAAAATCAGCTCAGACCCATTCTGAGGATACATTTCCAACATAAAGAAGAAACAAGCAGGGCAAAACAGAGAGAACTTCTTCCAAAATGCGTTCAGGGACTGGCATGCAACCAGGATTGACCACAT
Source organism: Kogia breviceps (assembly GCF_026419965.1). NCBI lineage: Eukaryota > Metazoa > Chordata > Mammalia > Artiodactyla > Physeteridae > Kogia > Kogia breviceps. The sequence continues at coordinate 129,124,051 of NC_081312.1, read as the reverse complement.
CTACAGCCCCAGCGGCAGAAGTCATAAGGCTGGACACTCTTGGGGCTGAGACGATTGGTGAGGTTGGGAAAGCAAATGCAGACCCTTGAAAGGAATCCTGCGTGCTCGCCATTCCATGGGTCCCAACTCTCCAGGTTCAACGCAATCTTCCGACAGCGAAAGCACTCATTGGAAACCCAGCGGATGCTACACCGTGGGATCGGGAAAGCTTTCTGAAACTCACCTCAGTTTTCATCTCCTGGTGCTCGTGTTCTCCATTCAGGCCCCCTTACTAACAATCTCCCCACTTGGAGACTCGGCGCCTTTCCATGCCTCTTTCGTACCGTCTGCAATTTGTCCGCAGGATGAACTGCAAGAGGGGGAACCAATGAGAGACTCGCTGGAGGTGTTTGGTCGGGCACATGTCACTCTCATTTCCCATCACGAAGAAGAATTCACCAGCGGTTCAGCCTGCCACCGCGGATCGACAATAGGGCGTGAAGCCATCCAGCCGTGTTGCGTCCCACTCACAAAAAAGCGACTTGGGAAATGGAGCTCAGGGGCACTGCACTTCCCAAACCTGCAGAGTTCTAAACGATAACTATCGCCCCAAAATATATTGAGGTCAGGCTACGAAGAGGCGCTGAACGCAAGGCAGAACTGCAGGAAACGGATGTCAACGGCTACATCGGAATGGCCCCGATAGCACATGAAAAGCGCCAGAACGTGGACAATGATGCGGTTGGCCAAAAAGGGCGTATGCGTTTTTTCCTGAATATATTCAGGAAAAAACGCATACGCCCTTTTTGGCCAACCAAGCAACCTGGGAGAGCAAATCAGCACTACAAAGAAATCTCTAGCCCCCCCCCCCCCCCGGGGCAAAAGGGCCAGGCGAAAAAAGTCTAAAAACCAGAAAGGCAGGACAGGCCACGGAGTCAAGGGAGCCTTGTTAAGCTGATGGGCGGGATGTCAATGGCCAACAGCCAATCTTCACAAGTGTATCCTCTTTCCCAAACCATGTAACACACAGAAGCACAGAGCATAGGGCACTTCCACACATGGGCGTTGACCTTGGGAAAATGAAAAAATCAACCAGACACAGGGACCCCAAAGTTGAGGGCTGCTGTCTTGACAAGAACCTCCACTCCGGTACACGTTTCATATCCCAGGAAAGAGCCAAGTGGACAAAGACGAGTGGACAAGTGGACAAAGACAAGTGGACAAGTGGACAAGTGGTGCTACGTAGGTCCAATGGAGTGTCACTCAGCCATGAAATCCACGTCATGATGCTGGTAGCAGCATCCTGAGTGGATTTAGGTACGATCATCCTCAGTGAAATAAGTCCCACAAAAAAAGAAACTTATGATATCACTTATCGAGGGAATGTAAAAATCGCTCCCCATGCACTGAATCCCCAAACAGAACAGAGTCACGCTTTTAGAAAACACACTTATGCCTGCTTCAGGGGAAAGGTGAGGTGGGGTGACGCATAAAACTCGAGTTTGAAATGAGCACAGATACGCTTCCGAAAACCGAATATGGAATGGACACGACCTACTCCTTGCTCAATCAACTGGACTCACCAGACCCTGTTCATCGCACAAGTATCTATCCGACTAGTAAGCATCTTAAAAGCTAAGTCTTGATATCTCTGTGTAAGTGCATCAAGTGTGTGTAAAGCGGCCTAAAACCAGCAGGGAAAATCAGCTCAGACCCATTCTGAGGATACATTTCCAACATAAAGAAGAAACAAGCAGGGCAAAACAGAGAGAACTTCTTCCAAAATGCGTTCAGGGACTGGCATGCAACCAGGATTGACCACATCTACAGCCCCAGCGGCAGAAGACATAAGGCTGGACACTCTTGGGGCTGAGACGATTGGTGAGGTTGGGAAAGCAAATGCAGACCCTTGAAAGGAATCCTGCGTGCTCCCCATTCCATGGGTCCCAACTCTCCAGGTTCAACGCAATCTTCCGACAGCGAAAGCACTCATTGGAAACCCAGCGGATGCTACACCGTGGGATCGGGAAAGCTTTCTGAAACTCACCTCAGTTTTCATCTCCTGGTGCTCGTGTTCTCCATTCAGGCCCCCTTACTAACAATCTCCCCACTTGGAGACTCGGCGCCTTTCCATGCCTCTTTCGTACCGTCTGCAATTTGTCCGCAGGATGAACTGCAAGAGGGGGAACCAATGAGAGACTCGCTGGAGGTGTTTGGTCGGGCACATGTCACTCTCATTTCCCATCACGAAGAAGAATTCACCAGCGGTTCAGCCTGCCACCCCGGATCGACAATAGGGCGTGAAGCCATCCAGCCGTGTTGCGTCCCACTCACAAAAAAGCGACTTGGGAAATGGAGCTCAGGGGCACTGCACTTCCCAAACCTGCAGAGTTCTAAACGATAACTATCGCCCCAAAATATATTGAGGTCAGGCTACGAAGAGGCGCTGAACGCAAGGCAGAACTGCAGGAAACGGATGTCAACGGCTACATCGGAATGGCCCCGATAGCACATGAAAAGCGCCAGAACGTGGACAATGATGCGGTTGGCCAAAAAGGGCGTATGCGTTTTTTCCTGAATATATTCAGGAAAAAACGCATACGCCCTTTTTGGCCAACCAAGCAACCTGGGAGAGCAAATCAGCACTACAAAGAAATCTCTCGCCCCCCCCCCCCCGGGGCAAAAGGGCCAGGCGAAAAAAGTCTAAAAACCAGAAAGGCAGGACAGGCCACGGAGTCAAGGGAGCCTTGTTAAGCTGATGGGCGGGATGTCAATGGCCAACAGCCAATCTTCACAAGTGTATCCTCTTTCCCAAACCATGTAACACACAGAAGCACAGAGCATAGGGCACTTCCACACATGGGCGTTGACCTTGGGAAAATCAAAAAATCAACCAGACACAGGGACCCCAAAGTTGAGGGCTGCTGTCTTGACAAGAACCTCCACTCCGGTACACGTTTCATATCCCAGGAAAGAGCCAAGTGGACAAAGACGAGTGGACAAGTGGACAAAGACAAGTGGACAAGTGGACAAGTGGTGCTACGTAGGTCCAATGGAGTGTCACTCAGCCATGAAATCCACGTCATGAGGCTGGTAGCAGCATCCTGAGTGGATTTAGGTACGATCATCCTCAGTGAAATAAGTCCCACAAAAAAAGAAACTTATGATATCACTTATCGAGGGAATGTAAAAATCGCTCCCCATGCACTGAATCCCCAAACAGAACAGAGTCACGCTTTTAGAAAACACACTTATGCCTGCTTCAGGGGAAAGGTGAGGTGGGGTGACGCATAAAACTCGAGTTTGAAATGAGCACAGATACGCTTCCGAAAACCGAATATGGAATGGACACGACCTACTCCTTGCTCAATCAACTGGACTCACCAGACCCTGTTCATCGCACAAGTATCTATCCGACTAGTAAGCATCTTAAAAGCTAAGTCTTGATATCTCTGTGTAAGTGCATCAAGTGTGTGTAAAGCGGCCTAAAACCAGCAGGGAAAATCAGCTCAGACCCATTCTGAGGATACATTTCCAACATAAAGAAGAAACAAGCAGGGCAAAACAGTGAGAAATTCTTCCAAAATGCGTTCAGGGACTGGCATGCAACCAGGATTGACCACATCTACAGCCCCAGCGGCAGAAGACATAAGGCTGGACACTCTTGGGGCTGAGACGATTGGTGAGGTTGGGAAAGCAAATGCAGACCCTTGAAAGGAATCCTGCGTGCTCCCCATTCCATGGGTCCCAACTCTCCAGGTTCAACGCAATCTTCCGACAGCGAAAGCACTCATTGGAAACCCAGCGGATGCTACACCGTGGGATCGGGAAAGCTTTCTGAAACTCACCTCAGTTTTCATCTCCTGGTGCTCGTGTTCTCCATTCAGGCCCCCTTACTAACAATCTCCCCACTTGGAGACTCGGCGCCTTTCCATGCCTCTTTCGTACCGTCTGCAATTTGTCCGCAGGATGAACTGCAAGAGGGGGAACCAATGAGACACTCGCTGGAGGTGTTTGGTCGGGCACATGTCACTCTCATTTCCCATCACGAAGAAGAATTCACCAGCGGTTCAGCCTGCCACCCCGGATCGACAATAGGGCGTGAAGCCATCCAGCCGTGTTGCGTCCCACTCACAAAAAAGCGACTTGGGAAATGGAGCTCAGGGGCACTGCACTTCCCAAACCTGCAGAGTTCTAAACGATAACTATCGCCCCAAAATATATTGAGGTCAGGCTACGAAGAGGCGCTGAACGCAAGGCAGAACTGCAGGAAACGGATGTCAACGGCTACATCGGAATGGCCCCGATAGCACATGAAAAGCGCCAGAACGTGGACAATGATGCGGTTGGCCAAAAAGGGCGTATGCGTTTTTTCCTGAATATATTCAGGAAAAAACGCATACGCCCTTTTTGGCCAACCAAGCAACCTGGGAGAGCAAATCAGCACTACAAAGAAATCTCTAGCCCCCCCCCCCGGGGCAAAAGGGCCAGGCGAAAAAAGTCTAAAAACCAGAAAGGCAGGACAGGCCACGGAGTCAAGGGAGCCTTGTTAAGCTGATGGGCGGGATGTCAATGGCCAACAGCCAATCTTCACAAGTGTATCCTCTTTCCCAAACCATGTAACACACAGAACCACAGAGCATAGGGCACTTCCACACATGGGCGTTGACCTTGGGAAAATCAAAAAATCAACCAGACACAGGGACCCCAAAGTTGAGGGCTGCTGTCTTGACAAGAACCTCCACTCCGGTACACGTTTCATATCCCAGGAAAGAGCCAAGTGGACAAAGACGAGTGGACAAGTGGACAAAGACAAGTGGACAAGTGGACAAGTGGTGCTACGTAGGTCCAATGGAGTGTCACTCAGCCATGAAATCCACGTCATGAGGCTGGTAGCAGCATCCTGAGTGGATTTAGGTACGATCATCCTCAGTGAAATAAGTCCCACAAAAAAAGAAACTTATGATATCACTTATCGAGGGAATGTAAAAATCGCTCCCCATGCACTGAATCCCCAAACAGAACAGAGTCACGCTTTTAGAAAACACACTTATGCCTGCTTCAGGGGAAAGGTGAGGTGGGGTGACGCATAAAACTCGAGTTTGAAATGAGCACAGATACGCTTCCGAAAACCGAATATGGAATGGACACGACCTACTCCTTGCTCAATCAACTGGACTCACCAGACCCTGTTCATCGCACAAGTATCTATCCGACTAGTAAGCATCTTAAAAGCTAAGTCTTGATATCTCTGTGTAAGTGCATCAAGTGTGTGTAGAGCGGCCTAAAACCAGCAGGGAAAATCAGCTCAGACCCATTCTGAGGATACATTTCCAACATAAAGAAGAAACAAGCAGGGCAAAACAGAGAGAAATTCTTCCAAAATGCGTTCAGGGACTGGCATGCAACCAGGATTGACCACATCTACAGCCCCAGCGGCAGAAGACATAAGGCTGGACACTCTTGGGGCTGAGACGATTGGTGAGGTTGGGAAAGCAAATGCAGACCCTTGAAAGGAATCCTGCGTGCTCCCCATTCCATGGGTCCCAACTCTCCAGGTTCAACGCAATCTTCCGACAGCGAAAGCACTCATTGGAAACCCAGCGGATGCTACACCGTGGGATCGGGAAAGCTTTCTGAAACTCACCTCAGTTTTCATCTCCTGGTGCTCGTGTTCTCCATTCAGGCCCCCTTACTAACAATCTCCCCACTTGGAGACTCGGGGCCTTTCCATGCCTCTTTCGTACCGTCTGCAATTTGTCCGCAGGATGAACTGCAAGAGGGGGAACCAATGAGAGACTCGCTGGAGGTGTTTGGTCGGGCACATGTCACTCTCATTTCCCATCACGAAGAAGAATTCACCAGCGGTTCAGCCTGCCACCCCGGATCGACAATAGGGCGTGAAGCCATCCAGCCGTGTTGCGTCCCACTCACAAAAAAGCGACTTGGGAAATGGAGCTCAGGGGCACTGCACTTCCCAAACCTGCAGAGTTCTAAACGATAACTATCGCCCCAAAATATATTGAGGTCAGGCTACGAAGAGGCGCTGAACGCAAGGCAGAACTGCAGGAAACGGATGTCAACGGCTACATCGGAATGGCCCCGATAGCACATGAAAAGCGCCAGAACGTGGACAATGATGCGGTTGGCCAAAAAGGGCGTATGCGTTTTTTCCTGAATATATTCAGGAAAAAACGCATACGCCCTTTTTGGCCAACCAAGCAACCTGGGAGAGCAAATCAGCACTACAAAGAAATCTCTCGCCCCCCCCCCCGGGGCAAAAGGGCCAGGCGAAAAAAGTCTAAAAACCAGAAAGGCAGGACAGGCCACGGAGTCAAGGGAGCCTTGTTAAGCTGATGGGCGGGATGTCAATGGCCAACAGCCAATCTTCACAAGTGTATCCTCTTTCCCAAACCATGTAAAACACAGAACCACAGAGCATAGGGCACTTCCACACATGGGCGTTGACCTTGGGAAAATCAAAAAATCAACCAGACACAGGGACCCCAAAGTTGAGGGCTGCTGTCTTGACAAGAACCTCCACTCCGGTACACGTTTCATATCCCAGGAAAGAGCCAAGTGGACAAAGACGAGTGGACAAGTGGACAAAGACAAGTGGACAAGTGGACAAGTGGTGCTACGTAGGTCCAATGGAGTGTCACTCAGCCATGAAATCCACGTCATGAGGCTGGTAGCAGCATCCTGAGTGGATTTAGGTACGATCATCCTCAGTGAAATAAGTCCCACAAAAAAAGAAACTTATGATATCACTTATCGAGGGAATGTAAAAATCGCTCCCCATGCACTGAATCCCCAAACAGAACAGAGTCACGCTTTTAGAAAACACACTTATGCCTGCTTCAGGGGAAAGGTGAGGTGGGGTGACGCATAAAACTCGAGTTTGAAATGAGCACAGATACCCTTCCGAAAACCGAATATGGAATGGACACGACCTACTCCTTGCTCAATCAACTGGACTCACCAGACCCTGTTCATCGCACAAGTATCTATCCGACTAGTAAGCATCTTAAAAGCTAAGTCTTGATATCTCTGTGTAAGTGCATCAAGTGTGTGTAGAGCGGCCTAAAACCAGCAGGGAAAATCAGCTCAGACCCATTCTGAGGATACATTTCCAACATAAAGAAGAAAAAAGCAGGGCAAAACAGAGAGAAATTCTTCCAAAATGCGTTCAGGGACTGGCATGCAACCAGGATTGACCACATCTACAGCCCCAGCGGCAGAAGACATAAGGCTGGACACTCTTGGGGCTGAGACGATTGGTGAGGTTGGGAAAGCAAATGCAGACCCTTGAAAGGAATCCTGCGTGCTCCCCATTCCATGGGTCCCAACTCTCCAGGTTCAACGCAATCTTCCGACAGCGAAAGCACTCATTGGAAACCCAGCGGATGCTACACCGTGGGATCGGGAAAGCTTTCTGAAACTCACCTCAGTTTTCATCTCCTGGTGCTCGTGTTCTCCATTCAGGCCCCCTTACTAACAATCTCCCCACTTGGAGACTCGGCGCCTTTCCATGCCTCTTTCGTACCGTCTGCAATTTGTCCGCAGGATGAACTGCAAGAGGGGGAACCAATGAGACACTCGCTGGAGGTGTTTGGTCGGGCACATGTCACTCTCATTTCCCATCACGAAGAAGAATTCACCAGCGGTTCAGCCTGCCACCCCGGATCGACAATAGGGCGTGAAGCCATCCAGCCGTGTTGCGTCCCACTCACAAAAAAGCGACTTGGGAAATGGAGCTCAGGGGCACTGCACTTCCCAAACCTGCAGAGTTCTAAACGATAACTATCGCCCCAAAATATATTGAGGTCAGGCTACGAAGAGGCGCTGAACGCAAGGCAGAACTGCAGGAAACGGATGTCAACGGCTACATCGGAATGGCCCCGATAGCACATGAAAAGCGCCAGAACGTGGACAATGATGCGGTTGGCCAAAAAGGGCGTATGCGTTTTTTCCTGAATATATTCAGGAAAAAACGCATACGCCCTTTTTGGCCAACCAAGCAACCTGGGAGAGCAAATCAGCACTACAAAGAAATCTCTCGCCCCCCCCCCCCGGGGCAAAAGGGCCAGGCGAAAAAAGTCTAAAAACCAGAAAGGCAGGACAGGCCACGGAGTCAAGGGAGCCTTGTTAAGCTGATGGGCGGGATGTCAATGGCCAACAGCCAATCTTCACAAGTGTATCCTCTTTCCCAAACCATGTAAAACACAGAACCACAGAGCATAGGGCACTTCCACACATGGGGGTTGACCTTGGGAAAATCAAAAAATCAACCAGACACAGGGACCCCAAAGTTGAGGGCTGCTGTCTTGACAAGAACCTCCACTCCGGTACACGTTTCATATCCCAGGAAAGAGCCAAGTGGACAAAGACGAGTGGACAAGTGGACAAAGACAAGTGGACAAGTGGACAAGTGGTGCTACGTAGGTCCAATGGAGTGTCACTCAGCCATGAAATCCACGTCATGAGGCTGGTAGCAGCATCCTGAGTGGATTTAGGTACGATCATCCTCAGTGAAATAAGTCCCACAAAAAAAGAAACTTATGATATCACTTATCGAGGGAATGTAAAAATCGCTCCCCATGCACTGAATCCCCAAACAGAACAGAGTCACGCTTTTAGAAAACACACTTATGCCTGCTTCAGGGGAAAGGTGAGGTGGGGTGACGCATAAAACTCGAGTTTGAAATGAGCACAGATACCCTTCCGAAAACCGAATATGGAATGGACACGACCTACTCCTTGCTCAATCAACTGGACTCACCAGACCCTGTTCATCGCACAAGTATCTATCCGACTAGTAAGCATCTTAAAAGCTAAGTCTTGATATCTCTGTGTAAGTGCATCAAGTGTGTGTAAAGCGGCCTAAAACCAGCAGGGAAAATCAGCTCAGACCCATTCTGAGGATACATTTCCAACATAAAGAAGAAACAAGCAGGGCAAAACAGAGAGAAATTCTTCCAAAATGCGTTCAGGGACTGGCATGCAACCAGGATTGACCACATCTACAGCCCCAGCGGCAGAAGACATAAGGCTGGACACTCTTGGGGCTGAGACGATTGGTGAGGTTGGGAAAGCAAATGCAGACCCTTGAAAGGAATCCTGCGTGCTCCCCATTCCATGGGTCCCAACTCTCCAGGTTCAACGCAATCTTCCGACAGCGAAAGCACTCATTGGAAACCCAGCGGATGCTACACCGTGGGATCGGGAAAGCTTTCTGAAACTCACCTCAGTTTTCATCTCCTGGTGCTCGTGTTCTCCATTCAGGCCCCCTTACTAACAATCTCCCCACTTGGAGACTCGGCGCCTTTCCATGCCTCTTTCGTACCGTCTGCAATTTGTCCGCAGGATGAACTGCAAGAGGGGGAACCAATGAGACACTCGCTGGAGGTGTTTGGTCGGGCACATGTCACTCTCATTTCCCATCACGAAGAAGAATTCACCAGCGGTTCAGCCTGCCACCCCGGATCGACAATAGGGCGTGAAGCCATCCAGCCGTGTTGCGTCCCACTCACAAAAAAGCGACTTGGGAAATGGAGCTCAGGGGCACTGCACTTCCCAAACCTGCAGAGTTCTAAACGATAACTATCGCCCCAAAATATATTGAGGCCAGGCTACGAAGAGGCGCTGAACGCAAGGCAGAACTGCAGGAAACGGATGTCAACGGCTACATCGGAATGGCCCCGATAGCACATGAAAAGCGCCAGAACGTGGACAATGATGCGGTTGGCCAAAAAGGGCGTATGCGTTTTTTCCTGAATATATTCAGGAAAAAACGCATACGCCCTTTTTGGCCAACCAAGCAACCTGGGAGAGCAAATCAGCACTACAAAGAAATCTCTCGCCCCCCCCCCCCCCGGGGCAAAAGGGCCAGGCGAAAAAAGTCTAAAAACCAGAAAGGCAGGACAGGCCACGGAGTCAAGGGAGCCTTGTTAAGCTGATGGGCGGGATGTCAATGGCCAACAGCCAATCTTCACAAGTGTATCCTCTTTCCCAAACCATGTAACACACAGAACCACAGAGCATAGGGCACTTCCACACATGGGCGTTGACCTTGGGAAAATCAAAAAATCAACCAGACACAGGGACCCCAAAGTTGAGGGCTGCTGTCTTGACAAGAACCTCCACTCCGGTACACGTTTCATATCCCAGGAAAGAGCCAAGTGGACAAAGACGAGTGGACAAGTGGACAAAGACAAGTGGACAAGTGGACAAGTGGTGCTACGTAGGTCCAATGGAGTGTCACTCAGCCATGAAATCCACGTCATGAGGCTGGTAGCAGCATCCTGAGTGGATTTAGGTACGATCATCCTCAGTGAAATAAGTCCCACAAAAAAAGAAACTTATGATATCACTTATCGAGGGAATGTAAAAATCGCTCCCCATGCACTGAATCCCCAAACAGAACAGAGTCACGCTTTTAGAAAACACACTTATGCCTGCTTCAGGGGAAAGGTGAGGTGGGGTGACGCATAAAACTCGAGTTTGAAATGAGCACAGATACCCTTCCGAAAACCGAATATGGAATGGACACGACCTACTCCTTGCTCAATCAACTGGACTCACCAGACCCTGTTCATCGCACAAGTATCTATCCGACTAGTAAGCATCTTAAAAGCTAAGTCTTGATATCTCTGTGTAAGTGCATCAAGTGTGTGTAAAGCGGCCTAAAACCAGCAGGGAAAATCAGCTCAGACCCATTCTGAGGATACATTTCCAACATAAAGAAGAAACAAGCAGGGCAAAACAGAGAGAAATTCTTCCAAAATGCGTTCAGGGACTGGCATGCAACCAGGATTGACCACATCTACAGCCCCAGCGGCAGAAGACATAAGGCTGGACACTCTTGGGGCTGAGACGATTGGTGAGGTTGGGAAAGCAAATGCAGACCCTTGAAAGGAATCCTGCGTGCTCCCCATTCCATGGGTCCCAACTCTCCAGGTTCAACGCAATCTTCCGACAGCGAAAGCACTCATTGGAAACCCAGCGGATGCTACACCGTGGGATCGGGAAAGCTTTCTGAAACTCACCTCAGTTTTCATCTCCTGGTGCTCGTGTTCTCCATTCAGGCCCCCTTACTAACAATCTCCCCACTTGGAGACTCGGCGCCTTTCCATGCCTCTTTCGTACCGTCTGCAATTTGTCCGCAGGATGAACTGCAAGAGGGGGAACCAATGAGACACTCGCTGGAGGTGTTTGGTCGGGCACATGTCACTCTCATTTCCCATCACGAAGAAGAATTCACCAGCGGTTCAGCCTGCCACCCCGGATCGACAATAGGGCGTGAAGCCATCCAGCCGTGTTGCGTCCCACTCACAAAAAAGCGACTTGGGAAATGGAGCTCAGGGGCACTGCACTTCCCAAACCTGCAGAGTTCTAAACGATAACTATCGCCCCAAAATATATTGAGGTCAGGCTACGAAGAGGCGCTGAACGCAAGGCAGAACTGCAGGAAACGGATGTCAACGGCTACATCGGAATGGCCCCGATAGCACATGAAAAGCGCCAGAACGTGGACAATGATGCGGTTGGCCAAAAAGGGCGTATGCGTTTTTTCCTGAATATATTCAGGAAAAAACGCATACGCCCTTTTTGGCCAACCAAGCAACCTGGGAGAGCAAATCAGCACTACAAAGAAATCTCTCGCCCCCCCCCCCGGGGCAAAAGGGCCAGGCGAAAAAAGTCTAAAAACCAGAAAGGCAGGACAGGCCACGGAGTCAAGGGAGCCTTGTTAAGCTGATGGGCGGGATGTCAATGGCCAACAGCCAATCTTCACAAGTGTATCCTCTTTCCCAAACCATGTAAAACACAGAACCACAGAGCATAGGGCACTTCCACACATGGGGGTTGACCTTGGGAAAATCAAAAAATCAACCAGACACAGGGACCCCAAAGTTGAGGGCTGCTGTCTTGACAAGAACCTCCACTCCGGTACACGTTTCATATCCCAGGAAAGAGCCAAGTGGACAAAGACGAGTGGACAAGTGGACAAAGACAAGTGGACAAGTGGACAAGTGGTGCTACGTAGGTCCAATGGAGTGTCATTCAGCCATGAAATCCACGTCATGAGGCTGGTAGCAGCATCCTGAGTGGATTTAGGTACGATCATCCTCAGTGAAATAAGTCCCACAAAAAAAGAAACTTATGATATCACTTATCGAGGGAATGTAAAAATCGCTCCCCATGCACTGAATCCCCAAACAGAACAGAGTCACGCTTTTAGAAAACACACTTATGCCTGCTTCAGGGGAAAGGTGAGGTGGGGTGACGCATAAAACTCGAGTTTGAAATGAGCACAGATACCCTTCCGAAAACCGAATATGGAATGGACACGACCTACTCCTTGCTCAATCAACTGGACTCACCAGACCCTGTTCATCGCACAAGTATCTATCCGACTAGTAAGCATCTTAAAAGCTAAGTCTTGATATCTCTGTGTAAGTGCATCAAGTGTGTGTAAAGCGGCCTAAAACCAGCAGGGAAAATCAGCTCAGACCCATTCTGAGGATACATTTCCAACATAAAGAAGAAACAAGCAGGGCAAAACAGAGAGAAATTCTTCCAAAATGCGTTCAGGGACTGGCATGCAACCAGGATTGACCACATCTACAGCCCCAGCGGCAGAAGACATAAGGCTGGACACTCTTGGGGCTGAGACGATTGGTGAGGTTGGGAAAGCAAATGCAGACCCTTGAAAGGAATCCTGCGTGCTCCCCATTCCATGGGTCCCAACTCTCCAGGTTCAACGCAATCTTCCGACAGCGAAAGCACTCATTGGAAACCCAGCGGATGCTACACCGTGGGATCGGGAAAGCTTTCTGAAACTCACCTCAGTTTTCATCTCCTGGTGCTCGTGTTCTCCATTCAGGCCCCCTTACTAACAATCTCCCCACTTGGAGACTCGGCGCCTTTCCATGCCTCTTTCGTACCGTCTGCAATTTGTCCGCAGGATGAACTGCAAGAGGGGGAACCAATGAGACACTCGCTGGAGGTGTTTGGTCGGGCACATGTCACTCTCATTTCCCATCACGAAGAAGAATTCACCAGCGGTTCAGCCTGCCACCCCGGATCGACAATAGGGCGTGAAGCCATCCAGCCGTGTTGCGTCCCACTCACAAAAAAGCGACTTGGGAAATGGAGCTCAGGGGCACTGCACTTCCCAAACCTGCAGAGTTCTAAACGATAACTATCGCCCCAAAATATATTGAGGTCAGGCTACGAAGAGGCGCTGAACGCAAGGCAGAACTGCAGGAAACGGATGTCAACGGCTACATCGGAATGGCCCCGATAGCACATGAAAAGCGCCAGAACGTGGACAATGATGCGGTTGGCCAAAAAGGGCGTATGCGTTTTTTCCTGAATATATTCAGGAAAAAACGCATACGCCCTTTTTGGCCAACCAAGCAACCTGGGAGAGCAAATCAGCACTACAAAGAAATCTCTCGCCCCCCCCCCCGGGGCAAAAGGGCCAGGCGAAAAAAGTCTAAAAACCAGAAAGGCAGGACAGGCCACGGAGTCAAGGGAGCCTTGTTAAGCTGATGGGCGGGATGTCAATGGCCAACAGCCAATCTTCACAAGTGTATCCTCTTTCCCAAACCATGTAAAACACAGAACCACAGAGCATAGGGCACTTCCACACATGGGGGTTGACCTTGGGAAAATCAAAAAATCAACCAGACACAGGGACCCCAAAGTTGAGGGCTGCTGTCTTGACAAGAACCTCCACTCCGGTACACGTTTCATATCCCAGGAAAGAGCCAAGTGGACAAAGACGAGTGGACAAGTGGACAAAGACAAGTGGACAAGTGGACAAGTGGTGCTACGTAGGTCCAATGGAGTGTCACTCAGCCATGAAATCCACGTCATGAGGCTGGTAGCAGCATCCTGAGTGGATTTAGGTACGATCATCCTCAGTGAAATAAGTCCCACAAAAAAAGAAACTTATGATATCACTTATCGAGGGAATGTAAAAATCGCTCCCCATGCACTGAATCCCCAAACAGAACAGAGTCACGCTTTTAGAAAACACACTTATGCCTGCTTCAGGGGAAAGGTGAGGTGGGGTGACGCATAAAACTCGAGTTTGAAATGAGCACAGATACCCTTCCGAAAACCGAATATGGAATGGACACGACCTACTCCTTGCTCAATCAACTGGACTCACCAGACCCTGTTCATCGCACAAGTATCTATCCGACTAGTAAGCATCTTAAAAGCTAAGTCTTGATATCTCTGTGTAAGTGCATCAAGTGTGTGTAAAGCGGCCTAAAACCAGCAGGGAAAATCAGCTCAGACCCATTCTGAGGATACATTTCCAACATAAAGAAGAAACAAGCAGGGCAAAACAGAGAGAACTTCTTCCAAAATGCGTTCAGGGACTGGCATGCAACCAGGATTGACCACATCTACAGCCCCAGCGGCAGAAGACATAAGGCTGGACACTCTTGGGGCTGAGACGATTGGTGAGGTTGGGAAAGCAAATGCAGACCCTTGAAAGGAATCCTGCGTGCTCCCCATTCCATGGGTCCCAACTCTCCAGGTTCAACGCAATCTTCCGACAGCGAAAGCACTCATTGGAAACCCAGCGGATGCTACACCGTGGGATCGGGAAAGCTTTCTGAAACTCACCTCAGTTTTCATCTCCTGGTGCTCGTGTTCTCCATTCAGGCCCCCTTACTAACAATCTCCCCACTTGGAGACTCGGCGCCTTTCCATGCCTCTTTCGTACCGTCTGCAATTTGTCCGCAGGATGAACTGCAAGAGGGGGAACCAATGAGACACTCGCTGGAGGTGTTTGGTCGGGCACATGTCACTCTCATTTCCCATCACGAAGAAGAATTCACCAGCGGTTCAGCCTGCCACCCCGGATCGACAATAGGGCGTGAAGCCATCCAGCCATGTTGCGTCCCACTCACAAAAAAGCGACTTGGGAAATGGAGCTCAGGGGCACTGCACTTCCCAAACCTGCAGAGTTCTAAACGATAACTATCGCCCCAAAATATATTGAGGCCAGGCTACGAAGAGGCGCTGAACGCAAGGCAGAACTGCAGGAAACGGATGTCAACGGCTACATCGGAATGGCCCCGATAGCACATGAAAAGCGCCAGAACGTGGACAATGATGCGGTTGGCCAAAAAGGGCGTATGCGTTTTTTCCTGAATATATTCAGGAAAAAACGCATACGCCCTTTTTGGCCAACCAAGCAACCTGGGAGAGCAAATCAGCACTACAAAGAAATCTCTCGCCCCCCCCCCGGGGCAAAAGGGCCAGGCGAAAAAAGTCTAAAAACCAGAAAGGCAGGACAGGCCACGGAGTCAAGGGAGCCTTGTTAAGCTGATGGGCGGGATGTCAATGGCCAACAGCCAATCTTCACAAGTGTATCCTCTTTCCCAAACCATGTAACACACAGAACCACAAAGCATAGGGCACTTCCACACATGGGCGTTGACCTTGGGAAAATCAAAAAATCAACCAGACACAGGGACCCCAAAGTTGAGGGCTGCTGTCTTGACAAGAACCTCCACTCCGGTACACGTTTCATATCCCAGGAAAGAGCCAAGTGGACAAAGACGAGTGGACAAGTGGACAAAGACAAGTGGACAAGTGGACAAGTGGTGCTACGTAGGTCCAATGGAGTGTCACTCAGCCATGAAATCCACGTCATGAGGCTGGTAGCAGCATCCTGAGTGGATTTAGGTACGATCATCCTCAGTGAAATAAGTCCCACAAAAAAAGAAACTTATGATATCACTTATGGAGGGAATGTAAAAATCGCTCCCCATGCACTGAATCCCCAAACAGAACAGAGTCACGCTTTTAGAAAACACACTTATGCCTGCTTCAGGGGAAAGGTGAGGTGGGGTGACGCATAAAACTCGAGTTTGAAATGAGCACAGATACGCTTCCGAAAACCGAATATGGAATGGACACGACCTACTCCTTGCTCAATCAACTGGACTCACCAGACCCTGTTCATCGCACAAGTATCTATCCGACTAGTAAGCATCTTAAAAGCTAAGTCTTGATATCTCTGTGTAAGTGCATCAAGTGTGTGTAAAGCGGCCTAAAACCAGCAGGGAAAATCAGCTCAGACCCATTCTGAGGATACATTTCCAACATAAAGAAGAAACAAGCAGGGCAAAACAGAGAGAAATTCTTCCAAAATGCGTTCAGGGACTGGCATGCAACCAGGATTGACCACATCTACAGCCCCAGCGGCAGAAGACATAAGGCTGGACACTCTTGGGGCTGAGACGATTGGTGAGGTTGGGAAAGCAAATGCAGACCCTTGAAAGGAATCCTGCGTGCTCCCCATTCCATGGGTCCCAACTCTCCAGGTTCAACGCAATCTTCCGACAGCGAAAGCACTCATTGGAAACCCAGCGGATGCTACACCGTGGGATCGGGAAAGCTTTCTGAAACTCACCTCAGTTTTCATCTCCTGGTGCTCGTGTTCTCCATTCAGGCCCCCTTACTAACAATCTCCCCACTTGGAGACTCGGCGCCTTTCCATGCCTCTTTCGTACCGTCTGCAATTTGTCCGCAGGATGAACTGCAAGAGGGGGAACCAATGAGACACTCGCTGGAGGTGTTTGGTCGGGCACATGTCACTCTCATTTCCCATCACGAAGAAGAATTCACCAGCGGTTCAGCCTGCCACCCCGGATCGACAATAGGGCGTGAAGCCATCCAGCCGTGTTGCGTCCCACTCACAAAAAAGCGACTTGGGAAATGGAGCTCAGGGGCACTGCACTTCCCAAACCTGCAGAGTTCTAAACGATAACTATCGCCCCAAAATATATTGAGGCCAGGCTACGAAGAGGCGCTGAACGCAAGGCAGAACTGCAGGAAACGGATGTCAACGGCTACATCGGAATGGCCCCGATAGCACATGAAAAGCGCCAGAACGTGGACAATGATGCGGTTGGCCAAAAAGGGCGTATGCGTTTTTTCCTGAATATATTCAGGAAAAAACGCATACGCCCTTTTTGGCCAACCAAGCAACCTGGGAGAGCAAATCAGCACTACAAAGAAATCTCTCGCCCCCCCCACCCCGGGGCAAAAGGGCCAGGCGAAAAAAGTCTAAAAACCAGAAAGGCAGGACAGGCCACGGAGTCAAGGGAGCCTTGTTAAGCTGATGGGCGGGATGTCAATGGCCAACAGCCAATCTTCACAAGTGTATCCTCTTTCCCAAACCATGTAACACACAGAACCACAGAGCATAGGGCACTTCCACACATGGGCGTTGACCTTGGGAAAATCAAAAAATCAACCAGACACAGGGACCCCAAAGTTGAGGGCTGCTGTCTTGACAAGAACCTCCACTCCGGTACACGTTTCATATCCCAGGAAAGAGCCAAGTGGACAAAGACGAGTGGACAAGTGGACAAAGACAAGTGGACAAGTGGACAAGTGGTGCTACGTAGGTCCAATGGAGTGTCACTCAGCCATGAAATCCACGTCATGAGGCTGGTAGCAGCATCCTGAGTGGATTTAGGTACGATCATCCTCAGTGAAATAAGTCCCACAAAAAAAGAAACTTATGATATCACTTATCGAGGGAATGTAAAAATCGCTCCCCATGCACTGAATCCCCAAACAGAACAGAGTCACGCTTTTAGAAAACACACTTATGCCTGCTTCAGGGGAAAGGTGAGGTGGGGTGACGCATAAAACTCGAGTTTGAAATGAGCACAGATACGCTTCCGAAAACCGAATATGGAATGGACACGACCTACTCCTTGCTCAATCAACTGGACTCACCAGACCCTGTTCATCGCACAAGTATCTATCCGACTAGTAAGCATCTTAAAAGCTAAGTCTTGATATCTCTGTGTAAGTGCATCAAGTGTGTGTAAAGCGGCCTAAAACCAGCAGGGAAAATCAGCTCAGACCCATTCTGAGGATACATTTCCAACATAAAGAAGAAACAAGCAGGGCAAAACAGAGAGAAATTCTTCCAAAATGCGTTCAGGGACTGGCATGCAACCAGGATTGACCACATCTACAGCCCCAGCGGCAGAAGACATAAGGCTGGACACTCTTGGGGCTGAGACGATTGGTGAGGTTGGGAAAGCAAATGCAGACCCTTGAAAGGAATCCTGCGTGCTCCCCATTCCATGGGTCCCAACTCTCCAGGTTCAACGCAATCTTCCGACAGCGAAAGCACTCATTGGAAACCCAGCGGATGCTACACCGTGGGATCGGGAAAGCTTTCTGAAACTCACCTCAGTTTTCATCTCCTGGTGCTCGTGTTCTCCATTCAGGCCCCCTTACTAACAATCTCCCCACTTGGAGACTCGGCGCCTTTCCATGCCTCTTTCGTACCGTCTGCAATTTGTCCGCAGGATGAACTGCAAGAGGGGGAACCAATGAGACACTCGCTGGAGGTGTTTGGTCGGGCACATGTCACTCTCATTTCCCATCACGAAGAAGAATTCACCAGCGGTTCAGCCTGCCACCCCGGATCGACAATAGGGCGTGAAGCCATCCAGCCGTGTTGCGTCCCACTCACAAAAAAGCGACTTGGGAAATGGAGCTCAGGGGCACTGCACTTCCCAAACCTGCAGAGTTCTAAACGATAACTATCGCCCCAAAATATATTGAGGTCAGGCTACGAAGAGGCGCTGAACGCAAGGCAGAACTGCAGGAAACGGATGTCAACGGCTACATCGGAATGGCCCCGATAGCACATGAAAAGCGCCAGAACGTGGACAATGATGCGGTTGGCCAAAAAGGGCGTATGCGTTTTTTCCTGAATATATTCAGGAAAAAACGCATACGCCCTTTTTGGCCAACCAAGCAACCTGGGAGAGCAAATCAGCACTACAAAGAAATCTCTCGCCCCCCCCGGGGCAAAAGGGCCAGGCGAAAAAAGTCTAAAAACCAGAAAGGCAGGACAGGCCACGGAGTCAAGGGAGCCTTGTTAAGCTGATGGGCGGGATGTCAATGGCCAACAGCCAATCTTCACAAGTGTATCCTCTTTCCCAAACCATGTAAAACACAGAACCACAGAGCATAGGGCACTTCCACACATGGGGGTTGACCTTGGGAAAATCAAAAAATCAACCAGACACAGGGACCCCAAAGTTGAGGGCTGCTGTCTTGACAAGAACCTCCACTCCGGTACACGTTTCATATCCCAGGAAAGAGCCAAGTGGACAAAGACGAGTGGACAAGTGGACAAAGACAAGTGGACAAGTGGACAAGTGGTGCTACGTAGGTCCAATGGAGTGTCACTCAGCCATGAAATCCACGTCATGAGGCTGGTAGCAGCATCCTGAGTGGATTTAGGTACGATCATCCTCAGTGAAATAAGTCCCACAAAAAAAGAAACTTATGATATCACTTATCGAGGGAATGTAAAAATCGCTCCCCATGCACTGAATCCCCAAACAGAACAGAGTCACGCTTTTAGAAAACACACTTATGCCTGCTTCAGGGGAAAGGTGAGGTGGGGTGACGCATAAAACTCGAGTTTGAAATGAGCACAGATACCCTTCCGAAAACCGAATATGGAATGGACACGACCTACTCCTTGCTCAATCAACTGGACTCACCAGACCCTGTTCATCGCACAAGTATCTATCCGACTAGTAAGCATCTTAAAAGCTAAGTCTTGATATCTCTGTGTAAGTGCATCAAGTGTGTGTAAAGCGGCCTAAAACCAGCAGGGAAAATCAGCTCAGACCCATTCTGAGGATACATTTCCAACATAAAGAAGAAACAAGCAGGGCAAAACAGAGAGAACTTCTTCCAAAATGCGTTCAGGGACTGGCATGCAACCAGGATTGACCACATCTACAGCCCCAGCGGCAGAAGACATAAGGCTGGACACTCTTGGGGCTGAGACGATTGGTGAGGTTGGGAAAGCAAATGCAGACCCTTGAAAGGAATCCTGCGTGCTCCCCATTCCATGGGTCCCAACTCTCCAGGTTCAACGCAATCTTCCGACAGCGAAAGCACTCATTGGAAACCCAGCGGATGCTACACCGTGGGATCGGGAAAGCTTTCTGAAACTCACCTCAGTTTTCATCTCCTGGTGCTCGTGTTCTCCATTCAGGCCCCCTTACTAACAATCTCCCCACTTGGAGACTCGGCGCCTTTCCATGCCTCTTTCGTACCGTCTGCAATTTGTCCGCAGGATGAACTGCAAGAGGGGGAACCAATGAGAGACTCGCTGGAGGTGTTTGGTCGGGCACATGTCACTCTCATTTCCCATCACGAAGAAGAATTCACCAGCGGTTCAGCCTGCCACCCCGGATCGACAATAGGGCGTGAAGCCATCCAGCCGTGTTGCGTCCCACTCACAAAAAAGCGACTTGGGAAATGGAGCTCAGGGGCACTGCACTTCCCAAACCTGCAGAGTTCTAAACGATAACTATCGCCCCAAAATATATTGAGGTCAGGCTACGAAGAGGCGCTGAACGCAAGGCAGAACTGCAGGAAACGGATGTCAACGGCTACATCGGAATGGCCCCGATAGCACATGAAAAGCGCCAGAACGTGGACAATGATGCGGTTGGCCAAAAAGGGCGTATGCGTTTTTTCCTGAATATATTCAGGAAAAAACGCATACGCCCTTTTTGGCCAACCAAGCAACCTGGGAGAGCAAATCAGCACTACAAAGAAATCTCTCGCCCCCCCCCCCCGGGGCAAAAGGGCCAGGCGAAAAAAGTCTAAAAACCAGAAAGGCAGGACAGGCCACGGAGTCAAGGGAGCCTTGTTAAGCTGATGGGCGGGATGTCAATGGCCAACAGCCAATCTTCACAAGTGTATCCTCTTTCCCAAACCATGTAACACACAGAACCACAGAGCATAGGGCACTTCCACACATGGGCGTTGACCTTGGGAAAATCAAAAAATCAACCAGACACAGGGACCCCAAAGTTGAGGGCTGCTGTCTTGACAAGAACCTCCACTCCGGTACACGTTTCATATCCCAGGAAAGAGCCAAGTGGACAAAGACGAGTGGACAAGTGGACAAAGACAAGTGGACAAGTGGACAAGTGGTGCTACGTAGGTCCAATGGAGTGTCACTCAGCCATGAAATCCACGTCATGAGGCTGGTAGCAGCATCCTGAGTGGATTTAGGTACGATCATCCTCAGTGAAATAAGTCCCACAAAAAAAGAAACTTATGATATCACTTATCGAGGGAATGTAAAAATCGCTCCCCATGCACTGAATCCCCAAACAGAACAGAGTCACGCTTTTAGAAAACACACTTATGCCTGCTTCAGGGGAAAGGTGAGGTGGGGTGACGCATAAAACTCGAGTTTGAAATGAGCACAGATACGCTTCCGAAAACCGAATATGGAATGGACACGACCTACTCCTTGCTCAATCAACTGGACTCACCAGACCCTGTTCATCGCACAAGTATCTATCCGACTAGTAAGCATCTTAAAAGCTAAGTCTTGATATCTCTGTGTAAGTGCATCAAGTGTGTGTAAAGCGGCCTAAAACCAGCAGGGAAAATCAGCTCAGACCCATTCTGAGGATACATTTCCAACATAAAGAAGAAACAAGCAGGGCAAAACAGAGAGAACTTCTTCCAAAATGCGTTCAGGGACTGGCATGCAACCAGGATTGACCACATCTACAGCCCCAGCGGCAGAAGACATAAGGCTGGACACTCTTGGGGCTGAGACGATTGGTGAGGTTGGGAAAGCAAATGCAGACCCTTGAAAGGAATCCTGCGTGCTCCCCATTCCATGGGTCCCAACTCTCCAGGTTCAACGCAATCTTCCGACAGCGAAAGCACTCATTGGAAACCCAGCGGATGCTACACCGTGGGATCGGGAAAGCTTTCTGAAACTCACCTCAGTTTTCATCTCCTGGTGCTCGTGTTCTCCATTCAGGCCCCCTTACTAACAATCTCCCCACTTGGAGACTCGGCGCCTTTCCATGCCTCTTTCGTACCGTCTGCAATTTGTCCGCAGGATGAACTGCAAGAGGGGGAACCAATGAGACACTCGCTGGAGGTGTTTGGTCGGGCACATGTCACTCTCATTTCCCATCACGAAGAAGAATTCACCAGCGGTTCAGCCTGCCACCCCGGATCGACAATAGGGCGTGAAGCCATCCAGCCGTGTTGCGTCCCACTCACAAAAAAGCGACTTGGGAAATGGAGCTCAGGGGCACTGCACTTCCCAAACCTGCAGAGTTCTAAACGATAACTATCGCCCCAAAATATATTGAGGTCAGGCTACAAAGAGGCGCTGAACGCAAGGCAGAACTGCAGGAAACGGATGTCAACGGCTACATCGGAATGGCCCCGATAGCACATGAAAAGCGCCAGAACGTGGACAATGATGCGGTTGGCCAAAAAGGGCGTATGCGTTTTTTCCTGAATATATTCAGGAAAAAACGCATACGCCCTTTTTGGCCAACCAAGCAACCTGGGAGAGCAAATCAGCACTACAAAGAAATCTCTCGCCCCCCCCCCCCCGGGGCAAAAGGGCCAGGCGAAAAAAGTCTAAAAACCAGAAAGGCAGGACAGGCCACGGAGTCAAGGGAGCCTTGTTAAGCTGATGGGCGGGATGTCAATGGCCAACAGCCAATCTTCACAAGTGTATCCTCTTTCCCAAACCATGTAACACACAGAACCACAGAGCATAGGGCACTTCCACACATGGGCGTTGACCTTGGGAAAATCAAAAAATCAACCAGACACAGGGACCCCAAAGTTGAGGGCTGCTGTCTTGACAAGAACCTCCACTCCGGTACACGTTTCATATCCCAGGAAAGAGCCAAGTGGACAAAGACGAGTGGACAAGTGGACAAAGACAAGTGGACAAGTGGACAAGTGGTGCTACGTAGGTCCAATGGAGTGTCACTCAGCCATGAAATCCACGTCATGAGGCTGGTAGCAGCATCCTGAGTGGATTTAGGTACGATCATCCTCAGTGAAATAAGTCCCACAAAAAAAGAAACTTATGATATCACTTATCGAGGGAATGTAAAAATCGCTCCCCATGCACTGAATCCCCAAACAGAACAGAGTCACGCTTTTAGAAAACACACTTATGCCTGCTTCAGGGGAAAGGTGAGGTGGGGTGACGCATAAAACTCGAGTTTGAAATGAGCACAGATACCCTTCCGAAAACCGAATATGGAATGGACACGACCTACTCCTTGCTCAATCAACTGGACTCACCAGACCCTGTTCATCGCACAAGTATCTATCCGACTAGTAAGCATCTTAAAAGCTAAGTCTTGATATCTCTGTGTAAGTGCATCAAGTGTGTGTAAAGCGGCCTAAAACCAGCAGGGAAAATCAGCTCAGACCCATTCTGAGGATACATTTCCAACATAAAGAAGAAACAAGCAGGGCAAAACAGAGAGAAATTCTTCCAAAATGCGTTCAGGGACTGGCATGCAACCAGGATTGACCACATCTACAGCCCCAGCGGCAGAAGACATAAGGCTGGACACTCTTGGGGCTGAGACGATTGGTGAGGTTGGGAAAGCAAATGCAGACCCTTGAAAGGAATCCTGCGTGCTCCCCATTCCATGGGTCCCAACTCTCCAGGTTCAACGCAATCTTCCGACAGCGAAAGCACTCATTGGAAACCCAGCGGATGCTACACCGTGGGATCGGGAAAGCTTTCTGAAACTCACCTCAGTTTTCATCTCCTGGTGCTCGTGTTCTCCATTCAGGCCCCCTTACTAACAATCTCCCCACTTGGAGACTCGGCGCCTTTCCATGCCTCTTTCGTACCGTCTGCAATTTGTCCGCAGGATGAACTGCAAGAGGGGGAACCAATGAGACACTCGCTGGAGGTGTTTGGTCGGGCACATGTCACTCTCATTTCCCATCACGAAGAAGAATTCACCAGCGGTTCAGCCTGCCACCCCGGATCGACAATAGGGCGTGAAGCCATCCAGCCGTGTTGCGTCCCACTCACAAAAAAGCGACTTGGGAAATGGAGCTCAGGGGCACTGCACTTCCCAAACCTGCAGAGTTCTAAACGATAACTATCGCCCCAAAATATATTGAGGTCAGGCTACGAAGAGGCGCTGAACGCAAGGCAGAACTGCAGGAAACGGATGTCAACGGATACATCGGAATGGCCCCGAGAGCACATGAAAAGCGCCAGAACGTGGACAATGATGCGGTTGGCCAAAAAGGGCGTATGCGTTTTTTCCTGAATATATTCAGGAAAAAACGCATACGCCCTTTTTGGCCAACCAAGCAACCTGGGAGAGCAAATCAGCACTACAAAGAAATCTCTCGCCCCCCCCCCCCCCCCGGGGCAAAAGGGCCAGGCGAAAAAAGTCTAAAAACCAGAAAGGCAGGACAGGCCACGGAGTCAAGGGAGCCTTGTTAAGCTGATGGGCGGGATGTCAATGGCCAACAGCCAATCTTCACAAGTGTATCCTCTTTCCCAAACCATGTAACACACAGAACCACAGAGCATAGGGCACTTCCACACATGGGCGTTGACCTTGGGAAAATCAAAAAATCAACCAGACACAGGGACCCCAAAGTTGAGGGCTGCTGTCTTGACAAGAACCTCCACTCCGGTACACGTTTCATATCCCAGGAAAGAGCCAAGTGGACAAAGACGAGTGGACAAGTGGACAAAGACAAGTGGACAAGTGGACAAGTGGTGCTACGTAGGTCCAATGGAGTGTCACTCAGCCATGAAATCCACGTCATGAGGCTGGTAGCAGCATCCTGAGTGGATTTAGGTACGATCATCCTCAGTGAAATAAGTCCCACAAAAAAAGAAACTTATGATATCACTTATCGAGGGAATGTAAAAATCGCTCCCCATGCACTGAATCCCCAAACAGAACAGAGTCACGCTTTTAGAAAACACACTTATGCCTGCTTCAGGGGAAAGGTGAGGTGGGGTGACGCATAAAACTCGAGTTTGAAATGAGCACAGATACCCTTCCGAAAACCGAATATGGAATGGACACGACCTACTCCTTGCTCAATCAACTGGACTCACCAGACCCTGTTCATCGCACAAGTATCTATCCGACTAGTAAGCATCTTAAAAGCTAAGTCTTGATATCTCTGTGTAAGTGCATCAAGTGTGTGTAAAGCGGCCTAAAACCAGCAGGGAAAATCAGCTCAGACCCATTCTGAGGATACATTTCCAACATAAAGAAGAAACAAGCAGGGCAAAACAGAGAGAACTTCTTCCAAAATGCGTTCAGGGACTGGCATGCAACCAGGATTGACCACATCTACAGCCCCAGCGGCAGAAGACATAAGGCTGGACACTCTTGGGGCTGAGACGATTGGTGAGGTTGGGAAAGCAAATGCAGACCCTTGAAAGGAATCCTGCGTGCTCCCCATTCCATGGGTCCCAACTCTCCAGGTTCAACGCAATCTTCCGACAGCGAAAGCACTCATTGGAAACCCAGCGGATGCTACACCGTGGGATCGGGAAAGCTTTCTGAAACTCACCTCAGTTTTCATCTCCTGGTGCTCGTGTTCTCCATTCAGGCCCCCTTACTAACAATCTCCCCACTTGGAGACTCGGCGCCTTTCCATGCCTCTTTCGTACCGTCTGCAATTTGTCCGCAGGATGAACTGCAAGAGGGGGAACCAATGAGACACTCGCTGGAGGTGTTTGGTCGGGCACATGTCACTCTCATTTCCCATCACGAAGAAGAATTCACCAGCGGTTCAGCCTGCCACCCCGGATCGACAATAGGGCGTGAAGCCATCCAGCCGTGTTGCGTCCCACTCACAAAAAAGCGACTTGGGAAATGGAGCTCAGGGGCACTGCACTTCCCAAACCTGCAGAGTTCTAAACGATAACTATCGCCCCAAAATATAATGAGGTCAGGCTACGAAGAGGCGCTGAACGCAAGGCAGAACTGCAGGAAACGGATGTCAACGGCTACATCGGAATGGCCCCGATAGCACATGAAAAGCGCCAGAACGTGGACAATGATGCGGTTGGCCAAAAAGGGCGTATGCGTTTTTTCCTGAATATATTCAGGAAAAAACGCATACGCCCTTTTTGGCCAACCAAGCAACCTGGGAGAGCAAATCAGCACTACAAAGAAATCTCTCGCCCCCCCCCCGGGGGCAAAAGGGCCAGGCGAAAAAAGTCTAAAAACCAGAAAGGCAGGACAGGCCACGGAGTCAAGGGAGCCTTGTTAAGCTGATGGGCGGGATGTCAATGGCCAACAGCCAATCTTCACAAGTGTATCCTCTTTCCCAAACCATGTAACACACAGAACCACAGAGCATAGGGCACTTCCACACATGGGCGTTGACCTTGGGAAAATCAAAAAATCAACCAGACACAGGGACCCCAAAGTTGAGGGCTGCTGTCTTGACAAGAACCTCCACTCCGGTACACGTTTCATATCCCAGGAAAGAGCCAAGTGGACAAAGACGAGTGGACAAGTGGACAAAGACAAGTGCACAAGTGGACAAGTGGTGCTACGTAGGTCCAATGGAGTGTCACTCAGCCATGAAATCCACGTCATGAGGCTGGTAGCAGCATCCTGAGTGGATTTAGGTACGATCATCCTCAGTGAAATAAGTCCCACAAAGAAAGAAACTTATGATATCACTTATCGAGGGAATGTAAAAATCGCTCCCCATGCACTGAATCCCCAAACAGAACAGAGTCACGCTTTTAGAAAACACACTTATGCCTGCTTCAGGGGAAAGGTGAGGTGGGGTGACGCATAAAACTCGAGTTTGAAATGAGCACAGATACCCTTCCGAAAACCGAATATGGAATGGACACGACCTACTCCTTGCTCAATCAACTGGACTCACCAGACCCTGTTCATCGCACAAGTATCTATCCGACTAGTAAGCATCTTAAAAGCTAAGTCTTGATATCTCTGTGTAAGTGCATCAAGTGTGTGTAAAGCGGCCTAAAACCAGCAGGGAAAATCAGCTCAGACCCATTCTGAGGATACATTTCCAACATAAAGAAGAAACAAGCAGGGCAAAACAGAGAGAACTTCTTCCAAAATGCGTTCAGGGACTGGCATGCAACCAGGATTGACCACATCTACATCCCCAGCGGCAGAAGTCATAAGGCTGGACACTCTTGGGGCTGAGACGATTGGTGAGGTTGGGAAAGCAAATGCAGACCCTTGAAAGGAATCCTGCGTGCTCCCCATTCCATGGGTCCCAACTCTCCAGGTTCAACGCAATCTTCCGACAGCGAAAGCACTCATTGGAAACCCAGCGGATGCTACACCGTGGGATCGGGAAAGCTTTCTGAAACTCACCTCAGTTTTCATCTCCTGGTGCTCGTGTTCTCCATTCAGGCCCCCTTACTAACAATCTCCCCACTTGGAGACTCGGCGCCTTTCCATGCCTCTTTCGTACCGTCTGCAATTTGTCCGCAGGATGAACTGCAAGAGGGGGAACCAATGAGACACTCGCTGGAGGTGTTTGGTCGGGCACATGTCACTCTCATTTCCCATCACGAAGAAGAATTCACCAGCGGTTCAGCCTGCCACCCCGGATCGACAATAGGGCGTGAAGCCATCCAGCCGTGTTGCGTCCCACTCACAAAAAAGCGACTTGGGAAATGGAGCTCAGGGGCACTGCACTTCCCAAACCTGCAGAGTTCTAAACGATAACTATCGCCCCAAAATATATTGAGGTCAGGCTACGAAGAGGCGCTGAACGCAAGGCAGAACTGCAGGAAACGGATGTCAACGGCTACATCGGAATGGCCCCGATAGCACATGAAAAGCGCCAGAACGTGGACAATGATGCGGTTGGCCAAAAAGGGCGTATGCGTTTTTTCCTGAATATATTCAGGAAAAAACGCATACGCCCTTTTTGGCCAACCAAGCAACCTGGGAGAGCAAATCAGCACTACAAAGAAATCTCTCGCCCCCCCCCCCGGGGCAAAAGGGCCAGGCGAAAAAAGTCTAAAAACCAGAAAGGCAGGACAGGCCACGGAGTCAAGGGAGCCTTGTTAAGCTGATGGGCGGGATGTCAATGGCCAACAGCCAATCTTCACAAGTGTATCCTCTTTCCCAAACCATGGAAAACACAGAACCACAGAGCATAGGGCACTTCCACACATGGGCGTTGACCTTGGGAAAATGAAAAAATCAACCAGACACAGGGACCCCAAAGTTGAGGGCTGCTGTCTTGACAAGAACCTCCACTCCGGTACACGTTTCATATCCCAGGAAAGAGCCAAGTGGACAAAGACGAGTGGACAAGTGGACAAAGACAAGTGGACAAGTGGACAAGTGGTGCTACGTAGGTCCAATGGAGTGTCACTCAGCCATGAAATCCACGTCATGAGGCTGGTAGCAGCATCCTGAGTGGATTTAGGTACGATCATCCTCAGTGAAATAAGTCCCACAAAAAAAGAAACTTATGATATCACTTATCGAGGGAATGTAAAAATCGCTCCCCATGCACTGAATCCCCAAACAGAACAGAGTCACGCTTTTAGAAAACACACTTATGCCTGCTTCAGGGGAAAGGTGAGGTGGGGTGACGCATAAAACTCGAGTTTGAAATGAGCACAGATACGCTTCCGAAAACCGAATATGGAATGGACACGACCTACTCCTTGCTCAATCAACTGGACTCACCAGACCCTGTTCATCGCACAAGTATCTATCCGACTAGTAAGCATCTTAAAAGCTAAGTCTTGATATCTCTGTGTAAGTGCATCAAGTGTGTGTAAAGCGGCCTAAAACCAGCAGGGAAAATCAGCTCAGACCCATTCTGAGGATACATTTCCAACATAAAGAAGAAACAAGCAGGGCAAAACAGAGAGAACTTCTTCCAAAATGCGTTCAGGGACTGGCATGCAACCAGGATTGACCACATCTACAGCCCCAGCGGCAGAAGACATAAGGCTGGACACTCTTGGGGCTGAGACGATTGGTGAGGTTGGGAAAGCAAATGCAGACCCTTGAAAGGAATCCTGCGTGCTCCCCATTCCATGGGTCCCAACTCTCCAGGTTCAACGCAATCTTCCAACAGCGAAAGCACTCATTGGAAACCCAGCGGATGCTACACCGTGGGATCGGGAAAGCTTTCTGAAACTCACCTCAGTTTTCATCTCCTGGTGCTCGTGTTCTCCATTCAGGCCCCCTTACTAACAATCTCCCCACTTGGAGACTCGGCGCCTTTCCATGCCTCTTTCGTACCGTCTGCAATTTGTCCGCAGGATGAACTGCAAGAGGGGGAACCAATGAGAGACTCGCTGGAGGTGTTTGGTCGGGCACATGTCACTCTCATTTCCCATCACGAAGAAGAATTCACCAGCGGTTCAGCCTGCCACCCCGGATCGACAATAGGGCGTGAAGCCATCCAGCCGTGTTGCGTCCCACTCACAAAAAAGCGACTTGAGAAATGGAGCTCAGGGGCACTGCACTTCCCAAACCTGCAGAGTTCTAAACGATAACTATCGCCCCAAAATATAATGAGGTCTGGCTACGAAGAGGCGCTGAACGCAAGGCAGAACTGCAGGAAACGGATGTCAACGGGTACATCGGAATGGCCCCGAGAGCACATGAAAAGCGCCAGAACGTGGACAATGATGCGGTTGGCCAAAAAGGGCGTATGCGTTTTTTCCTGAATATATTCAGGAAAAAACGCATACGCCCTTTTTGGCCAACCAAGCAACCTGGGAGAGCAAATCAGCACTACAAAGAAATCTCTCGCCCCCCCCCCCCGGGGCAAAAGGGCCAGGCGAAAAAAGTCTAAAAACCAGAAAGGCAGGACAGGCCACGGAGTCAAGGGAGCCTTGTTAAGCTGATGGGCGGGATGTCAATGGCCAACAGCCAATCTTCACAAGTGTATCCTCTTTCCCAAACCATGGAAAACACAGAACCACAGAGCATAGGGCACTTCCACACATGGGCGTTGACCTTGGGAAAATCAAAAAATCAACCAGACACAGGGACCCCAAAGTTGAGGGCTGCTGTCTTGACAAGAACCTCCACTCCGGTACACGTTTCATATCCCAGGAAAGAGCCAAGTGGACAAAGACGAGTGGACAAGTGGACAAAGACAAGTGGACAAGTGGACAAGTGGTGCTACGTAGGTCCAATGGAGTGTCACTCAGCCATGAAATCCACGTCATGAGGCTGGTAGCAGCATCCTGAGTGGATTTAGGTACGATCATCCTCAGTGAAATAAGTCCCACAAAAAAAGAAACTTATGATATCACTTATCGAGGGAATGTAAAAATCGCTCCCCATGCACTGAATCCCCAAACAGAACAGAGTCACGCTTTTAGAAAACACACTTATGCCTGCTTCAGGGGAAAGGTGAGGTGGGGTGACGCATAAAACTCGAGTTTGAAATGAGCACAGATACCCTTCCGAAAACCGAATATGGAATGGACACGACCTACTCCTTGCTCAATCAACTGGACTCACCAGACCCTGTTCATCGCACAAGTATCTATCCGACTAGTAAGCATCTTAAAAGCTAAGTCTTGATATCTCTGTGTAAGTGCATCAAGTGTGTGTAAAGCGGCCTAAAACCAGCAGGGAAAATCAGCTCAGACCCATTCTGAGGATACATTTCCAACATAAAGAAGAAACAAGCAGGGCAAAACAGAGAGAACTTCTTCCAAAATGCGTTCAGGGACTGGCATGCAACCAGGATTGACCACATCTACATCCCCAGCGGCAGAAGTCATAAGGCTGGACACTCTTGGGGCTGAGACGATTGGTGAGGTTGGGAAAGCAAATGCAGACCCTTGAAAGGAATCCTGCGTGCTCCCCATTCCATGGGTCCCAACTCTCCAGGTTCAACGCAATCTTCCGACAGCGAAAGCACTCATTGGAAACCCAGCGGATGCTACACCGTGGGATCGGGAAAGCTTTCTGAAACTCACATCAGTTTTCATCTCCTGGTGCTCGTGTTCTCCATTCAGGCCCCCTTACTAACAATCTCCCCACTTGGAGACTCGGCGCCTTTCCATGCCTCTTTCGTACCGTCTGCAATTTGTCCGCAGGATGAACTGCAAGAGGGGGAACCAATGAGACACTCGCTGGAGGTGTTTGGTCGGGCACATGTCACTCTCATTTCCCATCACGAAGAAGAATTCACCAGCGGTTCAGCCTGCCACCCCGGATCGACAATAGGGCGTGAAGCCATCCAGCCGTGTTGCGTCCCACTCACAAAAAAGCGACTTGGGAAATGGAGCTCAGGGGCACTGCACTTCCCAAACCTGCAGAGTTCTAAACGATAACTATCGCCCCAAAATATATTGAGGTCAGGCTACGAAGAGGCGCTGAACGCAAGGCAGAACTGCAGGAAACGGATGTCAACGGCTACATCGGAATGGCCCCGATAGCACATGAAAAGCGCCAGAACGTGGACAATGATGCGGTTGGCCAAAAAGGGCGTATGCGTTTTTTCCTGAATATATTCAGGAAAAAACGCATACGCCCTTTTTGGCCAACCAAGCAACCTGGGAGAGCAAATCAGCACTACAAAGAAATCTCTCGCGCCCCCCGGGGCAAAAGGGCCAGGCGAAAAATGTCTAAAAACCAGAAAGGCAGGACAGGCCACGGAGTCAAGGGAGCCTTGTTAAGCTGATGGGCGGGATGTCAATGGCCAACAGCCAATCTTCACAAGTGTATCCTCTTTCCCAAACCATGTAAAACACAGAACCACAGAGCATAGGGCACTTCCACACATGGGGGTTGACCTTGGGAAAATCAAAAAATCAACCAGACACAGGGACCCCAAATTTGAGGGCTGCTGTCTTGACAAGAACCTCCACTCCGGTACACGTTTCATATCCCAGGAAAGAGCCAAGTGGACAAAGACGAGTGGACAAGTGGACAAAGACAAGTGGACAAGTGGACAAGTGGTGCTACGTAGGTCCAATGGAGTGTCACTCAGCCATGAAATCCACGTCATGAGGCTGGTAGCAGCATCCTGAGTGGATTTAGGTACGATCATCCTCAGTGAAATAAGTCCCACAAAAAAAGAAACTTATGATATCACTTATCGAGGGAATGTAAAAATCGCTCCCCATGCACTGAATCCCCAAACAGAACAGAGTCACGCTTTTAGAAAACACACTTATGCCTGCTTCAGGGGAAAGGTGAGGTGGGGTGACGCATAAAACTCGAGTTTGAAATGAGCACACATACCCTTCCGAAAACCGAATATGGAATGGACACGACCTACTCCTTGCTCAATCAACTGGACTCACCAGACCCTGTTCATCGCACAAGTATCTATCCGACTAGTAAGCATCTTAAAAGCTAAGTCTTGATATCTCTGTGTAAGTGCATCAAGTGTGTGTAAAGCGGCCTAAAACCAGCAGGGAAAATCAGCTCAGACCCATTCTGAGGATACATTTCCAACATAAAGAAGAAACAAGCAGGGCAAAACAGAGAGAACTTCTTCCAAAATGCGTTCAGGGACTGGCATGCAACCAGGATTGACCACATCTACAGCCCCAGCGGCAGAAGACATAAGGCTGGACACTCTTGGGGCTGAGACGATTGGTGAGGTTGGGAAAGCAAATGCAGACCCTTGAAAGGAATCCTGCGAGCTCCCCATTCCATGGGTCCCAACTCTCCAGGTTCAACGCAATCTTCCGACAGCGAAAGCACTCATTGGAAACCCAGCGGATGCTACACCGTGGGATCGGGAAAGCTTTCTGAAACTCACCTCAGTTTTCATCTCCTGGTGCTCGTGTTCTCCATTCAGGCCCCCTTACTAACAATCTCCCCACTTGGAGACTCGGCGCCTTTCCATGCCTCTTTCGTACCGTCTGCAATTTGTCCGCAGGATGAACTGCAAGAGGGGGAACCAATGAGAGACTCGCTGGAGGTGTTTGGTCGGGCACATGTCACTCTCATTTCCCATCACGAAGAAGAATTCACCAGCGGTTCAGCCTGCCACCCCGGATCGACAATAGGGCGTGAAGCCATCCAGCCGTGTTGCGTCCCACTCACAAAAAAGCGACTTGGGAAATGGAGCTCAGGGGCACTGCACTTCCCAAACCTGCAGAGTTCTAAACGATAACTATCGCCCCAAAATATATTGAGGTCAGGCTACGAAGAGGCGCTGAACGCAAGGCAGAACTGCAGGAAACGGATGTCAACGGGTACATCGGAATGGCCCCGATAGCACATGAAAAGCGCCAGAACGTGGACAATGATGCGGTTGGCCAAAAAGGGCGTATGCGTTTTTTCCTGAATATATTCAGGAAAAAACGCATACGCCCTTTTTGGCCAACCAAGCAACCTGGGAGAGCAAATCAGCACTACAAAGAAATCTCTCGCCCCCCCCGGGGCAAAAGGGCCAGGCGAAAAAAGTCTAAAAACCAGAAAGGCAGGACAGGCCACGGAGTCAAGGGAGCCTTGTTAAGCTGATGGGCGGGATGTCAATGGCCAACAGCCAATCTTCACAAGTGTATCCTCTTTCCCAAACCATGTAACACACAGAACCACAGAGCATAGGGCACTTCCACACATGGGCGTTGACCTTGGGAAAATGAAAAAATCAACCAGACACAGGGACCCCAAAGTTGAGGGCTGCTGTCTTGACAAGAACCTCCACTCCGGTACACGTTTCATATCCCAGGAAAGAGCCAAGTGGACAAAGACGAGTGGACAAGTGGACAAAGACAAGTGGACAAGTGGACAAGTGGTGCTACGTAGGTCCAATGGAGTGTCACTCAGCCATGAAATCCACGTCATGAGGCTGGTAGCAGCATCCTGAGTGGATTTAGGTACGATCATCCTCAGTGAAATAAGTCCCACAAAAAAAGAAACTTATGATATCACTTATCGAGGGAATGTAAAAATCGCTCCCCATGCACTGAATCCCCAAACAGAACAGAGTCACGCTTTTAGAAAACACACTTATGCCTGCTTCAGGGGAAAGGTGAGGTGGGGTGACGCATAAAACTCGAGTTTGAAATGAGCACAGATACCCTTCCGAAAACCGAATATGGAATGGACACGACCTACTCCTTGCTCAATCAACTGGACTCACCAGACCCTGTTCATCGCACAAGTATCTATCCGACTAGTAAGCATCTTAAAAGCTAAGTCTTGATATCTCTGTGTAAGTGCATCAAGTGTGTGTAAAGCGGCCTAAAACCAGCAGGGAAAATCAGCTCAGACCCATTCTGAGGATACATTTCCAACATAAAGAAGAAACAAGCAGGGCAAAACAGAGAGAACTTCTTCCAAAATGCGTTCAGGGACTGGCATGCAACCAGGATTGACCACATCTACAGCCCCAGCGGCAGAAGACATAAGGCTGGACACTCTTGGGGCTGAGACGATTGGTGAGGTTGGGAAAGCAAATGCAGACCCTTGAAAGGAATCCTGCGTGCTCCCCATTCCATGGGTCCCAACTCTCCAGGTTCAACGCAATCTTCCGACAGCGAAAGCACTCATTGGAAACCCAGCGGATGCTACACCGTGGGATCGGGAAAGCTTTCTGAAACTCACCTCAGTTTTCATCTCCTGGTGCTCGTGTTCTCCATTCAGGCCCCCTTACTAACAATCTCCCCACTTGGAGACTCGGCGCCTTTCCATGCCTCTTTCGTACCGTCTGCAATTTGTCCGCAGGATGAACTGCAAGAGGGGGAACCAATGAGAGACTCGCTGGAGGTGTTTGGTCGGGCACATGTCACTCTCATTTCCCATCACGAAGAAGAATTCACCAGCGGTTCAGCCTGCCACCCCGGATCGACAATAGGGCGTGAAGCCATCCAGCCGTGTTGAGTCCCACTCACAAAAAAGCAACTTGGGAAATGGAGCTCAGGGGCACTGCACTTCCCAAACCTGCAGAGTTCTAAACGATAACTATCGCCCCAAAATATATTGAGGTCAGGCTACGAAGAGGCGCTGAACGCAAGGCAGAACTGCAGGAAACGGATGTCAACGGGTACATCGGAATGGCCCCGATAGCACATGAAAAGCGCCAGAACGTGGACAATGATGCGGTTGGCCAAAAAGGGCGTATGCGTTTTTTCCTGAATATATTCAGGAAAAAACGCATACGCCCTTTTTGGCCAACCAAGCAACCTGGGAGAGCAAATCAGCACTACAAAGAAATCTCTCGCCCCCCCCGGGGCAAAAGGGCCAGGCGAAAAAAGTCTAAAAACCAGAAAGGCAGGACAGGCCACGGAGTCAAGGGAGCCTTGTTAAGCTGATGGGCGGGATGTCAATGGCCAACAGCCAATCTTCACAAGTGTATCCTCTTTCCCAAACCATGTAAAACACAGAACCACAGAGCATAGGGCACTTCCACACATGGGCGTTGACCTTGGGAAAATCAAAAAATCAACCAGACACAGGGACCCCAAAGTTGAGGGCTGCTGTCTTGACAAGAACCTCCACTCCGGTACACGTTTCATATCCCAGGAAAGAGCCAAGTGGACAAAGACGAGTGGACAAGTGGACAAAGACAAGTGGACAAGTGGACAAGTGGTGCTACATAGGTCCAATGGAGTGTCACTCAGCCATGAAATCCACGTCATGAGGCTGGTAGCAGCATCCTGAGTGGATTTAGGTACGATCATCCTCAGTGAAATAAGTCCCACAAAAAAAGAAACTTATGATATCACTTATCGAGGGAATGTAAAAATCGCTCCCCATGCACTGAATCCCCAAACAGAACAGAGTCACGCTTTTAGAAAACACACTTATGCCTGCTTCAGGGGAAAGGTGAGGTGGGGTGACGCATAAAACTCGAGTTTGAAATGAGCACAGATACCCTTCCGAAAACCGAATATGGAATGGACACGACCTACTCCTTGCTCAATCAACTGGACTCACCAGACCCTGTTCATCGCACAAGTATCTATCCGACTAGTAAGCATCTTAAAAGCTAAGTCTTGATATCTCTGTGTAAGTGCATCAAGTGTGTGTAAAGCGGCCTAAAACCAGCAGGGAAAATCAGCTCAGACCCATTCTGAGGATACATTTCCAACATAAAGAAGAAACAAGCAGGGCAAAACAGAGAGAACTTCTTCCAAAATGCGTTCAGGGACTGGCATGCAACCAGGATTGACCACATCTACAGCCCCAGCGGCAGAAGACATAAGGCTGGACACTCTTGGGGCTGAGACGATTGGTGAGGTTGGGAAAGCAAATGCAGACCCTTGAAAGGAATCCTGCGTGCTCCCCATTCCATGGGTCCCAACTCTCCAGGTTCAACGCAATCTTCCGACAGCGAAAGCACTCATTGGAAACCCAGCGGATGCTACACCGTGGGATCGGGAAAGCTTTCTGAAACTCACCTCAGTTTTCATCTCCTGGTGCTCGTGTTCTCCATTCAGGCCCCCTTACTAACAATCTCCCCACTTGGAGACTCGGCGCCTTTCCATGCCTCTTTCGTACCGTCTGCAATTTGTCCGCAGGATGAACTGCAAGAGGGGGAACCAATGAGAGACTCGCTGGAGGTGTTTGGTCGGGCACATGTCACTCTCATTTCCCATCACGAAGAAGAATTCACCAGCGGTTCAGCCTGCCACCCCGGATCGACAATAGGGCGTGAAGCCATCCAGCCGTGTTGCGTCCCACTCACAAAAAAGCGACTTGGGAAATGGAGCTCAGGGGCACTGCACTTCCCAAACCTGCAGAGTTCTAAACGATAACTATCGCCCCAAAATATATTGAGGTCAGGCTACGAAGAGGCGCTGAACGCAAGGCAGAACTGCAGGAAACGGATGTCAACGGGTACATCGGAATGGCCCCGATAGCACATGAAAAGCGCCAGAACGTGGACAATGATGCGGTTGGCCAAAAAGGGCGTATGCGTTTTTTCCTGAATATATTCAGGAAAAAACGCATACGCCCTTTTTGGCCAACCAAGCAACCTGGGAGAGCAAATCAGCACTACAAAGAAATCTCTCGCCCCCCCCCCCCCGGGGCAAAAGGGCCAGGCGAAAAAAGTCTAAAAACCAGAAAGGCAGGACAGGCCACGGAGTCAAGGGAGCCTTGTTAAGCTGATGGGCGGGATGTCAATGGCCAACAGCCAATCTTCACAAGTGTATCCTCTTTCCCAAACCATGTAAAACACAGAACCACAGAGCATAGGGCACTTCCACACATGGGCGTTGACCTTGGGAAAATGAAAAAATCAACCAGACACAGGGACCCCAAAGTTGAGGGCTGCTGTCTTGACAAGAACCTCCACTCCGGTACACGTTTCATATCCCAGGAAAGAGCCAAGTGGACAAAGACGAGTGGACAAGTGGACAAAGACAAGTGGACAAGTGGACAAGTGGTGCTACGTAGGTCCAATGGAGTGTCACTCAGCCATGAAATCCACGTCATGAGGCTGGTAGCAGCATCCTGAGTGGATTTAGGTACGATCATCCTCAGTGAAATAAGTCCCACAAAAAAAGAAACTTATGATATCACTTATCGAGGGAATGTAAAAATCGCTCGCCATGCACTGAATCCCCAAACAGAACAGAGTCACGCTTTTAGAAAACACACTTATGCCTGCTTCAGGGGAAAGGTGAGGTGGGGTGACGCATAAAACTCGAGTTTGAAATGAGCACAGATACCCTTCCGAAAACCGAATATGGAATGGACACGACCTACTCCTTGCTCAATCAACTGGACTCACCAGACCCTGTTCATCGCACAAGTATCTATCCGACTAGTAAGCATCTTAAAAGCTAAGTCTTGATATCTCTGTGTAAGTGCATCAAGTGTGTGTAAAGCGGCCTAAAACCAGCAGGGAAAATCAGCTCAGACCCATTCTGAGGATACATTTCCAACATAAAGAAGAAACAAGCAGGGCAAAACAGAGAGAACTTCTTCCAAAATGCGTTCAGGGACTGGCATGCAACCAGGATTGACCACATCTACAGCCCCAGCGGCAGAAGACATAAGGCTGGACACTCTTGGGGCTGAGACGATTGGTGAGGTTGGGAAAGCAAATGCAGACCCTTGAAAGGAATCCTGCGTGCTCCCCATTCCATGGGTCCCAACTCTCCAGGTTCAACGCAATCTTCCGACAGCGAAAGCACTCATTGGAAACCCAGCGGATGCTACACCGTGGGATCGGGAAAGCTTTCTGAAACTCACCTCAGTTTTCATCTCCTGGTGCTCGTGTTCTCCATTCAGGCCCCCTTACTAACAATCTCCCCACTTGGAGACTCGGCGCCTTTCCATGCCTCTTTCGTACCGTCTGCAATTTGTCCGCAGGATGAACTGCAAGAGGGGGAACCAATGAGAGACTCGCTGGAGGTGTTTGGTCGGGCACATGTCACTCTCATTTCCCATCACGAAGAAGAATTCACCAGAGGTTCAGCCTGCCACCCCGGATCGACAATAGGGCGTGAAGCCATCCAGCCGTGTTGCGTCCCACTCACAAAAAAGCGACTTGGGAAATGGAGCTCAGGGGCACTGCACTTCCCAAACCTGCAGAGTTCTAAACGATAACTATCGCCCCAAAATATATTGAGGTCAGGCTACGAAGAGGCGCTGAACGCAAGGCAGAACTGCAGGAAACGGATGTCAACGGCTACATCGGAATGGCCCCGATAGCACATGAAAAGCGCCAGAACGTGGACAATGATGCGGTTGGCCAAAAAGGGCGTATGCGTTTTTTCCTGAATATATTCAGGAAAAAACGCATACGCCCTTTTTGGCCAACCAAGCAACCTGGGAGAGCAAATCAGCACTACAAAGAAATCTCTCGCCCCCCCCCACCCCGGGGCAAAAGGGCCAGGCGAAAAAAGTCTAAAAACCAGAAAGGCAGGACAGCCCACGGAGTCAAGGGAGCCTTGTTAAGCTGATGGGCGGGATGTCAATGGCCAACAGCCAATCTTCACAAGTGTATCCTCTTTCCCAAACCATGTAAAACACAGAACCACAGAGCATAGGGCACTTCCACACATGGGCGTTGACCTTGGGAAAATCAAAAAATCAACCAGACACAGGGACCCCAAAGTTGAGGGCTGCTGTCTTGACAAGAACCTCCACTCCGGTACACGTTTCATATCCCAGGAAAGAGCCAAGTGGACAAAGACGAGTGGACAAGTGGACAAAGACAAGTGGACAAGTGGACAAGTGGTGCTACGTAGGTCCAATGGAGTGTCACTCAGCCATGAAATCCACGTCATGAGGCTGGTAGCAGCATCCTGAGTGGATTTAGGTACGATCATCCTCAGTGAAATAAGTCCCACAAAAAAAGAAACTTATGATATCACTTATCGAGGGAATGTAAAAATCGCTCCCCATGCACTGAATCCCCAAACAGAACAGAGTCACGCTTTTAGAAAACACACTTATGCCTGCTTCAGGGGAAAGGTGAGGTGGGGTGACGCATAAAACTCGAGTTTGAAATGAGCACAGATACCCTTCCGAAAACCGAATATGGAATGGACACGACCTACTCCTTGCTCAATCAACTGGACTCACCAGACCCTGTTCATCGCACAAGTATCTATCCGACTAGTAAGCATCTTAAAAGCTAAGTCTTGATATCTCTGTGTAAGTGCATCAAGTGTGTGTAAAGCGGCCTAAAACCAGCAGGGAAAATCAGCTCAGACCCATTCTGAGGATACATTTCCAACATAAAGAAGAAACAAGCAGGGCAAAACAGAGAGAACTTCTTCCAAAATGCGTTCAGGGACTGGCATGCAACCAGGATTGACCACATCTACAGCCCCAGCGGCAGAAGACATAAGGCTGGACACTCTTGGGGCTGAGACGATTGGTGAGGTTGGGAAAGCAAATGCAGACCCTTGAAAGGAATCCTGCGTGCTCCCCATTCCATGGGTCCCAACTCTCCAGGTTCAACGCAATCTTCCGACAGCGAAAGCACTCATTGGAAACCCAGCGGATGCTACACCGTGGGATCGGGAAAGCTTTCTGAAACTCACCTCAGTTTTCATCTCCTGGTGCTCGTGTTCTCCATTCAGGCCCCCTTACTAACAATCTCCCCACTTGGAGACTCGGCGCCTTTCCATGCCTCTTTCGTACCGTCTGCAATTTGTCCGCAGGATGAACTGCAAGAGGGGGAACCAATGAGAGACTCGCTGGAGGTGTTTGGTCGGGCACATGTCACTCTCATTTCCCATCACGAAGAAGAATTCACCAGCGGTTCAGCCTGCCACCCCGGATCGACAATAGGGCGTGAAGCCATCCAGCCGTGTTGCGTCCCACTCACAAAAAAGCGACTTGGGAAATGGAGCTCAGGGGCACTGCACTTCCCAAACCTGCAGAGTTCTAAACGATAACTATCGCCCCAAAATATATTGAGGTCAGGCTACGAAGAGGCGCTGAACGCAAGGCAGAACTGCAGGAAACGGATGTCAACGGGTACATCGGAATGGCCCCGATAGCACATGAAAAGCGCCAGAACGTGGACAATGATGCGGTTGGCCAAAAAGGGCGTATGCGTTTTTTCCTGAATATATTCAGGAAAAAACGCATACGCCCTTTTTGGCCAACCAAGCAACCTGGGAGAGCAAATCAGCACTACAAAGAAATCTCTCGCCCCCCCCCCCGGGGCAAAAGGGCCAGGCGAAAAAAGTCTAAAAACCAGAAAGGCAGGACAGGCCACGGAGTCAAGGGAGCCTTGTTAAGCTGATGGGCGGGATGTCAATGGCCAACAGCCAATCTTCACAAGTGTATCCTCTTTCCCAAACCATGTAAAACACAGAACCACAGAGCATAGGGCACTTCCACACATGGGCGTTGACCTTGGGAAAATCAAAAAATCAACCAGACACAGGGACCCCAAAGTTGAGGGCTGCTGTCTTGACAAGAACCTCCACTCCGGTACACGTTTCATATCCCAGGAAAGAGCCAAGTGGACAAAGACGAGTGGACAAGTGGACAAAGACAAGTGGACAAGTGGACAAGTGGTGCTACGTAGGTCCAATGGAGTGTCACTCAGCCATGAAATCCACGTCATGAGGCTGGTAGCAGCATCCTGAGTGGATTTAGGTACGATCATCCTCAGTGAAATAAGTCCCACAAAAAAAGAAACTTATGATATCACTTATCGAGGGAATGTAAAAATCGCTCCCCATGCACTGAATCCCCAAACAGAACAGAGTCACGCTTTTAGAAAACACACTTATGCCTGCTTCAGGGGAAAGGTGAGGTGGGGTGACGCATAAAACTCGAGTTTGAAATGAGCACAGATACCCTTCCGAAAACCGAATATGGAATGGACACGACCTACTCCTTGCTCAATCAACTGGACTCACCAGACCCTGTTCATCGCACAAGTATCTATCCGACTAGTAAGCATCTTAAAAGCTAAGTCTTGATATCTCTGTGTAAGTGCATCAAGTGTGTGTAAAGCGGCCTAAAACCAGCAGGGAAAATCAGCTCAGACCCATTCTGAGGATACATTTCCAACATAAAGAAGAAACAAGCAGGGCAAAACAGAGAGAACTTCTTCCAAAATGCGTTCAGGGACTGGCATGCAACCAGGATTGACCACATCTACAGCCCCAGCGGCAGAAGACATAAGGCTGGACACTCTTGGGGCTGAGACGATTGGTGAGGTTGGGAAAGCAAATGCAGACCCTTGAAAGGAATCCTGCGTGCTCCCCATTCCATGGGTCCCAACTCTCCAGGTTCAACGCAATCTTCCGACAGCGAAAGCACTCATTGGAAACCCAGCGGATGCTACACCGTGGGATCGGGAAAGCTTTCTGAAACTCACATCAGTTTTCATCTCCTGGTGCTCGTGTTCTCCATTCAGGCCCCCTTACTAACAATCTCCCCACTTGGAGACTCGGCGCCTTTCCATGCCTCTTTCGTACCGTCTGCAATTTGTCCGCAGGATGAACTGCAAGAGGGGGAACCAATGAGAGACTCGCTGGAGGTGTTTGGTCGGGCACATGTCACTCTCATTTCCCATCACGAAGAAGAATTCACCAGCGGTTCAGCCTGCCACCCCGGATCGACAATAGGGCGTGAAGCCATCCAGCCGTGTTGCGTCCCACTCACAAAAAAGCGACTTGGGAAATGGAGCTCAGGGGCACTGCACTTCCCAAACCTGCAGAGTTCTAAACGATAACTATCGCCCCAAAATATATTGAGGTCAGGCTACGAAGAGGCGCTGGACGCAAGGCAGAACTGCAGGAAACGGATGTCAACGGGTACATCGGAATGGCCCCGATAGCACATGAAAAGCGCCAGAACGTGGACAATGATGCGGTTGGCCAAAAAGGGCGTATGCGTTTTTTCCTGAATATATTCAGGAAAAAACGCATACGCCCTTTTTGGCCAACCAAGCAACCTGGGAGAGCAAATCAGCACTACAAAGAAATCTCTCGCCCCCCCCCCCG
Organism: Kogia breviceps; assembly: GCF_026419965.1. Taxonomy (NCBI): domain Eukaryota; kingdom Metazoa; phylum Chordata; class Mammalia; order Artiodactyla; family Physeteridae; genus Kogia; species Kogia breviceps. The sequence goes on along the minus strand of NC_081312.1, from coordinate 129,081,810 downwards.
GGGCAAAAGGGCCAGGCGAAAAAAGTCTAAAAACCAGAAAGGCAGGACAGGCCACGGAGTCAAGGGAGCCTTGTTAAGCTGATGGGCGGGATGTCAATGGCCAACAGCCAATCTTCACAAGTGTATCCTCTTTCCCAAACCATGTAAAACACAGAACCACAGAGCATAGGGCACTTCCACACATGGGCGTTGACCTTGGGAAAATCAAAAAATCAACCAGACACAGGGACCCCAAAGTTGAGGGCTGCTGTCTTGACAAGAACCTCCACTCCGGTACACGTTTCATATCCCAGGAAAGAGCCAAGTGGACAAAGACGAGTGGACAAGTGGACAAAGACAAGTGGACAAGTGGACAAGTGGTGCTACGTAGGTCCAATGGAGTGTCACTCAGCCATGAAATCCACGTCATGAGGCTGGTAGCAGCATCCTGAGTGGATTTAGGTACGATCATCCTCAGTGAAATAAGTCCCACAAAAAAAGAAACTTATGATATCACTTATCGAGGGAATGTAAAAATCGCTCCCCATGCACTGAATCCCCAAACAGAACAGAGTCACGCTTTTAGAAAACACACTTATGCCTGCTTCAGGGGAAAGGTGAGGTGGGGTGACGCATAAAACTCGAGTTTGAAATGAGCACAGATACCCTTCCGAAAACCGAATATGGAATGGACACGACCTACTCCTTGCTCAATCAACTGGACTCACCAGACCCTGTTCATCGCACAAGTATCTATCCGACTAGTAAGCATCTTAAAAGCTAAGTCTTGATATCTCTGTGTAAGTGCATCAAGTGTGTGTAAAGCGGCCTAAAACCAGCAGGGAAAATCAGCTCAGACCCATTCTGAGGATACATTTCCAACATAAAGAAGAAACAAGCAGGGCAAAACAGAGAGAACTTCTTCCAAAATGCGTTCAGGGACTGGCATGCAACCAGGATTGACCACATCTACAGCCCCAGCGGCAGAAGACATAAGGCTGGACACTCTTGGGGCTGAGACGATTGGTGAGGTTGGGAAAGCAAATGCAGACCCTTGAAAGGAATCCTGCGTGCTCCCCATTCCATGGGTCCCAACTCTCCAGGTTCAACGCAATCTTCCGACAGCGAAAGCACTCATTGGAAACCCAGCGGATGCTACACCGTGGGATCGGGAAAGCTTTCTGAAACTCACATCAGTTTTCATCTCCTGGTGCTCGTGTTCTCCATTCAGGCCCCCTTACTAACAATCTCCCCACTTGGAGACTCGGCGCCTTTCCATGCCTCTTTCGTACCGTCTGCAATTTGTCCGCAGGATGAACTGCAAGAGGGGGAACCAATGAGAGACTCGCTGGAGGTGTTTGGTCGGGCACATGTCACTCTCATTTCCCATCACGAAGAAGAATTCACCAGCGGTTCAGCCTGCCACCCCGGATCGACAATAGGGCGTGAAGCCATCCAGCCGTGTTGCGTCCCACTCACAAAAAAGCGACTTGGGAAATGGAGCTCAGGGGCACTGCACTTCCCAAACCTGCAGAGTTCTAAACGATAACTATCGCCCCAAAATATATTGAGGTCAGGCTACGAAGAGGCGCTGGACGCAAGGCAGAACTGCAGGAAACGGATGTCAACGGGTACATCGGAATGGCCCCGATAGCACATGAAAAGCGCCAGAACGTGGACAATGATGCGGTTGGCCAAAAAGGGCGTATGCGTTTTTTCCTGAATATATTCAGGAAAAAACGCATACGCCCTTTTTGGCCAACCAAGCAACCTGGGAGAGCAAATCAGCACTACAAAGAAATCTCTCGCCCCCCCCCCCGGGGCAAAAGGGCCAGGCGAAAAAAGTCTAAAAACCAGAAAGGCAGGACAGCCCACGGAGTCAAGGGAGCCTTGTTAAGCTGATGAGCGGGATGTCAATGGCCAACAGCCAATCTTCACAAGTGTATCCTCTTTCCCAAACCATGTAAAACACAGAACCACAGAGCATAGGGCACTTCCACACATGGGCGTTGACCTTGGGAAAATGAAAAAATCAACCAGACACAGGGACCCCAAAGTTGAGGGCTGCTGTCTTGACAAGAACCTCCACTCCGGTACACGTTTCATATCCCAGGAAAGAGCCAAGTGGACAAAGACGAGTGGACAAGTGGACAAAGACAAGTGGACAAGTGGACAAGTGGTGCTACGTAGGTCCAATGGAGTGTCACTCAGCCATGAAATCCACGTCATGAGGCTGGTAGCAGCATCCTGAGTGGATTTAGGTACGATCATCCTCAGTGAAATAAGTCCCACAAAAAAAGAAACTTATGATATCACTTATCGAGGGAATGTAAAAATCGCTCCCCATGCACTGAATCCCCAAACAGAACAGAGTCACGCTTTTAGAAAACACACTTATGCCTGCTTCAGGGGAAAGGTGAGGTGGGGTGACGCATAAAACTCGAGTTTGAAATGAGCACAGATACCCTTCCGAAAACCGAATATGGAATGGACACGACCTACTCCTTGCTCAATCAACTGGACTCACCAGACCCTGTTCATCGCACAAGTATCTATCCGACTAGTAAGCATCTTAAAAGCTAAGTCTTGATATCTCTGTGTAAGTGCATCAAGTGTGTGTAAAGCGGCCTAAAACCAGCAGGGAAAATCAGCTCAGACCCATTCTGAGGATACATTTCCAACATAAAGAAGAAACAAGCAGGGCAAAACAGAGAGAACTTCTTCCAAAATGCGTTCAGGGACTGGCATGCAACCAGGATTGACCACATCTACAGCCCCAGCGGCAGAAGACATAAGGCTGGACACTCTTGGGGCTGAGACGATTGGTGAGGTTGGGAAAGCAAATGCAGACCCTTGAAAGGAATCCTGCGTGCTCCCCATTCCATGGGTCCCAACTCTCCAGGTTCAACGCAATCTTCCGACAGCGAAAGCACTCATTGGAAACCCAGCGGATGCTACACCGTGGGATCGGGAAAGCTTTCTGAAACTCACCTCAGTTTTCATCTCCTGGTGCTCGTGTTCTCCATTCAGGCCCCCTTACTAACAATCTCCCCACTTGGAGACTCGGCGCCTTTCCATGCCTCTTTCGTACCGTCTGCAATTTGTCCGCAGGATGAACTGCAAGAGGGGGAACCAATGAGAGACTCGCTGGAGGTGTTTGGTCGGGCACATGTCACTCTCATTTCCCATCACGAAGAAGAATTCACCAGCGGTTCAGCCTGCCACCCCGGATCGACAATAGGGCGTGAAGCCATCCAGCCGTGTTGCGTCCCACTCACAAAAAAGCGACTTGGGAAATGGAGCTCAGGGGCACTGCACTTCCCAAACCTGCAGAGTTCTAAACGATAACTATCGCCCCAAAATATATTGAGGTCAGGCTACGAAGAGGCGCTGAACGCAAGGCAGAACTGCAGGAAACGGATGTCAACGGCTACATCGGAATGGCCCCGATAGCACATGAAAAGCGCCAGAACGTGGACAATGATGCGGTTGGACAAAAAGGGCGTATGCGTTTTTTCCTGAATATATTCAGGAAAAAACGCATACGCCCTTTTTGGCCAACCAAGCAACCTGGGAGAGCAAATCAGCACTACAAAGAAATCTCTCGCCCCCCCCCCCGGGGCAAAAGGGCCAGGCGAAAAAAGTCTAAAAACCAGAAAGGCAGGACAGGCCACGGAGTCAAGGGAGCCTTGTTAAGCTGATGGGCGGGATGTCAATGGCCAACAGCCAATCTTCACAAGTGTATCCTCTTTCCCAAACCATGTAAAACACAGAACCACAGAGCATAGGGCACTTCCACACATGGGCGTTGACCTTGGGAAAATCAAAAAATCAACCAGACACAGGGACCCCAAAGTTGAGGGCTGCTGTCTTGACAAGAACCTCCACTCCGGTACACGTTTCACATCCCAGGAAAGAGCCAAGTGGACAAAGACGAGTGGACAAGTGGACAAAGACAAGTGGACAAGTGGACAAGTGGTGCTACGTAGGTCCAATGGAGTGTCACTCAGCCATGAAATCCACGTCATGAGGCTGGTAGCAGCATCCTGAGTGGATTTAGGTACGATCATCCTCAGTGAAATAAGTCCCACAAAAAAAGAAACTTATGATATCACTTATCGAGGGAATGTAAAAATCGCTCCCCATGCACTGAATCCCCAAACAGAACAGAGTCACGCTTTTAGAAAACACACTTATGCCTGCTTCAGGGGAAAGGTGAGGTGGGGTGACGCATAAAACTCGAGTTTGAAATGAGCACAGATACCCTTCCGAAAACCGAATATGGAATGGACACGACCTACTCCTTGCTCAATCAACTGGACTCACCAGACCCTGTTCATCGCACAAGTATCTATCCGACTAGTAAGCATCTTAAAAGCTAAGTCTTGATATCTCTGTGTAAGTGCATCAAGTGTGTGTAAAGCGGCCTAAAACCAGCAGGGAAAATCAGCTCAGACCCATTCTGAGGATACATTTCCAACATAAAGAAGAAACAAGCAGGGCAAAACAGAGAGAACTTCTTCCAAAATGCGTTCAGGGACTGGCATGCAACCAGGATTGACCACATCTACAGCCCCAGCGGCAGAAGACATAAGGCTGGACACTCTTGGGGCTGAGACGATTGGTGAGGTTGGGAAAGCAAATGCAGACCCTTGAAAGGAATCCTGCGTGCTCCCCATTCCATGGGTCCCAACTCTCCAGGTTCAACGCAATCTTCCGACAGCGAAAGCACTCATTGGAAACCCAGCGGATGCTACACCGTGGGATCGGGAAAGCTTTCTGAAACTCACCTCAGTTTTCATCTCCTGGTGCTCGTGTTCTCCATTCAGGCCCCCTTACTAACAATCTCCCCACTTGGAGACTCGGCGCCTTTCCATGCCTCTTTCGTACCGTCTGCAATTTGTCCGCAGGATGAACTGCAAGAGGGGGAACCAATGAGAGACTCGCTGGAGGTGTTTGGTCGGGCACATGTCACTCTCATTTCCCATCACGAAGAAGAATTCACCAGCGGTTCAGCCTGCCACCCCGGATCGACAATAGGGCGTGAAGCCATCCAGCCGTGTTGCGTCCCACTCACAAAAAAGCGACTTGGGAAATGGAGCTCAGGGGCACTGCACTTCCCAAACCTGCAGAGTTCTAAACGATAACTATCGCCCCAAAATATATTGAGGTCAGGCTACGAAGAGGCGCTGAACGCAAGGCAGAACTGCAGGAAACGGATGTCAACGGCTACATCGGAATGGCCCCGATAGCACATGAAAAGCGCCAGAACGTGGACAATGATGCGGTTGGCCAAAAAGGGCGAATGCGTTTTTTCCTGAATATATTCAGGAAAAAACGCATACGCCCTTTTTGGCCAACCAAGCAACCTGGGAGAGCAAATCAGCACTACAAAGAAATCTCTCGCCCCCCCCCCCCCGGGGCAAAAGGGCCAGGCGAAAAAAGTCTAAAAACCAGAAAGGCAGGACAGGCCACGGAGTCAAGGGAGCCTTGTTAAGCTGATGGGCGGGATGTCAATGGCCAACAGCCAATCTTCACAAGTGTATCCTCTTTCCCAAACCATGTAAAACACAGAACCACAGAGCATAGGGCACTTCCACACATGGGCGTTGACCTTGGGAAAATCAAAAAATCAACCAGACACAGGGACCCCAAAGTTGAGGGCTGCTGTCTTGACAAGAACCTCCACTCCGGTACACGTTTCACATCCCAGGAAAGAGCCAAGTGGACAAAGACGAGTGGACAAGTGGACAAAGACAAGTGGACAAGTGGACAAGTGGTGCTACGTAGGTCCAATGGAGTGTCACTCAGCCATGAAATCCACGTCATGAGGCTGGTAGCAACATCCTGAGTGGATTTAGGTACGATCATCCTCAGTGAAATAAGTCCCACAAAAAAAGAAACTTATGATATCACTTATCGAGGGAATGTAAAAATCGCTCCCCATGCACGGAATCCCCAAACAGAACAGAGTCACGCTTTTAGAAAACACACTTATGCCTGCTTCAGGGGAAAGGTGAGGTGGGGTGACGCATAAAACTCGAGTTTGAAATGAGCACACATACCCTTCCGAAAACCGAATATGGAATGGACACGACCTACTCCTTGCTCAATCAACTGGACTCACCAGACCCTGTTCATCGCACAAGTATCTATCCGACTAGTAAGCATCTTAAAAGCTAAGTCTTGATATCTCTGTGTAAGTGCATCAAGTGTGTGTAAAGCGGCCTAAAACCAGCAGGGAAAATCAGCTCAGACCCATTCTGAGGATACATTTCCAACATAAAGAAGAAACAAGCAGGGCAAAACAGAGAGAAATTCTTCCAAAATGCGTTCAGGGACTGGCATGCAACCAGGATTGACCACATCTACAGCCCCAGCGGCAGAAGACATAAGGCTGGACACTCTTGGGGCTGAGACGATTGGTGAGGTTGGGAAAGCAAATGCAGACCCTTGAAAGGAATCCTGCGTGCTCCCCATTCCATGGGTCCCAACTCTCCAGGTTCAACGCAATCTTCCGACAGCGAAAGCACTCATTGGAAACCCAGCGGATGCTACACCGTGGGATCGGGAAAGCTTTCTGAAACTCACCTGAGTTTTCATCTCCTGGTGCTCGTGTTCTCCATTCAGGCCCCCTTACTAACAATCTCCCCACTTGGAGACTCGGCGCCTTTCCATGCCTCTTTCGTACCGTCTGCAATTTGTCCGCAGGATGAACTGCAAGAGGGGGAACCAATGAGAGACTCGCTGGAGGTGTTTGGTCGGGCACATGTCACTCTCATTTCCCATCACGAAGAAGAATGCACCAGAGGTTCAGCCTGCCACCCCGGATCGACAATAGGGCGTGAAGCCATCCAGCCGTGTTGCGTCCCACTCACAAAAAAGCGACTTGGGAAATGGAGCTCAGGGGCACTGCACTTCCCAAACCTGCAGAGTTCTAAACGATAACTATCGCCCCAAAATATATTGAGGTCAGGCTACGAAGAGGCGCTGAACGCAAGGCAGAACTGCAGGAAACGGATGTCAACGGCTACATCGGAATGGCCCCGATAGCACATGAAAAGCGCCAGAACGTGGACAATGATGCGGTTGGCCAAAAAGGGCGTATGCGTTTTTTCCTGAATATATTCAGGAAAAAACGCATACGCCCTTTTTGGCCAACCAAGCAACCTGGGAGAGCAAATCAGCACTACAAAGAAATCTCTAGCCCCCCCCCCCCGGGGCAAAAGGGCCAGGCGAAAAAAGTCTAAAAACCAGAAAGGCAGGACAGGCCACGGAGTCAAGGGAGCCTTGTTAAGCTGATGGGCGGGATGTCAATGGCCAACAGCCAATCTTCACAAGTGTATCCTCTTTCCCAAACCATGTAACACACAGAACCACAGAGCATAGGGCACTTCCACACATGGGCGTTGACCTTGGGAAAATCAAAAAATCAACCAGACACAGGGACCCCAAAGTTGAGGGCTGCTGTCTTGACAAGAACCTCCACTCCGGTACACGTTTCATATCCCAGGAAAGAGCCAAGTGGACAAAGACGAGTGGACAAGTGGACAAGTGGTGCTACGTAGGTCCAATGGAGTGTCACTCAGCCATGAAATCCACGTCATGAGGCTGGTAGCAGCATCCTGAGTGGATTTAGGTACGATCATCCTCAGTGAAATAAGTCCCACAAAAAAAGAAACTTATGATATCACTTATCGAGGGAATGTAAAAATCGCTCCCCATGCACGGAATCCCCAAACAGAACAGAGTCACGCTTTTAGAAAACACACTTATGCCTGCTTCAGGGGAAAGGTGAGGTGGGGTGACGCATAAAACTCGAGTTTGAAATGAGCACACATACCCTTCCGAAAACCGAATATGGAATGGACACGACCTACTCCTTGCTCAATCAACTGGACTCACCAGACCCTGTTCATCGCACAAGTATCTATCCGACTAGTAAGCATCTTAAAAGCTAAGTCTTGATATCTCTGTGTAAGTGCATCAAGTGTGTGTAAAGCGGCCTAAAACCAGCAGGGAAAATCAGCTCAGACCCATTCTGAGGATACATTTCCAACATAAAGAAGAAACAAGCAGGGCAAAACAGAGAGAACTTCTTCCAAAATGCGTTCAGGGACTGGCATGCAACCAGGATTGACCACATCTACAGCCCCAGCGGCAGAAGACATAAGGCTGGACACTCTTGGGGCTGAGACGATTGGTGAGGTTGGGAAAGCAAATGCAGACCCTTGAAAGGAATCCTGCGTGCTCCCCATTCCATGGGTCCCAACTCTCCAGGTTCAACGCAATCTTCCGACAGCGAAAGCACTCATTGGAAACCCAGCGGATGCTACACCGTGGGATCGGGAAAGCTTTCTGAAACTCACCTCAGTTTTCATCTCCTGGTGCTCGTGTTCTCCATTCAGGCCCCCTTACTAACAATCTCCCCACTTGGAGACTCGGCGCCTTTCCATGCCTCTTTCGTACCGTCTGCAATTTGTCCGCAGGATGAACTGCAAGAGGGGGAACCAATGAGAGACTCGCTGGAGGTGTTTGGTCGGGCACATGTCACTCTCATTTCCCATCACGAAGAAGAATTCACCAGCGGTTCAGCCTGCCACCCCGGATCGACAATAGGGCGTGAAGCCATCCAGCCGTGTTGCGTCCCACTCACAAAAAAGCGACTTGGGAAATGGAGCTCAGGGGCACTGCACTTCCCAAACCTGCAGAGTTCTAAACGATAACTATCGCCCCAAAATATATTGAGGTCAGGCTACGAAGAGGCGCTGAACGCAAGGCAGAACTGCAGGAAACGGATGTCAACGGCTACATCGGAATGGCCCCGATAGCACATGAAAAGCGCCAGAACGTGGACAATGATGCGGTTGGCCAAAAAGGGCGTATGCGTTTTTTCCTGAATATATTCAGGAAAAAACGCATACGCCCTTTTTGGCCAACCAAGCAACCTGGGAGAGCAAATCAGCACTACAAAGAAATCTCTAGCCCCCCCCCCCCCCGGGGCAAAAGGGCCAGGCGAAAAAAGTCTAAAAACCAGAAAGGCAGGACAGGCCACGGAGTCAAGGGAGCCTTGTTAAGCTGATGGGCGGGATGTCAATGGCCAACAGCCAATCTTCACAAGTGTATCCTCTTTCACAAACCATGTAACACACAGAACCACAGAGCATAGGGCACTTCCACACATGGGCGTTGACCTTGGGAAAATCAAAAAATCAACCAGACACAGGGACCCCAAAGTTGAGGGCTGCTGTCTTGACAAGAACCTCCACTCCGGTACACGTTTCATATCCCAGGAAAGAGCCAAGTGGACAAAGACGAGTGGACAAGTGGACAAGTGGTGCTACGTAGGTCCAATGGAGTGTCACTCAGCCATGAAATCCACGTCATGAGGCTGGTAGCAGCATCCTGAGTGGATTTAGGTACGATCATCCTCAGTGAAATAAGTCCCACAAAAAAAGAAACTTATGATATCACTTATCGAGGGAATGTAAAAATCGCTCCCCATGCACTGAATCCCCAAACAGAACAGAGTCACGCTTTTAGAAAACACACTTATGCCTGCTTCAGGGGAAAGGTGAGGTGGGGTGACGCATAAAACTCGAGTTTGAAATGAGCACAGATACCCTTCCGAAAACCGAATATGGAATGGACACGACCTACTCCTTGCTCAATCAACTGGACTCACCAGACCCTGTTCATCGCACAAGTATCTATCCGACTAGTAAGCATCTTAAAAGCTAAGTCTTGATATCTCTGTGTAAGTGCATCAAGTGTGTATAAAGCGGCCTAAAACCAGCAGGGAAAATCAGCTCAGACCCATTCTGAGGATACATTTCCAACATAAAGAAGAAACAAGCAGGGCAAAACAGAGAGAACTTCTTCCAAAATGCGTTCAGGGACTGGCATGCAACCAGGATTGACCACATCTACAGCCCCAGCGGCAGAAGACATAAGGCTGGACACTCTTGGGGCTGAGACGATTGGTGAGGTTGGGAAAGCAAATGCAGACCCTTGAAAGGAATCCTGCGTGCTCCCCATTCCATGGGTCCCAACTCTCCAGGTTCAACGCAATCTTCCGACAGCGAAAGCACTCATTGGAAACCCAGCGGATGCTACACCGTGGGATCGGGAAAGCTTTCTGAAACTCACCTCAGTTTTCATCTCCTGGTGCTCGTGTTCTCCATTCAGGCCCCCTTACTAACAATCTCCCCACTTGGAGACTCGGCGCCTTTCCATGCCTCTTTCGTACCGTCTGCAATTTGTCCGCAGGATGAACTGCAAGAGGGGGAACCAATGAGAGACTCGCTGGAGGTGTTTGGTCGGGCACATGTCACTCTCATTTCCCATCACGAAGAAGAATTCACCAGCGGTTCAGCCTGCCACCCCGGATCGACAATAGGGCGTGAAGCCATCCAGCCGTGTTGCGTCCCACTCACAAAAAAGCGACTTGGGAAATGGAGCTCAGGGGCACTGCACTTCCCAAACCTGCAGAGTTCTAAACGATAACTATCGCCCCAAAATATATTGAGGTCAGGCTACGAAGAGGCGCTGAACGCAAGGCAGAACTGCAGGAAACGGATGTCAACGGGTACATCGGAATGGCCCCGAGAGCACATGAAAAGCGCCAGAACGTGGACAATGATGCGGTTGGCCAAAAAGGGCGTATGCGTTTTTTCCTGAATATATTCAGGAAAAAACGCATACGCCCTTTTTGGCCAACCAAGCAACCTGGGAGAGCAAATCAGCACTACAAAGAAATCTCTCGCCCCCACCCCCGGGGCAAAAGGGCCAGGCGAAAAAAGTCTAAAAACCAGAAAGGCAGGACAGGCCACGGAGTCAAGGGAGCCTTGTTAAGCTGATGGGCGGGATGTCAATGGCCAACAGCCAATCTTCACAAGTGTATCCTCTTTCCCAAACCATGTAAAACACAGAACCACAGAGCATAGGGCACTTCCACACATGGGCGTTGACCTTGGGAAAATCAAAAAATCAACCAGACACAGGGACCCCAAAGTTGAGGGCTGCTGTCTTGACAAGAACCTCCACTCCGGTACACGTTTCATATCCCAGGAAAGAGCCAAGTGGACAAAGACGAGTGGACAAGTGGACAAAGACAAGTGGACAAGTGGACAAGTGGTGCTACGTAGGTCCAATGGAGTGTCACTCAGCCATGAAATCCACGTCATGAGGCTGGTAGCAGCATCCTGAGTGGATTTAGGTACGATCATCCTCAGTGAAATAAGTCCCACAAAAAAAGAAACTTATGATATCACTTATCGAGGGAATGTAAAAATCGCTCCCCATGCACTGAATCCCCAAACAGAACAGAGTCACGCTTTTAGAAAACACACTTATGCCTGCTTCAGGGGAAAGGTGAGGTGGGGTGACGCATAAAACTCGAGTTTGAAATGAGCACAGATACCCTTCCGAAAACCGAATATGGAATGGACACGACCTACTCCTTGCTCAATCAACTGGACTCACCAGACCCTGTTCATCGCACAAGTATCTATCCGACTAGTAAGCATCTTAAAAGCTAAGTCTTGATATCTCTGTGTAAGTGCATCAAGTGTGTGTAAAGCGGCCTAAAACCAGCAGGGAAAATCAGCTCAGACCCATTCTGAGGATACATTTCCAACATAAAGAAGAAACAAGCAGGGCAAAACAGAGAGAAATTCTTCCAAAATGCGTTCAGGGACTGGCATGCAACCAGGATTGACCACATCTACAGCCCCAGCGGCAGAAGACATAAGGCTGGACACTCTTGGGGCTGAGACGATTGGTGAGGTTGGGAAAGCAAATGCAGACCCTTGAAAGGAATCCTGCGTGCTCCCCATTCCATGGGTCCCAACTCTCCAGGTTCAACGCAATCTTCCGACAGCGAAAGCACTCATTGGAAACCCAGCGGATGCTACACCGTGGGATCGGGAAAGCTTTCTGAAACTCACCTCAGTTTTCATCTCCTGGTGCTCGTGTTCTCCATTCAGGCCCCCTTACTAACAATCTCCCCACTTGGAGACTCGGCGCCTTTCCATGCCTCTTTCGTACCGTCTGCAATTTGTCCGCAGGATGAACTGCAAGAGGGGGAACCAATGAGAGACTCGCTGGAGGTGTTTGGTCGGGCACATGTCACTCTCATTTCCCATCACGAAGAAGAATTCACCAGCGGTTCAGCCTGCCACCCCGGATCGACAATAGGGCGTGAAGCCATCCAGCCGTGTTGCGTCCCACTCACAAAAAAGCGACTTGGGAAATGGAGCTCAGGGGCACTGCACTTCCGAAACCTGCAGAGTTCTAAACGATAACTATCGCCCCAAAATATATTGAGGTCAGGCTACGAAGAGGCGCTGAACGCAAGGCAGAACTGCAGGAAACGGATGTCAACGGGTACATCGGAATGGCCCCGATAGCACATGAAAAGCGCCAGAACGTGGACAATGATGCGGTTGGCCAAAAAGGGCGTATGCGTTTTTTCCTGAATATATTCAGGAAAAAACGCATACGCCCTTTTTGGCCAACCAAGCAACCTGGGAGAGCAAATCAGCACTACAAAGAAATCTCTCGCCACCCCCCCCGGGGCAAAAGGGCCAGGCGAAAAAAGTCTAAAAACCGGAAAGGCAGGACAGGCCACGGAGTCAAGGGAGCCTTGTTAAGCTGATGGGCGGGATGTCAATGGCCAACAGCCAATCTTCACAAGTGTATCCTCTTTCCCAAACCATGTAAAACACAGAACCACAGAGCATAGGGCCCTTCCACACATGGGCGTTGACCTTGGGAAAATCAAAAAATCAACCAGACACAGGGACCCCAAAGTTGAGGGCTGCTGTCTTGACAAGAACCTCCACTCCGGTACACGTTTCATATCCCAGGAAAGAGCCAAGTGGACAAAGACGAGTGGACAAGTGGACAAAGACAAGTGGACAAGTGGACAAGTGGTGCTACGTAGGTCCAATGGAGTGTCACTCAGCCATGAAATCCACGTCATGAGGCTGGTAGCAGCATCCTGAGTGGATTTAGGTACGATCATCCTCAGTGAAATAAGTCCCACAAAAAAAGAAACTTATGATATCACTTATCGAGGGAATGTAAAAATCGCTCCCCATGCACTGAATCCCCAAACAGAACAGAGTCACGCTTTTAGAAAACACACTTATGCCTGCTTCAGGGGAAAGGTGAGGTGGGGTGACGCATAAAACTCGAGTTTGAAATGAGCACAGATACCCTTCCGAAAACCGAATATGGAATGGACACGACCTACTCCTTGCTCAATCAACTGGACTCACCAGACCCTGTTCATCGCACAAGTATCTATCCGACTAGTAAGCATCTTAAAAGCTAAGTCTTGATATCTCTGTGTAAGTGCATCAAGTGTGTGTAAAGCGGCCTAAAACCAGCAGGGAAAATCAGCTCAGACCCATTCTGAGGATACATTTCCAACATAAAGAAGAAACAAGCAGGGCAAAACAGAGAGAACTTCTTCCAAAATGCGTTCAGGGACTGGCATGCAACCAGGATTGACCACATCTACAGCCCCAGCGGCAGAAGACATAAGGCTGGACACTCTTGGGGCTGAGACGATTGGTGAGGTTGGGAAAGCAAATGCAGACCCTTGAAAGGAATCCTGCGTGCTCCCCATTCCATGGGTCCCAACTCTCCAGGTTCAACGCAATCTTCCGACAGCGAAAGCACTCATTGGAAACCCAGCGGATGCTACACCGTGGGATCGGGAAAGCTTTCTGAAACTCACCTCAGTTTTCATCTCCTGGTGCTCGTGTTCTCCATTCAGGCCCCCTTACTAACAATCTCCCCACTTGGAGACTCGGCGCCTTTCCATGCCTCTTTCGTACCGTCTGCAATTTGTCCGCAGGATGAACTGCAAGAGGGGGAACCAATGAGAGACTCGCTGGAGGTGTTTGGTCGGGCACATGTCACTCTCATTTCCCATCACGAAGAAGAATTCACCAGCGGTTCAGCCTGCCACCCCGGATCGACAATAGGGCGTGAAGCCATCCAGCCGTGTTGCGTCCCACTCACAAAAAAGCGACTTGGGAAATGGAGCTCAGGGGCACTGCACTTCCCAAACCTGCAGAGTTCTAAACGATAACTATCGCCCCAAAATATATTGAGGTCAGGCTACGAAGAGGCGTTGAACGCAAGGCAGAACTGCAGGAAACGGATGTCAACGGCTACATCGGAATGGCCCCGATAGCACATGAAAAGCGCCAGAACGTGGACAATGATGCGGTTGGCCAAAAAGGGCGTATGCGTTTTTTCCTGAATATATTCAGGAAAAAACGCATACGCCCTTTTTGGCCAACCAAGCAACCTGGGAGAGCAAATCAGCACTACAAAGAAATCTCTCGGCCCCCCCGGGGCAAAAGGGCCAGGCGAAAAAAGTCTAAAAACCAGAAAGGCAGGACAGGCCACGGAGTCAAGGGAGCCTTGTTAAGCTGATGGGCGGGATGTCAATGGCCAACAGCCAATCTTCACAAGTGTATCCTCTTTCCCAAACCATGTAAAACACAGAACCACAGAGCATAGGGCACTTCCACACATGGGCGTTGACCTTGGGAAAATGAAAAAATCAACCAGACACAGGGACCCCAAAGTTGAGGGCTGCTGTCTTGACAAGAACCTCCACTCCGGTACACGTTTCATATCCCAGGAAAGAGCCAAGTGGACAAAGACGAGTGGACAAGTGGACAAAGACAAGTGGACAAGTGGGCAAGTGGTGCTACGTAGGTCCAATGGAGTGTCACTCAGCCATGAAATCCACGTCATGAGGCTGGTAGCAGCATCCTGAGTGGATTTAGGTACGATCATCCTCAGTGAAATAAGTCCCACAAAAAAAGAAACTTATGATATCACTTATCGAGGGAATGTAAAAATCGCTCCCCATGCACTGAATCCCCAAACAGAACAGAGTCACGCTTTTAGAAAACACACTTATGCCTGCTTCAGGGGAAAGGTGAGGTGGGGTGACGCATAAAACTCGAGTTTGAAATGAGCACAGATACCCTTCCGAAAACCGAATATGGAATGGACACGACCTACTCCTTGCTCAATCAACTGGACTCACCAGACCCTGTTCATCGCACAAGTATCTATCCGACTAGTAAGCATCTTAAAAGCTAAGTCTTGATATCTCTGTGTAAGTGCATCAAGTGTGTGTAAAGCGGCCTAAAACCAGCAGGGAAAATCAGCTCAGACCCATTCTGAGGATACATTTCCAACATAAAGAAGAAACAAGCAGGGCAAAACAGAGAGAACTTCTTCCAAAATGCGTTCAGGGACTGGCATGCAACCAGGATTGACCACATCTACAGCCCCAGCGGCAGAAGACATAAGGCTGGACACTCTTGGGGCTGAGACGATTGGTGAGGTTGGGAAAGCAAATGCAGACCCTTGAAAGGAATCCTGCGTGCTCCCCATTCCATGGGTCCCAACTCTCCAGGTTCAACGCAATCTTCCGACAGCGAAAGCACTCATTGGAAACCCAGCGGATGCTACACCGTGGGATCGGGAAAGCTTTCTGAAACTCACCTCAGTTTTCATCTCCTGGTGCTCGTGTTCTCCATTCAGGCCCCCTTACTAACAATCTCCCCACTTGGAGACTCGGCGCCTTTCCATGCCTCTTTCGTACCGTCTGCAATTTGTCCGCAGGATGAACTGCAAGAGGGGGAACCAATGAGAGACTCGCTGGAGGTGTTTGGTCGGGCACATGTCACTCTCATTTCCCATCACGAAGAAGAATTCACCAGCGGTTCAGCCTGCCACCCCGGATCGACAATAGGGCGTGAAGCCATCCAGCCGTGTTGCGTCCCACTCACAAAAAAGCGACTTGGGAAATGGAGCTCAGGGGCACTGCACTTCCCAAACCTGCAGAGTTCTAAACGATAACTATCGCCCCAAAATATATTGAGGTCAGGCTACGAAGAGGCGCTGAACGCAAGGCAGAACTGCAGGAAACGGATGTCAACGGGTACATCGGAATGGCCCCGATAGCACATGAAAAGCGCCAGAACGTGGACAATGATGCGGTTGGCCAAAAAGGGCGTATGCGTTTTTTCCTGAATATATTCAGGAAAAAACGCATACGCCCTTTTTGGCCAACCAAGCAACCTGGGAGAGCAAATCAGCACTACAAAGAAATCTCTCGCCACCCCCCCCGGGGCAAAAGGGCCAGGCGAAAAAAGTCTAAAAACCGGAAAGGCAGGACAGGCCACGGAGTCAAGGGAGCCTTGTTAAGCTGATGGGCGGGATGTCAATGGCCAACAGCCAATCTTCACAAGTGTATCCTCTTTCCCAAACCATGTAAAACACAGAACCACAGAGCATAGGGCCCTTCCACACATGGGCGTTGACCTTGGGAAAATCAAAAAATCAACCAGACACAGGGACCCCAAAGTTGAGGGCTGCTGTCTTGACAAGAACCTCCACTCCGGTACACGTTTCATATCCCAGGAAAGAGCCAAGTGGACAAAGACGAGTGGACAAGTGGACAAAGACAAGTGGACAAGTGGACAAGTGGTGCTACGTAGGTCCAATGGAGTGTCACTCAGCCATGAAATCCACGTCATGAGGCTGGTAGCAGCATCCTGAGTGGATTTAGGTACGATCATCCTCAGTGAAATAAGTCCCACAAAAAAAGAAACTTATGATATCACTTATCGAGGGAATGTAAAAATCGCTCCCCATGCACTGAATCCCCAAACAGAACAGAGTCACGCTTTTAGAAAACACACTTATGCCTGCTTCAGGGGAAAGGTGAGGTGGGGTGACGCATAAAACTCGAGTTTGAAATGAGCACAGATACCCTTCCGAAAACCGAATATGGAATGGACACGACCTACTCCTTGCTCAATCAACTGGACTCACCAGACCCTGTTCATCGCACAAGTATCTATCCGACTAGTAAGCATCTTAAAAGCTAAGTCTTGATATCTCTGTGTAAGTGCATCAAGTGTGTGTAAAGCGGCCTAAAACCAGCAGGGAAAATCAGCTCAGACCCATTCTGAGGATACATTTCCAACATAAAGAAGAAACAAGCAGGGCAAAACAGAGAGAACTTCTTCCAAAATGCGTTCAGGGACTGGCATGCAACCAGGATTGACCACATCTACAGCCCCAGCGGCAGAAGACATAAGGCTGGACACTCTTGGGGCTGAGACGATTGGTGAGGTTGGGAAAGCAAATGCAGACCCTTGAAAGGAATCCTGCGTGCTCCCCATTCCATGGGTCCCAACTCTCCAGGTTCAACGCAATCTTCCGACAGCGAAAGCACTCATTGGAAACCCAGCGGATGCTACACCGTGGGATCGGGAAAGCTTTCTGAAACTCACCTCAGTTTTCATCTCCTGGTGCTCGTGTTCTCCATTCAGGCCCCCTTACTAACAATCTCCCCACTTGGAGACTCGGCGCCTTTCCATGCCTCTTTCGTACCGTCTGCAATTTGTCCGCAGGATGAACTGCAAGAGGGGGAACCAATGAGAGACTCGCTGGAGGTGTTTGGTCGGGCACATGTCACTCTCATTTCCCATCACGAAGAAGAATTCACCAGCGGTTCAGCCTGCCACCCCGGATCGACAATAGGGCGTGAAGCCATCCAGCCGTGTTGCGTCCCACTCACAAAAAAGCGACTTGGGAAATGGAGCTCAGGGGCACTGCACTTCCCAAACCTGCAGAGTTCTAAACGATAACTATCGCCCCAAAATATATTGAGGTCAGGCTACGAAGAGGCGCTGAACGCAAGGCAGAACTGCAGGAAACGGATGTCAACGGCTACATCGGAATGGCCCCGATAGCACATGAAAAGCGCCAGAACGTGGACAATGATGCGGTTGGCCAAAAAGGGCGTATGCGTTTTTTCCTGAATATATTCAGGAAAAAACGCATACGCCCTTTTTGGCCAACCAAGCAACCTGGGAGAGCAAATCAGCACTACAAAGAAATCTCTCGTCCCCCCCCCGGGGCAAAAGGGCCAGGCGAAAAAAGTCTAAAAACCAGAAAGGCAGGACAGGCCACGGAGTCAAGGGAGCCTTGTTAAGCTGATGTGCGGGATGTCAATGGCCAACAGCCAATCTTCACAAGTGTATCCTCTTTCCCAAACCATGGAAAACACAGAACCACAGAGCATAGGGCACTTCCACACATGGGCGTTGACCTTGGGAAAATCAAAAAATCAACCAGACACAGGGACCCCAAAGTTGAGGGCTGCTGTCTTGACAAGAACCTCCACTCCGGTACACGTTTCATATCCCAGGAAAGAGCCAAGTGGACAAAGACGAGTGGACAAGTGGACAAAGACAAGTGCACAAGTGGACAAGTGGTGCTACGTAGGTCCAATGGAGTGTCACTCAGCCATGAAATCCACGTCATGAGGCTGGTAGCAGCATCCTGAGTGGATTTAGGTACGATCATCCTCAGTGAAATAAGTCCCACAAAAAAAGAAACTTATGATATCACTTATCGAGGGAATGTAAAAATCGCTCCCCATGCACTGAATCCCCAAACAGAACAGAGTCACGCTTTTAGAAAACACACTTATGCCTGCTTCAGGGGAAAGGTGAGGTGGGGTGACGCATAAAACTCGAGTTTGAAATGAGCACAGATACCCTTCCGAAAACCGAATATGGAATGGACACGACCTACTCCTTGCTCAATCAACTGGACTCACCAGACCCTGTTCATCGCACAAGTATCTATCCGACTAGTAAGCATCTTAAATGCTAAGTCTTGATATCTCTGTGTAAGTGCATCAAGTGTGTGTAAAGCGGCCTAAAACCAGCAGGGAAAATCAGCTCAGACCCATTCTGAGGATACATTTCCAACATAAAGAAGAAACAAGCAGGGCAAAACAGAGAGAACTTCTTCCAAAATGCGTTCAGGGACTGGCATGCAACCAGGATTGACCACATCTACAGCCCCAGCGGCAGAAGACATAAGGCTGGACACTCTTGGGGCTGAGACGATTGGTGAGGTTGGGAAAGCAAATGCAGACCCTTGAAAGGAATCCTGCGTGCTCCCCATTCCATGGGTCCCAACTCTCCAGGTTCAACGCAATCTTCCGACAGCGAAAGCACTCATTGGAAACCCAGCGGATGCTACACCGTGGGATCGGGAAAGCTTTCTGAAACTCACCTCAGTTTTCATCTCCTGGTGCTCGTGTTCTCCATTCAGGCCCCCTTACTAACAATCTCCCCACTTGGAGACTCGGCGCCTTTCCATGCCTCTTTCGTACCGTCTGCAATTTGTCCGCAGGATGAACTGCAAGAGGGGGAACCAATGAGAGACTCGCTGGAGGTGTTTGGTCGGGCACATGTCACTCTCATTTCCCATCACGAAGAAGAATTCACCAGCGGTTCAGCCTGCCACCCCGGATCGACAATAGGGCGTGAAGCCATCCAGCCGTGTTGCGTCCCACTCACAAAAAAGCGACTTGGGAAATGGAGCTCAGGGGCACTGCACTTCCCAAACCTGCAGAGTTCTAAACGATAACTATCGCCCCAAAATATATTGAGGTCAGGCTACGAAGAGGCGCTGAACGCAAGGCAGAACTGCAGGAAACGGATGTCAACGGGTACATCGGAATGGCCCCGATAGCACATGAAAAGCGCCAGAACGTGGACAATGATGCGGTTGGCCAAAAAGGGCGTATGCGTTTTTTCCTGAATATATTCAGGAAAAAACGCATACGCCCTTTTTGGCCAACCAAGCAACCTGGGAGAGCAAATCAGCACTACAAAGAAATCTCTCGCCCCCCCCGGGGCAAAAGGGCCAGGCGAAAAAAGTCTAAAAACCAGAAAGGCAGGACAGGCCACGGAGTCAAGGGAGCCTTGTTAAGCTGATGGGCGGGATGTCAATGGCCAACAGCCAATCTTCACAAGTGTATCCTCTTTCCCAAACCATGGAAAACACAGAACCACAGAGCATAGGGCACTTCCACACATGGGCGTTGACCTTGGGAAAATGAAAAAATCAACCAGACACAGGGACCCCAAAGTTGAGGGCTGCTGTCTTGACAAGAACCTCCACTCCGGTACACGTTTCATATCCCAGGAAAGAGCCAAGTGGACAAAGACGAGTGGACAAGTGGACAAAGACAAGTGCACAAGTGGACAAGTGGTGCTACGTAGGTCCAATGGAGTGTCACTCAGCCATGAAATCCACGTCATGAGGCTGGTAGCAGCATCCTGAGTGGATTTAGGTACGATCATCCTCAGTGAAATAAGTCCCACAAAAAAAGAAACTTATGATATCACTTATCGAGGGAATGTAAAAATCGCTCCCCATGCACGGAATCCCCAAACAGAACAGAGTCACGCTTTTAGAAAACACACTTATGCCTGCTTCAGGGGAAAGGTGAGGTGGGGTGACGCATAAAACTCGAGTTTGGAATGAGCACACATACCCTTCCGAAAACCGAATATGGAATGGACACGACCTACTCCTTGCTCAATCAACTGGACTCACCAGACCCTGTTCATCGCACAAGTATCTATCCGACTAGTAAGCATCTTAAATGCTAAGTCTTGATATCTCTGTGTAAGTGCATCAAGTGTGTGTAAAGCGGCCTAAAACCAGCAGGGAAAATCAGCTCAGACCCATTCTGAGGATACATTTCCAACATAAAGAAGAAACAAGCAGGGCAAAACAGAGAGAAATTCTTCCAAAATGCGTTCAGGGACTGGCATGCAACCAGGATTGACCACATCTACAGCCCCAGCGGCAGAAGACATAAGGCTGGACACTCTTGGGGCTGAGACGATTGGTGAGGTTGGGAAAGCAAATGCAGACCCTTGAAAGGAATCCTGCGTGCTCCCCATTCCATGGGTCCCAACTCTCCAGGTTCAACGCAATCTTCCGACAGCGAAAGCACTCATTGGAAACCCAGCGGATGCTACACCGTGGGATCGGGAAAGCTTTCTGAAACTCACCTCAGTTTTCATCTCCTGGTGCTCGTGTTCTCCATTCAGGCCCCCTTACTAACAATCTCCCCACTTGGAGACTCGGCGCCTTTCCATGCCTCTTTCGTACCGTCTGCAATTTGTCCGCAGGATGAACTGCAAGAGGGGGAACCAATGAGAGACTCGCTGGAGGTGTTTGGTCGGGCACATGTCACTCTCATTTCCCATCACGAAGAAGAATTCACCAGCGGTTCAGCCTGCCACCCCGGATCGACAATAGGGCGTGAAGCCATCCAGCCGTGTTGCGTCCCACTCACAAAAAAGCGACTTGGGAAATGGAGCTCAGGGGCACTGCACTTCCCAAACCTGCAGAGTTCTAAACGATAACTATCGCCCCAAAATATATTGAGGTCAGGCTACGAAGAGGCGCTGAACGCAAGGCAGAACTGCAGGAAACGGATGTCAACGGCTACATCGGAATGGCCCCGATAGCACATGAAAAGCGCCAGAACGTGGACAATGATGCGGTTGGCCAAAAAGGGCGTATGCGTTTTTTCCTGAATATATTCAGGAAAAAACGCATACGCCCTTTTTGGCCAACCAAGCAACCTGGGAGAGCAAATCAGCACTACAAAGAAATCTCTCGCCCACCCCCGGGGCAAAAGGGCCAGGCGAAAAAAGTCTAAAAACCAGAAAGGCAGGACAGGCCACGGAGTCAAGGGAGCCTTGTTAAGCTGATGTGCGGGATGTCAATGGCCAACAGCCAATCTTCACAAGTGTATCCTCTTTCCCAAACCATGGAAAACACAGAACCACAGAGCATAGGGCACTTCCACACATGGGCGTTGACCTTGGGAAAATCAAAAAATCAACCAGACACAGGGACCCCAAAGTTGAGGGCTGCTGTCTTGACAAGAACCTCCACTCCGGTACACGTTTCATATCCCAGGAAAGAGCCAAGTGGACAAAGACGAGTGGACAAGTGGACAAAGACAAGTGCACAAGTGGACAAGTGGTGCTACGTAGGTCCAATGGAGTGTCACTCAGCCATGAAATCCACGTCATGATGCTGGTAGCAGCATCCTGAGTGGATTTAGGTACGATCATCCTCAGTGAAATAAGTCCCACAAAAAAAGAAACTTATGATATCACTTATCGAGGGAATGTAAAAATCGCTCCCCATGCACTGAATCCCCAAACAGAACAGAGTCACGCTTTTAGAAAACACACTTATGCCTGCTTCAGGGGAAAGGTGAGGTGGGGTGACGCATAAAACTCGAGTTTGAAATGAGCACAGATACCCTTCCGAAAACCGAATATGGAATGGACACGACCTACTCCTTGCTCAATCAACTGGACTCACCAGACCCTGTTCATCGCACAAGTATCTATCCGACTAGTAAGCATCTTAAAAGCTAAGTCTTGATATCTCTGTGTAAGTGCATCAAGTGTGTGTAAAGCGGCCTAAAACCAGCAGGGAAAATCAGCTCAGACCCATTCTGAGGATACATTTCCAACATAAAGAAGAAACAAGCAGGGCAAAACAGAGAGAAATTCTTCCAAAATGCGTTCAGGGACTGGCATGCAACCAGGATTGACCACATCTACAGCCACAGCGGCAGAAGACATAAGGCTGGACACTCTTGGGGCTGAGACGATTGGTGAGGTTGGGAAAGCAAATGCAGACCCTTGAAAGGAATCCTGCGTGCTCCCCATTCCATGGGTCCCAACTCTCCAGGTTCAACGCAATCTTCCGACAGCGAAAGCACTCATTGGAAACCCAGCGGATGCTACACCGTGGGATCGGGAAAGCTTTCTGAAACTCACCTCAGTTTTCATCTCCTGGTGCTCGTGTTCTCCATTCAGGCCCCCTTACTAACAATCTCCCCACTTGGAGACTCGGCGCCTTTCCATGCCTCTTTCGTACCGTCTGCAATTTGTCCGCAGGATGAACTGCAAGAGGGGGAACCAATGAGAGACTCGCTGGAGGTGTTTGGTCGGGCACATGTCACTCTCATTTCCCATCACGAAGAAGAATTCACCAGCGGTTCAGCCTGCCACCCCGGATCGACAATAGGGCGTGAAGCCATCCAGCCGTGTTGCGTCCCACTCACAAAAAAGCGACTTGGGAAATGGAGCTCAGGGGCACTGCACTTCCCAAACCTGCAGAGTTCTAAACGATAACTATCGCCCCAAAATATATTGAGGTCAGGCTACGAAGAGGCGTTGAACGCAACGCAGAACTGCAGGAAACGGATGTCAACGGGTACATCGGAATGGCCCCGATAGCACATGAAAAGCGCCAGAACGTGGACAATGATGCGGTTGGCCAAAAAGGGCGTATGCGTTTTTTCCTGAATATATTCAGGAAAAAACGCATACGCCCTTTTTGGCCAACCAAGCAACCTGGGAGAGCAAATCAGCACTACAAAGAAATCTCTCGCCCCCCCCCCCGGGGCAAAAGGGCCAGGCGAAAAAAGTCTAAAAACCAGAAAGGCAGGACAGGCCACGGAGTCAAGGGAGCCTTGTTAAGCTGATGGGCGGGATGTCAATGGCCAACAGCCAATCTTCACAAGTGTATCCTCTTTCCCAAACCATGGAAAACACAGAACCACAGAGCATAGGGCACTTCCACACATGGGCGTTGACCTTGGGAAAATCAAAAAATCAACCAGACACAGGGACCCCAAAGTTGAGGGCTGCTGTCTTGACAAGAACCTCCACTCCGGTACACGTTTCATATCCCAGGAAAGAGCCAAGTGGACAAAGACGAGTGGACAAGTGGACAAAGACAAGTGGACAAGTGGTGCTACGTAGGTCCAATGGAGTGTCACTCAGCCATGAAATCCACGTCATGAGGCTGGTAGCAGCATCCTGAGTGGATTTAGGTACGATCATCCTCAGTGAAATAAGTCCCACAAAAAAAGAAACTTATGATATCACTTATCGAGGGAATGTAAAAATCGCTCCCCATGCACTGAATCCCCAAACAGAACAGAGTCACGCTTTTAGAAAACACACTTATGCCTGCTTCAGGGGAAAGGTGAGGTGGGGTGACGCATAAAACTCGAGTTTGAAATGAGCACAGATACCCTTCCGAAAACCGAATATGGAATGGACACGACCTACTCCTTGCTCAATCAACTGGACTCACCAGACCCTGTTCATCGCACAAGTATCTATCCGACTAGTAAGCATCTTAAAAGCTAAGTCTTGATATCTCTGTGTAAGTGCATCAAGTGTGTGTAAAGCGGCCTAAAACCAGCAGGGAAAATCAGCTCAGACCCATTCTGAGGATACATTTCCAACATAAAGAAGAAACAAGCAGGGCAAAACAGAGAGAACTTCTTCCAAAATGCGTTCAGGGACTGGCATGCAACCAGGATTGACCACATCTACAGCCCCAGCGGCAGAAGACATAAGGCTGGACACTCTTGGGGCTGAGACGATTGGTGAGGTTGGGAAAGCAAATGCAGACCCTTGAAAGGAATCCTGCGTGCTCCCCATTCCATGGGTCCCAACTCTCCAGGTTCAACGCAATCTTCCGACAGCGAAAGCACTCATTGGAAACCCAGCGGATGCTACACCGTGGGATCGGGAAAGCTTTCTGAAACTCACCTCAGTTTTCATCTCCTGGTGCTCGTGTTCTCCATTCAGGCCCCCTTACTAACAATCTCCCCACTTGGAGACTCGGCGCCTTTCCATGCCTCTTTCGTACCGTCTGCAATTTGTCCGCAGGATGAACTGCAAGAGGGGGAACCAATGAGAGACTCGCTGGAGGTGTTTGGTCGGGCACATGTCACTCTCATTTCCCATCACGAAGAAGAATTCACCAGCGGTTCAGCCTGCCACCCCGGATCGACAATAGGGCGTGAAGCCATCCAGCCGTGTTGCGTCCCACTCACAAAAAAGCGACTTGGGAAATGGAGCTCAGGGGCACTGCACTTCCCAAACCTGCAGAGTTCTAAACGATAACTATCGCCCCAAAATATATTGAGGTCAGGCTACGAAGAGGCGCTGAACGCAAGGCAGAACTGCAGGAAACGGATGTCAACGGCTACATCGGAATGGCCCCGATAGCACATGAAAAGCGCCAGAACGTGGACAATGATGCGGTTGGCCAAAAAGGGCGTATGCGTTTTTTCCTGAATATATTCAGGAAAAAACGCATACGCCCTTTTTGGCCAACCAAGCAACCTGGGAGAGCAAATCAGCACTACAAAGAAATCTCTCGCCCCCCCCGGGGCAAAAGGGCCAGGCGAAAAAAGTCTAAAAACCAGAAAGGCAGGACAGGCCACGGAGTCAAGGGAGCCTTGTTAAGCTGATGGGCGGGATGTCAATGGCCAACAGCCAATCTTCACAAGTGTATCCTCTTTCCCAAACCATGGAAAACACAGAACCACAGAGCATAGGGCACTTCCACACATGGGGGTTGACCTTGGGAAAATCAAAAAATCAACCAGACACAAGGACCCCAAAGTTGAGGGCTGCTGTCTTGACAAGAACCTCCACTCCGGTACACGTTTCATATCCCAGGAAAGAGCCAAGTGGACAAAGACGAGTGGACAAGTGGACAAAGACAAGTGGACAAGTGGACAAGTGGTGCTACGTAGGTCCAATGGAGTGTCACTCAGCCATGAAATCCACGTCATGAGGCTGGTAGCAGCATCCTGAGTGGATTTAGGTACGATCATCCTCAGTGAAATAAGTCCCACAAAAAAAGAAACTTATGATATCACTTATCGAGGGAATGTAAAAATCGCTCCCCATGCACTGAATCCCCAAACAGAACAGAGTCACGCTTTTAGAAAACACACTTATGCCTGCTTCAGGGGAAAGGTGAGGTGGGGTGACGCATAAAACTCGAGTTTGAAATGAGCACAGATACCCTTCCGAAAACCGAATATGGAATGGACACGACCTACTCCTTGCTCAATCAACTGGACTCACCAGACCCTGTTCATCGCACAAGTATCTATCCGACTAGTAAGCATCTTAAAAGCTAAGTCTTGATATCTCTGTGTAAGTGCATCAAGTGTGTGTAAAGCGGCCTAAAACCAGCAGGGAAAATCAGCTCAGACCCATTCTGAGGATACATTTCCAACATAAAGAAGAAACAAGCAGGGCAAAACAGAGAGAACTTCTTCCAAAATGCGTTCAGGGACTGGCATGCAACCAGGATTGACCACATCTACAGCCCCAGCGGCAGAAGACATAAGGCTGGACACTCTTGGGGCTGAGACGATTGGTGAGGTTGGGAAAGCAAATGCAGACCCTTGAAAGGAATCCTGCGTGCTCCCCATTCCATGGGTCCCAACTCTCCAGGTTCAACGCAATCTTCCGACAGCGAAAGCACTCATTGGAAACCCAGCGGATGCTACACCGTGGGATCGGGAAAGCTTTCTGAAACTCACCTCAGTTTTCATCTCCTGGTGCTCGTGTTCTCCATTCAGGCCCCCTTACTAACAATCTCCCCACTTGGAGACTCGGCGCCTTTCCATGCCTCTTTCGTACCGTCTGCAATTTGTCCGCAGGATGAACTGCAAGAGGGGGAACCAATGAGAGACTCGCTGGAGGTGTTTGGTCGGGCACATGTCACTCTCATTTCCCATCACGAAGAAGAATTCACCAGCGGTTCAGCCTGCCACCCCGGATCGACAATAGGGCGTGAAGCCATCCAGCCGTGTTGCGTCCCACTCACAAAAAAGCGACTTGGGAAATGGAGCTCAGGGGCACTGCACTTCCCAAACCTGCAGAGTTCTAAACGATAACTATCGCCCCAAAATATATTGAGGTCAGGCTACGAAGAGGCGCTGAACGCAAGGCAGAACTGCAGGAAACGGATGTCAACGGCTACATCGGAATGGCCCCGATAGCACATGAAAAGCGCCAGAACGTGGACAATGATGCGGTTGGCCAAAAAGGGCGTATGCGTTTTTTCCTGAATATATTCAGGAAAAAACGCATACGCCCTTTTTGGCCAACCAAGCAACCTGGGAGAGCAAATCAGCACTACAAAGAAATCTCTCGCCCCCCCCCCCGGGGCAAAAGGGCCAGGCGAAAAAAGTCTAAAAACCAGAAAGGCAGGACAGGCCACGGAGTCAAGGGAGCCTTGTTAAGCTGATGGGCGGGATGTCAATGGCCAACAGCCAATCTTCACAAGTGTATCCTCTTTCCCAAACCATGTAACACACAGAACCACAGAGCATAGGGCACTTCCACACATGGGCGTTGACCTTGGGAAAATCAAAAAATCAACCAGACACAGGGACCCCAAAGTTGAGGGCTGCTGTCTTGACAAGAACCTCCACTCCGGTACACGTTTCATATCCCAGGAAAGAGCCAAGTGGACAAAGACGAGTGGACAAGTGGACAAAGACAAGTGGACAAGTGGACAAGTGGTGCTACGTAGGTCCAATGGAGTGTCACTCAGCCATGAAATCCACGTCATGAGGCTGGTAGCAGCATCCTGAGTGGATTTAGGTACGATCATCCTCAGTGAAATAAGTCCCACAAAAAAAGAAACTTATGATATCACTTATCGAGGGAATGTAAAAATCGCTCCCCATGCACTGAATCCCCAAACAGAACAGAGTCACGCTTTTAGAAAACACACTTATGCCTGCTTCAGGGGAAAGGTGAGGTGGGGTGACGCATAAAACTCGAGTTTGAAATGAGCACAGATACGCTTCCGAAAACCGAATATGGAATGGACACGACCTACTCCTTGCTCAATCAACTGGACTCACCAGACCCTGTTCATCGCACAAGTATCTATCCGACTAGTAAGCATCTTAAAAGCTAAGTCTTGATATCTCTGTGTAAGTGCATCAAGTGTGTGTAAAGCGGCCTAAAACCAGCAGGGAAAATCAGCTCAGACCCATTCTGAGGATACATTTCCAACATAAAGAAGAAACAAGCAGGGCAAAACATAGAGAACTTCTTCCAAAATGCGTTCAGGGACTGGCATGCAACCAGGATTGACCACATCTACAGCCCCAGCGGCAGAAGACATAAGGCTGGACACTCTTGGGGCTGAGACGATTGGTGAGGTTGGGAAAGCAAATGCAGACCCTTGAAAGGAATCCTGCGTGCTCCCCATTCCATGGGTCCCAACTCTCCAGGTTCAACGCAATCTTCCGACAGCGAAAGCACTCATTGGAAACCCAGCGGATGCTACACCGTGGGATCGGGAAAGCTTTCTGAAACTCACCTCAGTTTTCATCTCCTGGTGCTCGTGTTCTCCATTCAGGCCCCCTTACTAACAATCTCCCCACTTGGAGACTCGGCGCCTTTCCATGCCTCTTTCGTACCGTCTGCAATTTGTCCGCAGGATGAACTGCAAGAGGGGGAACCAATGAGACACTCGCTGGAGGTGTTTGGTCGGGCACATGTCACTCTCATTTCCCATCACGAAGAAGAATTCACCAGCGGTTCAGCCTGCCACCCCGGATCGACAATAGGGCGTGAAGCCATCCAGCCGTGTTGCGTCCCACTCACAAAAAAGCGACTTGGGAAATGGAGCTCAGGGGCACTGCACTTCCCAAACCTGCAGAGTTCTAAACGATAACTATCGCCCCAAAATATATTGAGGTCAGGCTACAAAGAGGCGCTGAACGCAAGGCAGAACTGCAGGAAACGGATGTCAACGGCTACATCGGAATGGCCCCGATAGCACATGAAAAGCGCCAGAACGTGGACAATGATGCGGTTGGCCAAAAAGGGCGTATGCGTTTTTTCCTGAATATATTCAGGAAAAAACGCATACGCCCTTTTTGGCCAACCAAGCAACCTGGGAGAGCAAATCAGCACTACAAAGAAATCTCTCGCCCCCCCCCCCCCGGGGCAAAAGGGCCAGGCGAAAAAAGTCTAAAAACCAGAAAGGCAGGACAGGCCACGGAGTCAAGGGAGCCTTGTTAAGCTGATGGGCGGGATGTCAATGGCCAACAGCCAATCTTCACAAGTGTATCCTCTTTCCCAAACCATGTAACACACAGAACCACAGAGCATAGGGCACTTCCACACATGGGCGTTGACCTTGGGAAAATCAAAAAATCAACCAGACACAGGGACCCCAAAGTTGAGGGCTGCTGTCTTGACAAGAACCTCCACTCCGGTACACGTTTCATATCCCAGGAAAGAGCCAAGTGGACAAAGACGAGTGGACAAGTGGACAAAGACAAGTGGACAAGTGGACAAGTGGTGCTACGTAGGTCCAATGGAGTGTCACTCAGCCATGAAATCCACGTCATGAGGCTGGTAGCAGCATCCTGAGTGGATTTAGGTACGATCATCCTCAGTGAAATAAGTCCCACAAAAAAAGAAACTTATGATATCACTTATCGAGGGAATGTAAAAATCGCTCCCCATGCACTGAATCCCCAAACAGAACAGAGTCACGCTTTTAGAAAACACACTTATGCCTGCTTCAGGGGAAAGGTGAGGTGGGGTGACGCATAAAACTCGAGTTTGAAATGAGCACAGATACCCTTCCGAAAACCGAATATGGAATGGACACGACCTACTCCTTGCTCAATCAACTGGACTCACCAGACCCTGTTCATCGCACAAGTATCTATCCGACTAGTAAGCATCTTAAAAGCTAAGTCTTGATATCTCTGTGTAAGTGCATCAAGTGTGTGTAAAGCGGCCTAAAACCAGCAGGGAAAATCAGCTCAGACCCATTCTGAGGATACATTTCCAACATAAAGAAGAAACAAGCAGGGCAAAACAGAGAGAACTTCTTCCAAAATGCGTTCAGGGACTGGCATGCAACCAGGATTGACCACATCTACAGCCCCAGCGGCAGAAGACATAAGGCTGGACACTCTTGGGGCTGAGACGATTGGTGAGGTTGGGAAAGCAAATGCAGACCCTTGAAAGGAATCCTGCGTGCTCCCCATTCCATGGGTCCCAACTCTCCAGGTTCAACGCAATCTTCCGACAGCGAAAGCACTCATTGGAAACCCAGCGGATGCTACACCGTGGGATCGGGAAAGCTTTCTGAAACTCACCTCAGTTTTCATCTCCTGGTGCTCGTGTTCTCCATTCAGGCCCCCTTACTAACAATCTCCCCACTTGGAGACTCGGCGCCTTTCCATGCCTCTTTCGTACCGTCTGCAATTTGTCCGCAGGATGAACTGCAAGAGGGGGAACCAATGAGACACTCGCTGGAGGTGTTTGGTCGGGCACATGTCACTCTCATTTCCCATCACGAAGAAGAATTCACCAGCGGTTCAGCCTGCCACCCCGGATCGACAATAGGGCGTGAAGCCATCCAGCCGTGTTGCGTCCCACTCACAAAAAAGCGACTTGGGAAATGGAGCTCAGGGGCACTGCACTTCCCAAACCTGCAGAGTTCTAAACGATAACTATCGCCCCAAAATATATTGAGGTCAGGCTACGAAGAGGCGCTGAACGCAAGGCAGAACTGCAGGAAACGGATGTCAACGGCTACATCGGAATGGCCCCGATAGCACATGAAAAGCGCCAGAACGTGGACAATGATGCGGTTGGCCAAAAAGGGCGTATGCGTTTTTTCCTGAATATATTCAGGAAAAAACGCATACGCCCTTTTTGGCCAACCAAGCAACCTGGGAGAGCAAATCAGCACTACAAAGAAATCTCTCGCCCCCCCCCCCCCGGGGCAAAAGGGCCAGGCGAAAAAAGTCTAAAAACCAGAAAGGCAGGACAGGCCACGGAGTCAAGGGAGCCTTGTTAAGCTGATGGGCGGGATGTCAATGGCCAACAGCCAATCTTCACAAGTGTATCCTCTTTCCCAAACCATGTAACACACAGAACCACAGAGCATAGGGCACTTCCACACATGGGCGTTGACCTTGGGAAAATCAAAAAATCAACCAGACACAGGGACCCCAAAGTTGAGGGCTGCTGTCTTGACAAGAACCTCCACTCCGGTACACGTTTCATATCCCAGGAAAGAGCCAAGTGGACAAAGACGAGTGGACAAGTGGACAAAGACAAGTGGACAAGTGGACAAGTGGTGCTACGTAGGTCCAATGGAGTGTCACTCAGCCATGAAATCCACGTCATGAGGCTGGTAGCAGCATCCTGAGTGGATTTAGGTACGATCATCCTCAGTGAAATAAGTCCCACAAAAAAAGAAACTTATGATATCACTTATCGAGGGAATGTAAAAATCGCTCCCCATGCACTGAATCCCCAAACAGAACAGAGTCACGCTTTTAGAAAACACACTTATGCCTGCTTCAGGGGAAAGGTGAGGTGGGGTGACGCATAAAACTCGAGTTTGAAATGAGCACAGATACCCTTCCGAAAACCGAATATGGAATGGACACGACCTACTCCTTGCTCAATCAACTGGACTCACCAGACCCTGTTCATCGCACAAGTATCTATCCGACTAGTAAGCATCTTAAAAGCTAAGTCTTGATATCTCTGTGTAAGTGCATCAAGTGTGTGTAAAGCGGCCTAAAACCAGCAGGGAAAATCAGCTCAGACCCATTCTGAGGATACATTTCCAACATAAAGAAGAAACAAGCAGGGCAAAACAGAGAGAACTTCTTCCAAAATGCGTTCAGGGACTGGCATGCAACCAGGATTGACCACATCTACAGCCCCAGCGGCAGAAGACATAAGGCTGGACACTCTTGGGGCTGAGACGATTGGTGAGGTTGGGAAAGCAAATGCAGACCCTTGAAAGGAATCCTGCGTGCTCCCCATTCCATGGGTCCCAACTCTCCAGGTTCAACGCAATCTTCCGACAGCGAAAGCACTCATTGGAAACCCAGCGGATGCTACACCGTGGGATCGGGAAAGCTTTCTGAAACTCACCTCAGTTTTCATCTCCTGGTGCTCGTGTTCTCCATTCAGGCCCCCTTACTAACAATCTCCCCACTTGGAGACTCGGCGCCTTTCCATGCCTCTTTCGTACCGTCTGCAATTTGTCCGCAGGATGAACTGCAAGAGGGGGAACCAATGAGACACTCGCTGGAGGTGTTTGGTCGGGCACATGTCACTCTCATTTCCCATCACGAAGAAGAATTCACCAGCGGTTCAGCCTGCCACCCCGGATCGACAATAGGGCGTGAAGCCATCCAGCCGTGTTGCGTCCCACTCACAAAAAAGCGACTTGGGAAATGGAGCTCAGGGGCACTGCACTTCCCAAACCTGCAGAGTTCTAAACGATAACTATCGCCCCAAAATATAATGAGGTCAGGCTACGAAGAGGCGCTGAACGCAAGGCAGAACTGCAGGAAACGGATGTCAACGGCTACATCGGAATGGCCCCGATAGCACATGAAAAGCGCCAGAACGTGGACAATGATGCGGTTGGCCAAAAAGGGCGTATGCGTTTTTTCCTGAATATATTCAGGAAAAAACGCATACGCCCTTTTTGGCCAACCAAGCAACCTGGGAGAGCAAATCAGCACTACAAAGAAATCTCTCGCCCCCCCCCCGGGGGCAAAAGGGCCAGGCGAAAAAAGTCTAAAAACCAGAAAGGCAGGACAGGCCACGGAGTCAAGGGAGCCTTGTTAAGCTGATGGGCGGGATGTCAATGGCCAACAGCCAATCTTCACAAGTGTATCCTCTTTCCCAAACCATGTAACACACAGAACCACAGAGCATAGGGCACTTCCACACATGGGCGTTGACCTTGGGAAAATCAAAAAATCAACCAGACACAGGGACCCCAAAGTTGAGGGCTGCTGTCTTGACAAGAACCTCCACTCCGGTACACGTTTCATATCCCAGGAAAGAGCCAAGTGGACAAAGACGAGTGGACAAGTGGACAAAGACAAGTGCACAAGTGGACAAGTGGTGCTACGTAGGTCCAATGGAGTGTCACTCAGCCATGAAATCCACGTCATGAGGCTGGTAGCAGCATCCTGAGTGGATTTAGGTACGATCATCCTCAGTGAAATAAGTCCCACAAAGAAAGAAACTTATGATATCACTTATCGAGGGAATGTAAAAATCGCTCCCCATGCACTGAATCCCCAAACAGAACAGAGTCACGCTTTTAGAAAACACACTTATGCCTGCTTCAGGGGAAAGGTGAGGTGGGGTGACGCATAAAACTCGAGTTTGAAATGAGCACAGATACCCTTCCGAAAACCGAATATGGAATGGACACGACCTACTCCTTGCTCAATCAACTGGACTCACCAGACCCTGTTCATCGCACAAGTATCTATCCGACTAGTAAGCATCTTAAAAGCTAAGTCTTGATATCTCTGTGTAAGTGCATCAAGTGTGTGTAAAGCGGCCTAAAACCAGCAGGGAAAATCAGCTCAGACCCATTCTGAGGATACATTTCCAACATAAAGAAGAAACAAGCAGGGCAAAACAGAGAGAACTTCTTCCAAAATGCGTTCAGGGACTGGCATGCAACCAGGATTGACCACATCTACATCCCCAGCGGCAGAAGTCATAAGGCTGGACACTCTTGGGGCTGAGACGATTGGTGAGGTTGGGAAAGCAAATGCAGACCCTTGAAAGGAATCCTGCGTGCTCCCCATTCCATGGGTCCCAACTCTCCAGGTTCAACGCAATCTTCCGACAGCGAAAGCACTCATTGGAAACCCAGCGGATGCTACACCGTGGGATCGGGAAAGCTTTCTGAAACTCACCTCAGTTTTCATCTCCTGGTGCTCGTGTTCTCCATTCAGGCCCCCTTACTAACAATCTCCCCACTTGGAGACTCGGCGCCTTTCCATGCCTCTTTCGTACCGTCTGCAATTTGTCCGCAGGATGAACTGCAAGAGGGGGAACCAATGAGACACTCGCTGGAGGTGTTTGGTCGGGCACATGTCACTCTCATTTCCCATCACGAAGAAGAATTCACCAGCGGTTCAGCCTGCCACCCCGGATCGACAATAGGGCGTGAAGCCATCCAGCCGTGTTGCGTCCCACTCACAAAAAAGCGACTTGGGAAATGGAGCTCAGGGGCACTGCACTTCCCAAACCTGCAGAGTTCTAAACGATAACTATCGCCCCAAAATATATTGAGGTCAGGCTACGAAGAGGCGCTGAACGCAAGGCAGAACTGCAGGAAACGGATGTCAACGGCTACATCGGAATGGCCCCGATAGCACATGAAAAGCGCCAGAACGTGGACAATGATGCGGTTGGCCAAAAAGGGCGTATGCGTTTTTTCCTGAATATATTCAGGAAAAAACGCATACGCCCTTTTTGGCCAACCAAGCAACCTGGGAGAGCAAATCAGCACTACAAAGAAATCTCTCGCCCCCCCCCCCGGGGCAAAAGGGCCAGGCGAAAAAAGTCTAAAAACCAGAAAGGCAGGACAGGCCACGGAGTCAAGGGAGCCTTGTTAAGCTGATGGGCGGGATGTCAATGGCCAACAGCCAATCTTCACAAGTGTATCCTCTTTCCCAAACCATGGAAAACACAGAACCACAGAGCATAGGGCACTTCCACACATGGGCGTTGACCTTGGGAAAATGAAAAAATCAACCAGACACAGGGACCCCAAAGTTGAGGGCTGCTGTCTTGACAAGAACCTCCACTCCGGTACACGTTTCATATCCCAGGAAAGAGCCAAGTGGACAAAGACGAGTGGACAAGTGGACAAAGACGAGTGGACAAGTGGACAAGTGGTGCTACGTAGGTCCAATGGAGTGTCACTCAGCCATGAAATCCACGTCATGAGGCTGGTAGCAGCATCCTGAGTGGATTTAGGTACGATCATCCTCAGTGAAATAAGTCCCACAAAAAAAGAAACTTATGATATCACTTATCGAGGGAATGTAAAAATCGCTCCCCATGCACTGAATCCCCAAACAGAACAGAGTCACGCTTTTAGAAAACACACTTATGCCTGCTTCAGGGGAAAGGTGAGGTGGGGTGACGCATAAAACTAGAGTTTGAAATGAGCACAGATACGCTTCCGAAAACCGAATATGGAATGGACACGACCTACTCCTTGCTCAATCAACTGGACTCACCAGACCCTGTTCATCGCACAAGTATCTATCCGACTAGTAAGCATCTTAAAAGCTAAGTCTTGATATCTCTGTGTAAGTGCATCAAGTGTGTGTAAAGCGGCCTAAAACCAGCAGGGAAAATCAGCTCAGACCCATTCTGAGGATACATTTCCAACATAAAGAAGAAACAAGCAGGGCAAAACAGAGAGAACTTCTTCCAAAATGCGTTCAGGGACTGGCATGCAACCAGGATTGACCACATCTACAGCCCCAGCGGCAGAAGACATAAGGCTGGACACTCTTGGGGCTGAGACGATTGGTGAGGTTGGGAAAGCAAATGCAGACCCTTGAAAGGAATCCTGCGTGCTCCCCATTCCATGGGTCCCAACTCTCCAGGTTCAACGCAATCTTCCAACAGCGAAAGCACTCATTGGAAACCCAGCGGATGCTACACCGTGGGATCGGGAAAGCTTTCTGAAACTCACCTCAGTTTTCATCTCCTGGTGCTCGTGTTCTCCATTCAGGCCCCCTTACTAACAATCTCCCCACTTGGAGACTCGGCGCCTTTCCATGCCTCTTTCGTACCGTCTGCAATTTGTCCGCAGGATGAACTGCAAGAGGGGGAACCAATGAGAGACTCGCTGGAGGTGTTTGGTCGGGCACATGTCACTCTCATTTCCCATCACGAAGAAGAATTCACCAGCGGTTCAGCCTGCCACCCCGGATCGACAATAGGGCGTGAAGCCATCCAGCCGTGTTGCGTCCCACTCACAAAAAAGCGACTTGGGAAATGGAGCTCAGGGGCACTGCACTTCCCAAACCTGCAGAGTTCTAAACGATAACTATCGCCCCAAAATATATTGAGGTCAGGCTACGAAGAGGCGCTGAACGCAAGGCAGAACTGCAGGAAACGGATGTCAACGGCTACATCGGAATGGCCCCGATAGCACATGAAAAGCGCCAGAACGTGGACAATGATGCGGTTGGCCAAAAAGGGCGTATGCGTTTTTTCCTGAATATATTCAGGAAAAAACGCATACGCCCTTTTTGGCCAACCAAGCAACCTGGGAGAGCAAATCAGCACTACAAAGAAATCTCTCGCCCCCCCCCACCCCGGGGCAAAAGGGCCAGGCGAAAAAAGTCTAAAAACCAGAAAGGCAGGACAGCCCACGGAGTCAAGGGAGCCTTGTTAAGCTGATGGGCGGGATGTCAATGGCCAACAGCCAATCTTCACAAGTGTATCCTCTTTCCCAAACCATGGAAAACACAGAACCACAGAGCATAGGGCACTTCCACACATGGGCGTTGACCTTGGGAAAATCAAAAAATCAACCAGACACAGGGACCCCAAAGTTGAGGGCTGCTGTCTTGACAAGAACCTCCACTCCGGTACACGTTTCATATCCCAGGAAAGAGCCAAGTGGACAAAGACGAGTGGACAAGTGGACAAAGACAAGTGGACAAGTGGACAAGTGGTGCTACGTAGGTCCAATGGAGTGTCACTCAGCCATGAAATCCACGTCATGAGGCTGGTAGCAGCATCCTGAGTGGATTTAGGTACGATCATCCTCAGTGAAATAAGTCCCACAAAAAAAGAAACTTATGATATCACTTATCGAGGGAATGTAAAAATCGCTCCCCATGCACTGAATCCCCAAACAGAACAGAGTCACGCTTTTAGAAAACACACTTATGCCTGCTTCAGGGGAAAGGTGAGGTGGGGTGACGCATAAAACTCGAGTTTGAAATGAGCACAGATACCCTTCCGAAAACCGAATATGGAATGGACACGACCTACTCCTTGCTCAATCAACTGGACTCACCAGACCCTGTTCATCGCACAAGTATCTATCCGACTAGTAAGCATCTTAAAAGCTAAGTCTTGATATCTCTGTGTAAGTGCATCAAGTGTGTGTAAAGCGGCCTAAAACCAGCAGGGAAAATCAGCTCAGACCCATTCTGAGGATACATTTCCAACATAAAGAAGAAACAAGCAGGGCAAAACAGAGAGAACTTCTTCCAAAATGCGTTCAGGGACTGGCATGCAACCAGGATTGACCACATCTACAGCCCCAGCGGCAGAAGACATAAGGCTGGACACTCTTGGGGCTGAGACGATTGGTGAGGTTGGGAAAGCAAATGCAGACCCTTGAAAGGAATCCTGCGTGCTCCCCATTCCATGGGTCCCAACTCTCCAGGTTCAACGCAATCTTCCGACAGCGAAAGCACTCATTGGAAACCCAGCGGATGCTACACCGTGGGATCGGGAAAGCTTTCTGAAACTCACCTCAGTTTTCTTCTCCTGGTGCTCGTGTTCTCCATTCAGGCCCCCTTACTAACAATCTCCCCACTTGGAGACTCGGCGCCTTTCCATGCCTCTTTCGTACCGTCTGCAATTTGTCCGCAGGATGAACTGCAAGAGGGGGAACCAATGAGAGACTCGCTGGAGGTGTTTGGTCGGGCACATGTCACTCTCATTTCCCATCACGAAGAAGAATTCACCAGCGGTTCAGCCTGCCACCCCGGATCGACAATAGGGCGTGAAGCCATCCAGCCGTGTTGAGTCCCACTCACAAAAAAGCAACTTGGGAAATGGAGCTCAGGGGCACTGCACTTCCCAAACCTGCAGAGTTCTAAACGATAACTATCGCCCCAAAATATATTGAGGTCAGGCTACGAAGAGGCGCTGAACGCAAGGCAGAACTGCAGGAAACGGATGTCAACGGCTACATCGGAATGGCCCCGATAGCACATGAAAAGCGCCAGAACGTGGACAATGATGCGGTTGGCCAAAAAGGGCGTATGCGTTTTTTCCTGAATATATTCAGGAAAAAACGCATACGCCCTTTTTGGCCAACCAAGCAACCTGGGAGAGCAAATCAGCACTACAAAGAAATCTCTCGCCCCCCCCGGGGCAAAAGGGCCAGGCGAAAAAAGTCTAAAAACCAGAAAGGCAGGACAGGCCACGGAGTCAAGGGAGCCTTGTTAAGCTGATGGGCGGGATGTCAATGGCCAACAGCCAATCTTCACAAGTGTATCCTCTTTCCCAAACCATGTAAAACACAGAACCACAGAGCATAGGGCACTTCCACACATGGGCGTTGACCTTGGGAAAATCAAAAAATCAACCAGACACAGGGACCCCAAAGTTGAGGGCTGCTGTCTTGACAAGAACCTCCACTCCGGTACACGTTTCATATCCCAGGAAAGAGCCAAGTGGACAAAGACGAGTGGACAAGTGGACAAAGACAAGTGGACAAGTGGACAAGTGGTGCTACATAGGTCCAATGGAGTGTCACTCAGCCATGAAATCCACGTCATGAGGCTGGTAGCAGCATCCTGAGTGGATTTAGGTACGATCATCCTCAGTGAAATAAGTCCCACAAAAAAAGAAACTTATGATATCACTTATCGAGGGAATGTAAAAATCGCTCCCCATGCACTGAATCCCCAAACAGAACAGAGTCACGCTTTTAGAAAACACACTTATGCCTGCTTCAGGGGAAAGGTGAGGTGGGGTGACGCATAAAACTCGAGTTTGAAATGAGCACAGATACCCTTCCGAAAACCGAATATGGAATGGACACGACCTACTCCTTGCTCAATCAACTGGACTCACCAGACCCTGTTCATCGCACAAGTATCTATCCGACTAGTAAGCATCTTAAAAGCTAAGTCTTGATATCTCTGTGTAAGTGCATCAAGTGTGTGTAAAGCGGCCTAAAACCAGCAGGGAAAATCAGCTCAGACCCATTCTGAGGATACATTTCCAACATAAAGAAGAAACAAGCAGGGCAAAACAGAGAGAAATTCTTCCAAAATGCGTTCAGGGACTGGCATGCAACCAGGATTGACCACATCTACAGCCCCAGCGGCAGAAGACATAAGGCTGGACACTCTTGGGGCTGAGACGATTGGTGAGGTTGGGAAAGCAAATGCAGACCCTTGAAAGGAATCCTGCGTGCTCCCCATTCCATGGGTCCCAACTCTCCAGGTTCAACGCAATCTTCCGACAGCGAAAGCACTCATTGGAAACCCAGCGGATGCTACACCGTGGGATCGGGAAAGCTTTCTGAAACTCACCTCAGTTTTCATCTCCTGGTGCTCGTGTTCTCCATTCAGGCCCCCTTACTAACAATCTCCCCACTTGGAGACTCGGCGCCTTTCCATGCCTCTTTCGTACCGTCTGCAATTTGTCCGCAGGATGAACTGCAAGAGGGGGAACCAATGAGACACTCGCTGGAGGTGTTTGGTCGGGCACATGTCACTCTCATTTCCCATCACGAAGAAGAATTCACCAGCGGTTCAGCCTGCCACCCCGGATCGACAATAGGGCGTGAAGCCATCCAGCCGTGTTGCGTCCCACTCACAAAAAAGCGACTTGGGAAATGGAGCTCAGGGGCACTGCACTTCCCAAACCTGCAGAGTTCTAAACGATAACTATCGCCCCAAAATATATTGAGGTCAGGCTACGAAGAGGCGCTGAACGCAAGGCAGAACTGCAGGAAACGGATGTCAACGGCTACATCGG
Organism: Kogia breviceps; assembly: GCF_026419965.1. NCBI lineage: Eukaryota > Metazoa > Chordata > Mammalia > Artiodactyla > Physeteridae > Kogia > Kogia breviceps. The sequence continues at coordinate 129,042,466 of NC_081312.1, read as the reverse complement.
AATGGCCCCGATAGCACATGAAAAGCGCCAGAACGTGGACAATGATGCGGTTGGCCAAAAAGGGCGTATGCGTTTTTTCCTGAATATATTCAGGAAAAAACGCATACGCCCTTTTTGGCCAACCAAGCAACCTGGGAGAGCAAATCAGCACTACAAAGAAATCTCTCGCCCCCCCCCCCGGGGCAAAAGGGCCAGGCGAAAAAAGTCTAAAAACCAGAAAGGCAGGACAGGCCACGGAGTCAAGGGAGCCTTGTTAAGCTGATGGGCGGGATGTCAATGGCCAACAGCCAATCTTCACAAGTGTATCCTCTTTCCCAAACCATGTAAAACACAGAACCACAGAGCATAGGGCACTTCCACAAATGGGGGTTGACCTTGGGAAAATCAAAAAATCAACCAGACACAGGGACCCCAAAGTTGAGGGCTGCTGTCTTGACAAGAACCTCCACTCCGGTACACGTTTCATATCCCAGGAAAGAGCCAAGTGGACAAAGACGAGTGGACAAGTGGACAAAGACAAGTGGACAAGTGGACAAGTGGTGCTACGTAGGTCCAATGGAGTGTCACTCAGCCATGAAATCCACGTCATGAGGCTGGTAGCAGCATCCTGAGTGGATTTAGGTACGATCATCCTCAGTGAAATAAGTCCCACAAAAAAAGAAACTTATGATATCACTTATCGAGGGAATGTAAAAATCGCTCCCCATGCACTGAATCCCCAAACAGAACAGAGTCACGCTTTTAGAAAACACACTTATGCCTGCTTCAGGGGAAAGGTGAGGTGGGGTGACGCATAAAACTCGAGTTTGAAATGAGCACAGATACCCTTCCGAAAACCGAATATGGAATGGACACGACCTACTCCTTGCTCAATCAACTGGACTCACCAGACCCTGTTCATCGCACAAGTATCTATCCGACTAGTAAGCATCTTAAAAGCTAAGTCTTGATATCTCTGTGTAAGTGCATCAAGTGTGTGTAAAGCGGCCTAAAACCAGCAGGGAAAATCAGCTCAGACCCATTCTGAGGATACATTTCCAACATAAAGAAGAAACAAGCAGGGCAAAACAGAGAGAAATTCTTCCAAAATGCGTTCAGGGACTGGCATGCAACCAGGATTGACCACATCTACAGCCCCAGCGGCAGAAGACATAAGGCTGGACACTCTTGGGGCTGAGACGATTGGTGAGGTTGGGAAAGCAAATGCAGACCCTTGAAAGGAATCCTGCGTGCTCCCCATTCCATGGGTCCCAACTCTCCAGGTTCAACGCAATCTTCCGACAGCGAAAGCACTCATTGGAAACCCAGCGGATGCTACACCGTGGGATCGGGAAAGCTTTCTGAAACTCACCTCAGTTTTCATCTCCTGGTGCTCGTGTTCTCCATTCAGGCCCCCTTACTAACAATCTCCCCACTTGGAGACTCGGCGCCTTTCCATGCCTCTTTCGTACCGTCTGCAATTTGTCCGCAGGATGAACTGCAAGAGGGGGAACCAATGAGACACTCGCTGGAGGTGTTTGGTCGGGCACATGTCACTCTCATTTCCCATCACGAAGAAGAATTCACCAGCGGTTCAGCCTGCCACCCCGGATCGACAATAGGGCGTGAAGCCATCCAGCCGTGTTGCGTCCCACTCACAAAAAAGCGACTTGGGAAATGGAGCTCAGGGGCACTGCACTTCCCAAACCTGCAGAGTTCTAAACGATAACTATCGCCCCAAAATATATTGAGGCCAGGCTACGAAGAGGCGCTGAACGCAAGGCAGAACTGCAGGAAACGGATGTCAACGGCTACATCGGAATGGCCCCGATAGCACATGAAAAGCGCCAGAACGTGGACAATGATGCGGTTGGCCAAAAAGGGCGTATGCGTTTTTTCCTGAATATATTCAGGAAAAAACGCATACGCCCTTTTTGGCCAACCAAGCAACCTGGGAGAGCAAATCAGCACTACAAAGAAATCTCTCGCCCCCCCCCCCCCCCGGGGCAAAAGGGCCAGGCGAAAAAAGTCTAAAAACCAGAAAGGCAGGACAGGCCACGGAGTCAAGGGAGCCTTGTTAAGCTGATGGGCGGGATGTCAATGGCCAACAGCCAATCTTCACAAGTGTATCCTCTTTCCCAAACCATGTAACACACAGAACCACAGAGCATAGGGCACTTCCACACATGGGCGTTGACCTTGGGAAAATCAAAAAATCAACCAGACACAGGGACCCCAAAGTTGAGGGCTGCTGTCTTGACAAGAACCTCCACTCCGGTACACGTTTCATATCCCAGGAAAGAGCCAAGTGGACAAAGACGAGTGGACAAGTGGACAAAGACAAGTGGACAAGTGGACAAGTGGTGCTACGTAGGTCCAATGGAGTGTCACTCAGCCATGAAATCCACGTCATGAGGCTGGTAGCAGCATCCTGAGTGGATTTAGGTACGATCATCCTCAGTGAAATAAGTCCCACAAAAAAAGAAACTTATGATATCACTTATCGAGGGAATGTAAAAATCGCTCCCCATGCACTGAATCCCCAAACAGAACAGAGTCACGCTTTTAGAAAACACACTTATGCCTGCTTCAGGGGAAAGGTGAGGTGGGGTGACGCATAAAACTCGAGTTTGAAATGAGCACAGATACCCTTCCGAAAACCGAATATGGAATGGACACGACCTACTCCTTGCTCAATCAACTGGACTCACCAGACCCTGTTCATCGCACAAGTATCTATCCGACTAGTAAGCATCTTAAAAGCTAAGTCTTGATATCTCTGTGTAAGTGCATCAAGTGTGTGTAGAGCGGCCTAAAACCAGCAGGGAAAATCAGCTCAGACCCATTCTGAGGATACATTTCCAACATAAAGAAGAAACAAGCAGGGCAAAACAGAGAGAAATTCTTCCAAAATGCGTTCAGGGACTGGCATGCAACCAGGATTGACCACATCTACAGCCCCAGCGGCAGAAGACATAAGGCTGGACACTCTTGGGGCTGAGACGATTGGTGAGGTTGGGAAAGCAAATGCAGACCCTTGAAAGGAATCCTGCGTGCTCCCCATTCCATGGGTCCCAACTCTCCAGGTTCAACGCAATCTTCCGACAGCGAAAGCACTCATTGGAAACCCAGCGGATGCTACACCGTGGGATCGGGAAAGCTTTCTGAAACTCACCTCAGTTTTCATCTCCTGGTGCTCGTGTTCTCCATTCAGGCCCCCTTACTAACAATCTCCCCACTTGGAGACTCGGCGCCTTTCCATGCCTCTTTCGTACCGTCTGCAATTTGTCCGCAGGATGAACTGCAAGAGGGGGAACCAATGAGACACTCGCTGGAGGTGTTTGGTCGGGCACATGTCACTCTCATTTCCCATCACGAAGAAGAATTCACCAGCGGTTCAGCCTGCCACCCCGGATCGACAATAGGGCGTGAAGCCATCCAGCCGTGTTGCGTCCCACTCACAAAAAAGCGACTTGGGAAATGGAGCTCAGGGGCACTGCACTTCCCAAACCTGCAGAGTTCTAAACGATAACTATCGCCCCAAAATATATTGAGGTCAGGCTACGAAGAGGCGCTGAACGCAAGGCAGAACTGCAGGAAACGGATGTCAACGGCTACATCGGAATGGCCCCGATAGCACATGAAAAGCGCCAGAACGTGGACAATGATGCGGTTGGCCAAAAAGGGCGTATGCGTTTTTTCCTGAATATATTCAGGAAAAAACGCATACGCCCTTTTTGGCCAACCAAGCAACCTGGGAGAGCAAATCAGCACTACAAAGAAATCTCTCGCCCCCCCCGGGGCAAAAGGGCCAGGCGAAAAAAGTCTAAAAACCAGAAAGGCAGGACAGGCCACGGAGTCAAGGGAGCCTTGTTAAGCTGATGGGCGGGATGTCAATGGCCAACAGCCAATCTTCACAAGTGTATCCTCTTTCCCAAACCATGTAAAACACAGAACCACAGAGCATAGGGCACTTCCACACATGGGCGTTGACCTTGGGAAAATCAAAAAATCAACCAGACACAGGGACCCCAAAGTTGAGGGCTGCTGTCTTGACAAGAACCTCCACTCCGGTACACGTTTCATATCCCAGGAAAGAGCCAAGTGGACAAAGACGAGTGGACAAGTGGACAAAGACAAGTGGACAAGTGGACAAGTGGTGCTACGTAGGTCCAATGGAGTGTCACTCAGCCATGAAATCCACGTCATGAGGCTGGTAGCAGCATCCTGAGTGGATTTAGGTACGATCATCCTCAGTGAAATAAGTCCCACAAAAAAAGAAACTTATGATATCACTTATCGAGGGAATGTAAAAATCGCTCCCCATGCACTGAATCCCCAAACAGAACAGAGTCACGCTTTTAGAAAACACACTTATGCCTGCTTCAGGGGAAAGGTGAGGTGGGGTGACGCATAAAACTCGAGTTTGAAATGAGCACAGATACGCTTCCGAAAACCGAATATGGAATGGACACGACCTACTCCTTGCTCAATCAACTGGACTCACCAGACCCTGTTCATCGCACAAGTATCTATCCGACTAGTAAGCATCTTAAAAGCTAAGTCTTGATATCTCTGTGTAAGTGCATCAAGTGTGTGTAAAGCGGCCTAAAACCAGCAGGGAAAATCAGCTCAGACCCATTCTGAGGATACATTTCCAACATAAAGAAGAAACAAGCAAGGCAAAACAGTGAGAAATTCTTCCAAAATGCGTTCAGGGACTGGCATGCAACCAGGATTGACCACATCTACAGCCCCAGCGGCAGAAGACATAAGGCTGGACACTCTTGGGGCTGAGACGATTGGTGAGGTTGGGAAAGCAAATGCAGACCCTTGAAAGGAATCCTGCGTGCTCCCCATTCCATGGGTCCCAACTCTCCAGGTTCAACGCAATCTTCCGACAGCGAAAGCACTCATTGGAAACCCAGCGGATGCTACACCGTGGGATCGGGAAAGCTTTCTGAAACTCACCTCAGTTTTCATCTCCTGGTGCTCGTGTTCTCCATTCAGGCCCCCTTACTAACAATCTCCCCACTTGGAGACTCGGCGCCTTTCCATGCCTCTTTCGTACCGTCTGCAATTTGTCCGCAGGATGAACTGCAAGAGGGGGAACCAATGAGACACTCGCTGGAGGTGTTTGGTCGGGCACATGTCACTCTCATTTCCCATCACGAAGAAGAATTCACCAGCGGTTCAGCCTGCCACCCCGGATCGACAATAGGGCGTGAAGCCATCCAGCCGTGTTGCGTCCCACTCACAAAAAAGCGACTTGGGAAATGGAGCTCAGGGGCACTGCACTTCCCAAACCTGCAGAGTTCTAAACGATAACTATCGCCCCAAAATATATTGAGGTCAGGCTACGAAGAGGCGCTGAACGCAAGGCAGAACTGCAGGAAACGGATGTCAACGGCTACATCGGAATGGCCCCGATAGCACATGAAAAGCGCCAGAACGTGGACAATGATGCGGTTGGCCAAAAAGGGCGTATGCGTTTTTTCCTGAATATATTCAGGAAAAAACGCATACGCCCTTTTTGGCCAACCAAGCAACCTGGGAGAGCAAATCAGCACTACAAAGAAATCTCTAGCCCCCCCCCCCGGGGCAAAAGGGCCAGGCGAAAAAAGTCTAAAAACCAGAAAGGCAGGACAGGCCACGGAGTCAAGGGAGCCTTGTTAAGCTGATGGGCGGGATGTCAATGGCCAACAGCCAATCTTCACAAGTGTATCCTCTTTCCCAAACCATGTAACACACAGAACCACAGAGCATAGGGCACTTCCACACATGGGCGTTGACCTTGGGAAAATCAAAAAATCAACCAGACACAGGGACCCCAAAGTTGAGGGCTGCTGTCTTGACAAGAACCTCCACTCCGGTACACGTTTCATATCCCAGGAAAGAGCCAAGTGGACAAAGACGAGTGGACAAGTGGACAAAGACAAGTGGACAAGTGGACAAGTGGTGCTACGTAGGTCCAATGGAGTGTCACTCAGCCATGAAATCCACGTCATGAGGCTGGTAGCAGCATCCTGAGTGGATTTAGGTACGATCATCCTCAGTGAAATAAGTCCCACAAAAAAAGAAACTTATGATATCACTTATCGAGGGAATGTAAAAATCGCTCCCCATGCACTGAATCCCCAAACAGAACAGAGTCACGCTTTTAGAAAACACACTTATGCCTGCTTCAGGGGAAAGGTGAGGTGGGGTGACGCATAAAACTCGAGTTTGAAATGAGCACAGATACGCTTCCGAAAACCGAATATGGAATGGACACGACCTACTCCTTGCTCAATCAACTGGACTCACCAGACCCTGTTCATCGCACAAGTATCTATCCGACTAGTAAGCATCTTAAAAGCTAAGTCTTGATATCTCTGTGTAAGTGCATCAAGTGTGTGTAGAGCGGCCTAAAACCAGCAGGGAAAATCAGCTCAGACCCATTCTGAGGATACATTTCCAACATAAAGAAGAAAAAAGCAGGGCAAAACAGAGAGAAATTCTTCCAAAATGCGTTCAGGGACTGGCATGCAACCAGGATTGACCACATCTACAGCCCCAGCGGCAGAAGACATAAGGCTGGACACTCTTGGGGCTGAGACGATTGGTGAGGTTGGGAAAGCAAATGCAGACCCTTGAAAGGAATCCTGCGTGCTCCCCATTCCATGGGTCCCAACTCTCCAGGTTCAACGCAATCTTCCGACAGCGAAAGCACTCATTGGAAACCCAGCGGATGCTACACCGTGGGATCGGGAAAGCTTTCTGAAACTCACCTCAGTTTTCATCTCCTGGTGCTCGTGTTCTCCATTCAGGCCCCCTTACTAACAATCTCCCCACTTGGAGACTCGGCGCCTTTCCATGCCTCTTTCGTACCGTCTGCAATTTGTCCGCAGGATGAACTGCAAGAGGGGGAACCAATGAGAGACTCGCTGGAGGTGTTTGGTCGGGCACATGTCACTCTCATTTCCCATCACGAAGAAGAATTCACCAGCGGTTCAGCCTGCCACCCCGGATCGACAATAGGGCGTGAAGCCATCCAGCCGTGTTGCGTCCCACTCACAAAAAAGCGACTTGGGAAATGGAGCTCAGGGGCACTGCACTTCCCAAACCTGCAGAGTTCTAAACGATAACTATCGCCCCAAAATATATTGAGGTCAGGCTACGAAGAGGCGCTGAACGCAAGGCAGAACTGCAGGAAACGGATGTCAACGGCTACATCGGAATGGCCCCGATAGCACATGAAAAGCGCCAGAACGTGGACAATGATGCGGTTGGCCAAAAAGGGCGTATGCGTTTTTTCCTGAATATATTCAGGAAAAAACGCATACGCCCTTTTTGGCCAACCAAGCAACCTGGGAGAGCAAATCAGCACTACAAAGAAATCTCTCGCCCCCCCCCCCGGGGCAAAAGGGCCAGGCGAAAAAAGTCTAAAAACCAGAAAGGCAGGACAGGCCACGGAGTCAAGGGAGCCTTGTTAAGCTGATGGGCGGGATGTCAATGGCCAACAGCCAATCTTCACAAGTGTATCCTCTTTCCCAAACCATGTAAAACACAGAACCACAGAGCATAGGGCACTTCCACACATGGGCGTTGACCTTGGGAAAATCAAAAAATCAACCAGACACAGGGACCCCAAAGTTGAGGGCTGCTGTCTTGACAAGAACCTCCACTCCGGTACACGTTTCATATCCCAGGAAAGAGCCAAGTGGACAAAGACGAGTGGACAAGTGGACAAAGACAAGTGGACAAGTGGACAAGTGGTGCTACGTAGGTCCAATGGAGTGTCACTCAGCCATGAAATCCACGTCATGAGGCTGGTAGCAGCATCCTGAGTGGATTTAGGTACGATCATCCTCAGTGAAATAAGTCCCACAAAAAAAGAAACTTATGATATCACTTATCGAGGGAATGTAAAAATCGCTCCCCATGCACTGAATCCCCAAACAGAACAGAGTCACGCTTTTAGAAAACACACTTATGCCTGCTTCAGGGGAAAGGTGAGGTGGGGTGACGCATAAAACTCGAGTTTGAAATGAGCACAGATACCCTTCCGAAAACCGAATATGGAATGGACACGACCTACTCCTTGCTCAATCAACTGGACTCACCAGACCCTGTTCATCGCACAAGTATCTATCCGACTAGTAAGCATCTTAAAAGCTAAGTCTTGATATCTCTGTGTAAGTGCATCAAGTGTGTGTAGAGCGGCCTAAAACCAGCAGGGAAAATCAGCTCAGACCCATTCTGAGGATACATTTCCAACATAAAGAAGAAAAAAGCAGGGCAAAACAGAGAGAAATTCTTCCAAAATGCGTTCAGGGACTGGCATGCAACCAGGATTGACCACATCTACAGCCCCAGCGGCAGAAGACATAAGGCTGGACACTCTTGGGGCTGAGACGATTGGTGAGGTTGGGAAAGCAAATGCAGACCCTTGAAAGGAATCCTGCGTGCTCCCCATTCCATGGGTCCCAACTCTCCAGGTTCAACGCAATCTTCCGACAGCGAAAGCACTCATTGGAAACCCAGCGGATGCTACACCGTGGGATCGGGAAAGCTTTCTGAAACTCACCTCAGTTTTCATCTCCTGGTGCTCGTGTTCTCCATTCAGGCCCCCTTACTAACAATCTCCCCACTTGGAGACTCGGCGCCTTTCCATGCCTCTTTCGTACCGTCTGCAATTTGTCCGCAGGATGAACTGCAAGAGGGGGAACCAATGAGACACTCGCTGGAGGTGTTTGGTCGGGCACATGTCACTCTCATTTCCCATCACGAAGAAGAATTCACCAGCGGTTCAGCCTGCCACCCCGGATCGACAATAGGGCGTGAAGCCATCCAGCCGTGTTGCGTCCCACTCACAAAAAAGCGACTTGGGAAATGGAGCTCAGGGGCACTGCACTTCCCAAACCTGCAGAGTTCTAAACGATAACTATCGCCCCAAAATATATTGAGGCCAGGCTACGAAGAGGCGCTGAACGCAAGGCAGAACTGCAGGAAACGGATGTCAACGGCTACATCGGAATGGCCCCGATAGCACATGAAAAGCGCCAGAACGTGGACAATGATGCGGTTGGCCAAAAAGGGCGTATGCGTTTTTTCCTGAATATATTCAGGAAAAAACGCATACGCCCTTTTTGGCCAACCAAGCAACCTGGGAGAGCAAATCAGCACTACAAAGAAATCTCTCGCCCCCCCCCCCGGGGCAAAAGGGCCAGGCGAAAAAAGTCTAAAAACCAGAAAGGCAGGACAGGCCACGGAGTCAAGGGAGCCTTGTTAAGCTGATGGGCGGGATGTCAATGGCCAACAGCCAATCTTCACAAGTGTATCCTCTTTCCCAAACCATGTAAAACACAGAACCACAGAGCATAGGGCACTTCCACAAATGGGGGTTGACCTTGGGAAAATCAAAAAATCAACCAGACACAGGGACCCCAAAGTTGAGGGCTGCTGTCTTGACAAGAACCTCCACTCCGGTACACGTTTCATATCCCAGGAAAGAGCCAAGTGGACAAAGACGAGTGGACAAGTGGACAAAGACAAGTGGACAAGTGGACAAGTGGTGCTACGTAGGTCCAATGGAGTGTCACTCAGCCATGAAATCCACGTCATGAGGCTGGTAGCAGCATCCTGAGTGGATTTAGGTACGATCATCCTCAGTGAAATAAGTCCCACAAAAAAAGAAACTTATGATATCACTTATCGAGGGAATGTAAAAATCGCTCCCCATGCACTGAATCCCCAAACAGAACAGAGTCACGCTTTTAGAAAACACACTTATGCCTGCTTCAGGGGAAAGGTGAGGTGGGGTGACGCATAAAACTCGAGTTTGAAATGAGCACAGATACCCTTCCGAAAACCGAATATGGAATGGACACGACCTACTCCTTGCTCAATCAACTGGACTCACCAGACCCTGTTCATCGCACAAGTATCTATCCGACTAGTAAGCATCTTAAAAGCTAAGTCTTGATATCTCTGTGTAAGTGCATCAAGTGTGTGTAAAGCGGCCTAAAACCAGCAGGGAAAATCAGCTCAGACCCATTCTGAGGATACATTTCCAACATAAAGAAGAAACAAGCAGGGCAAAACAGAGAGAAATTCTTCCAAAATGCGTTCAGGGACTGGCATGCAACCAGGATTGACCACATCTACAGCCCCAGCGGCAGAAGACATAAGGCTGGACACTCTTGGGGCTGAGACGATTGGTGAGGTTGGGAAAGCAAATGCAGACCCTTGAAAGGAATCCTGCGTGCTCCCCATTCCATGGGTCCCAACTCTCCAGGTTCAACGCAATCTTCCGACAGCGAAAGCACTCATTGGAAACCCAGCGGATGCTACACCGTGGGATCGGGAAAGCTTTCTGAAACTCACCTCAGTTTTCATCTCCTGGTGCTCGTGTTCTCCATTCAGGCCCCCTTACTAACAATCTCCCCACTTGGAGACTCGGCGCCTTTCCATGCCTCTTTCGTACCGTCTGCAATTTGTCCGCAGGATGAACTGCAAGAGGGGGAACCAATGAGACACTCGCTGGAGGTGTTTGGTCGGGCACATGTCACTCTCATTTCCCATCACGAAGAAGAATTCACCAGCGGTTCAGCCTGCCACCCCGGATCGACAATAGGGCGTGAAGCCATCCAGCCGTGTTGCGTCCCACTCACAAAAAAGCGACTTGGGAAATGGAGCTCAGGGGCACTGCACTTCCCAAACCTGCAGAGTTCTAAACGATAACTATCGCCCCAAAATATATTGAGGCCAGGCTACGAAGAGGCGCTGAACGCAAGGCAGAACTGCAGGAAACGGATGTCAACGGCTACATCGGAATGGCCCCGATAGCACATGAAAAGCGCCAGAACGTGGACAATGATGCGGTTGGCCAAAAAGGGCGTATGCGTTTTTTCCTGAATATATTCAGGAAAAAACGCATACGCCCTTTTTGGCCAACCAAGCAACCTGGGAGAGCAAATCAGCACTACAAAGAAATCTCTCGCCCCCCCCCCCCCCCCGGGGCAAAAGGGCCAGGCGAAAAAAGTCTAAAAACCAGAAAGGCAGGACAGGCCACGGAGTCAAGGGAGCCTTGTTAAGCTGATGGGCGGGATGTCAATGGCCAACAGCCAATCTTCACAAGTGTATCCTCTTTCCCAAACCATGTAACACACAGAACCACAGAGCATAGGGCACTTCCACACATGGGCGTTGACCTTGGGAAAATCAAAAAATCAACCAGACACAGGGACCCCAAAGTTGAGGGCTGCTGTCTTGACAAGAACCTCCACTCCGGTACACGTTTCATATCCCAGGAAAGAGCCAAGTGGACAAAGACGAGTGGACAAGTGGACAAAGACAAGTGGACAAGTGGACAAGTGGTGCTACGTAGGTCCAATGGAGTGTCACTCAGCCATGAAATCCACGTCATGAGGCTGGTAGCAGCATCCTGAGTGGATTTAGGTACGATCATCCTCAGTGAAATAAGTCCCACAAAAAAAGAAACTTATGATATCACTTATCGAGGGAATGTAAAAATCGCTCCCCATGCACTGAATCCCCAAACAGAACAGAGTCACGCTTTTAGAAAACACACTTATGCCTGCTTCAGGGGAAAGGTGAGGTGGGGTGACGCATAAAACTCGAGTTTGAAATGAGCACAGATACCCTTCCGAAAACCGAATATGGAATGGACACGACCTACTCCTTGCTCAATCAACTGGACTCACCAGACCCTGTTCATCGCACAAGTATCTATCCGACTAGTAAGCATCTTAAAAGCTAAGTCTTGATATCTCTGTGTAAGTGCATCAAGTGTGTGTAGAGCGGCCTAAAACCAGCAGGGAAAATCAGCTCAGACCCATTCTGAGGATACATTTCCAACATAAAGAAGAAACAAGCAGGGCAAAACAGAGAGAAATTCTTCCAAAATGCGTTCAGGGACTGGCATGCAACCAGGATTGACCACATCTACAGCCCCAGCGGCAGAAGACATAAGGCTGGACACTCTTGGGGCTGAGACGATTGGTGAGGTTGGGAAAGCAAATGCAGACCCTTGAAAGGAATCCTGCGTGCTCCCCATTCCATGGGTCCCAACTCTCCAGGTTCAACGCAATCTTCCGACAGCGAAAGCACTCATTGGAAACCCAGCGGATGCTACACCGTGGGATCGGGAAAGCTTTCTGAAACTCACCTCAGTTTTCATCTCCTGGTGCTCGTGTTCTCCATTCAGGCCCCCTTACTAACAATCTCCCCACTTGGAGACTCGGCGCCTTTCCATGCCTCTTTCGTACCGTCTGCAATTTGTCCGCAGGATGAACTGCAAGAGGGGGAACCAATGAGACACTCGCTGGAGGTGTTTGGTCGGGCACATGTCACTCTCATTTCCCATCACGAAGAAGAATTCACCAGCGGTTCAGCCTGCCACCCCGGATCGACAATAGGGCGTGAAGCCATCCAGCCGTGTTGCGTCCCACTCACAAAAAAGCGACTTGGGAAATGGAGCTCAGGGGCACTGCACTTCCCAAACCTGCAGAGTTCTAAACGATAACTATCGCCCCAAAATATATTGAGGTCAGGCTACGAAGAGGCGCTGAACGCAAGGCAGAACTGCAGGAAACGGATGTCAACGGCTACATCGGAATGGCCCCGATAGCACATGAAAAGCGCCAGAACGTGGACAATGATGCGGTTGGCCAAAAAGGGCGTATGCGTTTTTTCCTGAATATATTCAGGAAAAAACGCATACGCCCTTTTTGGCCAACCAAGCAACCTGGGAGAGCAAATCAGCACTACAAAGAAATCTCTCGCCCCCCCCGGGGCAAAAGGGCCAGGCGAAAAAAGTCTAAAAACCAGAAAGGCAGGACAGGCCACGGAGTCAAGGGAGCCTTGTTAAGCTGATGGGCGGGATGTCAATGGCCAACAGCCAATCTTCACAAGTGTATCCTCTTTCCCAAACCATGTAAAACACAGAACCACAGAGCATAGGGCACTTCCACACATGGGCGTTGACCTTGGGAAAATCAAAAAATCAACCAGACACAGGGACCCCAAAGTTGAGGGCTGCTGTCTTGACAAGAACCTCCACTCCGGTACACGTTTCATATCCCAGGAAAGAGCCAAGTGGACAAAGACGAGTGGACAAGTGGACAAAGACAAGTGGACAAGTGGACAAGTGGTGCTACGTAGGTCCAATGGAGTGTCACTCAGCCATGAAATCCACGTCATGAGGCTGGTAGCAGCATCCTGAGTGGATTTAGGTACGATCATCCTCAGTGAAATAAGTCCCACAAAAAAAGAAACTTATGATATCACTTATCGAGGGAATGTAAAAATCGCTCCCCATGCACTGAATCCCCAAACAGAACAGAGTCACGCTTTTAGAAAACACACTTATGCCTGCTTCAGGGGAAAGGTGAGGTGGGGTGACGCATAAAACTCGAGTTTGAAATGAGCACAGATACCCTTCCGAAAACCGAATATGGAATGGACACGACCTACTCCTTGCTCAATCAACTGGACTCACCAGACCCTGTTCATCGCACAAGTATCTATCCGACTAGTAAGCATCTTAAAAGCTAAGTCTTGATATCTCTGTGTAAGTGCATCAAGTGTGTGTAAAGCGGCCTAAAACCAGCAGGGAAAATCAGCTCAGACCCATTCTGAGGATACATTTCCAACATAAAGAAGAAACAAGCAGGGCAAAACAGAGAGAAATTCTTCCAAAATGCGTTCAGGGACTGGCATGCAACCAGGATTGACCACATCTACAGCCCCAGCGGCAGAAGACATAAGGCTGGACACTCTTGGGGCTGAGACGATTGGTGAGGTTGGGAAAGCAAATGCAGACCCTTGAAAGGAATCCTGCGTGCTCCCCATTCCATGGGTCCCAACTCTCCAGGTTCAACGCAATCTTCCGACAGCGAAAGCACTCATTGGAAACCCAGCGGATGCTACACCGTGGGATCGGGAAAGCTTTCTGAAACTCACCTCAGTTTTCATCTCCTGGTGCTCGTGTTCTCCATTCAGGCCCCCTTACTAACAATCTCCCCACTTGGAGACTCGGCGCCTTTCCATGCCTCTTTCGTACCGTCTGCAATTTGTCCGCAGGATGAACTGCAAGAGGGGGAACCAATGAGACACTCGCTGGAGGTGTTTGGTCGGGCACATGTCACTCTCATTTCCCATCACGAAGAAGAATTCACCAGCGGTTCAGCCTGCCACCCCGGATCGACAATAGGGCGTGAAGCCATCCAGCCGTGTTGCGTCCCACTCACAAAAAAGCGACTTGGGAAATGGAGCTCAGGGGCACTGCACTTCCCAAACCTGCAGAGTTCTAAACGATAACTATCGCCCCAAAATATATTGAGGCCAGGCTACGAAGAGGCGCTGAACGCAAGGCAGAACTGCAGGAAACGGATGTCAACGGCTACATCGGAATGGCCCCGATAGCACATGAAAAGCGCCAGAACGTGGACAATGATGCGGTTGGCCAAAAAGGGCGTATGCGTATATACGTATGCGTATATTCCTGAATATATTCAGGAAAAAACGCATACGCCCTTTTTGGCCAACCAAGCAACCTGGGAGAGCAAATCAGCACTACAAAGAAATCTCTCGCCCCCCCCCCGGGGCAAAAGGGCCAGGCGAAAAAAGTCTAAAAACCAGAAAGGCAGGACAGGCCACGGAGTCAAGGGAGCCTTGTTAAGCTGATGGGCGGGATGTCAATGGCCAACAGCCAATCTTCACAAGTGTATCCTCTTTCCCAAACCATGTAACACACAGAACCACAGAGCATAGGGCACTTCCACACATGGGCGTTGACCTTGGGAAAATCAAAAAATCAACCAGACACAGGGACCCCAAAGTTGAGGGCTGCTGTCTTGACAAGAACCTCCACTCCGGTACACGTTTCATATCCCAGGAAAGAGCCAAGTGGACAAAGACGAGTGGACAAGTGGACAAAGACAAGTGGACAAGTGGACAAGTGGTGCTACGTAGGTCCAATGGAGTGTCACTCAGCCATGAAATCCACGTCATGAGGCTGGTAGCAGCATCCTGAGTGGATTTAGGTACGATCATCCTCAGTGAAATAAGTCCCACAAAAAAAGAAACTTATGATATCACTTATCGAGGGAATGTAAAAATCGCTCCCCATGCACTGAATCCCCAAACAGAACAGAGTCACGCTTTTAGAAAACACACTTATGCCTGCTTCAGGGGAAAGGTGAGGTGGGGTGACGCATAAAACTCGAGTTTGAAATGAGCACAGATACCCTTCCGAAAACCGAATATGGAATGGACACGACCTACTCCTTGCTCAATCAACTGGACTCACCAGACCCTGTTCATCGCACAAGTATCTATCCGACTAGTAAGCATCTTAAAAGCTAAGTCTTGATATCTCTGTGTAAGTGCATCAAGTGTGTGTAAAGCGGCCTAAAACCAGCAGGGAAAATCAGCTCAGACCCATTCTGAGGATACATTTCCAACATAAAGAAGAAACAAGCAGGGCAAAACAGAGAGAAATTCTTCCAAAATGCGTTCAGGGACTGGCATGCAACCAGGATTGACCACATCTACAGCCCCAGCGGCAGAAGACATAAGGCTGGACACTCTTGGGGCTGAGACGATTGGTGAGGTTGGGAAAGCAAATGCAGACCCTTGAAAGGAATCCTGCGTGCTCCCCATTCCATGGGTCCCAACTCTCCAGGTTCAACGCAATCTTCCGACAGCGAAAGCACTCATTGGAAACCCAGCGGATGCTACACCGTGGGATCGGGAAAGCTTTCTGAAACTCACCTCAGTTTTCATCTCCTGGTGCTCGTGTTCTCCATTCAGGCCCCCTTACTAACAATCTCCCCACTTGGAGACTCGGCGCCTTTCCATGCCTCTTTCGTACCGTCTGCAATTTGTCCGCAGGATGAACTGCAAGAGGGGGAACCAATGAGACACTCGCTGGAGGTGTTTGGTCGGGCACATGTCACTCTCATTTCCCATCACGAAGAAGAATTCACCAGCGGTTCAGCCTGCCACCCCGGATCGACAATAGGGCGTGAAGCCATCCAGCCGTGTTGCGTCCCACTCACAAAAAAGCGACTTGGGAAATGGAGCTCAGGGGCACTGCACTTCCCAAACCTGCAGAGTTCTAAACGATAACTATCGCCCCAAAATATATTGAGGTCAGGCTACGAAGAGGCGCTGAACGCAAGGCAGAACTGCAGGAAACGGATGTCAACGGCTACATCGGAATGGCCCCGATAGCACATGAAAAGCGCCAGAACGTGGACAATGATGCGGTTGGCCAAAAAGGGCGTATGCGTTTTTTCCTGAATATATTCAGGAAAAAACGCATACGCCCTTTTTGGCCAACCAAGCAACCTGGGAGAGCAAATCAGCACTACAAAGAAATCTCTCGCCCCCCCCCCCGGGGCAAAAGGGCCAGGCGAAAAAAGTCTAAAAACCAGAAAGGCAGGACAGGCCACGGAGTCAAGGGAGCCTTGTTAAGCTGATGGGCGGGATGTCAATGGCCAACAGCCAATCTTCACAAGTGTATCCTCTTTCCCAAACCATGTAAAACACAGAACCACAGAGCATAGGGCACTTCCACACATGGGGGTTGACCTTGGGAAAATCAAAAAATCAACCAGACACAGGGACCCCAAAGTTGAGGGCTGCTGTCTTGACAAGAACCTCCACTCCGGTACACGTTTCATATCCCAGGAAAGAGCCAAGTGGACAAAGACGAGTGGACAAGTGGACAAAGACAAGTGGACAAGTGGACAAGTGGTGCTACGTAGGTCCAATGGAGTGTCACTCAGCCATGAAATCCACGTCATGAGGCTGGTAGCAGCATCCTGAGTGGATTTAGGTACGATCATCCTCAGTGAAATAAGTCCCACAAAAAAAGAAACTTATGATATCACTTATGGAGGGAATGTAAAAATCGCTCCCCATGCACTGAATCCCCAAACAGAACAGAGTCACGCTTTTAGAAAACACACTTATGCCTGCTTCAGGGGAAAGGTGAGGTGGGGTGACGCATAAAACTCGAGTTTGAAATGAGCACAGATACGCTTCCGAAAACCGAATATGGAATGGACACGACCTACTCCTTGCTCAATCAACTGGACTCACCAGACCCTGTTCATCGCACAAGTATCTATCCGACTAGTAAGCATCTTAAAAGCTAAGTCTTGATATCTCTGTGTAAGTGCATCAAGTGTGTGTAAAGCGGCCTAAAACCAGCAGGGAAAATCAGCTCAGACCCATTCTGAGGATACATTTCCAACATAAAGAAGAAACAAGCAGGGCAAAACAGAGAGAAATTCTTCCAAAATGCGTTCAGGGACTGGCATGCAACCAGGATTGACCACATCTACAGCCCCAGCGGCAGAAGACATAAGGCTGGACACTCTTGGGGCTGAGACGATTGGTGAGGTTGGGAAAGCAAATGCAGACCCTTGAAAGGAATCCTGCGTGCTCCCCATTCCATGGGTCCCAACTCTCCAGGTTCAACGCAATCTTCCGACAGCGAAAGCACTCATTGGAAACCCAGCGGATGCTACACCGTGGGATCGGGAAAGCTTTCTGAAACTCACCTCAGTTTTCATCTCCTGGTGCTCGTGTTCTCCATTCAGGCCCCCTTACTAACAATCTCCCCACTTGGAGACTCGGCGCCTTTCCATGCCTCTTTCGTACCGTCTGCAATTTGTCCGCAGGATGAACTGCAAGAGGGGGAACCAATGAGACACTCGCTGGAGGTGTTTGGTCGGGCACATGTCACTCTCATTTCCCATCACGAAGAAGAATTCACCAGCGGTTCAGCCTGCCACCCCGGATCGACAATAGGGCGTGAAGCCATCCAGCCGTGTTGCGTCCCACTCACAAAAAAGCGACTTGGGAAATGGAGCTCAGGGGCACTGCACTTCCCAAACCTGCAGAGTTCTAAACGATAACTATCGCCCCAAAATATATTGAGGTCAGGCTACGAAGAGGCGCTGAACGCAAGGCAGAACTGCAGGAAACGGATGTCAACGGCTACATCGGAATGGCCCCGATAGCACATGAAAAGCGCCAGAACGTGGACAATGATGCGGTTGGCCAAAAAGGGCGTATGCGTTTTTTCCTGAATATATTCAGGAAAAAACGCATACGCCCTTTTTGGCCAACCAAGCAACCTGGGAGAGCAAATCAGCACTACAAAGAAATCTCTCGCCCCCCCCCCCGGGGCAAAAGGGCCAGGCGAAAAAAGTCTAAAAACCAGAAAGGCAGGACAGGCCACGGAGTCAAGGGAGCCTTGTTAAGCTGATGGGCGGGATGTCAATGGCCAACAGCCAATCTTCACAAGTGTATCCTCTTTCCCAAACCATGTAAAACACAGAACCACAGAGCATAGGGCACTTCCACACATGGGGGTTGACCTTGGGAAAATCAAAAAATCAACCAGACACAGGGACCCCAAAGTTGAGGGCTGCTGTCTTGACAAGAACCTCCACTCCGGTACACGTTTCATATCCCAGGAAAGAGCCAAGTGGACAAAGACGAGTGGACAAGTGGACAAAGACAAGTGGACAAGTGGACAAGTGGTGCTACGTAGGTCCAATGGAGTGTCACTCAGCCATGAAATCCACGTCATGAGGCTGGTAGCAGCATCCTGAGTGGATTTAGGTACGATCATCCTCAGTGAAATAAGTCCCACAAAAAAAGAAACTTATGATATCACTTATCGAGGGAATGTAAAAATCGCTCCCCATGCACTGAATCCCCAAACAGAACAGAGTCACGCTTTTAGAAAACACACTTATGCCTGCTTCAGGGGAAAGGTGAGGTGGGGTGACGCATAAAACTCGAGTTTGAAATGAGCACAGATACCCTTCCGAAAACCGAATATGGAATGGACACGACCTACTCCTTGCTCAATCAACTGGACTCACCAGACCCTGTTCATCGCACAAGTATCTATCCGACTAGTAAGCATCTTAAAAGCTAAGTCTTGATATCTCTGTGTAAGTGCATCAAGTGTGTGTAAAGCGGCCTAAAACCAGCAGGGAAAATCAGCTCAGACCCATTCTGAGGATACATTTCCAACATAAAGAAGAAACAAGCAGGGCAAAACAGAGAGAAATTCTTCCAAAATGCGTTCAGGGACTGGCATGCAACCAGGATTGACCACATCTACAGCCCCAGCGGCAGAAGACATAAGGCTGGACACTCTTGGGGCTGAGACGATTGGTGAGGTTGGGAAAGCAAATGCAGACCCTTGAAAGGAATCCTGCGTGCTCCCCATTCCATGGGTCCCAACTCTCCAGGTTCAACGCAATCTTCCGACAGCGAAAGCACTCATTGGAAACCCAGCGGATGCTACACCGTGGGATCGGGAAAGCTTTCTGAAACTCACCTCAGTTTTCATCTCCTGGTGCTCGTGTTCTCCATTCAGGCCCCCTTACTAACAATCTCCCCACTTGGAGACTCGGCGCCTTTCCATGCCTCTTTCGTACCGTCTGCAATTTGTCCGCAGGATGAACTGCAAGAGGGGGAACCAATGAGACACTCGCTGGAGGTGTTTGGTCGGGCACATGTCACTCTCATTTCCCATCACGAAGAAGAATTCACCAGCGGTTCAGCCTGCCACCCCGGATCGACAATAGGGCGTGAAGCCATCCAGCCGTGTTGCGTCCCACTCACAAAAAAGCGACTTGGGAAATGGAGCTCAGGGGCACTGCACTTCCCAAACCTGCAGAGTTCTAAACGATAACTATCGCCCCAAAATATATTGAGGTCAGGCTACGAAGAGGCGCTGAACGCAAGGCAGAACTGCAGGAAACGGATGTCAACGGCTACATCGGAATGGCCCCGATAGCACATGAAAAGCGCCAGAACGTGGACAATGATGCGGTTGGCCAAAAAGGGCGTATGCGTTTTTTCCTGAATATATTCAGGAAAAAACGCATACGCCCTTTTTGGCCAACCAAGCAACCTGGGAGAGCAAATCAGCACTACAAAGAAATCTCTCGCCCCCCCCCCCCGGGGCAAAAGGGCCAGGCGAAAAAAGTCTAAAAACCAGAAAGGCAGGACAGGCCACGGAGTCAAGGGAGCCTTGTTAAGCTGATGGGCGGGATGTCAATGGCCAACAGCCAATCTTCACAAGTGTATCCTCTTTCCCAAACCATGTAAAACACAGAACCACAGAGCATAGGGCACTTCCACACATGGGGGTTGACCTTGGGAAAATCAAAAAATCAACCAGACACAGGGACCCCAAAGTTGAGGGCTGCTGTCTTGACAAGAACCTCCACTCCGGTACACGTTTCATATCCCAGGAAAGAGCCAAGTGGACAAAGACGAGTGGACAAGTGGACAAAGACAAGTGGACAAGTGGACAAGTGGTGCTACGTAGGTCCAATGGAGTGTCACTCAGCCATGAAATCCACGTCATGAGGCTGGTAGCAGCATCCTGAGTGGATTTAGGTACGATCATCCTCAGTGAAATAAGTCCCACAAAAAAAGAAACTTATGATATCACTTATCGAGGGAATGTAAAAATCGCTCCCCATGCACTGAATCCCCAAACAGAACAGAGTCACGCTTTTAGAAAACACACTTATGCCTGCTTCAGGGGAAAGGTGAGGTGGGGTGACGCATAAAACTCGAGTTTGAAATGAGCACAGATACCCTTCCGAAAACCGAATATGGAATGGACACGACCTACTCCTTGCTCAATCAACTGGACTCACCAGACCCTGTTCATCGCACAAGTATCTATCCGACTAGTAAGCATCTTAAAAGCTAAGTCTTGATATCTCTGTGTAAGTGCATCAAGTGTGTGTAAAGCGGCCTAAAACCAGCAGGGAAAATCAGCTCAGACCCATTCTGAGGATACATTTCCAACATAAAGAAGAAACAAGCAGGGCAAAACAGAGAGAAATTCTTCCAAAATGCGTTCAGGGACTGGCATGCAACCAGGATTGACCACATCTACAGCCCCAGCGGCAGAAGACATAAGGCTGGACACTCTTGGGGCTGAGACGATTGGTGAGGTTGGGAAAGCAAATGCAGACCCTTGAAAGGAATCCTGCGTGCTCCCCATTCCATGGGTCCCAACTCTCCAGGTTCAACGCAATCTTCCGACAGCGAAAGCACTCATTGGAAACCCAGCGGATGCTACACCGTGGGATCGGGAAAGCTTTCTGAAACTCACCTCAGTTTTCATCTCCTGGTGCTCGTGTTCTCCATTCAGGCCCCCTTACTAACAATCTCCCCACTTGGAGACTCGGCGCCTTTCCATGCCTCTTTCGTACCGTCTGCAATTTGTCCGCAGGATGAACTGCAAGAGGGGGAACCAATGAGACACTCGCTGGAGGTGTTTGGTCGGGCACATGTCACTCTCATTTCCCATCACGAAGAAGAATTCACCAGCGGTTCAGCCTGCCACCCCGGATCGACAATAGGGCGTGAAGCCATCCAGCCGTGTTGCGTCCCACTCACAAAAAAGCGACTTGGGAAATGGAGCTCAGGGGCACTGCACTTCCCAAACCTGCAGAGTTCTAAACGATAACTATCGCCCCAAAATATATTGAGGTCAGGCTACGAAGAGGCGCTGAACGCAAGGCAGAACTGCAGGAAACGGATGTCAACGGCTACATCGGAATGGCCCCGATAGCACATGAAAAGCGCCAGAACGTGGACAATGATGCGGTTGGCCAAAAAGGGCGTATGCGTTTTTTCCTGAATATATTCAGGAAAAAACGCATACGCCCTTTTTGGCCAACCAAGCAACCTGGGAGAGCAAATCAGCACTACAAAGAAATCTCTCGCCCCCCCCCCCGGGGCAAAAGGGCCAGGCGAAAAAAGTCTAAAAACCAGAAAGGCAGGACAGGCCACGGAGTCAAGGGAGCCTTGTTAAGCTGATGGGCGGGATGTCAATGGCCAACAGCCAATCTTCACAAGTGTATCCTCTTTCCCAAACCATGTAAAACACAGAACCACAGAGCATAGGGCACTTCCACACATGGGGGTTGACCTTGGGAAAATCAAAAAATCAACCAGACACAGGGACCCCAAAGTTGAGGGCTGCTGTCTTGACAAGAACCTCCACTCCGGTACACGTTTCATATCCCAGGAAAGAGCCAAGTGGACAAAGACGAGTGGACAAGTGGACAAAGACAAGTGGACAAGTGGACAAGTGGTGCTACGTAGGTCCAATGGAGTGTCACTCAGCCATGAAATCCACGTCATGAGGCTGGTAGCAGCATCCTGAGTGGATTTAGGTACGATCATCCTCAGTGAAATAAGTCCCACAAAAAAAGAAACTTATGATATCACTTATCGAGGGAATGTAAAAATCGCTCCCCATGCACTGAATCCCCAAACAGAACAGAGTCACGCTTTTAGAAAACACACTTATGCCTGCTTCAGGGGAAAGGTGAGGTGGGGTGACGCATAAAACTCGAGTTTGAAATGAGCACAGATACCCTTCCGAAAACCGAATATGGAATGGACACGACCTACTCCTTGCTCAATCAACTGGACTCACCAGACCCTGTTCATCGCACAAGTATCTATCCGACTAGTAAGCATCTTAAAAGCTAAGTCTTGATATCTCTGTGTAAGTGCATCAAGTGTGTGTAAAGCGGCCTAAAACCAGCAGGGAAAATCAGCTCAGACCCATTCTGAGGATACATTTCCAACATAAAGAAGAAACAAGCAGGGCAAAACAGAGAGAAATTCTTCCAAAATGCGTTCAGGGACTGGCATGCAACCAGGATTGACCACATCTACAGCCCCAGCGGCAGAAGACATAAGGCTGGACACTCTTGGGGCTGAGACGATTGGTGAGGTTGGGAAAGCAAATGCAGACCCTTGAAAGGAATCCTGCGTGCTCCCCATTCCATGGGTCCCAACTCTCCAGGTTCAACGCAATCTTCCGACAGCGAAAGCACTCATTGGAAACCCAGCGGATGCTACACCGTGGGATCGGGAAAGCTTTCTGAAACTCACCTCAGTTTTCATCTCCTGGTGCTCGTGTTCTCCATTCAGGCCCCCTTACTAACAATCTCCCCACTTGGAGACTCGGCGCCTTTCCATGCCTCTTTCGTACCGTCTGCAATTTGTCCGCAGGATGAACTGCAAGAGGGGGAACCAATGAGACACTCGCTGGAGGTGTTTGGTCGGGCACATGTCACTCTCATTTCCCATCACGAAGAAGAATTCACCAGCGGTTCAGCCTGCCACCCCGGATCGACAATAGGGCGTGAAGCCATCCAGCCGTGTTGCGTCCCACTCACAAAAAAGCGACTTGGGAAATGGAGCTCAGGGGCACTGCACTTCCCAAACCTGCAGAGTTCTAAACGATAACTATCGCCCCAAAATATATTGAGGTCAGGCTACGAAGAGGCGCTGAACGCAAGGCAGAACTGCAGGAAACGGATGTCAACGGCTACATCGGAATGGCCCCGATAGCACATGAAAAGCGCCAGAACGTGGACAATGATGCGGTTGGCCAAAAAGGGCGTATGCGTTTTTTCCTGAATATATTCAGGAAAAAACGCATACGCCCTTTTTGGCCAACCAAGCAACCTGGGAGAGCAAATCAGCACTACAAAGAAATCTCTCGCCCCCCCCCCCGGGGCAAAAGGGCCAGGCGAAAAAAGTCTAAAAACCAGAAAGGCAGGACAGGCCACGGAGTCAAGGGAGCCTTGTTAAGCTGATGGGCGGGATGTCAATGGCCAACAGCCAATCTTCACAAGTGTATCCTCTTTCCCAAACCATGTAAAACACAGAACCACAGAGCATAGGGCACTTCCACACATGGGGGTTGACCTTGGGAAAATCAAAAAATCAACCAGACACAGGGACCCCAAAGTTGAGGGCTGCTGTCTTGACAAGAACCTCCACTCCGGTACACGTTTCATATCCCAGGAAAGAGCCAAGTGGACAAAGACGAGTGGACAAGTGGACAAAGACAAGTGGACAAGTGGACAAGTGGTGCTACGTAGGTCCAATGGAGTGTCACTCAGCCATGAAATCCACGTCATGAGGCTGGTAGCAGCATCCTGAGTGGATTTAGGTACGATCATCCTCAGTGAAATAAGTCCCACAAAAAAAGAAACTTATGATATCACTTATCGAGGGAATGTAAAAATCGCTCCCCATGCACTGAATCCCCAAACAGAACAGAGTCACGCTTTTAGAAAACACACTTATGCCTGCTTCAGGGGAAAGGTGAGGTGGGGTGACGCATAAAACTCGAGTTTGAAATGAGCACAGATACCCTTCCGAAAACCGAATATGGAATGGACACGACCTACTCCTTGCTCAATCAACTGGACTCACCAGACCCTGTTCATCGCACAAGTATCTATCCGACTAGTAAGCATCTTAAAAGCTAAGTCTTGATATCTCTGTGTAAGTGCATCAAGTGTGTGTAAAGCGGCCTAAAACCAGCAGGGAAAATCAGCTCAGACCCATTCTGAGGATACATTTCCAACATAAAGAAGAAACAAGCAGGGCAAAACAGAGAGAACTTCTTCCAAAATGCGTTCAGGGACTGGCATGCAACCAGGATTGACCACATCTACAGCCCCAGCGGCAGAAGACATAAGGCTGGACACTCTTGGGGCTGAGACGATTGGTGAGGTTGGGAAAGCAAATGCAGACCCTTGAAAGGAATCCTGCGTGCTCCCCATTCCATGGGTCCCAACTCTCCAGGTTCAACGCAATCTTCCGACAGCGAAAGCACTCATTGGAAACCCAGCGGATGCTACACCGTGGGATCGGGAAAGCTTTCTGAAACTCACCTCAGTTTTCATCTCCTGGTGCTCGTGTTCTCCATTCAGGCCCCCTTACTAACAATCTCCCCACTTGGAGACTCGGCGCCTTTCCATGCCTCTTTCGTACCGTCTGCAATTTGTCCGCAGGATGAACTGCAAGAGGGGGAACCAATGAGAGACTCGCTGGAGGTGTTTGGTCGGGCACATGTCACTCTCATTTCCCATCACGAAGAAGAATTCACCAGCGGTTCAGCCTGCCACCCCGGATCGACAATAGGGCGTGAAGCCATCCAGCCGTGTTGCGTCCCACTCACAAAAAAGCGACTTGAGAAATGGAGCTCAGGGGCACTGCACTTCCCAAACCTGCAGAGTTCTAAACGATAACTATCGCCCCAAAATATAATGAGGTCTGGCTACGAAGAGGCGCTGAACGCAAGGCAGAACTGCAGGAAACGGATGTCAACGGGTACATCGGAATGGCCCCGAGAGCACATGAAAAGCGCCAGAACGTGGACAATGATGCGGTTGGCCAAAAAGGGCGTATGCGTTTTTTCCTGAATATATTCAGGAAAAAACGCATACGCCCTTTTTGGCCAACCAAGCAACCTGGGAGAGCAAATCAGCACTACAAAGAAATCTCTCGCCCCCCCCCCCGGGGCAAAAGGGCCAGGCGAAAAAAGTCTAAAAACCAGAAAGGCAGGACAGGCCACGGAGTCAAGGGAGCCTTGTTAAGCTGATGGGCGGGATGTCAATGGCCAACAGCCAATCTTCACAAGTGTATCCTCTTTCCCAAACCATGGAAAACACAGAACCACAGAGCATAGGGCACTTCCACACATGGGCGTTGACCTTGGGAAAATCAAAAAATCAACCAGACACAGGGACCCCAAAGTTGAGGGCTGCTGTCTTGACAAGAACCTCCACTCCGGTACACGTTTCATATCCCAGGAAAGAGCCAAGTGGACAAAGACGAGTGGACAAGTGGACAAAGACAAGTGGACAAGTGGACAAGTGGTGCTACGTAGGTCCAATGGAGTGTCACTCAGCCATGAAATCCACGTCATGAGGCTGGTAGCAGCATCCTGAGTGGATTTAGGTACGATCATCCTCAGTGAAATAAGTCCCACAAAAAAAGAAACTTATGATATCACTTATCGAGGGAATGTAAAAATCGCTCCCCATGCACTGAATCCCCAAACAGAACAGAGTCACGCTTTTAGAAAACACACTTATGCCTGCTTCAGGGGAAAGGTGAGGTGGGGTGACGCATAAAACTCGAGTTTGAAATGAGCACAGATACCCTTCCGAAAACCGAATATGGAATGGACACGACCTACTCCTTGCTCAATCAACTGGACTCACCAGACCCTGTTCATCGCACAAGTATCTATCCGACTAGTAAGCATCTTAAAAGCTAAGTCTTGATATCTCTGTGTAAGTGCATCAAGTGTGTGTAAAGCGGCCTAAAACCAGCAGGGAAAATCAGCTCAGACCCATTCTGAGGATACATTTCCAACATAAAGAAGAAACAAGCAGGGCAAAACAGAGAGAACTTCTTCCAAAATGCGTTCAGGGACTGGCATGCAACCAGGATTGACCACATCTACATCCCCAGCGGCAGAAGTCATAAGGCTGGACACTCTTGGGGCTGAGACGATTGGTGAGGTTGGGAAAGCAAATGCAGACCCTTGAAAGGAATCCTGCGTGCTCCCCATTCCATGGGTCCCAACTCTCCAGGTTCAACGCAATCTTCCGACAGCGAAAGCACTCATTGGAAACCCAGCGGATGCTACACCGTGGGATCGGGAAAGCTTTCTGAAACTCACATCAGTTTTCATCTCCTGGTGCTCGTGTTCTCCATTCAGGCCCCCTTACTAAAAATCTCCCCACTTGGAGACTCGGCGCCTTTCCATGCCTCTTTCGTACCGTCTGCAATTTGTCCGCAGGATGAACTGCAAGAGGGGGAACCAATGAGACACTCGCTGGAGGTGTTTGGTCGGGCACATGTCACTCTCATTTCCCATCACGAAGAAGAATTCACCAGCGGTTCAGCCTGCCACCCCGGATCGACAATAGGGCGTGAAGCCATCCAGCCGTGTTGCGTCCCACTCACAAAAAAGCGACTTGGGAAATGGAGCTCAGGGGCACTGCACTTCCCAAACCTGCAGAGTTCTAAACGATAACTATCGCCCCAAAATATATTGAGGTCAGGCTACGAAGAGGCGCTGAACGCAAGGCAGAACTGCAGGAAACGGATGTCAACGGCTACATCGGAATGGCCCCGATAGCACATGAAAAGCGCCAGAACGTGGACAATGATGCGGTTGGCCAAAAAGGGCGTATGCGTTTTTTCCTGAATATATTCAGGAAAAAACGCATACGCCCTTTTTGGCCAACCAAGCAACCTGGGAGAGCAAATCAGCACTACAAAGAAATCTCTCGCACCCCCCGGGGCAAAAGGGCCAGGCGAAAAATGTCTAAAAACCAGAAAGGCAGGACAGGCCACGGAGTCAAGGGAGCCTTGTTAAGCTGATGGGCGGGATGTCAATGGCCAACAGCCAATCTTCACAAGTGTATCCTCTTTCCCAAACCATGTAAAACACAGAACCACAGAGCATAGGGCACTTCCACACATGGGGGCTGACCTTGGGAAAATCAAAAAATCAACCAGACACAGGGACCCCAAATTTGAGGGCTGCTGTCTTGACAAGAACCTCCACTCCGGTACACGTTTCATATCCCAGGAAAGAGCCAAGTGGACAAAGACGAGTGGACAAGTGGACAAAGACAAGTGGACAAGTGGACAAGTGGTGCTACGTAGGTCCAATGGAGTGTCACTCAGCCATGAAATCCACGTCATGAGGCTGGTAGCAGCATCCTGAGTGGATTTAGGTACGATCATCCTCAGTGAAATAAGTCCCACAAAAAAAGAAACTTATGATATCACTTATCGAGGGAATGTAAAAATCGCTCCCCATGCACTGAATCCCCAAACAGAACAGAGTCACGCTTTTAGAAAACACACTTATGCCTGCTTCAGGGGAAAGGTGAGGTGGGGTGACGCATAAAACTCGAGTTTGAAATGAGCACACATACCCTTCCGAAAACCGAATATGGAATGGACACGACCTACTCCTTGCTCAATCAACTGGACTCACCAGACCCTGTTCATCGCACAAGTATCTATCCGACTAGTAAGCATCTTAAAAGCTAAGTCTTGATATCTCTGTGTAAGTGCATCAAGTGTGTGTAAAGCGGCCTAAAACCAGCAGGGAAAATCAGCTCAGACCCATTCTGAGGATACATTTCCAACATAAAGAAGAAACAAGCAGGGCAAAACAGAGAGAACTTCTTCCAAAATGCGTTCAGGGACTGGCATGCAACCAGGATTGACCACATCTACAGCCCCAGCGGCAGAAGACATAAGGCTGGACACTCTTGGGGCTGAGACGATTGGTGAGGTTGGGAAAGCAAATGCAGACCCTTGAAAGGAATCCTGCGAGCTCCCCATTCCATGGGTCCCAACTCTCCAGGTTCAACGCAATCTTCCGACAGCGAAAGCACTCATTGGAAACCCAGCGGATGCTACACCGTGGGATCGGGAAAGCTTTCTGAAACTCACCTCAGTTTTCATCTCCTGGTGCTCGTGTTCTCCATTCAGGCCCCCTTACTAACAATCTCCCCACTTGGAGACTCGGCGCCTTTCCATGCCTCTTTCGTACCGTCTGCAATTTGTCCGCAGGATGAACTGCAAGAGGGGGAACCAATGAGAGACTCGCTGGAGGTGTTTGGTCGGGCACATGTCACTCTCATTTCCCATCACGAAGAAGAATTCACCAGCGGTTCAGCCTGCCACCCCGGATCGACAATAGGGCGTGAAGCCATCCAGCCGTGTTGCGTCCCACTCACAAAAAAGCGACTTGGGAAATGGAGCTCAGGGGCACTGCACTTCCCAAACCTGCAGAGTTCTAAACGATAACTATCGCCCCAAAATATATTGAGGTCAGGCTACGAAGAGGCGCTGAACGCAAGGCAGAACTGCAGGAAACGGATGTCAACGGGTACATCGGAATGGCCCCGATAGCACATGAAAAGCGCCAGAACGTGGACAATGATGCGGTTGGCCAAAAAGGGCGTATGCGTTTTTTCCTGAATATATTCAGGAAAAAACGCATACGCCCTTTTTGGCCAACCAAGCAACCTGGGAGAGCAAATCAGCACTACAAAGAAATCTCTCGCCCCCCCCGGGGCAAAAGGGCCAGGCGAAAAAAGTCTAAAAACCAGAAAGGCAGGACAGGCCACGGAGTCAAGGGAGCCTTGTTAAGCTGATGGGCGGGATGTCAATGGCCAACAGCCAATCTTCACAAGTGTATCCTCTTTCCCAAACCATGTAAAACACAGAACCACAGAGCATAGGGCACTTCCACACATGGGCGTTGACCTTGGGAAAATGAAAAAATCAACCAGACACAGGGACCCCAAAGTTGAGGGCTGCTGTCTTGACAAGAACCTCCACTCCGGTACACGTTTCATATCCCAGGAAAGAGCCAAGTGGACAAAGACGAGTGGACAAGTGGACAAAGACAAGTGGACAAGTGGACAAGTGGTGCTACGTAGGTCCAATGGAGTGTCACTCAGCCATGAAATCCACGTCATGAGGCTGGTAGCAGCATCCTGAGTGGATTTAGGTACGATCATCCTCAGTGAAATAAGTCCCACAAAAAAAGAAACTTATGATATCACTTATCGAGGGAATGTAAAAATCGCTCGCCATGCACTGAATCCCCAAACAGAACAGAGTCACGCTTTTAGAAAACACACTTATGCCTGCTTCAGGGGAAAGGTGAGGTGGGGTGACGCATAAAACTCGAGTTTGAAATGAGCACAGATACCCTTCCGAAAACCGAATATGGAATGGACACGACCTACTCCTTGCTCAATCAACTGGACTCACCAGACCCTGTTCATCGCACAAGTATCTATCCGACTAGTAAGCATCTTAAAAGCTAAGTCTTGATATCTCTGTGTAAGTGCATCAAGTGTGTGTAAAGCGGCCTAAAACCAGCAGGGAAAATCAGCTCAGACCCATTCTGAGGATACATTTCCAACATAAAGAAGAAACAAGCAGGGCAAAACAGAGAGAACTTCTTCCAAAATGCGTTCAGGGACTGGCATGCAACCAGGATTGACCACATCTACAGCCCCAGCGGCAGAAGACATAAGGCTGGACACTCTTGGGGCTGAGACGATTGGTGAGGTTGGGAAAGCAAATGCAGACCCTTGAAAGGAATCCTGCGTGCTCCCCATTCCATGGGTCCCAACTCTCCAGGTTCAACGCAATCTTCCGACAGCGAAAGCACTCATTGGAAACCCAGCGGATGCTACACCGTGGGATCGGGAAAGCTTTCTGAAACTCACCTCAGTTTTCATCTCCTGGTGCTCGTGTTCTCCATTCAGGCCCCCTTACTAACAATCTCCCCACTTGGAGACTCGGCGCCTTTCCATGCCTCTTTCGTACCGTCTGCAATTTGTCCGCAGGATGAACTGCAAGAGGGGGAACCAATGAGAGACTCGCTGGAGGTGTTTGGTCGGGCACATGTCACTCTCATTTCCCATCACGAAGAAGAATTCACCAGCGGTTCAGCCTGCCACCCCGGATCGACAATAGGGCGTGAAGCCATCCAGCCGTGTTGAGTCCCACTCACAAAAAAGCAACTTGGGAAATGGAGCTCAGGGGCACTGCACTTCCCAAACCTGCAGAGTTCTAAACGATAACTATCGCCCCAAAATATATTGAGGTCAGGCTACGAAGAGGCGCTGAACGCAAGGCAGAACTGCAGGAAACGGATGTCAACGGGTACATCGGAATGGCCCCGATAGCACATGAAAAGCGCCAGAACGTGGACAATGATGCGGTTGGCCAAAAAGGGCGTATGCGTTTTTTCCTGAATATATTCAGGAAAAAACGCATACGCCCTTTTTGGCCAACCAAGCAACCTGGGAGAGCAAATCAGCACTACAAAGAAATCTCTCGCCCCCCCCGGGGCAAAAGGGCCAGGCGAAAAAAGTCTAAAAACCAGAAAGGCAGGACAGGCCACGGAGTCAAGGGAGCCTTGTTAAGCTGATGGGCGGGATGTCAATGGCCAACAGCCAATCTTCACAAGTGTATCCTCTTTCCCAAACCATGTAAAACACAGAAGCACAGAGCATAGGGCACTTCCACACATGGGCGTTGACCTTGGGAAAATCAAAAAATCAACCAGACACAGGGACCCCAAAGTTGAGGGCTGCTGTCTTGACAAGAACCTCCACTCCGGTACACGTTTCATATCCCAGGAAAGAGCCAAGTGGACAAAGACGAGTGGACAAGTGGACAAAGACAAGTGGACAAGTGGACAAGTGGTGCTACATAGGTCCAATGGAGTGTCACTCAGCCATGAAATCCACGTCATGAGGCTGGTAGCAGCATCCTGAGTGGATTTAGGTACGATCATCCTCAGTGAAATAAGTCCCACAAAAAAAGAAACTTATGATATCACTTATCGAGGGAATGTAAAAATCGCTCCCCATGCACTGAATCCCCAAACAGAACAGAGTCACGCTTTTAGAAAACACACTTATGCCTGCTTCAGGGGAAAGGTGAGGTGGGGTGACGCATAAAACTCGAGTTTGAAATGAGCACAGATACCCTTCCGAAAACCGAATATGGAATGGACACGACCTACTCCTTGCTCAATCAACTGGACTCACCAGACCCTGTTCATCGCACAAGTATCTATCCGACTAGTAAGCATCTTAAAAGCTAAGTCTTGATATCTCTGTGTAAGTGCATCAAGTGTGTGTAAAGCGGCCTAAAACCAGCAGGGAAAATCAGCTCAGACCCATTCTGAGGATACATTTCCAACATAAAGAAGAAACAAGCAGGGCAAAACAGAGAGAACTTCTTCCAAAATGCGTTCAGGGACTGGCATGCAACCAGGATTGACCACATCTACAGCCCCAGCGGCAGAAGACATAAGGCTGGACACTCTTGGGGCTGAGACGATTGGTGAGGTTGGGAAAGCAAATGCAGACCCTTGAAAGGAATCCTGCGTGCTCCCCATTCCATGGGTCCCAACTCTCCAGGTTCAACGCAATCTTCCGACAGCGAAAGCACTCATTGGAAACCCAGCGGATGCTACACCGTGGGATCGGGAAAGCTTTCTGAAACTCACCTCAGTTTTCATCTCCTGGTGCTCGTGTTCTCCATTCAGGCCCCCTTACTAACAATCTCCCCACTTGGAGACTCGGCGCCTTTCCATGCCTCTTTCGTACCGTCTGCAATTTGTCCGCAGGATGAACTGCAAGAGGGGGAACCAATGAGAGACTCGCTGGAGGTGTTTGGTCGGGCACATGTCACTCTCATTTCCCATCACGAAGAAGAATTCACCAGCGGTTCAGCCTGCCACCCCGGATCGACAATAGGGCGTGAAGCCATCCAGCCGTGTTGCGTCCCACTCACAAAAAAGCGACTTGGGAAATGGAGCTCAGGGGCACTGCACTTCCCAAACCTGCAGAGTTCTAAACGATAACTATCGCCCCAAAATATATTGAGGTCAGGCTACGAAGAGGCGCTGAACGCAAGGCAGAACTGCAGGAAACGGATGTCAACGGGTACATCGGAATGGCCCCGATAGCACATGAAAAGCGCCAGAACGTGGACAATGATGCGGTTGGCCAAAAAGGGCGTATGCGTTTTTTCCTGAATATATTCAGGAAAAAACGCATACGCCCTTTTTGGCCAACCAAGCAACCTGGGAGAGCAAATCAGCACTACAAAGAAATCTCTCGCCCCCCACCCCCCGGGGCAAAAGGGCCAGGCGAAAAAAGTCTAAAAACCAGAAAGGCAGGACAGGCCACGGAGTCAAGGGAGCCTTGTTAAGCTGATGGGCGGGATGTCAATGGCCAACAGCCAATCTTCACAAGTGTATCCTCTTTCCCAAACCATGTAAAACACAGAACCACAGAGCATAGGGCACTTCCACACATGGGCGTTGACCTTGGGAAAATGAAAAAATCAACCAGACACAGGGACCCCAAAGTTGAGGGCTGCTGTCTTGACAAGAACCTCCACTCCGGTACACGTTTCATATCCCAGGAAAGAGCCAAGTGGACAAAGACGAGTGGACAAGTGGACAAAGACAAGTGGACAAGTGGACAAGTGGTGCTACGTAGGTCCAATGGAGTGTCACTCAGCCATGAAATCCACGTCATGAGGCTGGTAGCAGCATCCTGAGTGGATTTAGGTACGATCATCCTCAGTGAAATAAGTCCCACAAAAAAAGAAACTTATGATATCACTTATCGAGGGAATGTAAAAATCGCTCGCCATGCACTGAATCCCCAAACAGAACAGAGTCACGCTTTTAGAAAACACACTTATGCCTGCTTCAGGGGAAAGGTGAGGTGGGGTGACGCATAAAACTCGAGTTTGAAATGAGCACAGATACCCTTCCGAAAACCGAATATGGAATGGACACGACCTACTCCTTGCTCAATCAACTGGACTCACCAGACCCTGTTCATCGCACAAGTATCTATCCGACTAGTAAGCATCTTAAAAGCTAAGTCTTGATATCTCTGTGTAAGTGCATCAAGTGTGTGTAAAGCGGCCTAAAACCAGCAGGGAAAATCAGCTCAGACCCATTCTGAGGATACATTTCCAACATAAAGAAGAAACAAGCAGGGCAAAACAGAGAGAACTTCTTCCAAAATGCGTTCAGGGACTGGCATGCAACCAGGATTGACCACATCTACAGCCCCAGCGGCAGAAGACATAAGGCTGGACACTCTTGGGGCTGAGACGATTGGTGAGGTTGGGAAAGCAAATGCAGACCCTTGAAAGGAATCCTGCGTGCTCCCCATTCCATGGGTCCCAACTCTCCAGGTTCAACGCAATCTTCCGACAGCGAAAGCACTCATTGGAAACCCAGCGGATGCTACACCGTGGGATCGGGAAAGCTTTCTGAAACTCACCTCAGTTTTCATCTCCTGGTGCTCGTGTTCTCCATTCAGGCCCCCTTACTAACAATCTCCCCACTTGGAGACTCGGCGCCTTTCCATGCCTCTTTCGTACCGTCTGCAATTTGTCCGCAGGATGAACTGCAAGAGGGGGAACCAATGAGAGACTCGCTGGAGGTGTTTGGTCGGGCACATGTCACTCTCATTTCCCATCACGAAGAAGAATTCACCAGAGGTTCAGCCTGCCACCCCGGATCGACAATAGGGCGTGAAGCCATCCAGCCGTGTTGCGTCCCACTCACAAAAAAGCGACTTGGGAAATGGAGCTCAGGGGCACTGCACTTCCCAAACCTGCAGAGTTCTAAACGATAACTATCGCCCCAAAATATATTGAGGTCAGGCTACGAAGAGGCGCTGAACGCAAGGCAGAACTGCAGGAAACGGATGTCAACGGCTACATCGGAATGGCCCCGATAGCACATGAAAAGCGCCAGAACGTGGACAATGATGCGGTTGGCCAAAAAGGGCGTATGCGTTTTTTCCTGAATATATTCAGGAAAAAACGCATACGCCCTTTTTGGCCAACCAAGCAACCTGGGAGAGCAAATCAGCACTACAAAGAAATCTCTCGCCCCCCCCCACCCCGGGGCAAAAGGGCCAGGCGAAAAAAGTCTAAAAACCAGAAAGGCAGGACAGCCCACGGAGTCAAGGGAGCCTTGTTAAGCTGATGGGCGGGATGTCAATGGCCAACAGCCAATCTTCACAAGTGTATCCTCTTTCCCAAACCATGGAAAACACAGAACCACAGAGCATAGGGCACTTCCACACATGGGCGTTGACCTTGGGAAAATCAAAAAATCAACCAGACACAGGGACCCCAAAGTTGAGGGCTGCTGTCTTGACAAGAACCTCCACTCCGGTACACGTTTCATATCCCAGGAAAGAGCCAAGTGGACAAAGACGAGTGGACAAGTGGACAAAGACAAGTGGACAAGTGGACAAGTGGTGCTACGTAGGTCCAATGGAGTGTCACTCAGCCATGAAATCCACGTCATGAGGCTGGTAGCAGCATCCTGAGTGGATTTAGGTACGATCATCCTCAGTGAAATAAGTCCCACAAAAAAAGAAACTTATGATATCACTTATCGAGGGAATGTAAAAATCGCTCCCCATGCACTGAATCCCCAAACAGAACAGAGTCACGCTTTTAGAAAACACACTTATGCCTGCTTCAGGGGAAAGGTGAGGTGGGGTGACGCATAAAACTCGAGTTTGAAATGAGCACAGATACCCTTCCGAAAACCGAATATGGAATGGACACGACCTACTCCTTGCTCAATCAACTGGACTCACCAGACCCTGTTCATCGCACAAGTATCTATCCGACTAGTAAGCATCTTAAAAGCTAAGTCTTGATATCTCTGTGTAAGTGCATCAAGTGTGTGTAAAGCGGCCTAAAACCAGCAGGGAAAATCAGCTCAGACCCATTCTGAGGATACATTTCCAACATAAAGAAGAAACAAGCAGGGCAAAACAGAGAGAACTTCTTCCAAAATGCGTTCAGGGACTGGCATGCAACCAGGATTGACCACATCTACAGCCCCAGCGGCAGAAGACATAAGGCTGGACACTCTTGGGGCTGAGACGATTGGTGAGGTTGGGAAAGCAAATGCAGACCCTTGAAAGGAATCCTGCGTGCTCCCCATTCCATGGGTCCCAACTCTCCAGGTTCAACGCAATCTTCCGACAGCGAAAGCACTCATTGGAAACCCAGCGGATGCTACACCGTGGGATCGGGAAAGCTTTCTGAAACTCACCTCAGTTTTCTTCTCCTGGTGCTCGTGTTCTCCATTCAGGCCCCCTTACTAACAATCTCCCCACTTGGAGACTCGGCGCCTTTCCATGCCTCTTTCGTACCGTCTGCAATTTGTCCGCAGGATGAACTGCAAGAGGGGGAACCAATGAGAGACTCGCTGGAGGTGTTTGGTCGGGCACATGTCACTCTCATTTCCCATCACGAAGAAGAATTCACCAGCGGTTCAGCCTGCCACCCCGGATCGACAATAGGGCGTGAAGCCATCCAGCCGTGTTGAGTCCCACTCACAAAAAAGCAACTTGGGAAATGGAGCTCAGGGGCACTGCACTTCCCAAACCTGCAGAGTTCTAAACGATAACTATCGCCCCAAAATATATTGAGGTCAGGCTACGAAGAGGCGCTGAACGCAAGGCAGAACTGCAGGAAACGGATGTCAACGGGTACATCGGAATGGCCCCGATAGCACATGAAAAGCGCCAGAACGTGGACAATGATGCGGTTGGCCAAAAAGGGCGTATGCGTTTTTTCCTGAATATATTCAGGAAAAAACGCATACGCCCTTTTTGGCCAACCAAGCAACCTGGGAGAGCAAATCAGCACTACAAAGAAATCTCTCGCCCCCCCCGGGGCAAAAGGGCCAGGCGAAAAAAGTCTAAAAACCAGAAAGGCAGGACAGGCCACGGAGTCAAGGGAGCCTTGTTAAGCTGATGGGCGGGATGTCAATGGCCAACAGCCAATCTTCACAAGTGTATCCTCTTTCCCAAACCATGTAAAACACAGAACCACAGAGCATAGGGCACTTCCACACATGGGCGTTGACCTTGGGAAAATCAAAAAATCAACCAGACACAGGGACCCCAAAGTTGAGGGCTGCTGTCTTGACAAGAACCTCCACTCCGGTACACGTTTCATATCCCAGGAAAGAGCCAAGTGGACAAAGACGAGTGGACAAGTGGACAAAGACAAGTGGACAAGTGGACAAGTGGTGCTACATAGGTCCAATGGAGTGTCACTCAGCCATGAAATCCACGTCATGAGGCTGGTAGCAGCATCCTGAGTGGATTTAGGTACGATCATCCTCAGTGAAATAAGTCCCACAAAAAAAGAAACTTATGATATCACTTATCGAGGGAATGTAAAAATCGCTCCCCATGCACTGAATCCCCAAACAGAACAGAGTCACGCTTTTAGAAAACACACTTATGCCTGCTTCAGGGGAAAGGTGAGGTGGGGTGACGCATAAAACTCGAGTTTGAAATGAGCACAGATACCCTTCCGAAAACCGAATATGGAATGGACACGACCTACTCCTTGCTCAATCAACTGGACTCACCAGACCCTGTTCATCGCACAAGTATCTATCCGACTAGTAAGCATCTTAAAAGCTAAGTCTTGATATCTCTGTGTAAGTGCATCAAGTGTGTGTAAAGCGGCCTAAAACCAGCAGGGAAAATCAGCTCAGACCCATTCTGAGGATACATTTCCAACATAAAGAAGAAACAAGCAGGGCAAAACAGAGAGAACTTCTTCCAAAATGCGTTCAGGGACTGGCATGCAACCAGGATTGACCACATCTACAGCCCCAGCGGCAGAAGACATAAGGCTGGACACTCTTGGGGCTGAGACGATTGGTGAGGTTGGGAAAGCAAATGCAGACCCTTGAAAGGAATCCTGCGTGCTCCCCATTCCATGGGTCCCAACTCTCCAGGTTCAACGCAATCTTCCGACAGCGAAAGCACTCATTGGAAACCCAGCGGATGCTACACCGTGGGATCGGGAAAGCTTTCTGAAACTCACCTCAGTTTTCATCTCCTGGTGCTCGTGTTCTCCATTCAGGCCCCCTTACTAACAATCTCCCCACTTGGAGACTCGGCGCCTTTCCATGCCTCTTTCGTACCGTCTGCAATTTGTCCGCAGGATGAACTGCAAGAGGGGGAACCAATGAGAGACTCGCTGGAGGTGTTTGGTCGGGCACATGTCACTCTCATTTCCCATCACGAAGAAGAATTCACCAGCGGTTCAGCCTGCCACCCCGGATCGACAATAGGGCGTGAAGCCATCCAGCCGTGTTGCGTCCCACTCACAAAAAAGCGACTTGGGAAATGGAGCTCAGGGGCACTGCACTTCCCAAACCTGCAGAGTTCTAAACGATAACTATCGCCCCAAAATATATTGAGGTCAGGCTACGAAGAGGCGCTGAACGCAAGGCAGAACTGCAGGAAACGGATGTCAACGGGTACATCGGAATGGCCCCGATAGCACATGAAAAGCGCCAGAACGTGGACAATGATGCGGTTGGCCAAAAAGGGCGTATGCGTTTTTTCCTGAATATATTCAGGAAAAAACGCATACGCCCTTTTTGGCCAACCAAGCAACCTGGGAGAGCAAATCAGCACTACAAAGAAATCTCTCGCCCCCCCCCCCGGGGCAAAAGGGCCAGGCGAAAAAAGTCTAAAAACCAGAAAGGCAGGACAGGCCACGGAGTCAAGGGAGCCTTGTTAAGCTGATGGGCGGGATGTCAATGGCCAACAGCCAATCTTCACAAGTGTATCCTCTTTCCCAAACCATGGAAAACACAGAACCACAGAGCATAGGGCACTTCCACACATGGGCGTTGACCTTGGGAAAATCAAAAAATCAACCAGACACAGGGACCCCAAAGTTGAGGGCTGCTGTCTTGACAAGAACCTCCACTCCGGTACACGTTTCATATCCCAGGAAAGAGCCAAGTGGACAAAGACGAGTGGACAAGTGGACAAAGACAAGTGGACAAGTGGACAAGTGGTGCTACGTAGGTCCAATGGAGTGTCACTCAGCCATGAAATCCACGTC
This sequence comes from Kogia breviceps, assembly GCF_026419965.1. Taxonomy (NCBI): domain Eukaryota; kingdom Metazoa; phylum Chordata; class Mammalia; order Artiodactyla; family Physeteridae; genus Kogia; species Kogia breviceps. The sequence goes on along the minus strand of NC_081312.1, from coordinate 129,004,090 downwards.
ATGAGGCTGGTAGCAGCATCCTGAGTGGATTTAGGTACGATCATCCTCAGTGAAATAAGTCCCACAAAAAAAGAAACTTATGATATCACTTATCGAGGGAATGTAAAAATCGCTCCCCATGCACTGAATCCCCAAACAGAACAGAGTCACGCTTTTAGAAAACACACTTATGCCTGCTTCAGGGGAAAGGTGAGGTGGGGTGACGCATAAAACTCGAGTTTGAAATGAGCACAGATACCCTTCCGAAAACCGAATATGGAATGGACACGACCTACTCCTTGCTCAATCAACTGGACTCACCAGACCCTGTTCATCGCACAAGTATCTATCCGACTAGTAAGCATCTTAAAAGCTAAGTCTTGATATCTCTGTGTAAGTGCATCAAGTGTGTGTAAAGCGGCCTAAAACCAGCAGGGAAAATCAGCTCAGACCCATTCTGAGGATACATTTCCAACATAAAGAAGAAACAAGCAGGGCAAAACAGAGAGAACTTCTTCCAAAATGCGTTCAGGGACTGGCATGCAACCAGGATTGACCACATCTACAGCCCCAGCGGCAGAAGACATAAGGCTGGACACTCTTGGGGCTGAGACGATTGGTGAGGTTGGGAAAGCAAATGCAGACCCTTGAAAGGAATCCTGCGTGCTCCCCATTCCATGGGTCCCAACTCTCCAGGTTCAACGCAATCTTCCGACAGCGAAAGCACTCATTGGAAACCCAGCGGATGCTACACCGTGGGATCGGGAAAGCTTTCTGAAACTCACATCAGTTTTCATCTCCTGGTGCTCGTGTTCTCCATTCAGGCCCCCTTACTAACAATCTCCCCACTTGGAGACTCGGCGCCTTTCCATGCCTCTTTCGTACCGTCTGCAATTTGTCCGCAGGATGAACTGCAAGAGGGGGAACCAATGAGAGACTCGCTGGAGGTGTTTGGTCGGGCACATGTCACTCTCATTTCCCATCACGAAGAAGAATTCACCAGCGGTTCAGCCTGCCACCCCGGATCGACAATAGGGCGTGAAGCCATCCAGCCGTGTTGCGTCCCACTCACAAAAAAGCGACTTGGGAAATGGAGCTCAGGGGCACTGCACTTCCCAAACCTGCAGAGTTCTAAACGATAACTATCGCCCCAAAATATATTGAGGTCAGGCTACGAAGAGGCGCTGGACGCAAGGCAGAACTGCAGGAAACGGATGTCAACGGGTACATCGGAATGGCCCCGATAGCACATGAAAAGCGCCAGAACGTGGACAATGATGCGGTTGGCCAAAAAGGGCGTATGCGTTTTTTCCTGAATATATTCAGGAAAAAACGCATACGCCCTTTTTGGCCAACCAAGCAACCTGGGAGAGCAAATCAGCACTACAAAGAAATCTCTCGCCCCCCCCCCCCGGGGCAAAAGGGCCAGGCGAAAAAAGTCTAAAAACCAGAAAGGCAGGACAGCCCACGGAGTCAAGGGAGCCTTGTTAAGCTGATGAGCGGGATGTCAATGGCCAACAGCCAATCTTCACAAGTGTATCCTCTTTCCCAAACCATGTAAAACACAGAACCACAGAGCATAGGGCACTTCCACACATGGGCGTTGACCTTGGGAAAATGAAAAAATCAACCAGACACAGGGACCCCAAAGTTGAGGGCTGCTGTCTTGACAAGAACCTCCACTCCGGTACACGTTTCATATCCCAGGAAAGAGCCAAGTGGACAAAGACGAGTGGACAAGTGGACAAAGACAAGTGGACAAGTGGACAAGTGGTGCTACGTAGGTCCAATGGAGTGTCACTCAGCCATGAAATCCACGTCATGAGGCTGGTAGCAGCATCCTGAGTGGATTTAGGTACGATCATCCTCAGTGAAATAAGTCCCACAAAAAAAGAAACTTATGATATCACTTATCGAGGGAATGTAAAAATCGCTCCCCATGCACTGAATCCCCAAACAGAACAGAGTCACGCTTTTAGAAAACACACTTATGCCTGCTTCAGGGGAAAGGTGAGGTGGGGTGACGCATAAAACTCGAGTTTGAAATGAGCACAGATACCCTTCCGAAAACCGAATATGGAATGGACACGACCTACTCCTTGCTCAATCAACTGGACTCACCAGACCCTGTTCATCGCACAAGTATCTATCCGACTAGTAAGCATCTTAAAAGCTAAGTCTTGATATCTCTGTGTAAGTGCATCAAGTGTGTGTAAAGCGGCCTAAAACCAGCAGGGAAAATCAGCTCAGACCCATTCTGAGGATACATTTCCAACATAAAGAAGAAACAAGCAGGGCAAAACAGAGAGAACTTCTTCCAAAATGCGTTCAGGGACTGGCATGCAACCAGGATTGACCACATCTACAGCCCCAGCGGCAGAAGACATAAGGCTGGACACTCTTGGGGCTGAGACGATTGGTGAGGTTGGGAAAGCAAATGCAGACCCTTGAAAGGAATCCTGCGTGCTCCCCATTCCATGGGTCCCAACTCTCCAGGTTCAACGCAATCTTCCGACAGCGAAAGCACTCATTGGAAACCCAGCGGATGCTACACCGTGGGATCGGGAAAGCTTTCTGAAACTCACCTCAGTTTTCATCTCCTGGTGCTCGTGTTCTCCATTCAGGCCCCCTTACTAACAATCTCCCCACTTGGAGACTCGGCGCCTTTCCATGCCTCTTTCGTACCGTCTGCAATTTGTCCGCAGGATGAACTGCAAGAGGGGGAACCAATGAGAGACTCGCTGGAGGTGTTTGGTCGGGCACATGTCACTCTCATTTCCCATCACGAAGAAGAATTCACCAGAGGTTCAGCCTGCCACCCCGGATCGACAATAGGGCGTGAAGCCATCCAGCCGTGTTGCGTCCCACTCACAAAAAAGCGACTTGGGAAATGGAGCTCAGGGGCACTGCACTTCCCAAACCTGCAGAGTTCTAAACGATAACTATCGCCCCAAAATATATTGAGGTCAGGCTACGAAGAGGCGCTGAACGCAAGGCAGAACTGCAGGAAACGGATGTCAACGGCTACATCGGAATGGCCCCGATAGCACATGAAAAGCGCCAGAACGTGGACAATGATGCGGTTGGACAAAAAGGGCGTATGCGTTTTTTCCTGAATATATTCAGGAAAAAACGCATACGCCCTTTTTGGCCAACCAAGCAACCTGGGAGAGCAAATCAGCACTACAAAGAAATCTCTCGCCCCCCCCCCCCCGCGGCAAAAGGGCCAGGCGAAAAAAGTCTAAAAACCAGAAAGGCAGGACAGGCCACGGAGTCAAGGGAGCCTTGTTAAGCTGATGGGCGGGATGTCAATGGCCAACAGCCAATCTTCACAAGTGTATCCTCTTTCCCAAACCATGTAAAACACAGAACCACAGAGCATAGGGCACTTCCACACATGGGCGTTGACCTTGGGAAAATCAAAAAATCAACCAGACACAGGGACCCCAAAGTTGAGGGCTGCTGTCTTGACAAGAACCTCCACTCCGGTACACGTTTCACATCCCAGGAAAGAGCCAAGTGGACAAAGACGAGTGGACAAGTGGACAAAGACAAGTGGACAAGTGGACAAGTGGTGCTACGTAGGTCCAATGGAGTGTCACTCAGCCATGAAATCCACGTCATGAGGCTGGTAGCAGCATCCTGAGTGGATTTAGGTACGATCATCCTCAGTGAAATAAGTCCCACAAAAAAAGAAACTTATGATATCACTTATCGAGGGAATGTAAAAATCGCTCCCCATGCACTGAATCCCCAAACAGAACAGAGTCACGCTTTTAGAAAACACACTTATGCCTGCTTCAGGGGAAAGGTGAGGTGGGGTGACGCATAAAACTCGAGTTTGAAATGAGCACACATACCCTTCCGAAAACCGAATATGGAATGGACACGACCTACTCCTTGCTCAATCAACTGGACTCACCAGACCCTGTTCATCGCACAAGTATCTATCCGACTAGTAAGCATCTTAAAAGCTAAGTCTTGATATCTCTGTGTAAGTGCATCAAGTGTGTGTAAAGCGGCCTAAAACCAGCAGGGAAAATCAGCTCAGACCCATTCTGAGGATACATTTCCAACATAAAGAAGAAACAAGCAGGGCAAAACAGAGAGAACTTCTTCCAAAATGCGTTCAGGGACTGGCATGCAACCAGGATTGACCACATCTACAGCCCCAGCGGCAGAAGACATAAGGCTGGACACTCTTGGGGCTGAGACGATTGGTGAGGTTGGGAAAGCAAATGCAGACCCTTGAAAGGAATCCTGCGTGCTCCCCATTCCATGGGTCCCAACTCTCCAGGTTCAACGCAATCTTCCGACAGCGAAAGCACTCATTGGAAACCCAGTGGATGCTACACCGTGGGATCGGGAAAGCTTTCTGAAACTCACCTCAGTTTTCATCTCCTGGTGCTCGTGTTCTCCATTCAGGCCCCCTTACTAACAATCTCCCCACTTGGAGACTCGGCGCCTTTCCATGCCTCTTTCGTACCGTCTGCAATTTGTCCGCAGGATGAACTGCAAGAGGGGGAACCAATGAGAGACTCGCTGGAGGTGTTTGGTCGGGCACATGTCACTCTCATTTCCCATCACGAAGAAGAATTCACCAGCGGTTCAGCCTGCCACCCCGGATCGACAATAGGGCGTGAAGCCATCCAGCCGTGTTGCGTCCCACTCACAAAAAAGCGACTTGGGAAATGGAGCTCAGGGGCACTGCACTTCCCAAACCTGCAGAGTTCTAAACGATAACTATCGCCCCAAAATATATTGAGGTCAGGCTACGAAGAGGCGCTGAACGCAAGGCAGAACTGCAGGAAACGGATGTCAACGGCTACATCGGAATGGCCCCGATAGCACATGAAAAGCGCCAGAACGTGGACAATGATGCGGTTGGCCAAAAAGGGCGAATGCGTTTTTTCCTGAATATATTCAGGAAAAAACGCATACGCCCTTTTTGGCCAACCAAGCAACCTGGGAGAGCAAATCAGCACTACAAAGAAATCTCTCGCCCCCCCCCCCCGGGGCAAAAGGGCCAGGCGAAAAAAGTCTAAAAACCAGAAAGGCAGGACAGGCCACGGAGTCAAGGGAGCCTTGTTAAGCTGATGGGCGGGATGTCAATGGCCAACAGCCAATCTTCACAAGTGTATCCTCTTTCCCAAACCATGTAAAACACAGAACCACAGAGCATAGGGCACTTCCACACATGGGCGTTGACCTTGGGAAAATCAAAAAATCAACCAGACACAGGGACCCCAAAGTTGAGGGCTGCTGTCTTGACAAGAACCTCCACTCCGGTACACGTTTCACATCCCAGGAAAGAGCCAAGTGGACAAAGACGAGTGGACAAGTGGACAAAGACAAGTGGACAAGTGGACAAGTGGTGCTACGTAGGTCCAATGGAGTGTCACTCAGCCATGAAATCCACGTCATGAGGCTGGTAGCAACATCCTGAGTGGATTTAGGTACGATCATCCTCAGTGAAATAAGTCCCACAAAAAAAGAAACTTATGATATCACTTATCGAGGGAATGTAAAAATCGCTCCCCATGCACGGAATCCCCAAACAGAACAGAGTCACGCTTTTAGAAAACACACTTATGCCTGCTTCAGGGGAAAGGTGAGGTGGGGTGACGCATAAAACTCGAGTTTGAAATGAGCACACATACCCTTCCGAAAACCGAATATGGAATGGACACGACCTACTCCTTGCTCAATCAACTGGACTCACCAGACCCTGTTCATCGCACAAGTATCTATCCGACTAGTAAGCATCTTAAAAGCTAAGTCTTGATATCTCTGTGTAAGTGCATCAAGTGTGTGTAAAGCGGCCTAAAACCAGCAGGGAAAATCAGCTCAGACCCATTCTGAGGATACATTTCCAACATAAAGAAGAAACAAGCAGGGCAAAACAGAGAGAAATTCTTCCAAAATGCGTTCAGGGACTGGCATGCAACCAGGATTGACCACATCTACAGCCCCAGCGGCAGAAGACATAAGGCTGGACACTCTTGGGGCTGAGACGATTGGTGAGGTTGGGAAAGCAAATGCAGACCCTTGAAAGGAATCCTGCGTGCTCCCCATTCCATGGGTCCCAACTCTCCAGGTTCAACGCAATCTTCCGACAGCGAAAGCACTCATTGGAAACCCAGCGGATGCTACACCGTGGGATCGGGAAAGCTTTCTGAAACTCACCTGAGTTTTCATCTCCTGGTGCTCGTGTTCTCCATTCAGGCCCCCTTACTAACAATCTCCCCACTTGGAGACTCGGCGCCTTTCCATGCCTCTTTCGTACCGTCTGCAATTTGTCCGCAGGATGAACTGCAAGAGGGGGAACCAATGAGAGACTCGCTGGAGGTGTTTGGTCGGGCACATGTCACTCTCATTTCCCATCACGAAGAAGAATGCACCAGAGGTTCAGCCTGCCACCCCGGATCGACAATAGGGCGTGAAGCCATCCAGCCGTGTTGCGTCCCACTCACAAAAAAGCGACTTGGGAAATGGAGCTCAGGGGCACTGCACTTCCCAAACCTGCAGAGTTCTAAACGATAACTATCGCCCCAAAATATATTGAGGTCAGGCTACGAAGAGGCGCTGAACGCAAGGCAGAACTGCAGGAAACGGATGTCAACGGCTACATCGGAATGGCCCCGATAGCACATGAAAAGCGCCAGAACGTGGACAATGATGCGGTTGGCCAAAAAGGGCGTATGCGTTTTTTCCTGAATATATTCAGGAAAAAACGCATACGCCCTTTTTGGCCAACCAAGCAACCTGGGAGAGCAAATCAGCACTACAAAGAAATCTCTAGCCCCCCCCCCCCGGGGCAAAAGGGCCAGGCGAAAAAAGTCTAAAAACCAGAAAGGCAGGACAGGCCACGGAGTCAAGGGAGCCTTGTTAAGCTGATGGGCGGGATGTCAATGGCCAACAGCCAATCTTCACAAGTGTATCCTCTTTCCCAAACCATGTAACACACAGAACCACAGAGCATAGGGCACTTCCACACATGGGCGTTGACCTTGGGAAAATCAAAAAATCAACCAGACACAGGGACCCCAAAGTTGAGGGCTGCTGTCTTGACAAGAACCTCCACTCCGGTACACGTTTCATATCCCAGGAAAGAGCCAAGTGGACAAAGACGAGTGGACAAGTGGACAAGTGGTGCTACGTAGGTCCAATGGAGTGTCACTCAGCCATGAAATCCACGTCATGAGGCTGGTAGCAGCATCCTGAGTGGATTTAGGTACGATCATCCTCAGTGAAATAAGTCCCACAAAAAAAGAAACTTATGATATCACTTATCGAGGGAATGTAAAAATCGCTCCCCATGCACGGAATCCCCAAACAGAACAGAGTCACGCTTTTAGAAAACACACTTATGCCTGCTTCAGGGGAAAGGTGAGGTGGGGTGACGCATAAAACTCGAGTTTGAAATGAGCACAGATACCCTTCCGAAAACCGAATATGGAATGGACACGACCTACTCCTTGCTCAATCAACTGGACTCACCAGACCCTGTTCATCGCACAAGTATCTATCCGACTAGTAAGCATCTTAAAAGCTAAGTCTTGATATCTCTGTGTAAGTGCATCAAGTGTGTGTAAAGCGGCCTAAAACCAGCAGGGAAAATCAGCTCAGACCCATTCTGAGGATACATTTCCAACATAAAGAAGAAACAAGCAGGGCAAAACAGAGAGAACTTCTTCCAAAATGCGTTCAGGGACTGGCATGCAACCAGGATTGACCACATCTACAGCCCCAGCGGCAGAAGACATAAGGCTGGACACTCTTGGGGCTGAGACGATTGGTGAGGTTGGGAAAGCAAATGCAGACCCTTGAAAGGAATCCTGCGTGCTCCCCATTCCATGGGTCCCAACTCTCCAGGTTCAACGCAATCTTCCGACAGCGAAAGCACTCATTGGAAACCCAGCGGATGCTACACCGTGGGATCGGGAAAGCTTTCTGAAACTCACCTCAGTTTTCATCTCCTGGTGCTCGTGTTCTCCATTCAGGCCCCCTTACTAACAATCTCCCCACTTGGAGACTCGGCGCCTTTCCATGCCTCTTTCGTACCGTCTGCAATTTGTCCGCAGGATGAACTGCAAGAGGGGGAACCAATGAGAGACTCGCTGGAGGTGTTTGGTCGGGCACATGTCACTCTCATTTCCCATCACGAAGAAGAATTCACCAGCGGTTCAGCCTGCCACCCCGGATCGACAATAGGGCGTGAAGCCATCCAGCCGTGTTGCGTCCCACTCACAAAAAAGCGACTTGGGAAATGGAGCTCAGGGGCACTGCACTTCCCAAACCTGCAGAGTTCTAAACGATAACTATCGCCCCAAAATATATTGAGGTCAGGCTACGAAGAGGCGCTGAACGCAAGGCAGAACTGCAGGAAACGGATGTCAACGGCTACATCGGAATGGCCCCGATAGCACATGAAAAGCGCCAGAACGTGGACAATGATGCGGTTGGCCAAAAAGGGCGTATGCGTTTTTTCCTGAATATATTCAGGAAAAAACGCATACGCCCTTTTTGGCCAACCAAGCAACCTGGGAGAGCAAATCAGCACTACAAAGAAATCTCTAGCCCCCCCCCCCCGGGGCAAAAGGGCCAGGCGAAAAAAGTCTAAAAACCAGAAAGGCAGGACAGGCCACGGAGTCAAGGGAGCCTTGTTAAGCTGATGGGCGGGATGTCAATGGCCAACAGCCAATCTTCACAAGTGTATCCTCTTTCACAAACCATGTAACACACAGAACCACAGAGCATAGGGCACTTCCACACATGGGCGTTGACCTTGGGAAAATCAAAAAATCAACCAGACACAGGGACCCCAAAGTTGAGGGCTGCTGTCTTGACAAGAACCTCCACTCCGGTACACGTTTCATATCCCAGGAAAGAGCCAAGTGGACAAAGACGAGTGGACAAGTGGACAAGTGGTGCTACGTAGGTCCAATGGAGTGTCACTCAGCCATGAAATCCACGTCATGAGGCTGGTAGCAGCATCCTGAGTGGATTTAGGTACGATCATCCTCAGTGAAATAAGTCCCACAAAAAAAGAAACTTATGATATCACTTATCGAGGGAATGTAAAAATCGCTCCCCATGCACTGAATCCCCAAACAGAACAGAGTCACGCTTTTAGAAAACACACTTATGCCTGCTTCAGGGGAAAGGTGAGGTGGGGTGACGCATAAAACTCGAGTTTGAAATGAGCACAGATACCCTTCCGAAAACCGAATATGGAATGGACACGACCTACTCCTTGCTCAATCAACTGGACTCACCAGACCCTGTTCATCGCACAAGTATCTATCCGACTAGTAAGCATCTTAAAAGCTAAGTCTTGATATCTCTGTGTAAGTGCATCAAGTGTGTATAAAGCGGCCTAAAACCAGCAGGGAAAATCAGCTCAGACCCATTCTGAGGATACATTTCCAACATAAAGAAGAAACAAGCAGGGCAAAACAGAGAGAACTTCTTCCAAAATGCGTTCAGGGACTGGCATGCAACCAGGATTGACCACATCTACAGCCCCAGCGGCAGAAGACATAAGGCTGGACACTCTTGGGGCTGAGACGATTGGTGAGGTTGGGAAAGCAAATGCAGACCCTTGAAAGGAATCCTGCGTGCTCCCCATTCCATGGGTCCCAACTCTCCAGGTTCAACGCAATCTTCCGACAGCGAAAGCACTCATTGGAAACCCAGCGGATGCTACACCGTGGGATCGGGAAAGCTTTCTGAAACTCACCTCAGTTTTCATCTCCTGGTGCTCGTGTTCTCCATTCAGGCCCCCTTACTAACAATCTCCCCACTTGGAGACTCGGCGCCTTTCCATGCCTCTTTCGTACCGTCTGCAATTTGTCCGCAGGATGAACTGCAAGAGGGGGAACCAATGAGAGACTCGCTGGAGGTGTTTGGTCGGGCACATGTCACTCTCATTTCCCATCACGAAGAAGAATTCACCAGCGGTTCAGCCTGCCACCCCGGATCGACAATAGGGCGTGAAGCCATCCAGCCGTGTTGCGTCCCACTCACAAAAAAGCGACTTGGGAAATGGAGCTCAGGGGCACTGCACTTCCCAAACCTGCAGAGTTCTAAACGATAACTATCGCCCCAAAATATATTGAGGTCAGGCTACGAAGAGGCGCTGAACGCAAGGCAGAACTGCAGGAAACGGATGTCAACGGGTACATCGGAATGGCCCCGAGAGCACATGAAATGCGCCAGAACGTGGACAATGATGCGGTTGGCCAAAAAGGGCGTATGCGTTTTTTCCTGAATATATTCAGGAAAAAACGCATACGCCCTTTTTGGCCAACCAAGCAACCTGGGAGAGCAAATCAGCACTACAAAGAAATCTCTCGCCCCCACCCCCGGGGCAAAAGGGCCAGGCGAAAAAAGTCTAAAAACCAGAAAGGCAGGACAGGCCACGGAGTCAAGGGAGCCTTGTTAAGCTGATGGGCGGGATGTCAATGGCCAACAGCCAATCTTCACAAGTGTATCCTCTTTCCCAAACCATGTAAAACACAGAACCACAGAGCATAGGGCACTTCCACACATGGGCGTTGACCTTGGGAAAATGAAAAAATCAACCAGACACAGGGACCCCAAAGTTGAGGGCTGCTGTCTTGACAAGAACCTCCACTCCGGTACACGTTTCATATCCCAGGAAAGAGCCAAGTGGACAAAGACGAGTGGACAAGTGGACAAAGACAAGTGGACAAGTGGACAAGTGGTGCTACGTAGGTCCAATGGAGTGTCACTCAGCCATGAAATCCACGTCATGAGGCTGGTAGCAGCATCCTGAGTGGATTTAGGTACGATCATCCTCAGTGAAATAAGTCCCACAAAAAAAGAAACTTATGATATCACTTATCGAGGGAATGTAAAAATCGCTCCCCATGCACTGAATCCCCAAACAGAACAGAGTCACGCTTTTAGAAAACACACTTATGCCTGCTTCAGGGGAAAGGTGAGGTGGGGTGACGCATAAAACTCGAGTTTGAAATGAGCACAGATACCCTTCCGAAAACCGAATATGGAATGGACACGACCTACTCCTTGCTCAATCAACTGGACTCACCAGACCCTGTTCATCGCACAAGTATCTATCCGACTAGTAAGCATCTTAAAAGCTAAGTCTTGATATCTCTGTGTAAGTGCATCAAGTGTGTGTAAAGCGGCCTAAAACCAGCAGGGAAAATCAGCTCAGACCCATTCTGAGGATACATTTCCAACATAAAGAAGAAACAAGCAGGGCAAAACAGAGAGAACTTCTTCCAAAATGCGTTCAGGGACTGGCATGCAACCAGGATTGACCACATCTACAGCCCCAGCGGCAGAAGACATAAGGCTGGACACTCTTGGGGCTGAGACGATTGGTGAGGTTGGGAAAGCAAATGCAGACCCTTGAAAGGAATCCTGCGTGCTCCCCATTCCATGGGTCCCAACTCTCCAGGTTCAACGCAATCTTCCGACAGCGAAAGCACTCATTGGAAACCCAGCGGATGCTACACCGTGGGATCGGGAAAGCTTTCTGAAACTCACCTCAGTTTTCATCTCCTGGTGCTCGTGTTCTCCATTCAGGCCCCCTTACTAACAATCTCCCCACTTGGAGACTCGGCGCCTTTCCATGCCTCTTTCGTACCGTCTGCAATTTGTCCGCAGGATGAACTGCAAGAGGGGGAACCAATGAGAGACTCGCTGGAGGTGTTTGGTCGGGCACATGTCACTCTCATTTCCCATCACGAAGAAGAATTCACCAGCGGTTCAGCCTGCCACCCCGGATCGACAATAGGGCGTGAAGCCATCCAGCCGTGTTGCGTCCCACTCACAAAAAAGCGACTTGGGAAATGGAGCTCAGGGGCACTGCACTTCCCAAACCTGCAGAGTTCTAAACGATAACTATCGCCCCAAAATATATTGAGGTCAGGCTACGAAGAGGCGCTGAACGCAAGGCAGAACTGCAGGAAACGGATGTCAACGGGTACATCGGAATGGCCCCGAGAGCACATGAAATGCGCCAGAACGTGGACAATGATGCGGTTGGCCAAAAAGGGCGTATGCGTTTTTTCCTGAATATATTCAGGAAAAAACGCATACGCCCTTTTTGGCCAACCAAGCAACCTGGGAGAGCAAATCAGCACTACAAAGAAATCTCTCGCCCCCACCCCCGGGGCAAAAGGGCCAGGCGAAAAAAGTCTAAAAACCAGAAAGGCAGGACAGGCCACGGAGTCAAGGGAGCCTTGTTAAGCTGATGGGCGGGATGTCAATGGCCAACAGCCAATCTTCACAAGTGTATCCTCTTTCCCAAACCATGTAAAACACAGAACCACAGAGCATAGGGCACTTCCACACATGGGCGTTGACCTTGGGAAAATGAAAAAATCAACCAGACACAGGGACCCCAAAGTTGAGGGCTGCTGTCTTGACAAGAACCTCCACTCCGGTACACGTTTCATATCCCAGGAAAGAGCCAAGTGGACAAAGACGAGTGGACAAGTGGACAAAGACAAGTGGACAAGTGGACAAGTGGTGCTACGTAGGTCCAATGGAGTGTCACTCAGCCATGAAATCCACGTCATGAGGCTGGTAGCAGCATCCTGAGTGGATTTAGGTACGATCATCCTCAGTGAAATAAGTCCCACAAAAAAAGAAACTTATGATATCACTTATCGAGGGAATGTAAAAATCGCTCCCCATGCACTGAATCCCCAAACAGAACAGAGTCACGCTTTTAGAAAACACACTTATGCCTGCTTCAGGGGAAAGGTGAGGTGGGGTGACGCATAAAACTCGAGTTTGAAATGAGCACAGATACCCTTCCGAAAACCGAATATGGAATGGACACGACCTACTCCTTGCTCAATCAACTGGACTCACCAGACCCTGTTCATCGCACAAGTATCTATCCGACTAGTAAGCATCTTAAAAGCTAAGTCTTGATATCTCTGTGTAAGTGCATCAAGTGTGTGTAAAGCGGCCTAAAACCAGCAGGGAAAATCAGCTCAGACCCATTCTGAGGATACATTTCCAACATAAAGAAGAAACAAGCAGGGCAAAACAGAGAGAACTTCTTCCAAAATGCGTTCAGGGACTGGCATGCAACCAGGATTGACCACATCTACAGCCCCAGCGGCAGAAGACATAAGGCTGGACACTCTTGGGGCTGAGACGATTGGTGAGGTTGGGAAAGCAAATGCAGACCCTTGAAAGGAATCCTGCGTGCTCCCCATTCCATGGGTCCCAACTCTCCAGGTTCAACGCAATCTTCCGACAGCGAAAGCACTCATTGGAAACCCAGCGGATGCTACACCGTGGGATCGGGAAAGCTTTCTGAAACTCACCTCAGTTTTCATCTCCTGGTGCTCGTGTTCTCCATTCAGGCCCCCTTACTAACAATCTCCCCACTTGGAGACTCGGCGCCTTTCCATGCCTCTTTCGTACCGTCTGCAATTTGTCCGCAGGATGAACTGCAAGAGGGGGAACCAATGAGAGACTCGCTGGAGGTGTTTGGTCGGGCACATGTCACTCTCATTTCCCATCACGAAGAAGAATTCACCAGCGGTTCAGCCTGCCACCCCGGATCGACAATAGGGCGTGAAGCCATCCAGCCGTGTTGCGTCCCACTCACAAAAAAGCGACTTGGGAAATGGAGCTCAGGGGCACTGCACTTCCCAAACCTGCAGAGTTCTAAACGATAACTATCGCCCCAAAATATATTGAGGTCAGGCTACGAAGAGGCGCTGAACGCAAGGCAGAACTGCAGGAAACGGATGTCAACGGCTACATCGGAATGGCCCCGATAGCACATGAAAAGCGCCAGAACGTGGACAATGATGCGGTTGGACAAAAAGGGCGTATGCGTTTTTTCCTGAATATATTCAGGAAAAAACGCATACGCCCTTTTTGGCCAACCAAGCAACCTGGGAGAGCAAATCAGCACTACAAAGAAATCTCTCGCCCCCCCCCCCCCCGGGGCAAAAGGGCCAGGCGAAAAAAGTCTAAAAACCAGAAAGGCAGGACAGGCCACGGAGTCAAGGGAGCCTTGTTAAGCTGATGGGCGGGATGTCAATGGCCAACAGCCAATCTTCACAAGTGTATCCTCTTTCCCAAACCATGTAAAACACAGAACCACAGAGCATAGGGCACTTCCACACATGGGCGTTGACCTTGGGAAAATCAAAAAATCAACCAGACACAGGGACCCCAAAGTTGAGGGCTGCTGTCTTGACAAGAACCTCCACTCCGGTACACGTTTCACATCCCAGGAAAGAGCCAAGTGGACAAAGACGAGTGGACAAGTGGACAAAGACAAGTGGACAAGTGGACAAGTGGTGCTACGTAGGTCCAATGGAGTGTCACTCAGCCATGAAATCCACGTCATGAGGCTGGTAGCAGCATCCTGAGTGGATTTAGGTACGATCATCCTCAGTGAAATAAGTCCCACAAAAAAAGAAACTTATGATATCACTTATCGAGGGAATGTAAAAATCGCTCCCCATGCACTGAATCCCCAAACAGAACAGAGTCACGCTTTTAGAAAACACACTTATGCCTGCTTCAGGGGAAAGGTGAGGTGGGGTGACGCATAAAACTCGAGTTTGAAATGAGCACAGATACCCTTCCGAAAACCGAATATGGAATGGACACGACCTACTCCTTGCTCAATCAACTGGACTCACCAGACCCTGTTCATCGCACAAGTATCTATCCGACTAGTAAGCATCTTAAAAGCTAAGTCTTGATATCTCTGTGTAAGTGCATCAAGTGTGTGTAAAGCGGCCTAAAACCAGCAGGGAAAATCAGCTCAGACCCATTCTGAGGATACATTTCCAACATAAAGAAGAAACAAGCAGGGCAAAACAGAGAGAACTTCTTCCAAAATGCGTTCAGGGACTGGCATGCAACCAGGATTGACCACATCTACAGCCCCAGCGGCAGAAGACATAAGGCTGGACACTCTTGGGGCTGAGACGATTGGTGAGGTTGGGAAAGCAAATGCAGACCCTTGAAAGGAATCCTGCGTGCTCCCCATTCCATGGGTCCCAACTCTCCAGGTTCAACGCAATCTTCCGACAGCGAAAGCACTCATTGGAAACCCAGCGGATGCTACACCGTGGGATCGGGAAAGCTTTCTGAAACTCACCTCAGTTTTCATCTCCTGGTGCTCGTGTTCTCCATTCAGGCCCCCTTACTAACAATCTCCCCACTTGGAGACTCGGCGCCTTTCCATGCCTCTTTCGTACCGTCTGCAATT
Source organism: Kogia breviceps (assembly GCF_026419965.1). Lineage (NCBI taxonomy): Eukaryota > Metazoa > Chordata > Mammalia > Artiodactyla > Physeteridae > Kogia > Kogia breviceps. The sequence continues at coordinate 128,988,858 of NC_081312.1, read as the reverse complement.
TGTCCGCAGGATGAACTGCAAGAGGGGGAACCAATGAGAGACTCGCTGGAGGTGTTTGGTCGGGCACATGTCACTCTCATTTCCCATCACGAAGAAGAATTCACCAGCGGTTCAGCCTGCCACCCCGGATCGACAATAGGGCGTGAAGCCATCCAGCCGTGTTGCGTCCCACTCACAAAAAAGCGACTTGGGAAATGGAGCTCAGGGGCACTGCACTTCCCAAACCTGCAGAGTTCTAAACGATAACTATCGCCCCAAAATATATTGAGGTCAGGCTACGAAGAGGCGCTGAACGCAAGGCAGAACTGCAGGAAACGGATGTCAACGGCTACATCGGAATGGCCCCGATAGCACATGAAAAGCGCCAGAACGTGGACAATGATGCGGTTGGCCAAAAAGGGCGAATGCGTTTTTTCCTGAATATATTCAGGAAAAAACGCATACGCCCTTTTTGGCCAACCAAGCAACCTGGGAGAGCAAATCAGCACTACAAAGAAATCTCTCGCCCCCCCCCCCCGGGGCAAAAGGGCCAGGCGAAAAAAGTCTAAAAACCAGAAAGGCAGGACAGGCCACGGAGTCAAGGGAGCCTTGTTAAGCTGATGGGCGGGATGTCAATGGCCAACAGCCAATCTTCACAAGTGTATCCTCTTTCCCAAACCATGTAAAACACAGAACCACAGAGCATAGGGCACTTCCACACATGGGCGTTGACCTTGGGAAAATCAAAAAATCAACCAGACACAGGGACCCCAAAGTTGAGGGCTGCTGTCTTGACAAGAACCTCCACTCCGGTACACGTTTCACATCCCAGGAAAGAGCCAAGTGGACAAAGACGAGTGGACAAGTGGACAAAGACAAGTGGACAAGTGGACAAGTGGTGCTACGTAGGTCCAATGGAGTGTCACTCAGCCATGAAATCCACGTCATGAGGCTGGTAGCAACATCCTGAGTGGATTTAGGTACGATCATCCTCAGTGAAATAAGTCCCACAAAAAAAGAAACTTATGATATCACTTATCGAGGGAATGTAAAAATCGCTCCCCATGCACGGAATCCCCAAACAGAACAGAGTCACGCTTTTAGAAAACACACTTATGCCTGCTTCAGGGGAAAGGTGAGGTGGGGTGACGCATAAAACTCGAGTTTGAAATGAGCACACATACCCTTCCGAAAACCGAATATGGAATGGACACGACCTACTCCTTGCTCAATCAACTGGACTCACCAGACCCTGTTCATCGCACAAGTATCTATCCGACTAGTAAGCATCTTAAAAGCTAAGTCTTGATATCTCTGTGTAAGTGCATCAAGTGTGTGTAAAGCGGCCTAAAACCAGCAGGGAAAATCAGCTCAGACCCATTCTGAGGATACATTTCCAACATAAAGAAGAAACAAGCAGGGCAAAACAGAGAGAAATTCTTCCAAAATGCGTTCAGGGACTGGCATGCAACCAGGATTGACCACATCTACAGCCCCAGCGGCAGAAGACATAAGGCTGGACACTCTTGGGGCTGAGACGATTGGTGAGGTTGGGAAAGCAAATGCAGACCCTTGAAAGGAATCCTGCGTGCTCCCCATTCCATGGGTCCCAACTCTCCAGGTTCAACGCAATCTTCCGACAGCGAAAGCACTCATTGGAAACCCAGCGGATGCTACACCGTGGGATCGGGAAAGCTTTCTGAAACTCACCTGAGTTTTCATCTCCTGGTGCTCGTGTTCTCCATTCAGGCCCCCTTACTAACAATCTCCCCACTTGGAGACTCGGCGCCTTTCCATGCCTCTTTCGTACCGTCTGCAATTTGTCCGCAGGATGAACTGCAAGAGGGGGAACCAATGAGAGACTCGCTGGAGGTGTTTGGTCGGGCACATGTCACTCTCATTTCCCATCACGAAGAAGAATGCACCAGAGGTTCAGCCTGCCACCCCGGATCGACAATAGGGCGTGAAGCCATCCAGCCGTGTTGCGTCCCACTCACAAAAAAGCGACTTGGGAAATGGAGCTCAGGGGCACTGCACTTCCCAAACCTGCAGAGTTCTAAACGATAACTATCGCCCCAAAATATATTGAGGTCAGGCTACGAAGAGGCGCTGAACGCAAGGCAGAACTGCAGGAAACGGATGTCAACGGCTACATCGGAATGGCCCCGATAGCACATGAAAAGCGCCAGAACGTGGACAATGATGCGGTTGGCCAAAAAGGGCGTATGCGTTTTTTCCTGAATATATTCAGGAAAAAACGCATACGCCCTTTTTGGCCAACCAAGCAACCTGGGAGAGCAAATCAGCACTACAAAGAAATCTCTAGCCCCCCCCCCCCGGGGCAAAAGGGCCAGGCGAAAAAAGTCTAAAAACCAGAAAGGCAGGACAGGCCACGGAGTCAAGGGAGCCTTGTTAAGCTGATGGGCGGGATGTCAATGGCCAACAGCCAATCTTCACAAGTGTATCCTCTTTCCCAAACCATGTAACACACAGAACCACAGAGCATAGGGCACTTCCACACATGGGCGTTGACCTTGGGAAAATCAAAAAATCAACCAGACACAGGGACCCCAAAGTTGAGGGCTGCTGTCTTGACAAGAACCTCCACTCCGGTACACGTTTCATATCCCAGGAAAGAGCCAAGTGGACAAAGACGAGTGGACAAGTGGACAAGTGGTGCTACGTAGGTCCAATGGAGTGTCACTCAGCCATGAAATCCACGTCATGAGGCTGGTAGCAGCATCCTGAGTGGATTTAGGTACGATCATCCTCAGTGAAATAAGTCCCACAAAAAAAGAAACTTATGATATCACTTATCGAGGGAATGTAAAAATCGCTCCCCATGCACGGAATCCCCAAACAGAACAGAGTCACGCTTTTAGAAAACACACTTATGCCTGCTTCAGGGGAAAGGTGAGGTGGGGTGACGCATAAAACTCGAGTTTGAAATGAGCACAGATACCCTTCCGAAAACCGAATATGGAATGGACACGACCTACTCCTTGCTCAATCAACTGGACTCACCAGACCCTGTTCATCGCACAAGTATCTATCCGACTAGTAAGCATCTTAAAAGCTAAGTCTTGATATCTCTGTGTAAGTGCATCAAGTGTGTGTAAAGCGGCCTAAAACCAGCAGGGAAAATCAGCTCAGACCCATTCTGAGGATACATTTCCAACATAAAGAAGAAACAAGCAGGGCAAAACAGAGAGAACTTCTTCCAAAATGCGTTCAGGGACTGGCATGCAACCAGGATTGACCACATCTACAGCCCCAGCGGCAGAAGACATAAGGCTGGACACTCTTGGGGCTGAGACGATTGGTGAGGTTGGGAAAGCAAATGCAGACCCTTGAAAGGAATCCTGCGTGCTCCCCATTCCATGGGTCCCAACTCTCCAGGTTCAACGCAATCTTCCGACAGCGAAAGCACTCATTGGAAACCCAGCGGATGCTACACCGTGGGATCGGGAAAGCTTTCTGAAACTCACCTCAGTTTTCATCTCCTGGTGCTCGTGTTCTCCATTCAGGCCCCCTTACTAACAATCTCCCCACTTGGAGACTCGGCGCCTTTCCATGCCTCTTTCGTACCGTCTGCAATTTGTCCGCAGGATGAACTGCAAGAGGGGGAACCAATGAGAGACTCGCTGGAGGTGTTTGGTCGGGCACATGTCACTCTCATTTCCCATCACGAAGAAGAATTCACCAGCGGTTCAGCCTGCCACCCCGGATCGACAATAGGGCGTGAAGCCATCCAGCCGTGTTGCGTCCCACTCACAAAAAAGCGACTTGGGAAATGGAGCTCAGGGGCACTGCACTTCCCAAACCTGCAGAGTTCTAAACGATAACTATCGCCCCAAAATATATTGAGGTCAGGCTACGAAGAGGCGCTGAACGCAAGGCAGAACTGCAGGAAACGGATGTCAACGGCTACATCGGAATGGCCCCGATAGCACATGAAAAGCGCCAGAACGTGGACAATGATGCGGTTGGCCAAAAAGGGCGTATGCGTTTTTTCCTGAATATATTCAGGAAAAAACGCATACGCCCTTTTTGGCCAACCAAGCAACCTGGGAGAGCAAATCAGCACTACAAAGAAATCTCTAGCCCCCCCCCCCCCGGGGCAAAAGGGCCAGGCGAAAAAAGTCTAAAAACCAGAAAGGCAGGACAGGCCACGGAGTCAAGGGAGCCTTGTTAAGCTGATGGGCGGGATGTCAATGGCCAACAGCCAATCTTCACAAGTGTATCCTCTTTCACAAACCATGTAACACACAGAACCACAGAGCATAGGGCACTTCCACACATGGGCGTTGACCTTGGGAAAATCAAAAAATCAACCAGACACAGGGACCCCAAAGTTGAGGGCTGCTGTCTTGACAAGAACCTCCACTCCGGTACACGTTTCATATCCCAGGAAAGAGCCAAGTGGACAAAGACGAGTGGACAAGTGGACAAGTGGTGCTACGTAGGTCCAATGGAGTGTCACTCAGCCATGAAATCCACGTCATGAGGCTGGTAGCAGCATCCTGAGTGGATTTAGGTACGATCATCCTCAGTGAAATAAGTCCCACAAAAAAAGAAACTTATGATATCACTTATCGAGGGAATGTAAAAATCGCTCCCCATGCACTGAATCCCCAAACAGAACAGAGTCACGCTTTTAGAAAACACACTTATGCCTGCTTCAGGGGAAAGGTGAGGTGGGGTGACGCATAAAACTCGAGTTTGAAATGAGCACAGATACCCTTCCGAAAACCGAATATGGAATGGACACGACCTACTCCTTGCTCAATCAACTGGACTCACCAGACCCTGTTCATCGCACAAGTATCTATCCGACTAGTAAGCATCTTAAAAGCTAAGTCTTGATATCTCTGTGTAAGTGCATCAAGTGTGTATAAAGCGGCCTAAAACCAGCAGGGAAAATCAGCTCAGACCCATTCTGAGGATACATTTCCAACATAAAGAAGAAACAAGCAGGGCAAAACAGAGAGAAATTCTTCCAAAATGCGTTCAGGGACTGGCATGCAACCAGGATTGACCACATCTACAGCCCCAGCGGCAGAAGACATAAGGCTGGACACTCTTGGGGCTGAGACGATTGGTGAGGTTGGGAAAGCAAATGCAGACCCTTGAAAGGAATCCTGCGTGCTCCCCATTCCATGGGTCCCAACTCTCCAGGTTCAACGCAATCTTCCGACAGCGAAAGCACTCATTGGAAACCCAGCGGATGCTACACCGTGGGATCGGGAAAGCTTTCTGAAACTCACCTCAGTTTTCATCTCCTGGTGCTCGTGTTCTCCATTCAGGCCCCCTTACTAACAATCTCCCCACTTGGAGACTCGGCGCCTTTCCATGCCTCTTTCGTACCGTCTGCAATTTGTCCGCAGGATGAACTGCAAGAGGGGGAACCAATGAGAGACTCGCTGGAGGTGTTTGGTCGGGCACATGTCACTCTCATTTCCCATCACGAAGAAGAATTCACCAGCGGTTCAGCCTGCCACCCCGGATCGACAATAGGGCGTGAAGCCATCCAGCCGTGTTGCGTCCCACTCACAAAAAAGCGACTTGGGAAATGGAGCTCAGGGGCACTGCACTTCCCAAACCTGCAGAGTTCTAAACGATAACTATCGCCCCAAAATATATTGAGGTCAGGCTACGAAGAGGCGCTGAACGCAAGGCAGAACTGCAGGAAACGGATGTCAACGGGTACATCGGAATGGCCCCGAGAGCACATGAAAAGCGCCAGAACGTGGACAATGATGCGGTTGGCCAAAAAGGGCGTATGCGTTTTTTCCTGAATATATTCAGGAAAAAACGCATACGCCCTTTTTGGCCAACCAAGCAACCTGGGAGAGCAAATCAGCACTACAAAGAAATCTCTCGCCCCCACCCCCGGGGCAAAAGGGCCAGGCGAAAAAAGTCTAAAAACCAGAAAGGCAGGACAGGCCACGGAGTCAAGGGAGCCTTGTTAAGCTGATGGGCGGGATGTCAATGGCCAACAGCCAATCTTCACAAGTGTATCCTCTTTCCCAAACCATGTAAAACACAGAACCACAGAGCATAGGGCACTTCCACACATGGGCGTTGACCTTGGGAAAATGAAAAAATCAACCAGACACAGGGACCCCAAAGTTGAGGGCTGCTGTCTTGACAAGAACCTCCACTCCGGTACACGTTTCATATCCCAGGAAAGAGCCAAGTGGACAAAGACGAGTGGACAAGTGGACAAAGACAAGTGGACAAGTGGACAAGTGGTGCTACGTAGGTCCAATGGAGTGTCACTCAGCCATGAAATCCACGTCATGAGGCTGGTAGCAGCATCCTGAGTGGATTTAGGTACGATCATCCTCAGTGAAATAAGTCCCACAAAAAAAGAAACTTATGATATCACTTATCGAGGGAATGTAAAAATCGCTCCCCATGCACTGAATCCCCAAACAGAACAGAGTCACGCTTTTAGAAAACACACTTATGCCTGCTTCAGGGGAAAGGTGAGGTGGGGTGACGCATAAAACTCGAGTTTGAAATGAGCACAGATACCCTTCCGAAAACCGAATATGGAATGGACACGACCTACTCCTTGCTCAATCAACTGGACTCACCAGACCCTGTTCATCGCACAAGTATCTATCCGACTAGTAAGCATCTTAAAAGCTAAGTCTTGATATCTCTGTGTAAGTGCATCAAGTGTGTGTAAAGCGGCCTAAAACCAGCAGGGAAAATCAGCTCAGACCCATTCTGAGGATACATTTCCAACATAAAGAAGAAACAAGCAGGGCAAAACAGAGAGAACTTCTTCCAAAATGCGTTCAGGGACTGGCATGCAACCAGGATTGACCACATCTACAGCCCCAGCGGCAGAAGACATAAGGCTGGACACTCTTGGGGCTGAGACGATTGGTGAGGTTGGGAAAGCAAATGCAGACCCTTGAAAGGAATCCTGCGTGCTCCCCATTCCATGGGTCCCAACTCTCCAGGTTCAACGCAATCTTCCGACAGCGAAAGCACTCATTGGAAACCCAGCGGATGCTACACCGTGGGATCGGGAAAGCTTTCTGAAACTCACCTCAGTTTTCATCTCCTGGTGCTCGTGTTCTCCATTCAGGCCCCCTTACTAACAATCTCCCCACTTGGAGACTCGGCGCCTTTCCATGCCTCTTTCGTACCGTCTGCAATTTGTCCGCAGGATGAACTGCAAGAGGGGGAACCAATGAGAGACTCGCTGGAGGTGTTTGGTCGGGCACATGTCACTCTCATTTCCCATCACGAAGAAGAATTCACCAGCGGTTCAGCCTGCCACCCCGGATCGACAATAGGGCGTGAAGCCATCCAGCCGTGTTGCGTCCCACTCACAAAAAAGCGACTTGGGAAATGGAGCTCAGGGGCACTGCACTTCCCAAACCTGCAGAGTTCTAAACGATAACTATCGCCCCAAAATATATTGAGGTCAGGCTACGAAGAGGCGTTGAACGCAAGGCAGAACTGCAGGAAACGGATGTCAACGGCTACATCGGAATGGCCCCGATAGCACATGAAAAGCGCCAGAACGTGGACAATGATGCGGTTGGCCAAAAAGGGCGTATGCGTTTTTTCCTGAATATATTCAGGAAAAAACGCATACGCCCTTTTTGGCCAACCAAGCAACCTGGGAGAGCAAATCAGCACTACAAAGAAATCTCTCGGCCCCCCCGGGGCAAAAGGGCCAGGCGAAAAAAGTCTAAAAACCAGAAAGGCAGGACAGGCCACGGAGTCAAGGGAGCCTTGTTAAGCTGATGGGCGGGATGTCAATGGCCAACAGCCAATCTTCACAAGTGTATCCTCTTTCCCAAACCATGTAAAACACAGAACCACAGAGCATAGGGCACTTCCACACATGGGCGTTGACCTTGGGAAAATCAAAAAATCAACCAGACACAGGGACCCCAAAGTTGAGGGCTGCTGTCTTGACAAGAACCTCCACTCCGGTACACGTTTCATATCCCAGGAAAGAGCCAAGTGGACAAAGACGAGTGGACAAGTGGACAAAGACAAGTGGACAAGTGGGCAAGTGGTGCTACGTAGGTCCAATGGAGTGTCACTCAGCCATGAAATCCACGTCATGAGGCTGGTAGCAGCATCCTGAGTGGATTTAGGTACGATCATCCTCAGTGAAATAAGTCCCACAAAAAAAGAAACTTATGATATCACTTATCGAGGGAATGTAAAAATCGCTCCCCATGCACTGAATCCCCAAACAGAACAGAGTCACGCTTTTAGAAAACACACTTATGCCTGCTTCAGGGGAAAGGTGAGGTGGGGTGACGCATAAAACTCGAGTTTGAAATGAGCACAGATACCCTTCCGAAAACCGAATATGGAATGGACACGACCTACTCCTTGCTCAATCAACTGGACTCACCAGACCCTGTTCATCGCACAAGTATCTATCCGACTAGTAAGCATCTTAAAAGCTAAGTCTTGATATCTCTGTGTAAGTGCATCAAGTGTGTGTAAAGCGGCCTAAAACCAGCAGGGAAAATCAGCTCAGACCCATTCTGAGGATACATTTCCAACATAAAGAAGAAACAAGCAGGGCAAAACAGAGAGAAATTCTTCCAAAATGCGTTCAGGGACTGGCATGCAACCAGGATTGACCACATCTACAGCCCCAGCGGCAGAAGACATAAGGCTGGACACTCTTGGGGCTGAGACGATTGGTGAGGTTGGGAAAGCAAATGCAGACCCTTGAAAGGAATCCTGCGTGCTCCCCATTCCATGGGTCCCAACTCTCCAGGTTCAACGCAATCTTCCGACAGCGAAAGCACTCATTGGAAACCCAGCGGATGCTACACCGTGGGATCGGGAAAGCTTTCTGAAACTCACCTCAGTTTTCATCTCCTGGTGCTCGTGTTCTCCATTCAGGCCCCCTTACTAACAATCTCCCCACTTGGAGACTCGGCGCCTTTCCATGCCTCTTTCGTACCGTCTGCAATTTGTCCGCAGGATGAACTGCAAGAGGGGGAACCAATGAGAGACTCGCTGGAGGTGTTTGGTCGGGCACATGTCACTCTCATTTCCCATCACGAAGAAGAATTCACCAGCGGTTCAGCCTGCCACCCCGGATCGACAATAGGGCGTGAAGCCATCCAGCCGTGTTGCGTCCCACTCACAAAAAAGCGACTTGGGAAATGGAGCTCAGGGGCACTGCACTTCCGAAACCTGCAGAGTTCTAAACGATAACTATCGCCCCAAAATATATTGAGGTCAGGCTACGAAGAGGCGCTGAACGCAAGGCAGAACTGCAGGAAACGGATGTCAACGGGTACATCGGAATGGCCCCGATAGCACATGAAAAGCGCCAGAACGTGGACAATGATGCGGTTGGCCAAAAAGGGCGTATGCGTTTTTTCCTGAATATATTCAGGAAAAAACGCATACGCCCTTTTTGGCCAACCAAGCAACCTGGGAGAGCAAATCAGCACTACAAAGAAATCTCTCGCCACCCCCCCCGGGGCAAAAGGGCCAGGCGAAAAAAGTCTAAAAACCGGAAAGGCAGGACAGGCCACGGAGTCAAGGGAGCCTTGTTAAGCTGATGGGCGGGATGTCAATGGCCAACAGCCAATCTTCACAAGTGTATCCTCTTTCCCAAACCATGTAAAACACAGAACCACAGAGCATAGGGCACTTCCACACATGGGCGTTGACCTTGGGAAAATCAAAAAATCAACCAGACACAGGGACCCCAAAGTTGAGGGCTGCTGTCTTGACAAGAACCTCCACTCCGGTACACGTTTCATATCCCAGGAAAGAGCCAAGTGGACAAAGACGAGTGGACAAGTGGACAAAGACAAGTGGACAAGTGGACAAGTGGTGCTACGTAGGTCCAATGGAGTGTCACTCAGCCATGAAATCCACGTCATGAGGCTGGTAGCAGCATCCTGAGTGGATTTAGGTACGATCATCCTCAGTGAAATAAGTCCCACAAAAAAAGAAACTTATGATATCACTTATCGAGGGAATGTAAAAATCGCTCGCCATGCACTGAATCCCCAAACAGAACAGAGTCACGCTTTTAGAAAACACACTTATGCCTGCTTCAGGGGAAAGGTGAGGTGGGGTGACGCATAAAACTCGAGTTTGAAATGAGCACAGATACCCTTCCGAAAACCGAATATGGAATGGACACGACCTACTCCTTGCTCAATCAACTGGACTCACCAGACCCTGTTCATCGCACAAGTATCTATCCGACTAGTAAGCATCTTAAAAGCTAAGTCTTGATATCTCTGTGTAAGTGCATCAAGTGTGTGTAAAGCGGCCTAAAACCAGCAGGGAAAATCAGCTCAGACCCATTATGAGGATACATTTCCAACATAAAGAAGAAACAAGCAGGGCAAAACAGAGAGAACTTCTTCCAAAATGCGTTCAGGGACTGGCATGCAACCAGGATTGACCACATCTACAGCCCCAGCGGCAGAAGACATAAGGCTGGACACTCTTGGGGCTGAGACGATTGGTGAGGTTGGGAAAGCAAATGCAGACCCTTGAAAGGAATCCTGCGTGCTCCCCATTCCATGGGTCCCAACTCTCCAGGTTCAACGCAATCTTCCGACAGCGAAAGCACTCATTGGAAACCCAGCGGATGCTACACCGTGGGATCGGGAAAGCTTTCTGAAACTCACCTCAGTTTTCATCTCCTGGTGCTCGTGTTCTCCATTCAGGCCCCCTTACTAACAATCTCCCCACTTGGAGACTCGGCGCCTTTCCATGCCTCTTTCGTACCGTCTGCAATTTGTCCGCAGGATGAACTGCAAGAGGGGGAACCAATGAGAGACTCGCTGGAGGTGTTTGGTCGGGCACATGTCACTCTCATTTCCCATCACGAAGAAGAATTCACCAGCGGTTCAGCCTGCCACCCCGGATCGACAATAGGGCGTGAAGCCATCCAGCCGTGTTGCGTCCCACTCACAAAAAAGCGACTTGGGAAATGGAGCTCAGGGGCACTGCACTTCCCAAACCTGCAGAGTTCTAAACGATAACTATCGCCCCAAAATATATTGAGGTCAGGCTACGAAGAGGCGCTGAACGCAAGGCAGAACTGCAGGAAACGGATGTCAACGGCTACATCGGAATGGCCCCGATAGCACATGAAAAGCGCCAGAACGTGGACAATGATGCGGTTGGCCAAAAAGGGCGTATGCGTTTTTTCCTGAATATATTCAGGAAAAAACGCATACGCCCTTTTTGGCCAACCAAGCAACCTGGGAGAGCAAATCAGCACTACAAAGAAATCTCTCGCCCCCCCCGGGGCAAAAGGGCCAGGCGAAAAAAGTCTAAAAACCAGAAAGGCAGGACAGGCCACGGAGTCAAGGGAGCCTTGTTAAGCTGATGGGCGGGATGTCAATGGCCAACAGCCAATCTTCACAAGTGTATCCTCTTTCCCAAACCATGGAAAACACAGAACCACAGAGCATAGGGCACTTCCACACATGGGCGTTGACCTTGGGAAAATGAAAAAATCAACCAGACACAGGGACCCCAAAGTTGAGGGCTGCTGTCTTGACAAGAACCTCCACTCCGGTACACGTTTCATATCCCAGGAAAGAGCCAAGTGGACAAAGACGAGTGGACAAGTGGACAAAGACAAGTGCACAAGTGGACAAGTGGTGCTACGTAGGTCCAATGGAGTGTCACTCAGCCATGAAATCCACGTCATGAGGCTGGTAGCAGCATCCTGAGTGGATTTAGGTACGATCATCCTCAGTGAAATAAGTCCCACAAAAAAAGAAACTTATGATATCACTTATCGAGGGAATGTAAAAATCGCTCCCCATGCACGGAATCCCCAAACAGAACAGAGTCACGCTTTTAGAAAACACACTTATGCCTGCTTCAGGGGAAAGGTGAGGTGGGGTGACGCATAAAACTCGAGTTTGGAATGAGCACACATACCCTTCCGAAAACCGAATATGGAATGGACACGACCTACTCCTTGCTCAATCAACTGGACTCACCAGACCCTGTTCATCGCACAAGTATCTATCCGACTAGTAAGCATCTTAAATGCTAAGTCTTGATATCTCTGTGTAAGTGCATCAAGTGTGTGTAAAGCGGCCTAAAACCAGCAGGGAAAATCAGCTCAGACCCATTCTGAGGATACATTTCCAACATAAAGAAGAAACAAGCAGGGCAAAACAGAGAGAAATTCTTCCAAAATGCGTTCAGGGACTGGCATGCAACCAGGATTGACCACATCTACAGCCCCAGCGGCAGAAGACATAAGGCTGGACACTCTTGGGGCTGAGACGATTGGTGAGGTTGGGAAAGCAAATGCAGACCCTTGAAAGGAATCCTGCGTGCTCCCCATTCCATGGGTCCCAACTCTCCAGGTTCAACGCAATCTTCCGACAGCGAAAGCACTCATTGGAAACCCAGCGGATGCTACACCGTGGGATCGGGAAAGCTTTCTGAAACTCACCTCAGTTTTCATCTCCTGGTGCTCGTGTTCTCCATTCAGGCCCCCTTACTAACAATCTCCCCACTTGGAGACTCGGCGCCTTTCCATGCCTCTTTCGTACCGTCTGCAATTTGTCCGCAGGATGAACTGCAAGAGGGGGAACCAATGAGAGACTCGCTGGAGGTGTTTGGTCGGGCACATGTCACTCTCATTTCCCATCACGAAGAAGAATTCACCAGCGGTTCAGCCTGCCACCCCGGATCGACAATAGGGCGTGAAGCCATCCAGCCGTGTTGCGTCCCACTCACAAAAAAGCGACTTGGGAAATGGAGCTCAGGGGCACTGCACTTCCCAAACCTGCAGAGTTCTAAACGATAACTATCGCCCCAAAATATATTGAGGTCAGGCTACGAAGAGGCGCTGAACGCAAGGCAGAACTGCAGGAAACGGATGTCAACGGCTACATCGGAATGGCCCCGATAGCACATGAAAAGCGCCAGAACGTGGACAATGATGCGGTTGGCCAAAAAGGGCGTATGCGTTTTTTCCTGAATATATTCAGGAAAAAACGCATACGCCCTTTTTGGCCAACCAAGCAACCTGGGAGAGCAAATCAGCACTACAAAGAAATCTCTCGCCCACCCCCGGGGCAAAAGGGCCAGGCGAAAAAAGTCTAAAAACCAGAAAGGCAGGACAGGCCACGGAGTCAAGGGAGCCTTGTTAAGCTGATGGGTGGGATGTCAATGGCCAACAGCCAATCTTCACAAGTGTATCCTCTTTCCCAAACCATGTAACACACAGAACCACAGAGCATAGGGCACTTCCACACATGGGCGTTGACCTTGGGAAAATCAAAAAATCAACCAGACACAGGGACCCCAAAGTTGAGGGCTGCTGTCTTGACAAGAACCTCCACTCCGGTACACGTTTCATATCCCAGGAAAGAGCCAAGTGGACAAAGACGAGTGGACAAGTGGACAAGTGGTGCTACGTAGGTCGAATGGAGTGTCACTCAGCCATGAAATCCACGTCATGAGGCTGGTAGCAGCATCCTGAGTGGATTTAGGTACGATCATCCTCAGTGAAATAAGTCCCACAAAAAAAGAAACTTATGATATCACTTATCGAGGGAATGTAAAAATCGCTCCCCATGCACTGAATCCCCAAACAGAACAGAGTCACGCTTTTAGAAAACACACTTATGCCTGCTTCAGGGGAAAGGTGAGGTGGGGTGACGCATAAAACTCGAGTTTGAAATGAGCACAGATACCCTTCCGAAAACCGAATATGGAATGGACACGACCTACTCCTTGCTCAATCAACTGGACTCACCAGACCCTGTTCATCGCACAAGTATCTATCCGACTAGTAAGCATCTTAAAAGCTAAGTCTTGATATCTCTGTGTAAGTGCATCAAGTGTGTGTAAAGCGGCCTAAAACCAGCAGGGAAAATCAGCTCAGACCCATTCTGAGGATACATTTCCAACATAAAGAAGAAACAAGCAGGGCAAAACAGAGAGAAATTCTTCCAAAATGCGTTCAGGGACTGGCATGCAACCAGGATTGACCACATCTACAGCCCCAGCGGCAGAAGACATAAGGCTGGACACTCTTGGGGCTGAGACGATTGGTGAGGTTGGGAAAGCAAATGCAGACCCTTGAAAGGAATCCTGCGTGCTCCCCATTCCATGGGTCCCAACTCTCCAGGTTCAACGCAATCTTCCGACAGCGAAAGCACTCATTGGAAACCCAGCGGATGCTACACCGTGGGATCGGGAAAGCTTTCTGAAACTCACCTCAGTTTTCATCTCCTGGTGCTCGTGTTCTCCATTCAGGCCCCCTTACTAACAATCTCCCCACTTGGAGACTCGGCGCCTTTCCATGCCTCTTTCGTACCGTCTGCAATTTGTCCGCAGGATGAACTGCAAGAGGGGGAACCAATGAGAGACTCGCTGGAGGTGTTTGGTCGGGCACATGTCACTCTCATTTCCCATCACGAAGAAGAATTCACCAGCGGTTCAGCCTGCCACCCCGGATCGACAATAGGGCGTGAAGCCATCCAGCCGTGTTGCGTCCCACTCACAAAAAAGCGACTTGGGAAATGGAGCTCAGGGGCACTGCACTTCCCAAACCTGCAGAGTTCTAAACGATAACTATCGCCCCAAAATATATTGAGGTCAGGCTACGAAGAGGCGCTGAACGCAAGGCAGAACTGCAGGAAACGGATGTCAACGGCTACATCGGAATGGCCCCGATAGCACATGAAAAGCGCCAGAACGTGGACAATGATGCGGTTGGCCAAAAAGGGCGTATGCGTTTTTTCCTGAATATATTCAGGAAAAAACGCATACGCCCTTTTTGGCCAACCAAGCAACCTGGGAGAGCAAATCAGCACTACAAAGAAATCTCTCGTCCCCCCCCCGGGGCAAAAGGGCCAGGCGAAAAAAGTCTAAAAACCAGAAAGGCAGGACAGGCCACGGAGTCAAGGGAGCCTTGTTAAGCTGATGTGCGGGATGTCAATGGCCAACAGCCAATCTTCACAAGTGTATCCTCTTTCCCAAACCATGGAAAACACAGAACCACAGAGCATAGGGCACTTCCACACATGGGCGTTGACCTTGGGAAAATCAAAAATCAACCAGACACAGGGACCCCAAAGTTGAGGGCTGCTGTCTTGACAAGAACCTCCACTCCGGTACACGTTTCATATCCCAGGAAAGAGCCAAGTGGACAAAGACGAGTGGACAAGTGGACAAAGACAAGTGCACAAGTGGACAAGTGGTGCTACGTAGGTCCAATGGAGTGTCACTCAGCCATGAAATCCACGTCATGAGGCTGGTAGCAGCATCCTGAGTGGATTTAGGTACGATCATCCTCAGTGAAATAAGTCCCACAAAAAAAGAAACTTATGATATCACTTATCGAGGGAATGTAAAAATCGCTCCCCATGCACTGAATCCCCAAACAGAACAGAGTCACGCTTTTAGAAAACACACTTATGCCTGCTTCAGGGGAAAGGTGAGGTGGGGTGACGCATAAAACTCGAGTTTGAAATGAGCACAGATACCCTTCCGAAAACCGAATATGGAATGGACACGACCTACTCCTTGCTCAATCAACTGGACTCACCAGACCCTGTTCATCGCACAAGTATCTATCCGACTAGTAAGCATCTTAAAAGCTAAGTCTTGATATCTCTGTGTAAGTGCATCAAGTGTGTGTAAAGCGGCCTAAAACCAGCAGGGAAAATCAGCTCAGACCCATTCTGAGGATACATTTCCAACATAAAGAAGAAACAAGCAGGGCAAAACAGAGAGAAATTCTTCCAAAATGCGTTCAGGGACTGGCATGCAACCAGGATTGACCACATCTACAGCCACAGCGGCAGAAGACATAAGGCTGGACACTCTTGGGGCTGAGACGATTGGTGAGGTTGGGAAAGCAAATGCAGACCCTTGAAAGGAATCCTGCGTGCTCCCCATTCCATGGGTCCCAACTCTCCAGGTTCAACGCAATCTTCCGACAGCGAAAGCACTCATTGGAAACCCAGCGGATGCTACACCGTGGGATCGGGAAAGCTTTCTGAAACTCACCTCAGTTTTCATCTCCTGGTGCTCGTGTTCTCCATTCAGGCCCCCTTACTAACAATCTCCCCACTTGGAGACTCGGCGCCTTTCCATGCCTCTTTCGTACCGTCTGCAATTTGTCCGCAGGATGAACTGCAAGAGGGGGAACCAATGAGAGACTCGCTGGAGGTGTTTGGTCGGGCACATGTCACTCTCATTTCCCATCACGAAGAAGAATTCACCAGCGGTTCAGCCTGCCACCCCGGATCGACAATAGGGCGTGAAGCCATCCAGCCGTGTTGCGTCCCACTCACAAAAAAGCGACTTGGGAAATGGAGCTCAGGGGCACTGCACTTCCCAAACCTGCAGAGTTCTAAACGATAACTATCGCCCCAAAATATATTGAGGTCAGGCTACGAAGAGGCGTTGAACGCAACGCAGAACTGCAGGAAACGGATGTCAACGGGTACATCGGAATGGCCCCGATAGCACATGAAAAGCGCCAGAACGTGGACAATGATGCGGTTGGCCAAAAAGGGCGTATGCGTTTTTTCCTGAATATATTCAGGAAAAAACGCATACGCCCTTTTTGGCCAACCAAGCAACCTGGGAGAGCAAATCAGCACTACAAAGAAATCTCTCGCCCCCCCCCCCCCGGGGCAAAAGGGCCAGGCGAAAAAAGTCTAAAAACCAGAAAGGCAGGACAGGCCACGGAGTCAAGGGAGCCTTGTTAAGCTGATGGGCGGGATGTCAATGGCCAACAGCCAATCTTCACAAGTGTATCCTCTTTCCCAAACCATGGAAAACACAGAACCACAGAGCATAGGGCACTTCCACACATGGGCGTTGACCTTGGGAAAATCAAAAAATCAACCAGACACAGGGACCCCAAAGTTGAGGGCTGCTGTCTTGACAAGAACCTCCACTCCGGTACACGTTTCATATCCCAGGAAAGAGCCAAGTGGACAAAGACGAGTGGACAAGTGGACAAAGACAAGTGGACAAGTGGTGCTACGTAGGTCCAATGGAGTGTCACTCAGCCATGAAATCCACGTCATGAGGCTGGTAGCAGCATCCTGAGTGGATTTAGGTACGATCATCCTCAGTGAAATAAGTCCCACAAAAAAAGAAACTTATGATATCACTTATCGAGGGAATGTAAAAATCGCTCCCCATGCACTGAATCCCCAAACAGAACAGAGTCACGCTTTTAGAAAACACACTTATGCCTGCTTCAGGGGAAAGGTGAGGTGGGGTGACGCATAAAACTCGAGTTTGAAATGAGCACAGATACCCTTCCGAAAACCGAATATGGAATGGACACGACCTACTCCTTGCTCAATCAACTGGACTCACCAGACCCTGTTCATCGCACAAGTATCTATCCGACTAGTAAGCATCTTAAAAGCTAAGTCTTGATATCTCTGTGTAAGTGCATCAAGTGTGTGTAAAGCGGCCTAAAACCAGCAGGGAAAATCAGCTCAGACCCATTCTGAGGATACATTTCCAACATAAAGAAGAAACAAGCAGGGCAAAACAGAGAGAACTTCTTCCAAAATGCGTTCAGGGACTGGCATGCAACCAGGATTGACCACATCTACAGCCCCAGCGGCAGAAGACATAAGGCTGGACACTCTTGGGGCTGAGACGATTGGTGAGGTTGGGAAAGCAAATGCAGACCCTTGAAAGGAATCCTGCGTGCTCCCCATTCCATGGGTCCCAACTCTCCAGGTTCAACGCAATCTTCCGACAGCGAAAGCACTCATTGGAAACCCAGCGGATGCTACACCGTGGGATCGGGAAAGCTTTCTGAAACTCACCTCAGTTTTCATCTCCTGGTGCTCGTGTTCTCCATTCAGGCCCCCTTACTAACAATCTCCCCACTTGGAGACTCGGCGCCTTTCCATGCCTCTTTCGTACCGTCTGCAATTTGTCCGCAGGATGAACTGCAAGAGGGGGAACCAATGAGAGACTCGCTGGAGGTGTTTGGTCGGGCACATGTCACTCTCATTTCCCATCACGAAGAAGAATTCACCAGCGGTTCAGCCTGCCACCCCGGATCGACAATAGGGCGTGAAGCCATCCAGCCGTGTTGCGTCCCACTCACAAAAAAGCGACTTGGGAAATGGAGCTCAGGGGCACTGCACTTCCCAAACCTGCAGAGTTCTAAACGATAACTATCGCCCCAAAATATATTGAGGTCAGGCTACGAAGAGGCGCTGAACGCAAGGCAGAACTGCAGGAAACGGATGTCAACGGCTACATCGGAATGGCCCCGATAGCACATGAAAAGCGCCAGAACGTGGACAATGATGCGGTTGGCCAAAAAGGGCGTATGCGTTTTTTCCTGAATATATTCAGGAAAAAACGCATACGCCCTTTTTGGCCAACCAAGCAACCTGGGAGAGCAAATCAGCACTACAAAGAAATCTCTCGCCCCCCCCGGGGCAAAAGGGCCAGGCGAAAAAAGTCTAAA
This sequence comes from Kogia breviceps, assembly GCF_026419965.1. NCBI lineage: Eukaryota > Metazoa > Chordata > Mammalia > Artiodactyla > Physeteridae > Kogia > Kogia breviceps. The sequence goes on along the minus strand of NC_081312.1, from coordinate 128,970,401 downwards.
AACCAGAAAGGCAGGACAGGCCACGGAGTCAAGGGAGCCTTGTTAAGCTGATGGGCGGGATGTCAATGGCCAACAGCCAATCTTCACAAGTGTATCCTCTTTCCCAAACCATGTAAAACACAGAACCACAGAGCATAGGGCACTTCCACACATGGGCGTTGACCTTGGGAAAATCAAAAAATCAACCAGACACAGGGACCCCAAAGTTGAGGGCTGCTGTCTTGACAAGAACCTCCACTCCGGTACACGTTTCATATCCCAGGAAAGAGCCAAGTGGACAAAGACGAGTGGACAAGTGGACAAAGACAAGTGCACAAGTGGACAAGTGGTGCTACGTAGGTCCAATGGAGTGTCACTCAGCCATGAAATCCACGTCATGAGGCTGGTAGCAGCATCCTGAGTGGATTTAGGTACGATCATCCTCAGTGAAATAAGTCCCACAAAAAAAGAAACTTATGATATCACTTATCGAGGGAATGTAAAAATCGCTCCCCATGCACTGAATCCCCAAACAGAACAGAGTCACGCTTTTAGAAAACACACTTATGCCTGCTTCAGGGGAAAGGTGAGGTGGGGTGACGCATAAAACTCGAGTTTGAAATGAGCACAGATACCCTTCCGAAAACCGAATATGGAATGGACACGACCTACTCCTTGCTCAATCAACTGGACTCACCAGACCCTGTTCATCGCACAAGTATCTATCCGACTAGTAAGCATCTTAAAAGCTAAGTCTTGATATCTCTGTGTAAGTGCATCAAGTGTGTGTAAAGCGGCCTAAAACCAGCAGGGAAAATCAGCTCAGACCCATTCTGAGGATACATTTCCAACATAAAGAAGAAACAAGCAGGGCAAAACAGAGAGAAATTCTTCCAAAATGCGTTCAGGGACTGGCATGCAACCAGGATTGACCACATCTACAGCCCCAGCGGCAGAAGACATAAGGCTGGACACTCTTGGGGCTGAGACGATTGGTGAGGTTGGGAAAGCAAATGCAGACCCTTAAAAGGAATCCTGCGTGCTCCCCATTCCATGGGTCCCAACTCTCCAGGTTCAATGCAATCTTCCGACAGCGAAAGCACTCATTGGAAACCCAGCGGATGCTACACCGTGGGATCGGGAAAGCTTTCTGAAACTCACCTCAGTTTTCATCTCCTGGTGCTCGTGTTCTCCATTCAGGCCCCCTTACTAACAATCTCCCCACTTGGAGACTCGGCGCCTTTCCATGCCTCTTTCGTACCGTCTGCAATTTGTCCGCAGGATGAACTGCAAGAGGGGGAACCAATGAGAGACTCGCTGGAGGTGTTTGGTCGGGCACATGTCACTCTCATTTCCCATCACGAAGAAGAATTCACCAGCGGTTCAGCCTGCCACCCCGGATCGACAATAGGGCGTGAAGCCATCCAGCCGTGTTGCGTCCCACTCACAAAAAAGCGACTTGGGAAATGGAGCTCAGGGGCACTGCACTTCCCAAACCTGCAGAGTTCTAAACGATAACTATCGCCCCAAAATATATTGAGGTCAGGCTACGAAGAGGCGCAGAACGCAAGGCAGAACTGCAGGAAACGGATGTCAACGGGTACATCGGAATGGCCCCGATAGCACATGAAAAGCGCCAGAACGTGGACAATGATGCGGTTGGCCAAAAAGGGCGTATGCGTTTTTTCCTGAATATATTCAGGAAAAAACGCATACGCCCTTTTTGGCCAACCAAGCAACCTGGGAGAGCAAATCAGCACTACAAAGAAATCTCTCGCCCCCCCCCGGGGCAAAAGGGCCAGGCGAAAAAAGTCTAAAAACCAGAAAGGCAGGACAGGCCACGGAGTCAAGGGAGCCTTGTTAAGCTGATGGGCGGGATGTCAATGGCCAACAGCCAATCTTCACAAGTGTATCCTCTTTCCCAAACCATGGAAAACACAGAACCACAGAGCATAGGGCACTTCCACACATGGGCGTTGACCTTGGGAAAATCAAAAAATCAACCAGACACAGGGACCCCAAAGTTGAGGGCTGCTGTCTTGACAAGAACCTCCACTCCGGTACACGTTTCATATCCCAGGAAAGAGCCAAGTGGACAAAGACGAGTGGACAAGTGGACAAAGACAAGTGGACAAGTGGACAAGTGGTGCTACGTAGGTCCAATGGAGTGTCACTCAGCCATGAAATCCACGTCATGAGGCTGGTAGCAGCATCCTGAGTGGATTTAGGTACGATCATCCTCAGTGAAATAAGTCCCACAAAAAAAGAAACTTATGATATCACTTATCGAGGGAATGTAAAAATCGCTCCCCATGCACTGAATCCCCAAACAGAACAGAGTCACGCTTTTAGAAAACACACTTATGCCTGCTTCATGGGAAAGGTGAGGTGGGGTGACGCATAAAACTCGAGTTTGAAATGAGCACAGATACCCTTCCGAAAACCGAATATGGAATGGACACGACCTACTCCTTGCTCAATCAACTGGACTCACCAGACCCTGTTCATCGCACAAGTATCTATCCGACTAGTAAGCATCTTAAAAGCTAAGTCTTGATATCTCTGTGTAAGTGCATCAAGTGTGTGTAAAGCGGCCTAAAACCAGCAGGGAAAATCAGCTCAGACCCATTCTGAGGATACATTTCCAACATAAAGAAGAAACAAGCAGGGCAAAACAGAGAGAACTTCTTCCAAAATGCGTTCAGGGACTGGCATGCAACCAGGATTGACCACATCTACAGCCCCAGCGGCAGAAGACATAAGGCTGGACACTCTTGGGGCTGAGACGATTGGTGAGGTTGGGAAAGCAAATGCAGACCCTTGAAAGGAATCCTGCGTGCTCCCCATTCCATGGGTCCCAACTCTCCAGGTTCAACGCAATCTTCCGACAGCGAAAGCACTCATTGGAAACCCAGCGGATGCTACACCGTGGGATCGGGAAAGCTTTCTGAAACTCACCTCAGTTTTCATCTCCTGGTGCTCGTGTTCTCCATTCAGGCCCCCTTACTAACAATCTCCCCACTTGGAGACTCGGCGCCTTTCCATGCCTCTTTCGTACCGTCTGCAATTTGTCCGCAGGATGAACTGCAAGAGGGGGAACCAATGAGAGACTCGCTGGAGGTGTTTGGTCGGGCACATGTCACTCTCATTTCCCATCACGAAGAAGAATTCACCAGCGGTTCAGCCTGCCACCCCGGATCGACAATAGGGCGTGAAGCCATCCAGCCGTGTTGCGTCCCACTCACAAAAAAGCGACTTGGGAAATGGAGCTCAGGGGCACTGCACTTCCCAAACCTGCAGAGTTCTAAACGATAACTATCGCCCCAAAATATATTGAGGTCAGGCTACGAAGAGGCGTTGAACGCAACGCAGAACTGCAGGAAACGGATGTCAACGGCTACATCGGAATGGCCCCGATAGCACATGAAAAGCGCCAGAACGTGGACAATGATGCGGTTGGCCAAAAAGGGCGTATGCGTTTTTTCCTGAATATATTCAGGAAAAAACGCATACGCCCTTTTTGGCCAACCAAGCAACCTGGGAGAGCAAATCAGCACTACAAAGAAATCTCTCGCCCCCCCCGGGGCAAAAGGGCCAGGCGAAAAAAGTCTAAAAACCAGAAAGGCAGGACAGGCCACGGAGTCAAGGGAGCCTTGTTAAGCTGATGGGCGGGATGTCAATGGCCAACAGCCAATCTTCACAAGTGTATCCTCTTTCCCAAACCATGGAAAACACAGAACCACAGAGCATAGGGCACTTCCACACATGGGCGTTGACCTTGGGAAAATCAAAAAATCAACCAGACACAGGGACCCCAAAGTTGAGGGCTGCTGTCTTGACAAGAACCTCCACTCCGGTACACGTTTCATATCCCAGGAAAGAGCCAAGTGGACAAAGACGAGTGGACAAGTGGACAAAGACAAGTGCACAAGTGGACAAGTGGTGCTACGTAGGTCCAATGGAGTGTCACTCAGCCATGAAATCCACGTCATGAGGCTGGTAGCAGCATCCTGAGTGGATTTAGGTACGATCATCCTCAGTGAAATAAGTCCCACAAAAAAAGAAACTTATGATATCACTTATCGAGGGAATGTAAAAATCGCTCCCCATGCACTGAATCCCCAAACAGAACAGAGTCACGCTTTTAGAAAACACACTTATGCCTGCTTCAGGGGAAAGGTGAGGTGGGGTGACGCATAAAACTCGAGTTTGAAATGAGCACAGATACCCTTCCGAAAACCGAATATGGAATGGACACGACCTACTCCTTGCTCAATCAACTGGACTCACCAGACCCTGTTCATCGCACAAGTATCTATCCGAGTAGTAAGCATCTTAAAAGCTAAGTCTTGATATCTCTGTGTAAGTGCATCAAGTGTGTGTAAAGCGGCCTAAAACCAGCAGGGAAAATCAGCTCAGACCCATTCTGAGGATACATTTCCAACATAAAGAAGAAACAAGCAGGGCAAAACAGAGAGAAATTCTTCCAAAATGCGTTCAGGGACTGGCATGCAACCAGGATTGACCACATCTACAGCCCCAGCGGCAGAAGACATAAGGCTGGACACTCTTGGGGCTGAGACGATTGGTGAGGTTGGGAAAGCAAATGCAGACCCTTAAAAGGAATCCTGCGTGCTCCCCATTCCATGGGTCCCAACTCTCCAGGTTCAACGCAATCTTCCGACAGCGAAAGCACTCATTGGAAACCCAGCGGATGCTACACCGTGGGATCGGGAAAGCTTTCTGAAACTCACCTCAGTTTTCATCTCCTGGTGCTCGTGTTCTCCATTCAGGCCCCCTTACTAACAATCTCCCCACTTGGAGACTCGGCGCCTTTCCATGCCTCTTTCGTACCGTCTGCAATTTGTCCGCAGGATGAACTGCAAGAGGGGGAACCAATGAGAGACTCGCTGGAGGTGTTTGGTCGGGCACATGTCACTCTCATTTCCCATCACGAAGAAGAATTCACCAGCGGTTCAGCCTGCCACCCCGGATCGACAATAGGGCGTGAAGCCATCCAGCCGTGTTGCGTCCCACTCACAAAAAAGCGACTTGGGAAATGGAGCTCAGGGGCACTGCACTTCCCAAACCTGCAGAGTTCTAAACGATAACTATCGCCCCAAAATATATTGAGGTCAGGCTACGAAGAGGCGCTGAACGCAAGGCAGAACTGCAGGAAACGGATGTCAACGGCTACATCGGAATGGCCCCGATAGCACATGAAAAGCGCCAGAACGTGGACAATGATGCGGTTGGCCAAAAAGGGCGTATGCGTTTTTTCCTGAATATATTCAGGAAAAAACGCATACGCCCTTTTTGGCCAACCAAGCAACCTGGGAGAGCAAATCAGCACTACAAAGAAATCTCTCGCCCCCCCCGGGGCAAAAGGGCCAGGCGAAAAAAGTCTAAAAACCAGAAAGGCAGGACAGGCCACGGAGTCAAGGGAGCCTTGTTAAGCTGATGGGCGGGATGTCAATGGCCAACAGCCAATCTTCACAAGTGTATCCTCTTTCCCAAACCATGGAAAACACAGAACCACAGAGCATAGGGCACTTCCACACATGGGCGTTGACCTTGGGAAAATCAAAAAATCAACCAGACACAGGGACCCCAAAGTTGAGGGCTGCTGTCTTGACAAGAACCTCCACTCCGGTACACGTTTCATATCCCAGGAAAGAGCCAAGTGGACAAAGACGAGTGGACAAGTGGACAAAGACAAGTGCACAAGTGGACAAGTGGTGCTACGTAGGTCCAATGGAGTGTCACTCAGCCATGAAATCCACGTCATGAGGCTGGTAGCAGCATCCTGAGTGGATTTAGGTACGATCATCCTCAGTGAAATAAGTCCCACAAAAAAAGAAACTTATGATATCACTTATCGAGGGAATGTAAAAATCGCTCCCCATGCACTGAATCCCCAAACAGAACAGAGTCACGCTTTTAGAAAACACACTTATGCCTGCTTCATGGGAAAGGTGAGGTGGGGTGACGCATAAAACTCGAGTTTGAAATGAGCACAGATACCCTTCCGAAAACCGAATATGGAATGGACACGACCTACTCCTTGCTCAATCAACTGGACTCACCAGACCCTGTTCATCGCACAAGTATCTATCCGACTAGTAAGCATCTTAAAAGCTAAGTCTTGATATCTCTGTGTAAGTGCATCAAGTGTGTGTAAAGCGGCCTAAAACCAGCAGGGAAAATCAGCTCAGACCCATTCTGAGGATACATTTCCAACATAAAGAAGAAACAAGCAGGGCAAAACAGAGAGAACTTCTTCCAAAATGCGTTCAGGGACTGGCATGCAACCAGGATTGACCACATCTACAGCCCCAGCGGCAGAAGACATAAGGCTGGACACTCTTGGGGCTGAGACGATTGGTGAGGTTGGGAAAGCAAATGCAGACCCTTGAAAGGAATCCTGCGTGCTCCCCATTCCATGGGTCCCAACTCTCCAGGTTCAACGCAATCTTCCGACAGCGAAAGCACTCATTGGAAACCCAGCGGATGCTACACCGTGGGATCGGGAAAGCTTTCTGAAACTCACCTCAGTTTTCATCTCCTGGTGCTCGTGTTCTCCATTCAGGCCCCCTTACTAACAATCTCCCCACTTGGAGACTCGGCGCCTTTCCATGCCTCTTTCGTACCGTCTGCAATTTGTCCGCAGGATGAACTGCAAGAGGGGGAACCAATGAGAGACTCGCTGGAGGTGTTTGGTCGGGCACATGTCACTCTCATTTCCCATCACGAAGAAGAATTCACCAGAGGTTCAGCCTGCCACCCCGGATCGACAATAGGGCGTGAAGCCATCCAGCCGTGTTGCGTCCCACTCACAAAAAAGCGACTTGGGAAATGGAGCTCAGGGGCACTGCACTTCCCAAACCTGCAGAGTTCTAAACGATAACTATCGCCCCAAAATATATTGAGGTCAGGCTACGAAGAGGCGTTGAACGCAACGCAGAACTGCAGGAAACGGATGTCAACGGCTACATCGGAATGGCCCCGATAGCACATGAAAAGCGCCAGAACGTGGACAATGATGCGGTTGGCCAAAAAGGGCGTATGCGTTTTTTCCTGAATATATTCAGGAAAAAACGCATACGCCCTTTTTGGCCAACCAAGCAACCTGGGAGAGCAAATCAGCACTACAAAAAATCTCTCGGCCCCCCCGGGGCAAAAGGGCCAGGCGAAAAAAGTCTAAAAACCAGAAAGGCAGGACAGGCCACGGAGTCAAGGGAGCCTTGTTAAGCTGATGGGCGGGATGTCAATGGCCAACAGCCAATCTTCACAAGTGTATCCTCTTTCCCAAACCATGTAAAACACAGAACCACAGAGCATAGGGCACTTCCACACATGGGCGTTGACCTTGGGAAAATCAAAAAATCAACCAGACACAGGGACCCCAAAGTTGAGGGCTGCTGTCTTGACAAGAACCTCCACTCCGGTACACGTTTCATATCCCAGGAAAGAGCCAAGTGGACAAAGACGAGTGGACAAGTGGACAAAGACAAGTGGACAAGTGGGCAAGTGGTGCTACGTAGGTCCAATGGAGTGTCACTCAGCCATGAAATCCACGTCATGAGGCTGGTAGCAGCATCCTGAGTGGATTTAGGTACGATCATCCTCAGTGAAATAAGTCCCACAAAAAAAGAAACTTATGATATCACTTATCGAGGGAATGTAAAAATCGCTCCCCATGCACTGAATCCCCAAACAGAACAGAGTCACGCTTTTAGAAAACACACTTATGCCTGCTTCAGGGGAAAGGTGAGGTGGGGTGACGCATAAAACTCGAGTTTGAAATGAGCACAGATACCCTTCCGAAAACCGAATATGGAATGGACACGACCTACTCCTTGCTCAATCAACTGGACTCACCAGACCCTGTTCATCGCACAAGTATCTATCCGACTAGTAAGCATCTTAAAAGCTAAGTCTTGATATCTCTGTGTAAGTGCATCAAGTGTGTGTAAAGCGGCCTAAAACCAGCAGGGAAAATCAGCTCAGACCCATTCTGAGGATACATTTCCAACATAAAGAAGAAACAAGCAGGGCAAAACAGAGAGAAATTCTTCCAAAATGCGTTCAGGGACTGGCATGCAACCAGGATTGACCACATCTACAGCCCCAGCGGCAGAAGACATAAGGCTGGACACTCTTGGGGCTGAGACGATTGGTGAGGTTGGGAAAGCAAATGCAGACCCTTGAAAGGAATCCTGCGTGCTCCCCATTCCATGGGTCCCAACTCTCCAGGTTCAACGCAATCTTCCGACAGCGAAAGCACTCATTGGAAACCCAGCGGATGCTACACCGTGGGATCGGGAAAGCTTTCTGAAACTCACCTCAGTTTTCATCTCCTGGTGCTCGTGTTCTCCATTCAGGCCCCCTTACTAACAATCTCCCCACTTGGAGACTCGGCGCCTTTCCATGCCTCTTTCGTACCGTCTGCAATTTGTCCGCAGGATGAACTGCAAGAGGGGGAACCAATGAGAGACTCGCTGGAGGTGTTTGGTCGGGCACATGTCACTCTCATTTCCCATCACGAAGAAGAATTCACCAGCGGTTCAGCCTGCCACCCCGGATCGACAATAGGGCGTGAAGCCATCCAGCCGTGTTGCGTCCCACTCACAAAAAAGCGACTTGGGAAATGGAGCTCAGGGGCACTGCACTTCCGAAACCTGCAGAGTTCTAAACGATAACTATCGCCCCAAAATATATTGAGGTCAGGCTACGAAGAGGCGCTGAACGCAAGGCAGAACTGCAGGAAACGGATGTCAACGGGTACATCGGAATGGCCCCGATAGCACATGAAAAGCGCCAGAACGTGGACAATGATGCGGTTGGCCAAAAAGGGCGTATGCGTTTTTTCCTGAATATATTCAGGAAAAAACGCATACGCCCTTTTTGGCCAACCAAGCAACCTGGGAGAGCAAATCAGCACTACAAAGAAATCTCTCGCCACCCCCCCCGGGGCAAAAGGGCCAGGCGAAAAAAGTCTAAAAACCAGAAAGGCAGGACAGGCCACGGAGTCAAGGGAGCCTTGTTAAGCTGATGGGCGGGATGTCAATGGCCAACAGCCAATCTTCACAAGTGTATCCTCTTTCCCAAACCATGTAAAACACAGAACCACAGAGCATAGGGCACTTCCACACATGGGCGTTGACCTTGGGAAAATCAAAAAATCAACCAGACACAGGGACCCCAAAGTTGAGGGCTGCTGTCTTGACAAGAACCTCCACTCCGGTACACGTTTCATATCCCAGGAAAGAGCCAAGTGGACAAAGACGAGTGGACAAGTGGACAAAGACAAGTGCACAAGTGGACAAGTGGTGCTACGTAGGTCCAATGGAGTGTCACTCAGCCATGAAATCCACGTCATGAGGCTGGTAGCAGCATCCTGAGTGGATTTAGGTACGATCATCCTCAGTGAAATAAGTCCCACAAAAAAAGAAACTTATGATATCACTTATCGAGGGAATGTAAAAATCGCTCCCCATGCACTGAATCCCCAAACAGAACAGAGTCACGCTTTTAGAAAACACACTTATGCCTGCTTCAGGGGAAAGGTGAGGTGGGGTGACGCATAAAACTCGAGTTTGAAATGAGCACAGATACCCTTCCGAAAACCGAATATGGAATGGACACGACCTACTCCTTGCTCAATCAACTGGACTCACCAGACCCTGTTCATCGCACAAGTATCTATCCGACTAGTAAGCATCTTAAAAGCTAAGTCTTGATATCTCTGTGTAAGTGCATCAAGTGTGTGTAAAGCGGCCTAAAACCAGCAGGGAAAATCAGCTCAGACCCATTCTGAGGATACATTTCCAACATAAAGAAGAAACAAGCAGGGCAAAACAGAGAGAACTTCTTCCAAAATGCGTTCAGGGACTGGCATGCAACCAGGATTGACCACATCTACAGCCCCAGCGGCAGAAGACATAAGGCTGGACACTCTTGGGGCTGAGACGATTGGTGAGGTTGGGAAAGCAAATGCAGACCCTTGAAAGGAATCCTGCGTGCTCCCCATTCCATGGGTCCCAACTCTCCAGGTTCAACGCAATCTTCCGACAGCGAAAGCACTCATTGGAAACCCAGCGGATGCTACACCGTGGGATCGGGAAAGCTTTCTGAAACTCACCTGAGTTTTCATCTCCTGGTGCTCGTGTTCTCCATTCAGGCCCCCTTACTAACAATCTCCCCACTTGGAGACTCGGCGCCTTTCCATGCCTCTTTCGTACCGTCTGCAATTTGTCCGCAGGATGAACTGCAAGAGGGGGAACCAATGAGAGACTCGCTGGAGGTGTTTGGTCGGGCACATGTCACTCTCATTTCCCATCACGAAGAAGAATTCACCAGCGGTTCAGCCTGCCACCCCGGATCGACAATAGGGCGTGAAGCCATCCAGCCGTGTTGCGTCCCACTCACAAAAAAGCGACTTGGGAAATGGAGCTCAGGGGCACTGCACTTCCCAAACCTGCAGAGTTCTAAACGATAACTATCGCCCCAAAATATATTGAGGTCAGGCTACGAAGAGGCGCTGAACGCAAGGCAGAACTGCAGGAAACGGATGTCAACGGCTACATCGGAATGGCCCCGATAGCACATGAAAAGCGCCAGAACGTGGACAATGATGCGGTTGGCCAAAAAGGGCGTATGCGTTTTTTCCTGAATATATTCAGGAAAAAACGCATACGCCCTTTTTGGCCAACCAAGCAACCTGGGAGAGCAAATCAGCACTACAAAGAAATCTCTCGCCCCCCCCGGGGCAAAAGGGCCAGGCGAAAAAAGTCTAAAAACCAGAAAGGCAGGACAGGCCACGGAGTCAAGGGAGCCTTGTTAAGCTGATGGGCGGGATGTCAATGGCCAACAGCCAATCTTCACAAGTGTATCCTCTTTCCCAAACCATGGAAAACACAGAACCACAGAGCATAGGGCACTTCCACACATGGGCGTTGACCTTGGGAAAATCAAAAAATCAACCAGACACAGGGACCCCAAAGTTGAGGGCTGCTGTCTTGACAAGAACCTCCACTCCGGTACACGTTTCATATCCCAGGAAAGAGCCAAGTGGACAAAGACGAGTGGACAAGTGGACAAAGACAAGTGCACAAGTGGACAAGTGGTGCTACGTAGGTCCAATGGAGTGTCACTCAGCCATGAAATCCACGTCATGAGGCTGGTAGCAGCATCCTGAGTGGATTTAGGTACGATCATCCTCAGTGAAATAAGTCCCACAAAAAAAGAAACTTATGATATCACTTATCGAGGGAATGTAAAAATCGCTCCCCATGCACGGAATCCCCAAACAGAACAGAGTCACGCTTTTAGAAAACACACTTATGCCTGCTTCAGGGGAAAGGTGAGGTGGGGTGACGCATAAAACTCGAGTTTGGAATGAGCACACATACCCTTCCGAAAACCGAATATGGAATGGACACGACCTACTCCTTGCTCAATCAACTGGACTCACCAGACCCTGTTCATCGCACAAGTATCTATCCGACTAGTAAGCATCTTAAAAGCTAAGTCTTGATATCTCTGTGTAAGTGCATCAAGTGTGTGTAAAGCGGCCTAAAACCAGCAGGGAAAATCAGCTCAGACCCATTCTGAGGATACATTTCCAACATAAAGAAGAAACAAGCAGGGCAAAACAGAGAGAACTTCTTCCAAAATGCGTTCAGGGACTGGCATGCAACCAGGATTGACCACATCTACAGCCCCAGCGGCAGAAGACATAAGGCTGGACACTCTTGGGGCTGAGACGATTGGTGAGGTTGGGAAAGCAAATGCAGACCCTTGAAAGGAATCCTGCGTGCTCCCCATTCCATGGGTCCCAACTCTCCAGGTTCAACGCAATCTTCCGACAGCGAAAGCACTCATTGGAAACCCAGCGGATGCTACACCGTGGGATCGGGAAAGCTTTCTGAAACTCACCTCAGTTTTCATCTCCTGGTGCTCGTGTTCTCCATTCAGGCCCCCTTACTAACAATCTCCCCACTTGGAGACTCGGCGCCTTTCCATGCCTCTTTCGTACCGTCTGCAATTTGTCCGCAGGATGAACTGCAAGAGGGGGAACCAATGAGAGACTCGCTGGAGGTGTTTGGTCGGGCACATGTCACTCTCATTTCCCATCACGAAGAAGAATTCACCAGCGGTTCAGCCTGCCACCCCGGATCGACAATAGGGCGTGAAGCCATCCAGCCGTGTTGCGTCCCACTCACAAAAAAGCGACTTGGGAAATGGAGCTCAGGGGCACTGCACTTCCCAAACCTGCAGAGTTCTAAACGATAACTATCGCCCCAAAATATATTGAGGTCAGGCTACGAAGAGGCGCTGAACGCAAGGCAGAACTGCAGGAAACGGATGTCAACGGGTACATCGGAATGGCCCCGATAGCACATGAAAAGCGCCAGAACGTGGACAATGATGCGGTTGGCCAAAAAGGGCGTATGCGTTTTTTCCTGAATATATTCAGGAAAAAACGCATACGCCCTTTTTGGCCAACCAAGCAACCTGGGAGAGCAAATCAGCACTACAAAGAAATCTCTCGCCCACCCCCGGGGCAAAAGGGCCAGGCGAAAAAAGTCTAAAAACCAGAAAGGCAGGACAGGCCACGGAGTCAAGGGAGCCTTGTTAAGCTGATGGGCGGGATGTCAATGGCCAACAGCCAATCTTCACAAGTGTATCCTCTTTCCCAAACCATGTAACACACAGAACCACAGAGCATAGGGCACTTCCACACATGGGCGTTGACCTTGGGAAAATCAAAAAATCAACCAGACACAGGGACCCCAAAGTTGAGGGCTGCTGTCTTGACAAGAACCTCCACTCCGGTACACGTTTCATATCCCAGGAAAGAGCCAAGTGGACAAAGACGAGTGGACAAGTGGACAAGTGGTGCTACATAGGTCGAATGGAGTGTCACTCAGCCATGAAATCCACGTCATGAGGCTGGTAGCAGCATCCTGAGTGGATTTAGGTACGATCATCCTCAGTGAAATAAGTCCCACAAAAAAAGAAACTTATGATATCACTTATCGAGGGAATGTAAAAATCGCTCCCCATGCACTGAATCCCCAAACAGAACAGAGTCACGCTTTTAGAAAACACACTTATGCCTGCTTCAGGGGAAAGGTGAGGTGGGGTGACGCATAAAACTCGAGTTTGAAATGAGCACAGATACCCTTCCGAAAACCGAATATGGAATGGACACGACCTACTCCTTGCTCAATCAACTGGACTCACCAGACCCTGTTCATCGCACAAGTATCTATCCGACTAGTAAGCATCTTAAAAGCTAAGTCTTGATATCTCTGTGTAAGTGCATCAAGTGTGTGTAAAGCGGCCTAAAACCAGCAGGGAAAATCAGCTCAGACCCATTCTGAGGATACATTTCCAACATAAAGAAGAAACAAGCAGGGCAAAACAGAGAGAACTTCTTCCAAAATGCGTTCAGGGACTGGCATGCAACCAGGATTGACCACATCTACAGCCCCAGCGGCAGAAGACATAAGGCTGGACACTCTTGGGGCTGAGACGATTGGTGAGGTTGGGAAAGCAAATGCAGACCCTTGAAAGGAATCCTGCGTGCTCCCCATTCCATGGGTCCCAACTCTCCAGGTTCAACGCAATCTTCCGACAGCGAAAGCACTCATTGGAAACCCAGCGGATGCTACACCGTGGGATCGGGAAAGCTTTCTGAAACTCACCTCAGTTTTCATCTCCTGGTGCTCGTGTTCTCCATTCAGGCCCCCTTACTAACAATCTCCCCACTTGGAGACTCGGCGCCTTTCCATGCCTCTTTCGTACCGTCTGCAATTTGTCCGCAGGATGAACTGCAAGAGGGGGAACCAATGAGAGACTCGCTGGAGGTGTTTGGTCGGGCACATGTCACTCTCATTTCCCATCACGAAGAAGAATTCACCAGCGGTTCAGCCTGCCACCCCGGATCGACAATAGGGCGTGAAGCCATCCAGCCGTGTTGCGTCCCACTCACAAAAAAGCGACTTGGGAAATGGAGCTCAGGGGCACTGCACTTCCCAAACCTGCAGAGTTCTAAACGATAACTATCGCCCCAAAATATATTGAGGTCAGGCTACGAAGAGGCGCTGAACGCAAGGCAGAACTGCAGGAAACGGATGTCAACGGCTACATCGGAATGGCCCCGATAGCACATGAAAAGCGCCAGAACGTGGACAATGATGCGGTTGGCCAAAAAGGGCGTATGCGTTTTTTCCTGAATATATTCAGGAAAAAACGCATACGCCCTTTTTGGCCAACCAAGCAACCTGGGAGAGCAAATCAGCACTACAAAGAAATCTCTCGCCCCCCCCCCGGGGCAAAAGGGCCAGGCGAAAAAAGTCTAAAAACCAGAAAGGCAGGACAGGCCACGGAGTCAAGGGAGCCTTGTTAAGCTGATGTGCGGGATGTCAATGGCCAACAGCCAATCTTCACAAGTGTATCCTCTTTCCCAAACCATGGAAAACACAGAACCACAGAGCATAGGGCACTTCCACACATGGGCGTTGACCTTGGGAAAATCAAAAAATCAACCAGACACAGGGACCCCAAAGTTGAGGGCTGCTGTCTTGACAAGAACCTCCACTCCGGTACACGTTTCATATCCCAGGAAAGAGCCAAGTGGACAAAGACGAGTGGACAAGTGGACAAAGACAAGTGCACAAGTGGACAAGTGGTGCTACGTAGGTCCAATGGAGTGTCACTCAGCCATGAAATCCACGTCATGAGGCTGGTAGCAGCATCCTGAGTGGATTTAGGTACGATCATCCTCAGTGAAATAAGTCCCACAAAAAAAGAAACTTATGATATCACTTATCGAGGGAATGTAAAAATCGCTCCCCATGCACTGAATCCCCAAACAGAACAGAGTCACGCTTTTAGAAAACACACTTATGCCTGCTTCAGGGGAAAGGTGAGGTGGGGTGACGCATAAAACTCGAGTTTGAAATGAGCACAGATACCCTTCCGAAAACCGAATATGGAATGGACACGACCTACTCCTTGCTCAATCAACTGGACTCACCAGACCCTGTTCATCGCACAAGTATCTATCCGACTAGTAAGCATCTTAAAAGCTAAGTCTTGATATCTCTGTGTAAGTGCATCAAGTGTGTGTAAAGCGGCCTAAAACCAGCAGGGAAAATCAGCTCAGACCCATTCTGAGGATACATTTCCAACATAAAGAAGAAACAAGCAGGGCAAAACAGAGAGAAATTCTTCCAAAATGCGTTCAGGGACTGGCATGCAACCAGGATTGACCACATCTACAGCCACAGCGGCAGAAGACATAAGGCTGGACACTCTTGGGGCTGAGACGATTGGTGAGGTTGGGAAAGCAAATGCAGACCCTTGAAAGGAATCCTGCGTGCTCCCCATTCCATGGGTCCCAACTCTCCAGGTTCAACGCAATCTTCCGACAGCGAAAGCACTCATTGGAAACCCAGCGGATGCTACACCGTGGGATCGGGAAAGCTTTCTGAAACTCACCTCAGTTTTCATCTCCTGGTGCTCGTGTTCTCCATTCAGGCCCCCTTACTAACAATCTCCCCACTTGGAGACTCGGCGCCTTTCCATGCCTCTTTCGTACCGTCTGCAATTTGTCCGCAGGATGAACTGCAAGAGGGGGAACCAATGAGAGACTCGCTGGAGGTGTTTGGTCGGGCACATGTCACTCTCATTTCCCATCACGAAGAAGAATTCACCAGCGGTTCAGCCTGCCACCCCGGATCGACAATAGGGCGTGAAGCCATCCAGCCGTGTTGCGTCCCACTCACAAAAAAGCGACTTGGGAAATGGAGCTCAGGGGCACTGCACTTCCCAAACCTGCAGAGTTCTAAACGATAACTATCGCCCCAAAATATATTGAGGTCAGGCTACGAAGAGGCGTTGAACGCAACGCAGAACTGCAGGAAACGGATGTCAACGGGTACATCGGAATGGCCCCGATAGCACATGAAAAGCGCCAGAACGTGGACAATGATGCGGTTGGCCAAAAAGGGCGTATGCGTTTTTTCCTGAATATATTCAGGAAAAAACGCATACGCCCTTTTTGGCCAACCAAGCAACCTGGGAGAGCAAATCAGCACTACAAAGAAATCTCTCGCCCCCCCCCCGGGGCAAAAGGGCCAGGCGAAAAAAGTCTAAAAACCAGAAAGGCAGGACAGGCCACGGAGTCAAGGGAGCCTTGTTAAGCTGATGGGCGGGATGTCAATGGCCAACAGCCAATCTTCACAAGTGTATCCTCTTTCCCAAACCATGGAAAACACAGAACCACAGAGCATAGGGCACTTCCACACATGGGCGTTGACCTTGGGAAAATCAAAAAATCAACCAGACACAGGGACCCCAAAGTTGAGGGCTGCTGTCTTGACAAGAACCTCCACTCCGGTACACGTTTCATATCCCAGGAAAGAGCCAAGTGGACAAAGACGAGTGGACAAGTGGACAAAGACAAGTGGACAAGTGGTGCTACGTAGGTCCAATGGAGTGTCACTCAGCCATGAAATCCACGTCATGAGGCTGGTAGCAGCATCCTGAGGGGATTTAGGTACGATCATCCTCAGTGAAATAAGTCCCACAAAAAAAGAAACTTATGATATCACTTATCGAGGGAATGTAAAAATCGCTCCCCATGCACTGAATCCCCAAACAGAACAGAGTCACGCTTTTAGAAAACACACTTATGCCTGCTTCAGGGGAAAGGTGAGGTGGGGTGACGCATAATACTCGAGTTTGAAATGAGCACAGATACCCTTCCGAAAACCGAATATGGAATGGACACGACCTACTCCTTGCTCAATCAACTGGACTCACCAGACCCTGTTCATCGCACAAGTATCTATCCGACTAGTAAGCATCTTAAAAGCTAAGTCTTGATATCTCTGTGTAAGTGCATCAAGTGTGTGTAAAGCGGCCTAAAACCAGCAGGGAAAATCAGCTCAGACCCATTCTGAGGATACATTTCCAACATAAAGAAGAAACAAGCAGGGCAAAACAGAGAGAACTTCTTCCAAAATGCGTTCAGGGACTGGCATGCAACCAGGATTGACCACATCTACAGCCCCAGCGGCAGAAGACATAAGGCTGGACACTCTTGGGGCTGAGACGATTGGTGAGGTTGGGAAAGCAAATGCAGACCCTTGAAAGGAATCCTGCGTGCTCCCCATTCCATGGGTCCCAACTCTCCAGGTTCAACGCAATCTTCCGACAGCGAAAGCACTCATTGGAAACCCAGCGGATGCTACACCGTGGGATCGGGAAAGCTTTCTGAAACTCACCTCAGTTTTCATCTCCTGGTGCTCGTGTTCTCCATTCAGGCCCCCTTACTAACAATCTCCCCACTTGGAGACTCGGCGCCTTTCCATGCCTCTTTCGTACCGTCTGCAATTTGTCCGCAGGATGAACTGCAAGAGGGGGAACCAATGAGAGACTCGCTGGAGGTGTTTGGTCGGGCACATGTCACTCTCATTTCCCATCACGAAGAAGAATTCACCAGCGGTTCAGCCTGCCACCCCGGATCGACAATAGGGCGTGAAGCCATCCAGCCGTGTTGCGTCCCACTCACAAAAAAGCGACTTGGGAAATGGAGCTCAGGGGCACTGCACTTCCGAAACCTGCAGAGTTCTAAACGATAACTATCGCCCCAAAATATATTGAGGTCAGGCTACGAAGAGGCGCTGAACGCAAGGCAGAACTGCAGGAAACGGATGTCAACGGGTACATCGGAATGGCCCGGATAGCACATGAAAAGCGCCAGAACGTGGACAATGATGCGGTTGGCCAAAAAGGGCGTATGCGTTTTTTCCTGAATATATTCAGGAAAAAACGCATACGCCCTTTTTGGCCAACCAAGCAACCTGGGAGAGCAAATCAGCACTACAAAGAAATCTCTCGCCCCCCCCGGGGCAAAAGGGCCAGGCGAAAAAAGTCTAAAAACCAGAAAGGCAGGACAGGCCACGGAGTCAAGGGAGCCTTGTTAAGCTGATGGGCGGGATGTCAATGGCCAACAGCCAATCTTCACAAGTGTATCCTCTTTCCCAAACCATGTAAAACACAGAACCACAGAGCATAGGGCACTTCCACACATGGGCGTTGACCTTGGGAAAATCAAAAAATCAACCAGACACAGGGACCCCAAAGTTGAGGGCTGCTGTCTTGACAAGAACCTCCACTCCGGTACACGTTTCATATCCCAGGAAAGAGCCAAGTGGACAAAGACGAGTGGACAAGTGGACAAAGACAAGTGCACAAGTGGACAAGTGGTGCTACGTAGGTCCAATGGAGTGTCACTCAGCCATGAAATCCACGTCATGAGGCTGGTAGCAGCATCCTGAGTGGATTTAGGTACGATCATCCTCAGTGAAATAAGTCCCACAAAAAAAGAAACTTATGATATCACTTATCGAGGGAATGTAAAAATCGCTCCCCATGCACTGAATCCCCAAACAGAACAGAGTCACGCTTTTAGAAAACACACTTATGCCTGCTTCAGGGGAAAGGTGAGGTGGGGTGACGCATAAAACTCGAGTTTGAAATGAGCACAGATACCCTTCCGAAAACCGAATATGGAATGGACACGACCTACTCCTTGCTCAATCAACTGGACTCACCAGACCCTGTTCATCGCACAAGTATCTATCCGACTAGTAAGCATCTTAAAAGCTAAGTCTTGATATCTCTGTGTAAGTGCATCAAGTGTGTGTAAAGCGGCCTAAAACCAGCAGGGAAAATCAGCTCAGACCCATTCTGAGGATACATTTCCAACATAAAGAAGAAACAAGCAGGGCAAAACAGAGAGAAATTCTTCCAAAATGCGTTCAGGGACTGGCATGCAACCAGGATTGACCACATCTACAGCCCCAGCGGCAGAAGACATAAGGCTGGACACTCTTGGGGCTGAGACGATTGGTGAGGTTGGGAAAGCAAATGCAGACCCTTAAAAGGAATCCTGCGTGCTCCCCATTCCATGGGTCCCAACTCTCCAGGTTCAACGCAATCTTCCGACAGCGAAAGCACTCATTGGAAACCCAGCGGATGCTACACCGTGGGATCGGGAAAGCTTTCTGAAACTCACCTCAGTTTTCATCTCCTGGTGCTCGTGTTCTCCATTCAGGCCCCCTTACTAACAATCTCCCCACTTGGAGACTCGGCGCCTTTCCATGCCTCTTTCGTACCGTCTGCAATTTGTCCGCAGGATGAACTGCAAGAGGGGGAACCAATGAGAGACTCGCTGGAGGTGTTTGGTCGGGCACATGTCACTCTCATTTCCCATCACGAAGAAGAATTCACCAGCGGTTCAGCCTGCCACCCCGGATCGACAATAGGGCGTGAAGCCATCCAGCCGTGTTGCGTCCCACTCACAAAAAAGCGACTTGAGAAATGGAGCTCAGGGGCACTGCACTTCCGAAACCTGCAGAGTTCTAAACGATAACTATCGCCCCAAAATATATTGAGGTCAGGCTACGAAGAGGCGCTGAACGCAAGGCAGAACTGCAGGAAACGGATGTCAACGGGTACATCGGAATGGCCCGGATAGCACATGAAAAGCGCCAGAACGTGGACAATGATGCGGTTGGCCAAAAAGGGCGTATGCGTTTTTTCCTGAATATATTCAGGAAAAAACGCATACGCCCTTTTTGGCCAACCAAGCAACCTGGGAGAGCAAATCAGCACTACAAAGAAATCTCTCGCCCCCCCCAGGGCAAAAGGGCCAGGCGAAAAAAGTCTAAAAACCAGAAAGGCAGGACAGGCCACGGAGTCAAGGGAGCCTTGTTAAGCTGATGGGCGGGATGTCAATGGCCAACAGCCAATCTTCACAAGTGTATCCTCTTTCCCAAACCATGTAAAACACAGAACCACAGAGCATAGGGCACTTCCACACATGGGCGTTGACCTTGGGAAAATCAAAAAATCAACCAGACACAGGGACCCCAAAGTTGAGGGCTGCTGTCTTGACAAGAACCTCCACTCCGGTACACGTTTCATATCCCAGGAAAGAGCCAAGTGGACAAAGACGAGTGGACAAGTGGACAAAGACAAGTGCACAAGTGGACAAGTGGTGCTACGTAGGTCCAATGGAGTGTCACTCAGCCATGAAATCCACGTCATGAGGCTGGTAGCAGCATCCTGAGTGGATTTAGGTACGATCATCCTCAGTGAAATAAGTCCCACAAAAAAAGAAACTTATGATATCACTTATCGAGGGAATGTAAAAATCGCTCCCCATGCACTGAATCCCCAAACAGAACAGAGTCACGCTTTTAGAAAACACACTTATGCCTGCTTCAGGGGAAAGGTGAGGTGGGGTGACGCATAAAACTCGAGTTTGAAATGAGCACAGATACCCTTCCGAAAACCGAATATGGAATGGACACGACCTACTCCTTGCTCAATCAACTGGACTCACCAGACCCTGTTCATCGCACAAGTATCTATCCGACTAGTAAGCATCTTAAAAGCTAAGTCTTGATATCTCTGTGTAAGTGCATCAAGTGTGTGTAAAGCGGCCTAAAACCAGCAGGGAAAATCAGCTCAGACCCATTCTGAGGATACATTTCCAACATAAAGAAGAAACAAGCAGGGCAAAACAGAGAGAAATTCTTCCAAAATGCGTTCAGGGACTGGCATGCAACCAGGATTGACCACATCTACAGCCCCAGCGGCAGAAGACATAAGGCTGGACACTCTTGGGGCTGAGACGATTGGTGAGGTTGGGAAAGCAAATGCAGACCCTTAAAAGGAATCCTGCGTGCTCCCCATTCCATGGGTCCCAACTCTCCAGGTTCAACGCAATCTTCCGACAGCGAAAGCACTCATTGGAAACCCAGCGGATGCTACACCGTGGGATCGGGAAAGCTTTCTGAAACTCACCTCAGTTTTCATCTCCTGGTGCTCGTGTTCTCCATTCAGGCCCCCTTACTAACAATCTCCCCACTTGGAGACTCGGCGCCTTTCCATGCCTCTTTCGTACCGTCTGCAATTTGTCCGCAGGATGAACTGCAAGAGGGGGAACCAATGAGAGACTCGCTGGAGGTGTTTGGTCGGGCACATGTCACTCTCATTTCCCATCACGAAGAAGAATTCACCAGCGGTTCAGCCTGCCACCCCGGATCGACAATAGGGCGTGAAGCCATCCAGCCGTGTTGCGTCCCACTCACAAAAAAGCGACTTGGGAAATGGAGCTCAGGGGCACTGCACTTCCCAAACCTGCAGAGTTCTAAACGATAACTATCGCCCCAAAATATATTGAGGTCAGGCTACGAAGAGGCGCTGAACGCAAGGCAGAACTGCAGGAAACGGATGTCAACGGGTACATCGGAATGGCCCCGATAGCACATGAAAAGCGCCAGAACGTGGACAATGATGCGGTTGGCCAAAAAGGGCGTATGCGTTTTTTCCTGAATATATTCAGGAAAAAACGCATACGCCCTTTTTGGCCAACCAAGCAACCTGGGAGAGCAAATCAGCACTACAAAGAAATCTCTCGCCCCCCCCCGGGGCAAAAGGGCCAGGCGAAAAAAGTCTAAAAACCAGAAAGGCAGGACAGGCCACGGAGTCAAGGGAGCCTTGTTAAGCTGATGGGCGAGATGTCAATGGCCAACAGCCAATCTTCACAAGTGTATCCTCTTTCCCAAACCATGGAAAACACAGAACCACAGAGCATAGGGCACTTCCACACATGGGCGTTGACCTTGGGAAAATCAAAAAATCAACCAGACACAGGGACCCCAAAGTTGAGGGCTGCTGTCTTGACAAGAACCTCCACTCCGGTACACGTTTCATATCCCAGGAAAGAGCCAAGTGGACAAAGACGAGTGGACAAGTGGACAAAGACAAGTGGACAAGTGGACAAGTGGTGCTACGTAGGTCCAATGGAGTGTCACTCAGCCATGAAATCCACGTCATGAGGCTGGTAGCAGCATCCTGAGTGGATTTAGGTACGATCATCCTCAGTGAAATAAGTCCCACAAAAAAAGAAACTTATGATATCACTTATCGAGGGAATGTAAAAATCGCTCCCCATGCACTGAATCCCCAAACAGAACAGAGTCACGCTTTTAGAAAACACACTTATGCCTGCTTCATGGGAAAGGTGAGGTGGGGTGACGCATAAAACTCGAGTTTGAAATGAGCACAGATACCCTTCCGAAAACCGAATATGGAATGGACACGACCTACTCCTTGCTCAATCAACTGGACTCACCAGACCCTGTTCATCGCACAAGTATCTATCCGACTAGTAAGCATCTTAAAAGCTAAGTCTTGATATCTCTGTGTAAGTGCATCAAGTGTGTGTAAAGCGGCCTAAAACCAGCAGGGAAAATCAGCTCAGACCCATTCTGAGGATACATTTCCAACATAAAGAAGAAACAAGCAGGGCAAAACAGAGAGAACTTCTTCCAAAATGCGTTCAGGGACTGGCATGCAACCAGGATTGACCACATCTACAGCCCCAGCGGCAGAAGACATAAGGCTGGACACTCTTGGGGCTGAGACGATTGGTGAGGTTGGGAAAGCAAATGCAGACCCTTGAAAGGAATCCTGCGTGCTCCCCATTCCATGGGTCCCAACTCTCCAGGTTCAACGCAATCTTCCGACAGCGAAAGCACTCATTGGAAACCCAGCGGATGCTACACCGTGGGATCGGGAAAGCTTTCTGAAACTCACCTCAGTTTTCATCTCCTGGTGCTCGTGTTCTCCATTCAGGCCCCCTTACTAACAATCTCCCCACTTGGAGACTCGGCGCCTTTCCATGCCTCTTTCGTACCGTCTGCAATTTGTCCGCAGGATGAACTGCAAGAGGGGGAACCAATGAGAGACTCGCTGGAGGTGTTTGGTCGAGCACATGTCACTCTCATTTCCCATCACGAAGAAGAATTCACCAGCGGTTCAGCCTGCCACCCCGGATCGACAATAGGGCGTGAAGCCATCCAGCCGTGTTGCGTCCCACTCACAAAAAAGCGACTTGGGAAATGGAGCTCAGGGGCACTGCACTTCCCAAACCTGCAGAGTTCTAAACGATAACTATCGCCCCAAAATATATTGAGGTCAGGCTACGAAGAGGCGTTGAACGCAACGCAGAACTGCAGGAAACGGATGTCAACGGCTACATCGGAATGGCCCCGATAGCACATGAAAAGCGCCAGAACGTGGACAATGATGCGGTTGGCCAAAAAGGGCGTATGCGTTTTTTCCTGAATATATTCAGGAAAAAACGCATACGCCCTTTTTGGCCAACCAAGCAACCTGGGAGAGCAAATCAGCACTACAAAGAAATCTCTCGCCCCCCCCGGGGCAAAAGGGCCAGGCGAAAAAAGTCTAAAAACCAGAAAGGCAGGACAGGCCACGGAGTCAAGGGAGCCTTGTTAAGCTGATGGGCGGGATGTCAATGGCCAACAGCCAATCTTCACAAGTGTATCCTCTTTCCCAAACCATGGAAAACACAGAACCACAGAGCATAGGGCACTTCCACACATGGGCGTTGACCTTGGGAAAATCAAAAAATCAACCAGACACAGGGACCCCAAAGTTGAGGGCTGCTGTCTTGACAAGAACCTCCACTCCGGTACACGTTTCATATCCCAGGAAAGAGCCAAGTGGACAAAGACGAGTGGACAAGTGGACAAAGACAAGTGCACAAGTGGACAAGTGGTGCTACGTAGGTCCAATGGAGTGTCACTCAGCCATGAAATCCACGTCATGAGGCTGGTAGCAGCATCCTGAGTGGATTTAGGTACGATCATCCTCAGTGAAATAAGTCCCACAAAAAAAGAAACTTATGATATCACTTATCGAGGGAATGTAAAAATCGCTCCCCATGCACTGAATCCCCAAACAGAACAGAGTCACGCTTTTAGAAAACACACTTATGCCTGCTTCAGGGGAAAGGTGAGGTGGGGTGACGCATAAAACTCGAGTTTGAAATGAGCACAGATACCCTTCCGAAAACCGAATATGGAATGGACACGACCTACTCCTTGCTCAATCAACTGGACTCACCAGACCCTGTTCATCGCACAAGTATCTATCCGAGTAGTAAGCATCTTAAAAGCTAAGTCTTGATATCTCTGTGTAAGTGCATCAAGTGTGTGTAAAGCGGCCTAAAACCAGCAGGGAAAATCAGCTCAGACCCATTCTGAGGATACATTTCCAACATAAAGAAGAAACAAGCAGGGCAAAACAGAGAGAAATTCTTCCAAAATTCGTTCAGGGACTGGCATGCAACCAGGATTGACCACATCTACAGCCCCAGCGGCAGAAGACATAAGGCTGGACACTCTTGGGGCTGAGACGATTGGTGAGGTTGGGAAAGCAAATGCAGACCCTTAAAAGGAATCCTGCGTGCTCCCCATTCCATGGGTCCCAACTCTCCAGGTTCAACGCAATCTTCCGACAGCGAAAGCACTCATTGGAAACCCAGCGGATGCTACACCGTGGGATCGGGAAAGCTTTCTGAAACTCACCTCAGTTTTCATCTCCTGGTGCTCGTGTTCTCCATTCAGGCCCCCTTACTAACAATCTCCCCACTTGGAGACTCGGCGCCTTTCCATGCCTCTTTCGTACCGTCTGCAATTTGTCCGCAGGATGAACTGCAAGAGGGGGAACCAATGAGAGACTCGCTGGAGGTGTTTGGTCGGGCACATGTCACTCTCATTTCCCATCACGAAGAAGAATTCACCAGCGGTTCAGCCTGCCACCCCGGATCGACAATAGGGCGTGAAGCCATCCAGCCGTGTTGCGTCCCACTCACAAAAAAGCGACTTGGGAAATGGAGCTCAGGGGCACTGCACTTCCCAAACCTGCAGAGTTCTAAACGATAACTATCGCCCCAAAATATATTGAGGTCAGGCTACGAAGAGGCGTTGAACGCAAGGCAGAATTGCAGGAAACGGATGTCAACGGGTACATCGGAATGGCCCCGATAGCACATGAAAAGCGCCAGATCGTGGACAATGATGCGGTTGGCCAAAAAGGGCGTATGCGTTTTTTCCTGAATATATTCAGGAAAAAACGCATACGCCCTTTTTGGCCAACCAAGCAAGCTGGGAGAGCAAATCAGCACTACAAAGAAATCTCTCGCCCCCCCCCCGGGGCAAAAGGGCCAGGCGAAAAAAGTCTAAAAACCAGAAAGGCAGGACAGCCCACGGAGTCAAGGGAGCCTTGTTAAGCTGATGGGCGGGATGTCAATGGCCAACAGCCAATCTTCACAAGTGTATCCTCTTTCCCAAACCATGTAAAACACAGAACCACAGAGCATAGGGCACTTCCACACATGGGCGTTGACCTTGGGAAAATGAAAAAATCAACCAGACACAGGGACCCCAAAGTTGAGGGCTGCTGTCTTGACAAAAACCTCCACTCCGGTACACGTTTCATATCCCAGGAAAGACCCAAGTGGACAAAGACGAGTGGACAAGTGGACAATGACAAGTGGACAAGTGGACAAGTGGTGCTACGTAGGTCCAATGGAGTGTCACTCAGCCATGAAATCCACGTCATGAGGCTGGTAGCAGCATCCTGAGTGGATTTAGGTACGATCATCCTCAGTGAAATAAGTCCCACAAAAAAAGAAACTTATGATATCACTTATCGAGGGAATGTAAAAATCGCTCCCGATGCACTGAATCCCCAAACAGAACAGAGTCACGCTTTTAGAAAACACACTTATGCCTGCTTCAGGGGAAAGCTGAGGTGGGGTGACGCATAAAACTCGAGTTTGAAATGAGCACACATACCCTTCCGAAAACCGAATATGGAATGGACACGACCTACTCCTTGCTCAATCAACTGGACTCACCAGACCCTGTTCATCGCACAAGTATCTATCCGACTAGTAAGCATCTTAAAAGCTATGTCTTGATATCTCTGTGTAAGTGCATCAAGTGTGTGTAAAGCGGCCTAAAAACAGCAGGGAAAATCAGCTCAGACCCATTCTGAGGATACATTTCCAACATAAAGAAGAAACAAGCAGGGCAAAACAGAGAGAAATTCTTCCAAAATGCGTTCAGGGACTGGCATGCAACCAGGATTGACCACATCTACAGCCCCAGCGGCGGAAGACATAAGGCTGGACACTCTTGGGGCTGAGACGATTGGTGAGGTTGGGAAAGCAAATGCAGACCCTTGAAAGGAATCCTGCGTGCTCCCCATTCCATGGGTCCCAACTCTCCAGGTTCAACGCAATCTTCCGACAGCGAAAGCACTCATTGGAAACCCAGCGGATGCTACACCGTGGGATCGGGAAAGCTTTCTGAAACTCACCTCAGTTTTCATCTCCTGGTGCTCGTGTTCTCCATTCAGGCCCCCTTACTAACAATCTCCCCACTTGGAGACTCGGCGCCTTTCCATGCCTCTTTCGTACCGTCTGCAATTTGTCCGCAGGATGACCTGCAAGAGGGGGAACCAATGAGAGACTCGCTGGAGGTGTTTGGTCGGGCACATGTCACTCTCATTTCCCATCACGAAGAAGAATTCACCAGAGGTTCAGCCTGCCACCGCGGATCGACAATAGGGCGTGAAGCCATCCAGCCGTGTTGCGTCCCACTCACAAAAAAGCGACTTGGGAAATGGAGCTCAGGGGCACTGCACTTCCCAAACCTGCAGAGTTCTAAACGATAACTATCGCCCCAAAATATATTGAGGTCAGGCTACGAACAGGCGCTGAACGCAAGTCAGAACTGCAGGAAACGGATGTCAACGGGTACATCGGAATGGCCCCGATAGCACATGAAAAGCGCCAGAACGTGGACAATGATGCGGTTGGCCAAAAAGGGCGTATGCGTTTTTTCCTGAATATATTCAGGAAAAAACGCATACGCCCTTTTTGGCCAACCAAGCAACCTGGGAGAGCAAATCAGCACTACAAAGAAATCTCTCGCCCCCCCCCCGGGGCAAAAGGGCCAGGCGAAAAAAGTCTAAAAACCAGAAAGGCAGGACAGCCCACGGAGTCAAGGGAGCCTTGTTAAGCTGATGGGCGGGATGTCAATGGCCAACAGCCAATCTTCACAAGTGTACCCTCTTTCCCAAACCATGTAAAACACAGAACCACAGAGCATAGGGCACTTCCACACATGGGCGTTGACCTTGGGAAAATGAAAAAATCAACCAGACACAGGGACCCCAAAGTTGAGGGCTGCTGTCTTGACAAGAACCTCCACTCCGGTACACGTTTCATATCCCAGGAAAGAGCCAAGTGGACAAAGACGAGTGGACAAGTGGACAAAGACAATTGGACAAGTGGACAAGTGGTGCTACATAGGTCCAATGGAGTGTCACTCAGCCATGAAATCCACGTCATGAGGCTGGTAGCAGCATCCTGAGTGGATTTAGGTACGATCATCCTCAGTGAAATAAGTCCCACAAAAAAAGAAACTTATGATATCACTTATCGAGGGAATGTAAAAATCGCTCCCCATGCACTGAATCCCCAAACAGAACAGAGTCACGCTTTTAGAAAACACACTTATGCCTGCTTCAGGGGAAAGGTGAGGTGGGGTGACGCATAAAACTCGAGTTTGAAATGAGCACACATACCCTTCCGAAAACCGAATATGGAATGGACACGACCTACTCCTTGCTCAATCAACTGGACTCACCAGACCCTGTTCATCGCACAAGTATCTATCCGACTAGTAAGCATCTTAAAAGCTAAGTCTTGATATCTCTGTGTAAGTGCATCAAGTGTGTGTAAAGCGGCCTAAAACCAGCAGGGAAAATCAGCTCAGACCCATTCTGAGGATACATTTCCAACATAAAGAAGAAACAAGCAGGGCAAAACAGAGAGAAATTCTTCCAAAATGCGTTCAGGGACTGGCATGCAACCAGGATTGACCACATCTACAGCCACAGCGGCAGAAGACATAAGGCTGGACACTCTTGGGGCTGAGACGATTGGTGAGGTTGGGAAAGCAAATGCAGACCCTTGAAAGGAATCCTGCGTGCTCCCCATTCCATGGGTCCCAACTCTCCAGGTTCAACGCAATCTTCCGACAGCGAAAGCACTCATTGGAAACCCAGCGGATGCTACACCGTGGGATCGGGAAAGCTTTCTGAAACTCACCTCAGTTTTCATCTCCTGGTGCTCGTGTTCTCCATTCAGGCCCCCTTACTAACAATCTCCCCACTTGGAGACTCGGCGCCTTTCCATGCCTCTTTCGTACCGTCTGCAATTTGTCCGCAGGATGAACTGCAAGAGGGGGAACCAATGAGAGACTCGCTGGAGGTGTTTGGTCGGGCACATGTCACTCTCATTTCCCATCACGAAGAAGAATTCACCAGCGGTTCAGCCTGCCACCCCGGATCGACAATAGGGCGTGAAGCCATCCAGCCGTGTTGCGTCCCACTCACAAAAAAGCGACTTGGGAAATGGAGCTCAGGGGCACTGCACTTCCCAAACCTGCAGAGTTCTAAACGATAACTATCGCCCCAAAATATATTGAGGTCAGGCTACGAAGAGGCGTTGAACGCAACGCAGAACTGCAGGAAACGGATGTCAACGGGTACATCGGAATGGCCCCGATAGCACATGAAAAGCGCCAGAACGTGGACAATGATGCGGTTGGCCAAAAAGGGCGTATGCGTTTTTTCCTGAATATATTCAGGAAAAAACGCATACGCCCTTTTTGGCCAACCAAGCAACCTGGGAGAGCAAATCAGCACTACAAAGAAATCTCTCGCCCCCCCCCCGGGGCAAAAGGGCCAGGCGAAAAAAGTCTAAAAACCAGAAAGGCAGGACAGGCCACGGAGTCAAGGGAGCCTTGTTAAGCTGATGGGCGGGATGTCAATGGCCAACAGCCAATCTTCACAAGTGTATCCTCTTTCCCAAACCATGGAAAACACAGAACCACAGAGCATAGGGCACTTCCACACATGGGCGTTGACCTTGGGAAAATCAAAAAATCAACCAGACACAGGGACCCCAAAGTTGAGGGCTGCTGTCTTGACAAGAACCTCCACTCCGGTACACGTTTCATATCCCAGGAAAGAGCCAAGTGGACAAAGACGAGTGGACAAGTGGACAAAGACAAGTGGACAAGTGGTGCTACGTAGGTCCAATGGAGTGTCACTCAGCCATGAAATCCACGTCATGAGGCTGGTAGCAGCATCCTGAGGGGATTTAGGTACGATCATCCTCAGTGAAATAAGTCCCACAAAAAAAGAAACTTATGATATCACTTATCGAGGGAATGTAAAAATCGCTCCCCATGCACTGAATCCCCAAACAGAACAGAGTCACGCTTTTAGAAAACACACTTATGCCTGCTTCAGGGGAAAGGTGAGGTGGGGTGACGCATAATACTCGAGTTTGAAATGAGCACAGATACCCTTCCGAAAACCGAATATGGAATGGACACGACCTACTCCTTGCTCAATCAACTGGACTCACCAGACCCTGTTCATCGCACAAGTATCTATCCGACTAGTAAGCATCTTAAAAGCTAAGTCTTGATATCTCTGTGTAAGTGCATCAAGTGTGTGTAAAGCGGCCTAAAACCAGCAGGGAAAATCAGCTCAGACCCATTCTGAGGATACATTTCCAACATAAAGAAGAAACAAGCAGGGCAAAACAGAGAGAACTTCTTCCAAAATGCGTTCAGGGACTGGCATGCAACCAGGATTGACCACATCTACAGCCCCAGCGGCAGAAGACATAAGGCTGGACACTCTTGGGGCTGAGACGATTGGTGAGGTTGGGAAAGCAAATGCAGACCCTTGAAAGGAATCCTGCGTGCTCCCCATTCCATGGGTCCCAACTCTCCAGGTTCAACGCAATCTTCCGACAGCGAAAGCACTCATTGGAAACCCAGCGGATGCTACACCGTGGGATCGGGAAAGCTTTCTGAAACTCACCTCAGTTTTCATCTCCTGGTGCTCGTGTTCTCCATTCAGGCCCCCTTACTAACAATCTCCCCACTTGGAGACTCGGCGCCTTTCCATGCCTCTTTCGTACCGTCTGCAATTTGTCCGCAGGATGAACTGCAAGAGGGGGAACCAATGAGAGACTCGCTGGAGGTGTTTGGTCGGGCACATGTCACTCTCATTTCCCATCACGAAGAAGAATTCACCAGCGGTTCAGCCTGCCACCCCGGATCGACAATAGGGCGTGAAGCCATCCAGCCGTGTTGCGTCCCACTCACAAAAAAGCGACTTGGGAAATGGAGCTCAGGGGCACTGCACTTCCGAAACCTGCAGAGTTCTAAACGATAACTATCGCCCCAAAATATATTGAGGTCAGGCTACGAAGAGGCGCTGAACGCAAGGCAGAACTGCAGGAAACGGATGTCAACGGGTACATCGGAATGGCCCGGATAGCACATGAAAAGCGCCAGAACGTGGACAATGATGCGGTTGGCCAAAAAGGGCGTATGCGTTTTTTCCTGAATATATTCAGGAAAAAACGCATACGCCCTTTTTGGCCAACCAAGCAACCTGGGAGAGCAAATCAGCACTACAAAGAAATCTCTCGCCCCCCCCGGGGCAAAAGGGCCAGGCGAAAAAAGTCTAAAAACCAGAAAGGCAGGACAGGCCACGGAGTCAAGGGAGCCTTGTTAAGCTGATGGGCGGGATGTCAATGGCCAACAGCCAATCTTCACAAGTGTATCCTCTTTCCCAAACCATGTAAAACACAGAACCACAGAGCATAGGGCACTTCCACACATGGGCGTTGACCTTGGGAAAATCAAAAAATCAACCAGACACAGGGACCCCAAAGTTGAGGGCTGCTGTCTTGACAAGAACCTCCACTCCGGTACACGTTTCATATCCCAGGAAAGAGCCAAGTGGACAAAGACGAGTGGACAAGTGGACAAAGACAAGTGCACAAGTGGACAAGTGGTGCTACGTAGGTCCAATGGAGTGTCACTCAGCCATGAAATCCACGTCATGAGGCTGGTAGCAGCATCCTGAGTGGATTTAGGTACGATCATCCTCAGTGAAATAAGTCCCACAAAAAAAGAAACTTATGATATCACTTATCGAGGGAATGTAAAAATCGCTCCCCATGCACTGAATCCCCAAACAGAACAGAGTCACGCTTTTAGAAAACACACTTATGCCTGCTTCAGGGGAAAGGTGAGGTGGGGTGACGCATAAAACTCGAGTTTGAAATGAGCACAGATACCCTTCCGAAAACCGAATATGGAATGGACACGACCTACTCCTTGCTCAATCAACTGGACTCACCAGACCCTGTTCATCGCACAAGTATCTATCCGACTAGTAAGCATCTTAAAAGCTAAGTCTTGATATCTCTGTGTAAGTGCATCAAGTGTGTGTAAAGCGGCCTAAAACCAGCAGGGAAAATCAGCTCAGACCCATTCTGAGGATACATTTCCAACATAAAGAAGAAACAAGCAGGGCAAAACAGAGAGAAATTCTTCCAAAATGCGTTCAGGGACTGGCATGCAACCAGGATTGACCACATCTACAGCCCCAGCGGCAGAAGACATAAGGCTGGACACTCTTGGGGCTGAGACGATTGGTGAGGTTGGGAAAGCAAATGCAGACCCTTAAAAGGAATCCTGCGTGCTCCCCATTCCATGGGTCCCAACTCTCCAGGTTCAACGCAATCTTCCGACAGCGAAAGCACTCATTGGAAACCCAGCGGATGCTACACCGTGGGATCGGGAAAGCTTTCTGAAACTCACCTCAGTTTTCATCTCCTGGTGCTCGTGTTCTCCATTCAGGCCCCCTTACTAACAATCTCCCCACTTGGAGACTCGGCGCCTTTCCATGCCTCTTTCGTACCGTCTGCAATTTGTCCGCAGGATGAACTGCAAGAGGGGGAACCAATGAGAGACTCGCTGGAGGTGTTTGGTCGGGCACATGTCACTCTCATTTCCCATCACGAAGAAGAATTCACCAGCGGTTCAGCCTGCCACCCCGGATCGACAATAGGGCGTGAAGCCATCCAGCCGTGTTGCGTCCCACTCACAAAAAAGCGACTTGAGAAATGGAGCTCAGGGGCACTGCACTTCCGAAACCTGCAGAGTTCTAAACGATAACTATCGCCCCAAAATATATTGAGGTCAGGCTACGAAGAGGCGCTGAACGCAAGGCAGAACTGCAGGAAACGGATGTCAACGGGTACATCGGAATGGCCCGGATAGCACATGAAAAGCGCCAGAACGTGGACAATGATGCGGTTGGCCAAAAAGGGCGTATGCGTTTTTTCCTGAATATATTCAGGAAAAAACGCATACGCCCTTTTTGGCCAACCAAGCAACCTGGGAGAGCAAATCAGCACTACAAAGAAATCTCTCGCCCCCCCCGGGGCAAAAGGGCCAGGCGAAAAAAGTCTAAAAACCAGAAAGGCAGGACAGGCCACGGAGTCAAGGGAGCCTTGTTAAGCTGATGGGCGGGATGTCAATGGCCAACAGCCAATCTTCACAAGTGTATCCTCTTTCCCAAACCATGTAAAACACAGAACCACAGAGCATAGGGCACTTCCACACATGGGCGTTGACCTTGGGAAAATCAAAAAATCAACCAGACACAGGGACCCCAAAGTTGAGGGCTGCTGTCTTGACAAGAACCTCCACTCCGGTACACGTTTCATATCCCAGGAAAGAGCCAAGTGGACAAAGACGAGTGGACAAGTGGACAAAGACAAGTGCACAAGTGGACAAGTGGTGCTACGTAGGTCCAATGGAGTGTCACTCAGCCATGAAATCCACGTCATGAGGCTGGTAGCAGCATCCTGAGTGGATTTAGGTACGATCATCCTCAGTGAAATAAGTCCCACAAAAAAAGAAACTTATGATATCACTTATCGAGGGAATGTAAAAATCGCTCCCCATGCACTGAATCCCCAAACAGAACAGAGTCACGCTTTTAGAAAACACACTTATGCCTGCTTCAGGGGAAAGGTGAGGTGGGGTGACGCATAAAACTCGAGTTTGAAATGAGCACAGATACCCTTCCGAAAACCGAATATGGAATGGACACGACCTACTCCTTGCTCAATCAACTGGACTCACCAGACCCTGTTCATCGCACAAGTATCTATCCGACTAGTAAGCATCTTAAAAGCTAAGTCTTGATATCTCTGTGTAAGTGCATCAAGTGTGTGTAAAGCGGCCTAAAACCAGCAGGGAAAATCAGCTCAGACCCATTCTGAGGATACATTTCCAACATAAAGAAGAAACAAGCAGGGCAAAACAGAGAGAAATTCTTCCAAAATGCGTTCAGGGACTGGCATGCAACCAGGATTGACCACATCTACAGCCCCAGCGGCAGAAGACATAAGGCTGGACACTCTTGGGGCTGAGACGATTGGTGAGGTTGGGAAAGCAAATGCAGACCCTTAAAAGGAATCCTGCGTGCTCCCCATTCCATGGGTCCCAACTCTCCAGGTTCAACGCAATCTTCCGACAGCGAAAGCACTCATTGGAAACCCAGCGGATGCTACACCGTGGGATCGGGAAAGCTTTCTGAAACTCACCTCAGTTTTCATCTCCTGGTGCTCGTGTTCTCCATTCAGGCCCCCTTACTAACAATCTCCCCACTTGGAGACTCGGCGCCTTTCCATGCCTCTTTCGTACCGTCTGCAATTTGTCCGCAGGATGAACTGCAAGAGGGGGAACCAATGAGAGACTCGCTGGAGGTGTTTGGTCGGGCACATGTCACTCTCATTTCCCATCACGAAGAAGAATTCACCAGCGGTTCAGCCTGCCACCCCGGATCGACAATAGGGCGTGAAGCCATCCAGCCGTGTT
Organism: Kogia breviceps; assembly: GCF_026419965.1. Lineage (NCBI taxonomy): Eukaryota > Metazoa > Chordata > Mammalia > Artiodactyla > Physeteridae > Kogia > Kogia breviceps. The sequence continues at coordinate 128,936,682 of NC_081312.1, read as the reverse complement.
GCGTCCCACTCACAAAAAAGCGACTTGGGAAATGGAGCTCAGGGGCACTGCACTTCCCAAACCTGCAGAGTTCTAAACGATAACTATCGCCCCAAAATATATTGAGGTCAGGCTACGAAGAGGCGCTGAACGCAAGGCAGAACTGCAGGAAACGGATGTCAACGGGTACATCGGAATGGCCCCGATAGCACATGAAAAGCGCCAGAACGTGGACAATGATGCGGTTGGCCAAAAAGGGCGTATGCGTTTTTTCCTGAATATATTCAGGAAAAAACGCATACGCCCTTTTTGGCCAACCAAGCAACCTGGGAGAGCAAATCAGCACTACAAAGAAATCTCTCGCCCCCCCCCGGGGCAAAAGGGCCAGGCGAAAAAAGTCTAAAAACCAGAAAGGCAGGACAGGCCACGGAGTCAAGGGAGCCTTGTTAAGCTGATGGGCGAGATGTCAATGGCCAACAGCCAATCTTCACAAGTGTATCCTCTTTCCCAAACCATGGAAAACACAGAACCACAGAGCATAGGGCACTTCCACACATGGGCGTTGACCTTGGGAAAATCAAAAAATCAACCAGACACAGGGACCCCAAAGTTGAGGGCTGCTGTCTTGACAAGAACCTCCACTCCGGTACACGTTTCATATCCCAGGAAAGAGCCAAGTGGACAAAGACGAGTGGACAAGTGGACAAAGACAAGTGGACAAGTGGACAAGTGGTGCTACGTAGGTCCAATGGAGTGTCACTCAGCCATGAAATCCACGTCATGAGGCTGGTAGCAGCATCCTGAGTGGATTTAGGTACGATCATCCTCAGTGAAATAAGTCCCACAAAAAAAGAAACTTATGATATCACTTATCGAGGGAATGTAAAAATCGCTCCCCATGCACTGAATCCCCAAACAGAACAGAGTCACGCTTTTAGAAAACACACTTATGCCTGCTTCATGGGAAAGGTGAGGTGGGGTGACGCATAAAACTCGAGTTTGAAATGAGCACAGATACCCTTCCGAAAACCGAATATGGAATGGACACGACCTACTCCTTGCTCAATCAACTGGACTCACCAGACCCTGTTCATCGCACAAGTATCTATCCGACTAGTAAGCATCTTAAAAGCTAAGTCTTGATATCTCTGTGTAAGTGCATCAAGTGTGTGTAAAGCGGCCTAAAACCAGCAGGGAAAATCAGCTCAGACCCATTCTGAGGATACATTTCCAACATAAAGAAGAAACAAGCAGGGCAAAACAGAGAGAACTTCTTCCAAAATGCGTTCAGGGACTGGCATGCAACCAGGATTGACCACATCTACAGCCCCAGCGGCAGAAGACATAAGGCTGGACACTCTTGGGGCTGAGACGATTGGTGAGGTTGGGAAAGCAAATGCAGACCCTTGAAAGGAATCCTGCGTGCTCCCCATTCCATGGGTCCCAACTCTCCAGGTTCAACGCAATCTTCCGACAGCGAAAGCACTCATTGGAAACCCAGCGGATGCTACACCGTGGGATCGGGAAAGCTTTCTGAAACTCACCTCAGTTTTCATCTCCTGGTGCTCGTGTTCTCCATTCAGGCCCCCTTACTAACAATCTCCCCACTTGGAGACTCGGCGCCTTTCCATGCCTCTTTCGTACCGTCTGCAATTTGTCCGCAGGATGAACTGCAAGAGGGGGAACCAATGAGAGACTCGCTGGAGGTGTTTGGTCGAGCACATGTCACTCTCATTTCCCATCACGAAGAAGAATTCACCAGCGGTTCAGCCTGCCACCCCGGATCGACAATAGGGCGTGAAGCCATCCAGCCGTGTTGCGTCCCACTCACAAAAAAGCGACTTGGGAAATGGAGCTCAGGGGCACTGCACTTCCCAAACCTGCAGAGTTCTAAACGATAACTATCGCCCCAAAATATATTGAGGTCAGGCTACGAAGAGGCGTTGAACGCAACGCAGAACTGCAGGAAACGGATGTCAACGGCTACATCGGAATGGCCCCGATAGCACATGAAAAGCGCCAGAACGTGGACAATGATGCGGTTGGCCAAAAAGGGCGTATGCGTTTTTTCCTGAATATATTCAGGAAAAAACGCATACGCCCTTTTTGGCCAACCAAGCAACCTGGGAGAGCAAATCAGCACTACAAAGAAATCTCTCGCCCCCCCCGGGGCAAAAGGGCCAGGCGAAAAAAGTCTAAAAACCAGAAAGGCAGGACAGGCCACGGAGTCAAGGGAGCCTTGTTAAGCTGATGGGCGGGATGTCAATGGCCAACAGCCAATCTTCACAAGTGTATCCTCTTTCCCAAACCATGGAAAACACAGAACCACAGAGCATAGGGCACTTCCACACATGGGCGTTGACCTTGGGAAAATCAAAAAATCAACCAGACACAGGGACCCCAAAGTTGAGGGCTGCTGTCTTGACAAGAACCTCCACTCCGGTACACGTTTCATATCCCAGGAAAGAGCCAAGTGGACAAAGACGAGTGGACAAGTGGACAAAGACAAGTGGACAAGTGGACAAGTGGTGCTACGTAGGTCCAATGGAGTGTCACTCAGCCATGAAATCCACGTCATGAGGCTGGTAGCAGCATCCTGAGTGGATTTAGGTACGATCATCCTCAGTGAAATAAGTCCCACAAAAAAAGAAACTTATGATATCACTTATCGAGGGAATGTAAAAATCGCTCCCCATGCACTGAATCCCCAAACAGAACAGAGTCACGCTTTTAGAAAACACACTTATGCCTGCTTCAGGGGAAAGGTGAGGTGGGGTGACGCATAAAACTCGAGTTTGAAATGAGCACAGATACCCTTCCGAAAACCGAATATGGAATGGACACGACCTACTCCTTGCTCAATCAACTGGACTCACCAGACCCTGTTCATCGCACAAGTATCTATCCGAGTAGTAAGCATCTTAAAAGCTAAGTCTTGATATCTCTGTGTAAGTGCATCAAGTGTGTGTAAAGCGGCCTAAAACCAGCAGGGAAAATCAGCTCAGACCCATTCTGAGGATACATTTCCAACATAAAGAAGAAACAAGCAGGGCAAAACAGAGAGAAATTCTTCCAAAATTCGTTCAGGGACTGGCATGCAACCAGGATTGACCACATCTACAGCCCCAGCGGCAGAAGACATAAGGCTGGACACTCTTGGGGCTGAGACGATTGGTGAGGTTGGGAAAGCAAATGCAGACCCTTAAAAGGAATCCTGCGTGCTCCCCATTCCATGGGTCCCAACTCTCCAGGTTCAACGCAATCTTCCGACAGCGAAAGCACTCATTGGAAACCCAGCGGATGCTACACCGTGGGATCGGGAAAGCTTTCTGAAACTCACCTCAGTTTTCATCTCCTGGTGCTCGTGTTCTCCATTCAGGCCCCCTTACTAACAATCTCCCCACTTGGAGACTCGGCGCCTTTCCATGCCTCTTTCGTACCGTCTGCAATTTGTCCGCAGGATGAACTGCAAGAGGGGGAACCAATGAGAGACTCGCTGGAGGTGTTTGGTCGGGCACATGTCACTCTCATTTCCCATCACGAAGAAGAATTCACCAGCGGTTCAGCCTGCCACCCCGGATCGACAATAGGGCGTGAAGCCATCCAGCCGTGTTGCGTCCCACTCACAAAAAAGCGACTTGGGAAATGGAGCTCAGGGGCACTGCACTTCCCAAACCTGCAGAGTTCTAAACGATAACTATCGCCCCAAAATATATTGAGGTCAGGCTACGAAGAGGCGCTGAACGCAAGGCAGAACTGCAGGAAACGGATGTCAACGGGTACATCGGAATGGCCCCGATAGCACATGAAAAGCGCCAGAACGTGGACAATGATGCGGTTGGCCAAAAAGGGCGTATGCGTTTTTTCCTGAATATATTCAGGAAAAAACGCATACGCCCTTTTTGGCCAACCAAGCAACCTGGGAGAGCAAATCAGCACTACAAAGAAATCTCTCGCCCCCCCCGGGGCAAAAGGGCCAGGCGAAAAAAGTCTAAAAACCAGAAAGGCAGGACAGGCCACGGAGTCAAGGGAGCCTTGTTAAGCTGATGGGCGGGATGTCAATGGCCAACAGCCAATCTTCACAAGTGTATCCTCTTTCCCAAACCATGGAAAACACAGAACCACAGAGCATAGGGCACTTCCACACATGGGCGTTGACCTTGGGAAAATCAAAAAATCAACCAGACACAGGGACCCCAAAGTTGAGGGCTGCTGTCTTGACAAGAACCTCCACTCCGGTACACGTTTCATATCCCAGGAAAGAGCCAAGTGGACAAAGACGAGTGGACAAGTGGACAAAGACAAGTGCACAAGTGGACAAGTGGTGCTACGTAGGTCCAATGGAGTGTCACTCAGCCATGAAATCCACGTCATGAGGCTGGTAGCAGCATCCTGAGTGGATTTAGGTACGATCATCCTCAGTGAAATAAGTCCCACAAAAAAAGAAACTTATGATATCACTTATCGAGGGAATGTAAAAATCGCTCCCCATGCACTGAATCCCCAAACAGAACAGAGTCACGCTTTTAGAAAACACACTTATGCCTGCTTCAGGGGAAAGGTGAGGTGGGGTGACGCATAAAACTCGAGTTTGAAATGAGCACAGATACCCTTCCGAAAACCGAATATGGAATGGACACGACCTACTCCTTGCTCAATCAACTGGACTCACCAGACCCTGTTCATCGCACAAGTATCTATCCGACTAGTAAGCATCTTAAAAGCTAAGTCTTGATATCTCTGTGTAAGTGCATCAAGTGTGTGTAAAGCGGCCTAAAACCAGCAGGGAAAATCAGCTCAGACCCATTCTGAGGATACATTTCCAACATAAAGAAGAAACAAGCAGGGCAAAACAGAGAGAAATTCTTCCAAAATTCGTTCAGGGACTGGCATGCAACCAGGATTGACCACATCTACAGCCCCAGCGGCAGAAGACATAAGGCTGGACACTCTTGGGGCTGAGACGATTGGTGAGGTTGGGAAAGCAAATGCAGACCCTTAAAAGGAATCCTGCGTGCTCCCCATTCCATGGGTCCCAACTCTCCAGGTTCAACGCAATCTTCCGACAGCGAAAGCACTCATTGGAAACCCAGCGGATGCTACACCGTGGGATCGGGAAAGCTTTCTGAAACTCACCTCAGTTTTCATCTCCTGGTGCTCGTGTTCTCCATTCAGGCCCCCTTACTAACAATCTCCCCACTTGGAGACTCGGCGCCTTTCCATGCCTCTTTCGTACCGTCTGCAATTTGTCCGCAGGATGAACTGCAAGAGGGGGAACCAATGAGAGACTCGCTGGAGGTGTTTGGTCGGGCACATGTCACTCTCATTTCCCATCACGAAGAAGAATTCACCAGCGGTTCAGCCTGCCACCCCGGATCGACAATAGGGCGTGAAGCCATCCAGCCGTGTTGCGTCCCACTCACAAAAAAGCGACTTGGGAAATGGAGCTCAGGGGCACTGCACTTCCCAAACCTGCAGAGTTCTAAACGATAACTATCGCCCCAAAATATATTGAGGTCAGGCTACGAAGAGGCGCTGAACGCAAGGCAGAACTGCAGGAAACGGATGTCAACGGGTACATCGGAATGGCCCCGATAGCACATGAAAAGCGCCAGAACGTGGACAATGATGCGGTTGGCCAAAAAGGGCGTATGCGTTTTTTCCTGAATATATTCAGGAAAAAACGCATACGCCCTTTTTGGCCAACCAAGCAACCTGGGAGAGCAAATCAGCACTACAAAGAAATCTCTCGCCCCCCCCGGGGCAAAAGGGCCAGGCGAAAAAAGTCTAAAAACCAGAAAGGCAGGACAGGCCACGGAGTCAAGGGAGCCTTGTTAAGCTGATGGGCGGGATGTCAATGGCCAACAGCCAATCTTCACAAGTGTATCCTCTTTCCCAAACCATGGAAAACACAGAACCACAGAGCATAGGGCACTTCCACACATGGGCGTTGACCTTGGGAAAATCAAAAAATCAACCAGACACAGGGACCCCAAAGTTGAGGGCTGCTGTCTTGACAAGAACCTCCACTCCGGTACACGTTTCATATCCCAGGAAAGAGCCAAGTGGACAAAGACGAGTGGACAAGTGGACAAAGACAAGTGCACAAGTGGACAAGTGGTGCTACGTAGGTCCAATGGAGTGTCACTCAGCCATGAAATCCACGTCATGAGGCTGGTAGCAGCATCCTGAGTGGATTTAGGTACGATCATCCTCAGTGAAATAAGTCCCACAAAAAAAGAAACTTATGATATCACTTATCGAGGGAATGTAAAAATCGCTCCCCATGCACTGAATCCCCAAACAGAACAGAGTCACGCTTTTAGAAAACACACTTATGCCTGCTTCAGGGGAAAGGTGAGGTGGGGTGACGCATAAAACTCGAGTTTGAAATGAGCACACATACCCTTCCGAAAACCGAATATGGAATGGACACGACCTACTCCTTGCTCAATCAACTGGACTCACCAGACCCTGTTCATCGCACAAGTATCTATCCGAGTAGTAAGCATCTTAAAAGCTAAGTCTTGATATCTCTGTGTAAGTGCATCAAGTGTGTGTAAAGCGGCCTAAAACCAGCAGGGAAAATCAGCTCAGACCCATTCTGAGGATACATTTCCAACATAAAGAAGAAACAAGCAGGGCAAAACAGAGAGAAATTCTTCCAAAATGCGTTCAGGGACTGGCATGCAACCAGGATTGACCACATCTACAGCCCCAGCGGCAGAAGACATAAGGCTGGACACTCTTGGGGCTGAGACGATTGGTGAGGTTGGGAAAGCAAATGCAGACCCTTGAAAGGAATCCTGCGTGCTCCCCATTCCATGGGTCCCAACTCTCCAGGTTCAACGCAATCTTCCGACAGCGAAAGCACTCATTGGAAACCCAGCGGATGCTACACCGTGGGATCGGGAAAGCTTTCTGAAACTCACCTCAGTTTTCATCTCCTGGTGCTCGTGTTCTCCATTCAGGCCCCCTTACTAACAATCTCCCCACTTGGAGACTCGGCGCCTTTCCATGCCTCTTTCGTACCGTCTGCAATTTGTCCGCAGGATGAACTGCAAGAGGGGGAACCAATGAGAGACTCGCTGGAGGTGTTTGGTCGGGCACATGTCACTCTCATTTCCCATCACGAAGAAGAATTCACCAGCGGTTCAGCCTGCCACCCCGGATCGACAATAGGGCGTGAAGCCATCCAGCCGTGTTGCGTCCCACTCACAAAAAAGCGACTTGGGAAATGGAGCTCAGGGGCACTGCACTTCCCAAACCTGCAGAGTTCTAAACGATAACTATCGCCCCAAAATATATTGAGGTCAGGCTACGAAGAGGCGCTTAACGCAAGGCAGAACTGCAGGAAACGGATGTCAACGGGTACATCGGAATGGCCCCGATAGCACATGAAAAGCGCCAGAACGTGGACAATGATGCGGTTGGCCAAAAAGGGCGTATGCGTTTTTTCCTGAATATATTCAGGAAAAAACGCATACGCCCTTTTTGGCCAACCAAGCAACCTGGGAGAGCAAATCAGCACTACAAAGAAATCTCTCGCCCCCCCCGGGCAAAAGGGCCAGGCGAAAAAAGTCTAAAAACCAGAAAGGCAGGACAGGCCACGGAGTCAAGGGAGCCTTGTTAAGCTGATGGGCGGGATGTCAATGGCCAACAGCCAATCTTCACAAGTGTATCCTCTTTCCCAAACCATGGAAAACACAGAACCACAGAGCATAGGGCACTTCCACACATGGGCGTTGACCTTGGGAAAATCAAAAAATCAACCAGACACAGGGACCCCAAAGTTGAGGGCTGCTGTCTTGACAAGAACCTCCACTCCGGTACACGTTTCATATCCCAGGAAAGAGCCAAGTGGACAAAGACGAGTGGACAAGTGGACAAAGACAAGTGGACAAGTGGACAAGTGGTGCTACGTAGGTCCAATGGAGTGTCACTCAGCCATGAAATCCACGTCATGAGGCTGGTAGCAGCATCCTGAGTGGATTTAGGTACGATCATCCTCAGTGAAATAAGTCCCACAAAAAAAGAAACTTATGATATCACTTATCGAGGGAATGTAAAAATCGCTCCCCATGCACTGAATCCCCAAACAGAACAGAGTCACGCTTTTAGAAAACACACTTATGCCTGCTTCAGGGGAAAGGTGAGGTGGGGTGACGCATAAAACTCGAGTTTGAAATGAACACACATACCCTTCCGAAAACCGAATATGGAATGGACACGACCTACTCCTTGCTCAATCAACTGGACTCACCAGACCCTGTTCATCGCACAAGTATCTATGCGACTAGTAAGCATCTTAAAAGCTAAGTCTTGATATCTCTGTGTAAGTGCATCAAGTGTGTGTAAAGCGGCCTAAAACCAGCAGGGAAAATCAGCTCAGACCCATTCTGAGGATACATTTCCAACATAAAGAAGAAACAAGCAGGGCAAAACAGAGAGAACTTCTTCCAAAATGCGTTCAGGGACTGGCATGCAACCAGGATTGACCACATCTACAGCCCCAGCGGCAGAAGACATAAGGCTGGACACTCTTGGGGCTGAGACGATTGGTGAGGTAGGGAAAGCAAATGCAGACCCTTGAAAGGAATCCTGCGTGCTCCCCATTCCATGGGTCCCAACTCTCCAGGTTCAACGCAATCTTCCGACAGCGAAAGCACTCATTGGAAACCCAGCGGATGCTACACCGTGGGATCGGGAAAGCTTTCTGAAACTCACCTCAGTTTTCATCTCCTGGTGCTCGTGTTCTCCATTCAGGCCCCCTTACTAACAATCTCCCCACTTGGAGACTCGGCGCCTTTCCATGCCTCTTTCGTACCGTCTGCAATTTGTCCGCAGGATGAACTGCAAGAGGGGGAACCAATGAGAGACTCGCTGGAGGTGTTTGGTCGGGCACATGTCACTCTCATTTCCCATCACGAAGAAGAATTCACCAGCGGTTCAGCCTGCCACCCCGGATCGACAACAGGGCGTGAAGCCATCCAGCCGTGTTGCGTCCCACTCACAAAAAAGCGACTTGGGAAATGGAGCTCAGGGGCACTGCACTTCCCAAACCTGCAGAGTTCTAAACGATAACTATCGCCCCAAAATATATTGAGGTCAGGCTACGAAGAGGCGCTGAACGCAAGGCAGAACTGCAGGAAACGGATGTCAACGGGTACATCGGAATGGCCCCGATAGCACATGAAAAGCGCCAGAACGTGGACAATGATGCGGTTGGCCAAAAAGGGCGTATGCGTTTTTTCCTGAATATATTCAGGAAAAAACGCATACGCCCTTTTTGGCCAACCAAGCAACCTGGGAGAGCAAATCAGCACTACAAAGAAATCTCTCGCCCCCCCCCCCCCCCGGGGCAAAAGGGCCAGGCGAAAAAAGTCTAAAAACCAGAAAGGCAGGACAGGCCACGGAGTCAAGGGAGCCTTGTTAAGCTGATGGGCGGGATGTCAATGGCCAACAGCCAATCTTCACAAGTGTATCCTCTTTCCCAAACCATGTAAAACACAGAACCACAGAGCATAGGGCACTTCCACACATGGGCGTTGACCTTGGGAAAATCAAAAAATCAACCAGACACAGGGACCCCAAAGTTGAGGGCTGCTGTCTTGACAAGAACCTCCACTCCGGTACACGTTTCATATCCCAGGAAAGAGCCAAGTGGACAAAGACGAGTGGACAAGTGGACAAAGACAAGTGGACAAGTGGACAAGTGGTGCTACGTAGGTCCAATGGAGTGTCACTCAGCCATGAAATCCACGTCATGAGGCTGGTAGCAGCATCCTGAGTGGATTTAGGTACGATCATCCTCAGTGAAATAAGTCCCACAAAAAAAGAAACTTATGATATCACTTATCGAGGGAATGTAAAAATCGCTCCCCATGCACTGAATCCCCAAACAGAACAGAGTCACGCTTTTAGAAAACACACTTATGCCTGCTTCAGGGGAAAGGTGAGGTGGGGTGACGCATAAAACTCGAGTTTGAAATGAGCACAGATACCCTTCCGAAAACCGAATATGGAATGGACACGACCTACTCCTTGCTCAATCAACTGGACTCACCAGACCCTGTTCATCGCACAAGTATCTATCCGACTAGTAAGCATCTTAAAAGCTAAGTCTTGATATCTCTGTGTAAGTGCATCAAGTGTGTGTAAAGCGGCCTAAAACCAGCAGGGAAAATCAGCTCAGACCCATTCTGAGGATACATTTCCAACATAAAGAAGAAACAAGCAGGGCAAAACAGAGAGAACTTCTTCCAAAATGCGTTCAGGGACTGGCATGCAACCAGGATTGACCACATCTACAGCCCCAGCGGCAGAAGACATAAGGCTGGACACTCTTGGGGCTGAGACGATTGGTGAGGTTGGGAAAGCAAATGCAGACCCTTGAAAGGAATCCTGCGTGCTCCCCATTCCATGGGTCCCAACTCTCCAGGTTCAACGCAATCTTCCGACAGCGAAAGCACTCATTGGAAACCCAGCGGATGCTACACCGTGGGATCGGGAAAGCTTTCTGAAACTCACCTCAGTTTTCATCTCCTGGTGCTCGTGTTCTCCATTCAGGCCCCCTTACTAACAATCTCCCCACTTGGAGACTCGGCGCCTTTCCATGCCTCTTTCGTACCGTCTGCAATTTGTCCGCAGGATGAACTGCAAGAGGGGGAACCAATGAGAGACTCGCTGGAGGTGTTTGGTCGGGCACATGTCACTCTCATTTCCCATCACGAAGAAGAATTCACCAGCGGTTCAGCCTGCCACCCCGGATCGACAACAGGGCGTGAAGCCATCCAGCCGTGTTGCGTCCCACTCACAAAAAAGCGACTTGGGAAATGGAGCTCAGGGGCACTGCACTTCCCAAACCTGCAGAGTTCTAAACGATAACTATCGCCCCAAAATATATTGAGGTCAGGCTACGAAGAGGCGCTGAACGCAAGGCAGAACTGCAGGAAACGGATGTCAACGGGTACATCGGAATGGCCCCGATAGCACATGAAAAGCGCCAGAACGTGGACAATGATGCGGTTGGCCAAAAAGGGCGTATGCGTTTTTTCCTGAATATATTCAGGAAAAAACGCATACGCCCTTTTTGGCCAACCAAGCAACCTGGGAGAGCAAATCAGCACTACAAAGAAATCTCTCGCCCCCCCCCCCCGGGGCAAAAGGGCCAGGCGAAAAAAGTCTAAAAACCAGAAAGGCAGGACAGGCCACGGAGTCAAGGGAGCCTTGTTAAGCTGATGGGCGGGATGTCAATGGCCAACAGCCAATCTTCACAAGTGTATCCTCTTTCCCAAACCATGTAAAACACAGAACCACAGAGCATAGGGCACTTCCACACATGGGCGTTGACCTTGGGAAAATCAAAAAATCAACCAGACACAGGGACCCCAAAGTTGAGGGCTGCTGTCTTGACAAGAACCTCCACTCCGGTACACGTTTCATATCCCAGGAAAGAGCCAAGTGGACAAAGACGAGTGGACAAGTGGACAAAGACAAGTGGACAAGTGGACAAGTGGTGCTACGTAGGTCCAATGGAGTGTCACTCAGCCATGAAATCCACGTCATGAGGCTGGTAGCAGCATCCTGAGTGGATTTAGGTATGATCATCCTCAGTGAAATAAGTCCCACAAAAAAAGAAACTTATGATATCACTTATCGAGGGAATGTAAAAATCGCTCCCCATGCACTGAATCCCCAAACAGAACAGAGTCACGCTTTTAGAAAACACACTTATGCCTGCTTCAGGGGAAAGGTGAGGTGGGGTGACGCATAAAACTCGAGTTTGAAATGAGCACAGATACCCTTCCGAAAACCGAATATGGAATGGACACGACCTACTCCTTGCTCAATCAACTGGACTCACCAGACCCTGTTCATCGCACAAGTATCTATCCGACTAGTAAGCATCTTAAAAGCTAAGTCTTGATATCTCTGTGTAAGTGCATCAAGTGTGTGTAAAGCGGCCTAAAACCAGCAGGGAAAATCAGCTCAGACCCATTCTGAGGATACATTTCCAACATAAAGAAGAAACAAGCAGGGCAAAACAGAGAGAACTTCTTCCAAAATGCGTTCAGGGACTGGCATGCAACCAGGATTGACCACATCTACAGCCCCAGCGGCAGAAGACATAAGGCTGGACACTCTTGGGGCTGAGACGATTGGTGAGGTAGGGAAAGCAAATGCAGACCCTTAAAAGGAATCCTGCGTGCTCCCCATTCCATGGGTCCCAACTCTCCAGGTTCAACGCAATCTTCCGACAGCGAAAGCACTCATTGGAAACCCAGCGGATGCTACACCGTGGGATCGGGAAAGCTTTCTGAAACTCACCTCAGTTTTCATCTCCTGGTGCTCGTGTTCTCCATTCAGGCCCCCTTACTAACAATCTCCCCACTTGGAGACTCGGCGCCTTTCCATGCCTCTTTCGTACCGTCTGCAATTTGTCCGCAGGATGAACTGCAAGAGGGGGAACCAATGAGAGACTCGCTGGAGGTGTTTGGTCGGGCACATGTCACTCTCATTTCCCATCACGAAGAAGAATTCACCAGCGGTTCAGCCTGCCACCCCGGATCGACAATAGGGCGTGAAGCCATCCAGCCGTGTTGCGTCCCACTCACAAAAAAGCGACTTGGGAAATGGAGCTCAGGGGCACTGCACTTCCCAAACCTGCAGAGTTCTAAACGATAACTATCGCCCCAAAATATATTGAGGTCAGGCTACGAAGAGGCGCTGAACGCAAGGCAGAACTGCAGGAAACGGATGTCAACGGGTACATCGGAATGGCCCCGATAGCACATGAAAAGCGCCAGAACGTGGACAATGATGCGGTTGGCCAAAAAGGGCGTATGCGTTTTTTCCTGAATATATTCAGGAAAAAACGCATACGCCCTTTTTGGCCAACCAAGCAACCTGGGAGAGCAAATCAGCACTACAAAGAAATCTCTCGCCCCCCCCCCCCGGGGCAAAAGGGCCAGGCGAAAAAAGTCTAAAAACCAGAAAGGCAGGACAGGCCACGGAGTCAAGGGAGCCTTGTTAAGCTGATGGGCGGGATGTCAATGGCCAACAGCCAATCTTCACAAGTGTATCCTCTTTCCCAAACCATGTAAAACACAGAACCACAGAGCATAGGGCACTTCCACACATGGGCGTTGACCTTGGGAAAATGAAAAAATCAACCAGACACAGGGACCCCAAAGTTGAGGGCTGCTGTCTTGACAAGAACCTCCACTCCGGTACACGTTTCATATCCCAGGAAAGAGCCAAGTGGACAAAGACGAGTGGACAAGTGGACAAAGACAAGTGGACAAGTGGACAAGTGGTGCTACGTAGGTCCAATGGAGTGTCACTCAGCCATGAAATCCACGTCATGAGGCTGGTAGCAGCATCCTGAGTGGATTTAGGTACGATCATCCTCAGTGAAATAAGTCCCACAAAAAAAGAAACTTATGATATCACTTATCGAGGGAATGTAAAAATCGCTCCCCATGCACTGAATCCCCAAACAGAACAGAGTCACGCTTTTAGAAAACACACTTATGCCTGCTTCAGGGGAAAGGTGAGGTGGGGTGACGCATAAAACTCGAGTTTGAAATGAGCACAGATACCCTTCCGAAAACCGAATATGGAATGGACACGACCTACTCCTTGCTCAATCAACTGGACTCACCAGACCCTGTTCATCGCACAAGTATCTATCCGACTAGTAAGCATCTTAAAAGCTAAGTCTTGATATCTCTGTGTAAGTGCATCAAGTGTGTGTAAAGCGGCCTAAAACCAGCAGGGAAAATCAGCTCAGACCCATTCTGAGGATACATTTCCAACATAAAGAAGAAACAAGCAGGGCAAAACAGAGAGAACTTCTTCCAAAATGCGTTCAGGGACTGGCATGCAACCAGGATTGACCACATCTACAGCCCCAGCGGCAGAAGACATAAGGCTGGACACTCTTGGGGCTGAGACGATTGGTGAGGTTGGGAAAGCAAATGCAGACCCTTAAAAGGAATCCTGCGTGCTCCCCATTCCATGGGTCCCAACTCTCCAGGTTCAACGCAATCTTCCGACAGCGAAAGCACTCATTGGAAACCCAGCGGATGCTACACCGTGGGATCGGGAAAGCTTTCTGAAACTCACCTCAGTTTTCATCTCCTGGTGCTCGTGTTCTCCATTCAGGCCCCCTTACTAACAATCTCCCCACTTGGAGACTCGGCGCCTTTCCATGCCTCTTTCGTACCGTCTGCAATTTGTCCGCAGGATGAACTGCAAGAGGGGGAACCAATGAGAGACTCGCTGGAGGTGTTTGGTCGGGCACATGTCACTCTCATTTCCCATCACGAAGAAGAATTCACCAGAGGTTCAGCCTGCCACCCCGGATCGACAATAGGGCGTGAAGCCATCCAGCCGTGTTGCGTCCCACTCACAAAAAAGCGACTTGGGAAATGGAGCTCAGGGGCACTGCACTTCCCAAACCTGCAGAGTTCTAAACGATAACTATCGCCCCAAAATATATTGAGGTCAGGCTACGAAGAGGCGCTGAACGCAAGGCAGAACTGCAGGAAACGGATGTCAACGGGTACATCGGAATGGCCCCGATAGCACATGAAAAGCGCCAGAACGTGGACAATGATGCGGTTGGCCAAAAAGGGCGTATGCGTTTTTTCCTGAATATATTCAGGAAAAAACGCATACGCCCTTTTTGGCCAACCAAGCAACCTGGGAGAGCAAATCAGCACTACAAAGAAATCTCTCGCCCCCCCCCCCGGGGCAAAAGGGCCAGGCGAAAAAAGTCTAAAAACCAGAAAGGCAGGACAGGCCACGGAGTCAAGGGAGCCTTGTTAAGCTGATGGGCGGGATGTCAATGGCCAACAGCCAATCTTCACAAGTGTATCCTCTTTCCCAAACCATGGAAAACACAGAACCACAGAGCATAGGGCACTTCCACACATGGGCGTTGACCTTGGGAAAATCAAAAAATCAACCAGACACAGGGACCCCAAAGTTGAGGGCTGCTGTCTTGACAAGAACCTCCACTCCGGTACACGTTTCATATCCCAGGAAAGAGCCAAGTGGACAAAGACGAGTGGACAAGTGGACAAAGACAAGTGGACAAGTGGACAAGTGGTGCTACGTAGGTCCAATGGAGTGTCACTCAGCCATGAAATCCACGTCATGAGGCTGGTAGCAGCATCCTGAGTGGATTTAGGTACGATCATCCTCAGTGAAATAAGTCCCACAAAAAAAGAAACTTATGATATCACTTATCGAGGGAATGTAAAAATCGCTCCCCATGCACTGAATCCCCAAACAGAACAGAGTCACGCTTTTAGAAAACACACTTATGCCTGCTTCAGGGGAAAGGTGAGGTGGGGTGACGCATAAAACTCGAGTTTGAAATGAGCACACATACCCTTCCGAAAACCGAATATGGAATGGACACGACCTACTCCTTGCTCAATCAACTGGACTCACCAGACCCTGTTCATCGCACAAGTATCTATGCGACTAGTAAGCATCTTAAAAGCTAAGTCTTGATATCTCTGTGTAAGTGCATCAAGTGTGTGTAAAGCGGCCTAAAACCAGCAGGGAAAATCAGCTCAGACCCATTCTGAGGATACATTTCCAACATAAAGAAGAAACAAGCAGGGCAAAACAGAGAGAACTTCTTCCAAAATGCGTTCAGGGACTGGCATGCAACCAGGATTGACCACATCTACAGCCCCAGCGGCAGAAGACATAAGGCTGGACACTCTTGGGGCTGAGACGATTGGTGAGGTAGGGAAAGCAAATGCAGACCCTTGAAAGGAATCCTGCGTGCTCCCCATTCCATGGGTCCCAACTCTCCAGGTTCAACGCAATCTTCCGACAGCGAAAGCACTCATTGGAAACCCAGCGGATGCTACACCGTGGGATCGGGAAAGCTTTCTGAAACTCACCTCAGTTTTCATCTCCTGGTGCTCGTGTTCTCCATTCAGGCCCCCTTACTAACAATCTCCCCACTTGGAGACTCGGCGCCTTTCCATGCCTCTTTCGTACCGTCTGCAATTTGTCCGCAGGATGAACTGCAAGAGGGGGAACCAATGAGAGACTCGCTGGAGGTGTTTGGTCGGGCACATGTCACTCTCATTTCCCATCACGAAGAAGAATTCACCAGAGGTTCAGCCTGCCACCCCGGATCGACAATAGGGCGTGAAGCCATCCAGCCGTGTTGCGTCCCACTCACAAAAAAGCGACTTGGGAAATGGAGCTCAGGGGCACTGCACTTCCCAAACCTGCAGAGTTCTAAACGATAACTATCGCCCCAAAATATATTGAGGTCAGGCTACGAAGAGGCGCTGAACGCAAGGCAGAACTGCAGGAAACGGATGTCAACGGGTACATCGGAATGGCCCCGATAGCACATGAAAAGCGCCAGAACGTGGACAATGATGCGGTTGGCCAAAAAGGGCGTATGCGTTTTTTCCTGAATATATTCAGGAAAAAACGCATACGCCCTTTTTGGCCAACCAAGCAACCTGGGAGAGCAAATCAGCACTACAAAGAAATCTCTCGCCCCCCCCCCCCGGGGCAAAAGGGCCAGGCGAAAAAAGTCTAAAAACCAGAAAGGCAGGACAGGCCACGGAGTCAAGGGAGCCTTGTTAAGCTGATGGGCGGGATGTCAATGGCCAACAGCCAATCTTCACAAGTGTATCCTCTTTCCCAAACCATGGAAAACTCAGAACCACAGAGCATAGGGCACTTCCACACATGGGCGTTGACCTTGGGAAAATCAAAAAATCAACCAGACACAGGGACCCCAAAGTTGAGGGCTGCTGTCTTGACAAGAACCTCCACTCCGGTACACGTTTCATATCCCAGGAAAGAGCCAAGTGGACAAAGACGAGTGGACAAGTGGACAAAGACAAGTGGACAAGTGGACAAGTGGTGCTACGTAGGTCCAATGGAGTGTCACTCAGCCATGAAATCCACGTCATGAGGCTGGTAGCAGCATCCTGAGTGGATTTAGGTACGATCATCCTCAGTGAAATAAGTCCCACAAAAAAAGAAACTTATGATATCACTTATCGAGGGAATGTAAAAATCGCTCCCCATGCACGGAATCCCCAAACAGAACAGAGTCACGCTTTTAGAAAACACACTTATGCCTGCTTCAGGGGAAAGGTGAGGTGGGGTGACGCATAAAACTCGAGTTTGAAATGAGCACACATACCCTTCCGAAAACCGAATATGGAATGGACACGACCTACTCCTTGCTCAATCAACTGGACTCACCAGACCCTGTTCATCGCACAAGTATCTATGCGACTAGTAAGCATCTTAAAAGCTAAGTCTTGATATCTCTGTGTAAGTGCATCAAGTGTGTGTAAAGCGGCCTAAAACCAGCAGGGAAAATCAGCTCAGACCCATTCTGAGGATACATTTCCAACATAAAGAAGAAACAAGCAGGGCAAAACAGAGAGAACTTCTTCCAAAATGCGTTCAGGGACTGGCATGCAACCAGGATTGACCACATCTACAGCCCCAGCGGCAGAAGACATAAGGCTGGACACTCTTGGGGCTGAGACGATTGGTGAGGTAGGGAAAGCAAATGCAGACCCTTGAAAGGAATCCTGCGTGCTCCCCATTCCATGGGTCCCAACTCTCCAGGTTCAACGCAATCTTCCGACAGCGAAAGCACTCATTGGAAACCCAGCGGATGCTACACCGTGGGATCGGGAAAGCTTTCTGAAACTCACCTCAGTTTTCATCTCCTGGTGCTCGTGTTCTCCATTCAGGCCCCCTTACTAACAATCTCCCCACTTGGAGACTCGGCGCCTTTCCATGCCTCTTTCGTACCGTCTGCAATTTGTCCGCAGGATGAACTGCAAGAGGGGGAACCAATGAGAGACTCGCTGGAGGTGTTTGGTCGGGCACATGTCACTCTCATTTCCCATCACGAAGAAGAATTCACCAGAGGTTCAGCCTGCCACCCCGGATCGACAATAGGGCGTGAAGCCATCCAGCCGTGTTGGGCCCCACTCACAAAAAAGCGACTTGGAAAATGGAGCTCAGGGGCACTGCACTTCCCAAACCTGCAGAGTTCTAAACGATAACTATCGCCCCAAAATATATTGAGGTCAGGCTACGAAGAGGCGCTGAACGCAAGGCAGAACTGCAGGAAACGGATGTCAACGGGTACATCGGAATGGCCCCGATAGCACATGAAAAGCGCCAGAACGTGGACAATGATGCGGTTGGCCAAAAAGGGCGTATGCGTTTTTTCCTGAATATATTCAGGAAAAAACGCATACGCCCTTTTTGGCCAACCAAGCAACCTGGGAGAGCAAATCAGCACTACAAAGAAATCTCTCGCCCCCACCCCCGGGGCAAAAGGGCCAGGCGAAAAAAGTCTAAAAACCAGAAAGGCAGGACAGGCCACGGAGTCAAGGGAGCCTTGTTAAGCTGATGGGCGGGATGTCAATGGCCAACAGCCAATCTTCACAAGTGTATCCTCTTTCCCAAACCATGGAAAACACAGAACCACAGAGCATAGGGCACTTCCACACATGGGCGTTGACCTTGGGAAAATCAAAAAATCAACCAGACACAGGGACCCCAAAGTTGAGGGCTGCTGTCTTGACAAGAACCTCCACTCCGGTACACGTTTCATATCCCAGGAAAGAGCCAAGTGGACAAAGACGAGTGGACAAGTGGACAAAGACAAGTGCACAAGTGGACAAGTGGTGCTACGTAGGTCCAATGGAGTGTCACTCAGCCATGAAATCCACGTCATGAGGCTGGTAGCAGCATCCTGAGTGGATTTAGGTACGATCATCCTCAGTGAAATAAGTCCCACAAAAAAAGAAACTTATGATATCACTTATCGAGGGAATGTAAAAATCGCTCCCCATGCACTGAATCCCCAAACAGAACAGAGTCACGCTTTTAGAAAACACACTTATGCCTGCTTCAGGGGAAAGGTGAGGTGGGGTGACGCATAAAACTCGAGTTTGAAATGAGCACAGATACCCTTCCGAAAACCGAATATGGAATGGACACGACCTACTCCTTGCTCAATCAACTGGACTCACCAGACCCTGTTCATCGCACAAGTATCTATCCGACTAGTAAGCATCTTAAAAGCTAAGTCTTGATATCTCTGTGTAAGTGCATCAAGTGTGTGTAAAGCGGCCTAAAACCAGCAGGGAAAATCAGCTCAGACCCATTCTGAGGATACATTTCCAACATAAAGAAGAAACAAGCAGGGCAAAACAGAGAGAAATTCTTCCAAAATGCGTTCAGGGACTGGCATGCAACCAGGATTGACCACATCTACAGCCCCAGCGGCAGAAGACATAAGGCTGGACACTCTTGGGGCTGAGACGATTGGTGAGGTTGGGAAAGCAAATGCAGACCCTTGAAAGGAATCCTGCGTGCTCCCCATTCCATGGGTCCCAACTCTCCAGGTTCAACGCAATCTTCCGACAGCGAAAGCACTCATTGGAAACCCAGCGGATGCTACACCGTGGGATCGGGAAAGCTTTCTGAAACTCACCTCAGTTTTCATCTCCTGGTGCTCGTGTTCTCCATTCAGGCCCCCTTACTAACAATCTCCCCACTTGGAGACTCGGCGCCTTTCCATGCCTCTTTCGTACCGTCTGCAATTTGTCCGCAGGATGAACTGCAAGAGGGGGAACCAATGAGAGACTCGCTGGAGGTGTTTGGTCGGGCACATGTCACTCTCATTTCCCATCACGAAGAAGAATTCACCAGCGGTTCAGCCTGCCACCCCGGATCGACAATAGGGCGTGAAGCCATCCAGCCGTGTTGGGCCCCACTCACAAAAAAGCGACTTGGAAAATGGAGCTCAGGGGCACTGCACTTCCCAAACCTGCAGAGTTCTAAACGATAACTATCGCCCCAAAATATATTGAGGTCAGGCTACGAAGAGGCGCTGAACGCAAGGCAGAACTGCAGGAAACGGATGTCAACGGGTACATCGGAATGGCCCCGATAGCACATGAAAAGCGCCAGAACGTGGACAATGATGCGGTTGGCCAAAAAGGGCGTATGCGTTTTTTCCTGAATATATTCAGGAAAAAACGCATACGCCCTTTTTGGCCAACCAAGCAACCTGGGAGAGCAAATCAGCACTACAAAGAAATCTCTCGCCCCCACCCCCGGGGCAAAAGGGCCAGGCGAAAAAAGTCTAAAAACCAGAAAGGCAGGACAGGCCACGGAGTCAAGGGAGCCTTGTTAAGCTGATGGGCGGGATGTCAATGGCCAACAGCCAATCTTCACAAGTGTATCCTCTTTCCCAAACCATGGAAAACACAGAACCACAGAGCATAGGGCACTTCCACACATGGGCGTTGACCTTGGGAAAATCAAAAAATCAACCAGACACAGGGACCCCAAAGTTGAGGGCTGCTGTCTTGACAAGAACCTCCACTCCGGTACACGTTTCATATCCCAGGAAAGAGCCAAGTGGACAAAGACGAGTGGACAAGTGGACAAAGACAAGTGGACAAGTGGACAAGTGGTGCTACGTAGGTCCAATGGAGTGTCACTCAGCCATGAAATCCACGTCATGAGGCTGGTAGCAGCATCCTGAGTGGATTTAGGTACGATCATCCTCAGTGAAATAAGTCCCACAAAAAAAGAAACTTATGATATCACTTATCGAGGGAATGTAAAAATCGCTCCCCATGCACGGAATCCCCAAACAGAACAGAGTCACGCTTTTAGAAAACACACTTATGCCTGCTTCAGGGGAAAGGTGAGGTGGGGTGATGCATAAAACTCGAGTTTGAAATGAGCAGAGATACCCTTTCGAAAACCGAATATGGAATGGACACGACCTACTCCTTGCTCAATCAACTGGACTCACCAGACCCTGTTCATCGCACAAGTATCTATCCGACTAGTAAGCATCTTAAAAGCTAAGTCTTGATATCTCTGTGTAAGTGCATCAAGTGTGTGTAAAGCGGCCTAAAACCAGCAGGGAAAATCAGCTCAGACCCATTCTGAGGATACATTTCCAACATAAAGAAGAAACAAGCAGGGCAAAACAGAGAGAACTTCTTCCAAAATGCGTTCAGGGACTGGCATGCAACCAGGATTGACCACATCTACAGCCCCAGCGGCAGAAGACATAAGGCTGGACACTCTTGGGGCTGAGACGATTGGTGAGGTTGGGAAAGCAAATGCAGACCCTTGAAAGGAATCCTGCGTGCTCCCCATTCCATGGGTCCCAACTCTCCAGGTTCAACGCAATCTTCCGACAGCGAAAGCACTCATTGGAAACCCAGCGGATGCTACACCGTGGGATCGGGAAAGCTTTCTGAAACTCACCTCAGTTTTCATCTCCTGGTGCTCGTGTTCTCCATTCAGGCCCCCTTACTAACAATCTCCCCACCTGGAGACTCGGCGCCTTTCCATGCCTCTTTCGTACCGTCTGCAATTTGTCCGCAGGATGAACTGCAAGAGGGGGAACCAATGAGAGACTCGCTGGAGGTGTTTGGTCGGGCACATGTCACTCTCATTTCCCATCACGAAGAAGAATTCACCAGCGGTTCAGCCTGCCACCCCGGATCGACAATAGGGCGTGAAGCCATCCAGCCGTGTTGCGTCCCACTCACAAAAAAGCGACTTGGGAAATGGAGCTCAGGGGCACGGCACTTCCCAAACCTGCAGAGTTCTAAACGATAACTATCGCCCCAAAATATATTGAGGTCAGGCTACGAAGAGGCGCTGAACGCAAGGCAGAACTGCAGGAAACGGATGTCAACGGGTACATCGGAATGGCCCCGATAGCACATGAAAAGCGCCAGAACGTGGACAATGATGCGGTTGGCCAAAAAGGGCGTATGCGTTTTTTCCTGAATATATTCAGGAAAAAACGCATACGCCCTTTTTGGCCAACCAAGCAACCTGGGAGAGCAAATCAGCACTACAAAGAAATCTCTCGCCCCC
Organism: Kogia breviceps; assembly: GCF_026419965.1. NCBI lineage: Eukaryota > Metazoa > Chordata > Mammalia > Artiodactyla > Physeteridae > Kogia > Kogia breviceps. The sequence goes on along the minus strand of NC_081312.1, from coordinate 128,914,755 downwards.
CCCCGGGGCAAAAGGGCCAGGCGAAAAAAGTCTAAAAACCAGAAAGGCAGGACAGGCCACGGAGTCAAGGGAGCCTTGTTAAGCTGATGGGCGGGATGTCAATGGCCAACAGCCAATCTTCACAAGTGTATCCTCTTTCCCAAACCATGGAAAACACAGAACCACAGAGCATAGGGCACTTCCACACATGGGCGTTGACCTTGGGAAAATGAAAAAATCAACCAGACACAGGGACCCCAAAGTTGAGGGCTGCTGTCTTGACAAGAACCTCCACTCCGGTACACGTTTCATATCCCAGGAAAGAGCCAAGTGGACAAAGACGAGTGGACAAGTGGACAAAGACAAGTGGACAAGTGGACAAGTGGTGCTACGTAGGTCCAATGGAGTGTCACTCAGCCATGAAATCCACGTCATGAGGCTGGTAGCAGCATCCTGAGTGGATTTAGGTACGATCATCCTCAGTGAAATAAGTCCCACAAAAAAAGAAACTTATGATATCACTTATCGAGGGAATGTAAAAATCGCTCCCCATGCACGGAATCCCCAAACAGAACAGAGTCACGCTTTTAGAAAACACACTTATGCCTGCTTCAGGGGAAAGGTGAGGTGGGGTGACGCATAAAACTCGAGTTTGAAATGAGCACAGATACCCTTCCGAAAACCGAATATGGAATGGACACGACCTACTCCTTGCTCAATCAACTGGACTCACCAGACCCTGTTCATCGCACAAGTATCTATCCGACTAGTAAGCATCTTAAAAGCTAAGTCTTGATATCTCTGTGTAAGTGCATCAAGTGTGTGTAAAGCGGCCGAAAACCAGCAGGGAAAATCAGCTCAGACCCATTCTGAGGATACATTTCCAACATAAAGAAGAAACAAGCAGGGCAAAACAGAGAGAACTTCTTCCAAAATGCGTTCAGGGACTGGCATGCAACCAGGATTGACCACATCTACAGCCCCAGCGGCAGAAGACATAAGGCTGGACACTCTTGGGGCTGAGACGATTGGTGAGGTTGGGAAAGCAAATGCAGACCCTTGAAAGGAATCCTGCGTGCTCCCCATTCCATGGGTCCCAACTCTCCAGGTTCAACGCAATCTTCCGACAGCGAAAGCACTCATTGGAAACCCAGCGGATGCTACACCGTGGGATCGGGAAAGCTTTCTGAAACTCACCTCAGTTTTCATCTCCTGGTGCTCGTGTTCTCCATTCAGGCCCCCTTACTAACAATCTCCCCACCTGGAGACTCGGCGCCTTTCCATGCCTCTTTCGTACCGTCTGCAATTTGTCCGCAGGATGAACTGCAAGAGGGGGAACCAATGAGAGACTCGCTGGAGGTGTTTGGTCGGGCACATGTCACTCTCATTTCCCATCACGAAGAAGAATTCACCAGCGGTTCAGCCTGCCACCCCGGATCGACAATAGGGCGTGAAGCCATCCAGCCGTGTTGCGTCCCACTCACAAAAAAGCGACTTGGGAAATGGAGCTCAGGGGCACTGCACTTCCCAAACCTGCAGAGTTCTAAACGATAACTATCGCCCCAAAATATATTGAGGTCAGGCTACGAAGAGGCGCTGAACGCAAGGCAGAACTGCAGGAAACGGATGTCAACGGGTACATCGGAATGGCCCCGATAGCACATGAAAAGCGCCAGAACGTGGACAATGATGCGGTTGGCCAAAAAGGGCGTATGCGTTTTTTCCTGAATATATTCAGGAAAAAACGCATACGCCCTTTTTGGCCAACCAAGCAACCTGGGAGAGCAAATCAGCACTACAAAGAAATCTCTCGCCCCCCCCCCCCGGGGGCAAAAGGGCCAGGCGAAAAAAGTCTAAAAGCCAGAAAGGCAGGACAGTCCACGGAGTCAAGGGAGCCTTGTTAAGCTGATGGGCGGGATGTCAATGGCCAACAGCCAATCTTCACAAGTGTATCCTCTTTCCCAAACCATGGAAAACACAGAAGCACAGAGCATAGGGCACTTCCACACATGGGCGTTGACCTTGGGAAAATGAAAAAATCAACCAGACACAGGGACCCCAAAGTTGAGGGCTGCTGTCTTGACAAGAACCTCCACTCCGGTACACGTTTCATATCCCAGGAAAGAGCCAAGTGGACAAAGACGAGTGGACAAGTGGACAAAGACAAGTGGACAAGTGGACAAGTGGTGCTACGTAGGTCCAATGGAGTGTCACTCAGCCATGAAATCCACGTCATGAGGCTGGTAGCAGCATCCTGAGTGGATTTAGGTACGATCATCCTCAGTGAAATAAGTCCCACAAAAAAAGAAACTTATGATATCACTTATCGAGGGAATGTAAAAATCGCTCCCCATGCACTGAATCCCCAAACAGAACAGAGTCACGCTTTTAGAAAACACACTTATGCCTGCTTCAGGGGAAAGGTGAGGTGGGGTGACGCATAAAACTCGAGTTTGAAATGAGCACAGATACCCTTCCGAAAACCGAATATGGAATGGACACGACCTACTCCTTGCTCAATCAACTGGACTCACCAGACCCTGTTCATCGCACAAGTATCTATCCGACTAGTAAGCATCTTAAAAGCTAAGTCTTGATATCTCTGTGTAAGTGCATCAAGTGTGTGTAAAGCGGCCGAAAACCAGCAGGGAAAATCAGCTCAGACCCATTCTGAGGATACATTTCCAACATAAAGAAGAAACAAGCAGGGCAAAACAGAGAGAAATTCTTCCAAAATGCGTTCAGGGACTGGCATGCAACCAGGATTGACCACATCTACAGCCCCAGCGGCAGAAGACATAAGGCTGGACACTCTTGGGGCTGAGACGATTGGTGAGGTTGGGAAAGCAAATGCAGACCCTTGAAAGGAATCCTGCGTGCTCCCCATTCCATGGGTCCCAACTCTCCAGGTTCAACGCAATCTTCCGACAGCGAAAGCACTCATTGGAAACCCAGCGGATGCTACACCGTGGGATCGGGAAAGCTTTCTGAAACTCACCTCAGTTTTCATCTCCTGGTGCTCGTGTTCTCCATTCAGGCCCCCTTACTAACAATCTCCCCACTTGGAGACTCGGCGCCTTTCCATGCCTCTTTCGTACCGTCTGCAATTTGTCCGCAGGATGAACTGCAAGAGGGGGAACCAATGAGAGACTCGCTGGAGGTGTTTGGTCGGGCACATGTCACTCTCATTTCCCATCACGAAGAAGAATTCACCAGCGGTTCAGCCTGCCACCCCGGATCGACAATAGGGCGTGAAGCCATCCAGCCGTGTTGCGTCCCACTCACAAAAAAGCGACTTGGGAAATGGAGCTCAGGGGCACTGCACTTCCCAAACCTGCAGAGTTCTAAACGATAACTATCGCCCCAAAATATATTGAGGTCAGGCTACGAAGAGGCGCTGAACGCAAGGCAGAACTGCAGGAAACGGATGTCAACGGGTACATCGGAATGGCCCCGATAGCACATGAAAAGCGCCAGAACGTGGACAATGATGCGGTTGGCCAAAAAGGGCGTATGCGTTTTTTCCTGAATATATTCAGGAAAAAACGCATACGCCCTTTTTGGCCAACCAAGCAACCTGGGAGAGCAAATCAGCACTACAAAGAAATCTCTCGCCCCCCCCCCGGGGCAAAAGGGCCAGGCGAAAAAAGTCTAAAAACCAGAAAGGCAGGACAGGCCACGGAGTCAAGGGAGCCTTGTTAAGCTGATGGGCGGGATGTCAATGGCCAATAGCCAATCTTCACAAGTGTATCCTCTTTCCCAAACCATGTAAAACACAGAACCACAGAGCATAGGGCACTTCCACACATGGGCGTTGACCTTGGGAAAATCAAAAAATCAACCAGACACAGGGACCCCAAAGTTGAGGGCTGCTGTCTTGACAAGAACCTCCACTCCGGTACACGTTTCATATCCCAGGAAAGAGCCAAGTGGACAAAGACGAGTGGACAAGTGGACAAAGACAAGTGGACAAGTGGACAAGTGGTGCTACGTAGGTCCAATGGAGTGTCACTCAGCCATGAAATCCACGTCATGAGGCTGGTAGCAGCATCCTGAGTGGATTTAGGTACGATCATCCTCAGTGAAATAAGTCCCACAAAAAAAGAAACTTATGATATCACTTATCGAGGGAATGTAAAAATCGCTCCCCATGCACTGAATCCCCAAACAGAACAGAGTCACGCTTTTAGAAAACACACTTATGCCTGCTTCAGGGGAAAGGTGAGGTGGGGTGACGCATAAAACTCGAGTTTGAAATGAGCACAGATACCCTTCCGAAAACCGAATATGGAATGGACACGACCTACTCCTTGCTCAATCAACTGGACTCACCAGACCCTGTTCATCGCACAAGTATCTATCCGACTAGTAAGCATCTTAAAAGCTAAGTCTTGATATCTCTGTGTAAGTGCATCAAGTGTGTGTAAAGCGGCCTAAAACCAGCAGGGAAAATCAGCTCAGACCCATTCTGAGGATACATTTCCAACATAAAGAAGAAACAAGCAGGGCAAAACAGAGAGAAATTCTTCCAAAATGCGTTCAGGGACTGGCATGCAACCAGGATTGACCACATCTACAGCCCCAGCGGCAGAAGACATAAGGCTGGACACTCTTGGGGCTGAGACGATTGGTGAGGTTGGGAAAGCAAATGCAGACCCTTAAAAGGAATCCTGCGTGCTCCCCATTCCATGGGTCCCAACTCTCCAGGTTCAACGCAATCTTCCGACAGCGAAAGCACTCATTGAAAACCCAGCGGATGCTACACCGTGGGATCGGGAAAGCTTTCTGAAACTCACCTCAGTTTTCATCTCCTGGTGCTCGTGTTCTCCATTCAGGCCCCCTTACTAACAATCTCCCCACTTGGAGACTCGGCGCCTTTCCATGCCTCTTTCGTACCGTCTGCAATTTGTCCGCAGGATGAACTGCAAGAGGGGGAACCAATGAGAGACTCGCTGGAGGTGTTTGGTCGGGCACATGTCACTCTCATTTCCCATCACGAAGAAGAATTCACCAGAGGTTCAGCCTGCCACCCCGGATCGACAATAGGGCGTGAAGCCATCCAGCCGAGTTGCGTCCCACTCACAAAAAAGCGACTTGGGAAATGGAGCTCAGGGGCACTGCACTTCCCAAACCTGCAGAGTTCTAAACGATAACTATCGCCCCCAAAATATATTGAGGTCAGGCTACGAAGAGGCGCTGAACGCAAGGCAGAACTGCAGGAAACGGATGTCAACGGATACATCGGAATGGCCCCGATAGCACATGAAAAGCGCCAGAACGTGGACAATGATGCGGTTGGCCAAAAAGGGCGTATGCGTTTTTTCCTGAATATATTCAGGAAAAAACGCATACGCCCTTTTTGGCCAACCAAGCAACCTGGGAGAGCAAATCAGCACTACAAAGAAATCTCTCGCCCCCCCCCCCCCCGGGGCAAAAGGGCCAGGCGAAAAAAGTCTAAAAACCAGAAAGGCAGGACAGGCCACGGAGTCAAGGGAGCCTTGTTAAGCTGATGGGCGGGATGTCAATGGCCAACAGCCAATCTTCACAAGTGTATCCTCTTTCCCAAACCATGTAAAACACAGAACCACAGAGCATAGGGCACTTCCACACATGGGCGTTGACCTTGGGAAAATGAAAAAATCAACCAGACACAGGGACCCCAAAGTTGAGGGCTGCTGTCTTGACAAGAACCTCCACTCCGGTACACGTTTCATATCCCAGGAAAGAGCCAAGTGGACAAAGACGAGTGGACAAGTGGACAAAGACAAGTGGACAAGTGGACAAGTGGTGCTACGTAGGTCCAATGGAGTGTCACTCAGCCATGAAATCCACGTCATGAGGCTGGTAGCAGCATCCTGAGTGGATTTAGGTACGATCATCCTCAGTGAAATAAGTCCCACAAAAAAAGAAACTTATGATATCACTTATCGAGGGAATGTAAAAATCGCTCCCCATGCACTGAATCCCCAAACAGAACAGAGTCACGCTTTTAGAAAACACACTTATGCCTGCTTCAGGGGAAAGGTGAGGTGGGGTGACGCATAAAACTCGAGTTTGAAATGAGCACAGATACCCTTCCGAAAACCGAATATGGAATGGACACGACCTACTCCTTGCTCAATCAACTGGACTCACCAGACCCTGTTCATCGCACAAGTATCTATCCGACTAGTAAGCATCTTAAAAGCTAAGTCTTGATATCTCTGTGTAAGTGCATCAAGTGTGTGTAAAGCGGCCTAAAACCAGCAGGGAAAATCAGCTCAGACCCATTCTGAGGATACATTTCCAACATAAAGAAGAAACAAGCAGGGCAAAACAGAGAGAAATTCTTCCAAAATGCGTCCAGGGACTGGCATGCAACCAGGATTGACCACATCTACAGCCCCAGCGGCAGAAGACATAAGGCTGGACACTCTTGGGGCTGAGACGATTGGTGAGGTTGGGAAAACAAATGCAGACCCTTGAAAGGAATCCTGCGTGCTCCCCATTCCATGGGTCCCAACTCTCCAGGTTCAACGCAATCTTCCGACAGCGAAAGCACTCATTGGAAACCCAGCGGATGCTACACCGTGGGATCGGGAAAGCTTTCTGAAACTCACCTCAGTTTTCATCTCCTGGTGCTCGTGTTCTCCATTCAGGCCTCCTTACTAACAATCTCCCCACTTGGAGACTCGGCGCCTTTCCATGCCTCTTTCGTACCGTCTGCAATTTGTCCGCAGGATGAACTGCAAGAGAGGGAACCAATGAGAGACTCGCTGGAGGTGTTTGGTCGGGCACATGTCACTCTCATTTCCCATCACGAAGAAGAATTCACCAGCGGTTCAGCCTGCCACCCCGGATCGACAATAGGGCGTGAAGCCATCCGGCCGTGTTGCGTCCCACTCACAAAAAAGCGACTTGGGAAATGGAGCTCAGGGGCACTGCACTTCCCAAACCTGCAGAGTTCTAAACGATAACTATCGCCCCAAAATATATTGAGGTCAGGCTACGAAGAGGCGTTGAACGCAAGGCAGAATTGCAGGAAACGGATGTCAACGGCTACATCGGAATGGCCCCGATAGCACATGAAAAGCGCCAGAACGTGGACAATGATGCGGTTGGCCAAAAAGGGCGTATGCGTTTTTTCCTGAATATATTCAGGAAAAAACGCATACGCCCTTTTTGGCCAACCAAGCAACCTGGGAGAGCAAATCAGCACTACAAAGAAATCTCTCGCCCCCACCCCCGGGGCAAAAGGGCCAGGCGAAAAAAGTCTAAAAACCAGAAAGGCAGGACAGGCCACGGAGTCAAGGGAGCCTTGTTAAGCTGATGGGCGGGATGTCAATGGCCAACAGCCAATCTTCACAAGTGTATCCTCTTTCCCAAACCATGTAAAACACAGAACCACAGAGCATAGGGCACTTCCACACATGGGCGTTGACCTTGGGAAAATCAAAAAATCAACCAGACACAGGGACCCCAAAGTTGAGGGCTGCTGTCTTGACAAGAACCTCCACTCCGGTACACGTTTCATATCCCAGGAAAGAGCCAAGTGGACAAAGACGAGTGGACAAGTGGACAAAGACAAGTGGACAAGTGGACAAGTGGTGCTACGTAGGTCCAATGGAGTGTCACTCAGCCATGAAATCCACGTCATGAGGCTGGTAGCAGCATCCTGAGTGGATTTAGGTACGATCATCCTCAGTGAAATAAGTCCCACAAAAAAAGAAACTTATGATATCACTTATCGAGGGAATGTAAAAATCGCTCCCCATGCACTGAATCCCCAAACAGAACAGAGTCACGCTTTTAGAAAACACACTTATGCCTGCTTCAGGGGAAAGGTGAGGTGGGGTGACGCATAAAACTCGAGTTTGAAATGAGCACACATACCCTTCCGAAAACCGAATATGGAATGGACACGACCTACTCCTTGCTCAATCAACTGGACTCACCAGACCCTGTTCATCGCACAAGTATCTATCCGACTAGTAAGCATCTTAAAAGCTAAGTCTTGATATCTCTGTGTAAGTGCATCAAGTGTGTGTAAAGCGGCCTAAAACCAGCAGGGAATATCAGCTCAGACCCATTCTGAGGATACATTTCCAACATAAAGAAGAAACAAGCAGGGCAAAACAGAGAGAAATTCTTCCAAAATGCGTTCAGGGACTGGCATGCAACCAGGATTGACCACATCTACAGCCCCAGCGGCAGAAGACATAAGGCTGGACACTCTTGGGGCTGAGACGATTGGTGAGGTTGGGAAAGCAAATGCAGACCCTTGAAAGGAATCCTGCGTGCTCCCCATTCCATGGGTCCCAACTCTCCAGGTTCAACTCAATCTTCCGACAGCGAAAGCACTCATTGGAAACCCAGCGGATGCTACACCGTGGGATCGGGAAAGCTTTCTGAAACTCACCTCAGTTTTCATCTCCTGGTGCTCGTGTTCTCCATTCAGGCCCCCTTACTAACAATCTCCCCACTTGGAGACTCGGCGCCTTTCCATGCCTCTTTCGTACCGTCTGCAATTTGTCCGCAGGATGAACTGCAAGAGGGGGAACCAATGAGAGACTCGCTGGAGGTGTTTGGTCGGGAACATGTCACTCTCATTTCCCATCACGAAGAAGAATTCACCAGCGGTTCAGCCTGCCACCCCGGATCGACAATAGGGCCTGAAGCCATCCAGCCGTGTTGCGTCCCACTCACAAAAAAAGCGACTTGGGAAATGGAGCGCAGGGGCACTGCACTTCCCAAACCTGCAGAGTTCTAAACGATAACTATCGCCCCAAAATATATTGAGGTCAGGCTACGAAGAGGCGTTGAACGCAAGGCAGAACTGCAGGAAACGGATGTCAACGGGTACATCGGAATGGCCCCGATAGCACATGAAAAGCGCCAGAACGTGGACAATGATGCGGTTGGCCACAAAGGGCGTATGCGTTTTTTCCTGAATATATTCAGGAAAAAACGCATACGCCCTTTGTGGCCAACCAAGCAACCTGGGAGAGCAAATCAGCACTACAAAGAAATCTCTCGCCCCCACCCCCGGGGCAAAAGGGCCAGGCGAAAAAAGTCTAAAAACCAGAAAGGCAGGACAGGCCACGGAGTCAAGGGAGCCTTGTTAAGCTGATGGGCGGGATGTCAATGGCCAACAGCCAATCTTCACAAGTGTATCCTCTTTCCCAAACCATGTAAAACACAGAACCACAGAGCATAGGGCACTTCCACACATGGGCGTTGACCTTGGGAAAATGAAAAAATCAACCAGACACAGGGACCCCAAAGTTGAGGGCTGCTGTCTTGACAAGAACCTCCACTCCGGTACACGTTTCATATCCCAGGAAAGAGCCAAGTGGACAAAGACGAGTGGACAAGTGGACAAAGACAAGTGGACAAGTGGACAAGTGGTGCTACGTAGGTCCAATGGAGTGTCACTCAGCCATGAAATCCACGTCATGAGGCTGGTAGCAGCATCCTGAGTGGATTTAGGTACGATCATCCTCAGTGAAATAAGTCCCACAAGAAAAGAAACTTATGATATCACTTATCGAGGGAATGTAAAAATCGCTCCCCATTCACTGAATCCCCAAACAGAACAGAGTCACGCTTTTAGAAAACACACTTATGCCTGCTTCAGGGGAAAGGTGAGGTGGGGTGACGCATAAAACTCGAGTTTGAAATGAGCACAGATACCCTTCCGAAAACCGAATATGGAATGGACACGACCTACTCCTTGCTCAATCAACTGGACTCACCAGACCCTGTTCATCGCACAAGTATCTATCCGACTAGTAAGCATCTTAAAAGCTAAGTCTTGATATCTCTGTGTAAGTGCATCAAGTGTGTGTAAAGCGGCCTAAAACCAGCAGGGAAAATCAGCTCAGACCCATTCTGAGGATACATTTCCAACATAAAGAAGAAACAAGCAGGGCAAAACAGAGAGAAATTCTTCCAAAATGCGTTCAGGGACTGGCATGCAACCAGGATTGACCACATCTACAGCCCCAGCGGCAGAAGACATAAGGCTGGACACTCTTGGGGCTGAGACGATTGGTGAGGTTGGGAAAGCAAATGCAGACCCTTGAAAGGAATCCTGCGTGCTCCCCATTCCATGGGTCCCAACTCTCCAGGTTCAACGCAATCTTCCGACAGCGAAAGCACTCATTGGAAACCCAGCGGATGCTACACCGTGGGATCGGGAAAGCTTTCTGAAACTCACCTCAGTTTTCATCTCCTGGTGCTCGTGTTCTCCATTCAGGCCCCCTTACTAACAATCTCCCCACTTGGAGACTCGGCGCCTTTCCATGCCTCTTTCGTACCGTCTGCAATTTGTCCGCAGGATGAACTGCAAGAGGGGGAACCAATGAGAGACTCGCTGGAGGTGTTTGGTCGGGCACATGTCACTCTCAATTCCCATCACGAAGAAGAATTCACCAGCGGTTCAGCCTGCCACCCCGGATCGACAATAGGGCCTGAAGCCATCCAGCCGTGTTGCGTCCCACTCACAAAAAAAGCGACTTGGGAAATGGAGCTCAGGGGCACTGCACTTCCCAAACCTGCAGAGTTCTAAACGATAACTATCGCCCCAAAATATATTGAGGTCAGGCTACGAAGAGGCGTTGAACGCAAGGCAGAATTGCAGGAAACGGATGTCAACGGCTACATCGGAATGGCCCCGATAGCACATGAAAAGCGCCAGAACGTGGACAATGATGCGGTTGGCCACAAAGGGCGTATGCGTTTTTTCCTGAATATATTCAGGAAAAAACGCATACGCCCTTTTTGGCCAACCAAGCAACCTGGGAGAGCAAATCAGCACTACAAAGAAATCTCTCGCCCCCCCCCCGGGGCAAAAGGGCCAGGTGAAAAAAGTCTAAAAACCAGAAAGGCAGAACAGGCCACGGAGTCAAGGGAGCCTTGTTAAGCTGATGGGCGGGATGTCAATGGCCAACAGCCAATCTTCACAAGTGTATCCTCTTTCCCAAACCATGGAAAACACAGAACCACAGAGCATAGGGCACTTCCACACATGGGCGTTGACCTTGGGAAAATGAAAAAATCAACCAGACACAGGGACCCCAAAGTTGAGGGCTGCTGTCTTGACAAGAACCTCCACTCCGGTACACGTTTCATATCCCAGGAAAGAGCCAAGTGGACAAAGACGAGTGGACAAGTGGACAAAGACAAGTGGACAAGTGGACAAGTGGTGCTACGTAGGTCCAATGGAGTGTCACTCAGCCATGAAATCCACGTCATGAGGCTGGTAGCAGCATCCTGAGTGGATTTAGGTACGATCATCCTCAGTGAAATAAGTCCCACAAGAAAAGAAACTTATGATATCACTTATCGAGGGAATGTAAAAATCGCTCCCCATGCACTGAATCCCCAAACAGAACAGAGTCACGCTTTTAGAAAACACACTTATGCCTGCTTCAGGGGAAAGGTGAGGTGGGGTGACGCATAAAACTCGAGTTTGAAATGAGCACAGATACCCTTCCGAAAACCGAATATGGAATGGACACGACCTACTCCTTGCTCAATCAACTGGACTCACCAGACCCTGTTCATCGCACAAGTATCTATCCGACTAGTAAGCATCTTAAAAGCTAAGTCTTGATATCTCTGTGTAAGTGCATCAAGTGTGTGTAAAGCGGCCTAAAACCAGCAGGGAAAATCAGCTCAGACCCATTCTGAGGATACATTTCCAACATAAAGAAGAAACAAGCAGGGCAAAACAGAGAGAAATTCTTCCAAAATGCGTTCAGGGACTGGCATGCAACCAGGATTGACCACATCTACAGCCCCAGCGGCAGAAGACATAAGGCTGGACACTCTTGGGGCTGAGACGATTGGTGAGGTTGGGAAAGCAAATGCAGACCCTTAAAAGGAATCCTGCGTGCTCCCCATTCCATGGGTCCCAACTCTCCAGGTTCAACGCAATCTTCCGACAGCGAAAGCACTCATTGAAAACCCAGCGGATGCTACACCGTGGGATCGGGAAAGCTTTCTGAAACTCACCTCAGTTTTCATCTCCTGGTGCTCGTGTTCTCCATTCAGGCCCCCTTACTAACAATCTCCCCACTTGGAGACTCGGCGCCTTTCCATGCCTCTTTCGTACCGTCTGCAATTTGTCCGCAGGATGAACTGCAAGAGGGGGAACCAATGAGAGACTCGCTGGAGGTGTTTGGTCGGGCACATGTCACTCTCATTTCCCATCACGAAGAAGAATTCACCAGAGGTTCAGCCTGCCACCCCGGATCGACAATAGGGCGTGAAGCCATCCGGCCGTGTTGCGTCCCACTCACAAAAAAGCGACTTGGGAAATGGAGCTCAGGGGCACTGCACTTCCCAAACCTGCAGAGTTCTAAACGATAACTATCGCCCCAAAATATATTGAGGTCAGGCTACGAAGAGGCGTTGAACGCAAGGCAGAATTGCAGGAAACGGATGTCAACGGCTACATCGGAATGGCCCCGATAGCACATGAAAAGCGCCAGAACGTGGACAATGATGCGGTTGGCCAAAAAGGGCGTATGCGTTTTTTCCTGAATATATTCAGGAAAAAACGCATACGCCCTTTTTGGCCAACCAAGCAACCTGGGAGAGCAAATCAGCACTACAAAGAAATCTCTCGCCCCCACCCCCGGGGCAAAAGGGCCAGGCGAAAAAAGTCTAAAAACCAGAAAGGCAGGACAGGCCACGGAGTCAAGGGAGCCTTGTTAAGCTGATGGGCGGGATGTCAATGGCCAACAGCCAATCTTCACAAGTGTATCCTCTTTCCCAAACCATGTAAAACACAGAACCACAGAGCATAGGGCACTTCCACACATGGGCGTTGACCTTGGGAAAATCAAAAAATCAACCAGACACAGGGACCCCAAAGTTGAGGGCTGCTGTCTTGACAAGAACCTCCACTCCGGTACACGTTTCATATCCCAGGAAAGAGCCAAGTGGACAAAGACGAGTGGACAAGTGGACAAAGACAAGTGGACAAGTGGACAAGTGGTGCTACGTAGGTCCAATGGAGTGTCACTCAGCCATGAAATCCACGTCATGAGGCTGGTAGCAGCATCCTGAGTGGATTTAGGTACGATCATCCTCAGTGAAATAAGTCCCACAAAAAAAGAAACTTATGATATCACTTATCGAGGGAATGTAAAAATCGCTCCCCATGCACTGAATCCCCAAACAGAACAGAGTCACGCTTTTAGAAAACACACTTATGCCTGCTTCAGGGGAAAGGTGAGGTGGGGTGACGCATAAAACTCGAGTTTGAAATGAGCACAGATACCCTTCCGAAAACCGAATATGGAATGGACACGACCTACTCCTTGCTCAATCAACTGGACTCACCAGACCCTGTTCATCGCACAAGTATCTATCCGACTAGTAAGCATCTTAAAAGCTAAGTCTTGATATCTCTGTGTAAGTGCATCAAGTGTGTGTAAAGCGGCCTAAAACCAGCAGGGAATATCAGCTCAGACCCATTCTGAGGATACATTTCCAACATAAAGAAGAAACAAGCAGGGCAAAACAGAGAGAAATTCTTCCAAAATGCGTTCAGGGACTGGCATGCAACCAGGATTGACCACATCTACAGCCCCAGCGGCAGAAGACATAAGGCTGGACACTCTTGGGGCTGAGACGATTGGTGAGGTTGGGAAAGCAAATGCAGACCCTTGAAAGGAATCCTGCGTGCTCCCCATTCCATGGGTCCCAACTCTCCAGGTTCAACTCAATCTTCCGACAGCGAAAGCACTCATTGGAAACCCAGCGGATGCTACACCGTGGGATCGGGAAAGCTTTCTGAAACTCACCTCAGTTTTCATCTCCTGGTGCTCGTGTTCTCCATTCAGGCCCCCTTACTAACAATCTCCCCACTTGGAGACTCGGCGCCTTTCCATGCCTCTTTCGTACCGTCTGCAATTTGTCCGCAGGATGAACTGCAAGAGGGGGAACCAATGAGAGACTCGCTGGAGGTGTTTGGTCGGGAACATGTCACTCTCATTTCCCATCACGAAGAAGAATTCACCAGCGGTTCAGCCTGCCACCCCGGATCGACAATAGGGCCTGAAGCCATCCAGCCGTGTTGCGTCCCACTCACAAAAAAAGCGACTTGGGAAATGGAGCGCAGGGGCACTGCACTTCCCAAACCTGCAGAGTTCTAAACGATAACTATCGCCCCAAAATATATTGAGGTCAGGCTACGAAGAGGCGTTGAACGCAAGGCAGAACTGCAGGAAACGGATGTCAACGGGTACATCGGAATGGCCCCGATAGCACATGAAAAGCGCCAGAACGTGGACAATGATGCGGTTGGCCACAAAGGGCGTATGCGTTTTTTCCTGAATATATTCAGGAAAAAACGCATACGCCCTTTGTGGCCAACCAAGCAACCTGGGAGAGCAAATCAGCACTACAAAGAAATCTCTCGCCCCCACCCCCGGGGCAAAAGGGCCAGGCGAAAAAAGTCTAAAAACCAGAAAGGCAGGACAGGCCACGGAGTCAAGGGAGCCTTGTTAAGCTGATGGGCGGGATGTCAATGGCCAACAGCCAATCTTCACAAGTGTATCCTCTTTCCCAAACCATGTAAAACACAGAACCACAGAGCATAGGGCACTTCCACACATGGGCGTTGACCTTGGGAAAATGAAAAAATCAACCAGACACAGGGACCCCAAAGTTGAGGGCTGCTGTCTTGACAAGAACCTCCACTCCGGTACACGTTTCATATCCCAGGAAAGAGCCAAGTGGACAAAGACGAGTGGACAAGTGGACAAAGACAAGTGGACAAGTGGACAAGTGGTGCTACGTAGGTCCAATGGAGTGTCACTCAGCCATGAAATCCACGTCATGAGGCTGGTAGCAGCATCCTGAGTGGATTTAGGTACGATCATCCTCAGTGAAATAAGTCCCACAAGAAAAGAAACTTATGATATCACTTATCGAGGGAATGTAAAAATCGCTCCCCATTCACTGAATCCCCAAACAGAACAGAGTCACGCTTTTAGAAAACACACTTATGCCTGCTTCAGGGGAAAGGTGAGGTGGGGTGACGCATAAAACTCGAGTTTGAAATGAGCACAGATACCCTTCCGAAAACCGAATATGGAATGGACACGACCTACTCCTTGCTCAATCAACTGGACTCACCAGACCCTGTTCATCGCACAAGTATCTATCCGACTAGTAAGCATCTTAAAAGCTAAGTCTTGATATCTCTGTGTAAGTGCATCAAGTGTGTGTAAAGCGGCCTAAAACCAGCAGGGAAAATCAGCTCAGACCCATTCTGAGGATACATTTCCAACATAAAGAAGAAACAAGCAGGGCAAAACAGAGAGAAATTCTTCCAAAATGCGTTCAGGGACTGGCATGCAACCAGGATTGACCACATCTACAGCCCCAGCGGCAGAAGACATAAGGCTGGACACTCTTGGGGCTGAGACGATTGGTGAGGTTGGGAAAGCAAATGCAGACCCTTGAAAGGAATCCTGCGTGCTCCCCATTCCATGGGTCCCAACTCTCCAGGTTCAACGCAATCTTCCGACAGCGAAAGCACTCATTGGAAACCCAGCGGATGCTACACCGTGGGATCGGGAAAGCTTTCTGAAACTCACCTCAGTTTTCATCTCCTGGTGCTCGTGTTCTCCATTCAGGCCCCCTTACTAACAATCTCCCCACTTGGAGACTCGGCGCCTTTCCATGCCTCTTTCGTACCGTCTGCAATTTGTCCGCAGGATGAACTGCAAGAGGGGGAACCAATGAGAGACTCGCTGGAGGTGTTTGGTCGGGCACATGTCACTCTCAATTCCCATCACGAAGAAGAATTCACCAGCGGTTCAGCCTGCCACCCCGGATCGACAATAGGGCCTGAAGCCATCCAGCCGTGTTGCGTCCCACTCACAAAAAAAGCGACTTGGGAAATGGAGCTCAGGGGCACTGCACTTCCCAAACCTGCAGAGTTCTAAACGATAACTATCGCCCCAAAATATATTGAGGTCAGGCTACGAAGAGGCGTTGAACGCAAGGCAGAATTGCAGGAAACGGATGTCAACGGCTACATCGGAATGGCCCCGATAGCACATGAAAAGCGCCAGAACGTGGACAATGATGCGGTTGGCCACAAAGGGCGTATGCGTTTTTTCCTGAATATATTCAGGAAAAAACGCATACGCCCTTTTTGGCCAACCAAGCAACCTGGGAGAGCAAATCAGCACTACAAAGAAATCTCTCGCCCCCCCCCCCGGGGCAAAAGGGCCAGGTGAAAAAAGTCTAAAAACCAGAAAGGCAGAACAGGCCACGGAGTCAAGGGAGCCTTGTTAAGCTGATGGGCGGGATGTCAATGGCCAACAGCCAATCTTCACAAGTGTATCCTCTTTCCCAAACCATGGAAAACACAGAACCACAGAGCATAGGGCACTTCCACACATGGGCGTTGACCTTGGGAAAATGAAAAAATCAACCAGACACAGGGACCCCAAAGTTGAGGGCTGCTGTCTTGACAAGAACCTCCACTCCGGTACACGTTTCATATCCCAGGAAAGAGCCAAGTGGACAAAGACGAGTGGACAAGTGGACAAAGACAAGTGGACAAGTGGACAAGTGGTGCTACGTAGGTCCAATGGAGTGTCACTCAGCCATGAAATCCACGTCATGAGGCTGGTAGCAGCATCCTGAGTGGATTTAGGTACGATCATCCTCAGTGAAATAAGTCCCACAAGAAAAGAAACTTATGATATCACTTATCGAGGGAATGTAAAAATCGCTCCCCATGCACTGAATCCCCAAACAGAACAGAGTCACGCTTTTAGAAAACACACTTATGCCTGCTTCAGGGGAAAGGTGAGGTGGGGTGACGCATAAAACTCGAGTTTGAAATGAGCACAGATACCCTTCCGAAAACCGAATATGGAATGGACACGACCTACTCCTTGCTCAATCAACTGGACTCACCAGACCCTGTTCATCGCACAAGTATCTATCCGACTAGTAAGCATCTTAAAAGCTAAGTCTTGATATCTCTGTGTAAGTGCATCAAGTGTGTGTAAAGCGGCCTAAAACCAGCAGGGAAAATCAGCTCAGACCCATTCTGAGGATACATTTCCAACATAAAGAAGAAACAAGCAGGGCAAAACAGAGAGAAATTCTTCCAAAATGCGTTCAGGGACTGGCATGCAACCAGGATTGACCACATCTACAGCCCCAGCGGCAGAAGACATAAGGCTGGACACTCTTGGGGCTGAGACGATTGGTGAGGTTGGGAAAGCAAATGCAGACCCTTGAAAGGAATCCTGCGTGCTCCCCATTCCATGGGTCCCAACTCTCCAGGTTCAACGCAATCTTCCGACAGCGAAAGCACTCATTGGAAACCCAGCGGATGCTACACCGTGGGATCGGGAAAGCTTTCTGAAACTCACCTCAGTTTTCATCTCCTGGTGCTCGTGTTCTCCATTCAGGCCCCCTTACTAACAATCTCCCCACTTGGAGACTCGGCGCCTTTCCATGCCTCTTTCGTACCGTCTGCAATTTGTCCGCAGGATGAACTGCAAGAGGGGGAACCAATGAGAGACTCGCTGGAGGTGTTTGGTCGGGCACATGTCACTCTCAATTCCCATCACGAAGAAGAATTCACCAGCGGTTCAGCCTGCCACCCCGGATCGACAATAGGGCCTGAAGCCATCCAGCCGTGTTGCGTCCCACTCACAAAAAAAGTGACTTGGGAAATGGAGCTCAGGGGCACTGCACTTCCCAAACCTGCAGAGTTCTAAACGATAACTATCGCCCCAAAATATATTGAGGTCAGGCTACGAAGAGGCGTTGAACGCAAGGCAGAATTGCAGGAAACGGATGTCAACGGCTACATCGGAATGGCCCCGATAGCACATGAAAAGCGCCAGAACGTGGACAATGATGCGGTTGGCCACAAAGGGCGTATGCGTTTTTTCCTGAATATATTCAGGAAAAAACGCATACGCCCTTTTTGGCCAACCAAGCAACCTGGGAGAGCAAATCAGCACTACAAAGAAATCTCTCGCCCCCCCCCCCGGGGCAAAAGGGCCAGGTGAAAAAAGTCTAAAAACCAGAAAGGCAGGACAGGCCACGGAGTCAAGGGAGCCTTGTTAAGCTGATGGGCGGGATGTCAATGGCCAACAGCCAATCTTCACAAGTGTATCCTCTTTCCCAAACCATGGAAAACACAGAAGCACAGAGCATAGGGCACTTCCACACATGGGCGTTGACCTTGGGAAAATGAAAAAATCAACCAGACACAGGGACCCCAAAGTTGAGGGCTGCTGTCTTGACAAGAACCTCCACTCCGGTACACGTTTCATATCCCAGGAAAGAGCCAAGTGGACAAAGACGAGTGGACAAGTGGACAAAGACAAGTGGACAAGTGGACAAGTGGTGCTACGTAGGTCCAATGGAGTGTCACTCAGCCATGAAATCCACGTCATGAGGCTGGTAGCAGCATCCTGAGTGGATTTAGGTACGATCATCCTCAGTGAAATAAGTCCCACAAGAAAAGAAACTTATGATATCACTTATCGAGGGAATGTAAAAATCGCTCCCCATGCACTGAATCCCCAAACAGAACAGAGTCACGCTTTTAGAAAACACACTTATGCCTGCTTCAGGGGAAAGGTGAGGTGGGGTGACGCATAAAACTCGAGTTTGAAATGAGCACAGATACCCTTCCGAAAACCGAATATGGAATGGACACGACCTACTCCTTGCTCAATCAACTGGACTCACCAGACCCTGTTCATCGCACAAGTATCTATCCGACTAGTAAGCATCTTAAAAGCTAAGTCTTGATATCTCTGTGTAAGTGCATCAAGTGTGTGTAAAGCGGCCTAAAACCAGCAGGGAAAATCAGCTCAGACCCATTCTGAGGATACATTTCCAACATAAAGAAGAAACAAGCAGGGCAAAACAGAGAGAAATTCTTCCAAAATGCGTTCAGGGACTGGCATGCAACCAGGATTGACCACATCTACAGCCCCAGCGGCAGAAGACATAAGGCTGGACACTCTTGGGGCTGAGACGATTGGTGAGGTTGGGAAAGCAAATGCAGACCCTTGAAAGGAATCCTGCGTGCTCCCCATTCCATGGGTCCCAACTCTCCAGGTTCAACGCAATCTTCCGACAGCGAAAGCACTCATTGGAAACCCAGCGGATGCTACACCGTGGGATCGGGAAAGCTTTCTGAAACTCACCTCAGTTTTCATCTCCTGGTGCTCGTGTTCTCCATTCAGGCCCCCTTACTAACAATCTCCCCACTTGGAGACTCGGCGCCTTTCCATGCCTCTTTCGTACCGTCTGCAATTTGTCCGCAGGATGAACTGCAAGAGGGGGAACCAATGAGAGACTCGCTGGAGGTGTTTGGTCGGGCACATGTCACTCTCATTTCCCATCACGAAGAAGAATTCACCAGCGGTTCAGCCTGCCACCCCGGATCGACAATAGGGCCTGAAGCCATCCAGCCGTGTTGCGTCCCACTCACAAAAAAAGCGACTTGGGAAATGGAGCTCAGGGCCACTGCACTTCCCAAACCTGCAGAGTTCTAAACGATAACTATCGCCCCAAAATATATTGAGGTCAGGCTACGAAGAGGCGTTGAACGCAAGGCAGAATTGCAGGAAACGGATGTCAACGGGTACATCGGAATGGCCCCGATAGCACATGAAAAGCGCCAGAACGTGGACAATGATGCGGTTGGCCAAAAAGGGCGTATGCGTTTTTTCCTGAATATATTCAGGAAAAAACGCATACGCCCTTTTTGGCCAACCAAGCAACCTGGGAGAGCAAATCAGCACTACAAATAAATCTCTCGCCCCCCCCCCCCCGGGGCAAAAGGGCCAGGTGAAAAAAGTCTAAAAACCAGAAAGGCAGGACAGGCCACGGAGTCAAGGGAGCCTTGTTAAGCTGATGGGCGGGATGTCAATGGCCAACAGCCAATCTTCACAAGTGTATCCTCTTTCCCAAACCATGGAAAACACAGAACCACAGAGCATAGGGCACTTCCACACATGGGCGTTGACCTTGGGAAAATGAAAAAATCAACCAGACACAGGGACCCCAAAGTTGAGGGCTGCTGTCTTGACAAGAACCTCCACTCCGGTACACGTTTCATATCCCAGGAAAGAGCCAAGTGGACAAAGACGAGTGGACAAGTGGACAAAGACAAGTGGACAAGTGGACAAGTGGTGCTACGTAGGTCCAATGGAGTGTCACTCAGCCATGAAATCCACGTCATGAGGCTGGTAGCAGCATCCTGAGTGGATTTAGGTACGATCATCCTCAGTGAAATAAGTCCCACAAAAAAAGAAACTTATGATATCACTTATCGAGGGAATGTAAAAATCGCTCCCCATGCACTGAATCCCCAAACAGAACAGAGTCACGCTTTTAGAAAACACACTTATGCCTGCTTCAGGGGAAAGGTGAGGTGGGGTGACGCATAAAACTCGAGTTTGAAATGAGCACAGATACCCTTCCGAAAACCGAATATGGAATGGACACGACCTACTCCTTGCTCAATCAACTGGACTCACCAGACCCTGTTCATCGCACAAGTATCTATCCGACTAGTAAGCATCTTAAAAGCTAAGTCTTGATATCTCTGTGTAAGTGCATCAAGTGTGTGTAAAGCGGCCTAAAACCAGCAGGGAAAATCAGCTCAGACCCATTCTGAGGATACATTTCCAACATAAAGAAGAAACAAGCAGGGCAAAACAGAGAGAAATTCTTCCAAAATGC
Organism: Kogia breviceps; assembly: GCF_026419965.1. Classification (NCBI taxonomy): domain Eukaryota; kingdom Metazoa; phylum Chordata; class Mammalia; order Artiodactyla; family Physeteridae; genus Kogia; species Kogia breviceps. The sequence continues at coordinate 128,894,037 of NC_081312.1, read as the reverse complement.
GTTCAGGGACTGGCATGCAACCAGGATTGACCACATCTACAGCCCAAGCGGCAGAAGACATAAGGCTGGACACTCTTGGGGCTGAGACGATTGGTGAGGTTGGGAAAGCAAATGCAGACCCTTAAAAGGAATCCTGCGTGCTCCCCATTCCATGGGTCCCAACTCTCCAGGTTCAACGCAATCTTCCGACAGCGAAAGCACTCATTGGAAACCCAGCGGATGCTACACCGTGGGATCGGGAAAGCTTTCTGAAACTCACCTCAGTTTTCATCTCCTGGTGCTCGTGTTCTCCATTCAGGCCCCCTTACTAACAATCTCCCCACTTGGAGACTCGGCGCCTTTCCATGCCTCTTTCGCACCGTCTGCAATTTGTCCGCAGGATGAACTGCAAGAGGGGGAACCAATGAGAGACTCGCTGGAGGTGTTTGGTCGGGCACATGTCACTCTCATTTCCCATCACGAAGAAGAATTCACCAGCGGTTCAGCCTGCCACCCCGGATCGACAATAGGGCGTGAAGCCATCCAGCCGTGTTGCGTCCCACTCACAAAAAAGCGACTTGGGAAATGGAGCTCAGGGGCACTGCACTTCCCAAACCTGCAGAGTTCTAAACGATAACTATCGCCCCAAAATATATTGAGGTCAGGCTACGCAGAGGCGCTGAACGCAAGGCAGAACTGCAGGAAACGGATGTCAACGGCTACATCGGAATGGCCCCGATAGCACATGAAAAGCGCCAGAACGTGGACAATGATGCGGTTGGCCAAAAAGGGCGTATGCGTTTTTTCCTGAATATATTCAGGAAAAAACGCATACGCCCTTTTTGGCCAACCAAGCAACCTGGGAGAGCAAATCAACACTACAAAGAAATCTCTCGCCCCCCCCCCCCCGGGGCAAAAGGGCCAGGCGAAAAAAGTCTAAAAACCAGAAAGGCAGGACAGGCCACGGAGTCAAGGGAGCCTTGTTAAGCTGATGGGCGGGATGTCAATGGCCAACAGCCAATCTTCACAAGTGTATCCTCTTTCCCAAACCATGGAAAACACAGAACCACAGAGCATAGGGCACTTCCACACATGGGCGTTGACCTTGGGAAAATCAAAAAATCAACCAGACACAGGGACCCCAAAGTTGAGGGCTGCTGTCTTGACAAGAACCTCCACTCCGGTACACGTTTCATATCCCAGGAAAGAGCCAAGTGGACAAAGACGAGTGGACAAGTGGACAAAGACAAGTGCACAAGTGGACAAGTGGTGCTACGTAGGTCCAATGGAGTGTCACTCAGCCATGAAATCCACGTCATGAGGCTGGTAGCAGCATCCTGAGTGGATTTAGGTACGATCATCCTCAGTGAAATAAGTCCCACAAAAAAAGAAACTTATGATATCACTTATCGAGGGAATGTAAAAATCGCTCCCCATGCACTGAATCCCCAAACAGAACAGAGTCACGCTTTTAGAAAACACACTTATGCCTGCTTCAGGGGAAAGGTGAGGTGGGGTGACGCATAAAACTCGAGTTTGAAATGAGCACAGATACCCTTCCGAAAACCGAATATGGAATGGACACGACCTACTCCTTGCTCAATCAACTGGACTCACCAGACCCTGTTCATCGCACAAGTATCTATCCGACTAGTAAGCATCTTAAAAGCTAAGTCTTGATATCTCTGTGTAAGTGCATCAAGTGTGTGTAAAGCGGCCTAAAACCAGCAGGGAAAATCAGCTCAGACCCATTCTGAGGATACATTTCCAACATAAAGAAGAAACAAGCAGGGCAAAACAGAGAGAAATTCTTCCAAAATGCGTTCAGGGACTGGCATGCAACCAGGATTGACCACATCTACAGCCCCAGCGGCAGAAGACATAAGGCTGGACACTCTTGGGGCTGAGACGATTGGTGAGGTTGGGAAAGCAAATGCAGACCCTTGAAAGGAATCCTGCGTGCTCCCCATTCCATGGCTCCCAACTCTCCAGGTTCAACGCAATCTTCCGACAGCGAAAGCACTCATTGGAAACCCAGCGGATGCTACACCGTGGGATCGGGAAAGCTTTCTGAAACTCACCTCAGTTTTCATCTCCTGGTGCTCGTGTTCTCCATTCAGGCCCCCTTACTAACAATCTCCCCACTTGGAGACTCGGCGCCTTTCCATGCCTCTTTCGCACCGTCTGCAATTTGTCCGCAGGATGAACTGCAAGAGGGGGAACCAATGAGAGACTCGCTGGAGGTGTTTGGTCGGGCACATGTCACTCTCATTTCCCATCACGAAGAAGAATTCACCAGCGGTTCAGCCTGCCACCCCGGATCGACAATAGGGCGTGAAGCCATCCAGCCGTGTTGCGTCCCACTCACAAAAAAGCGACTTGGGAAATGGAGCTCAGGGGCACTGCACTTCCCAAACCTGCAGAGTTCTAAACGATAACTATCGCCCCAAAATATATTGAGGTCAGGCTACGCAGAGGCGCTGAACGCAAGGCAGAACTGCAGGAAACGGATGTCAACGGCTACATCGGAATGGCCCCGATAGCACATGAAAAGCGCCAGAACGTGGACAATGATGCGGTTGGCCAAAAAGGGCGTATGCGTTTTTTCCTGAATATATTCAGGAAAAAACGCATACGCCCTTTTTGGCCAACCAAGCAACCTGGGAGAGCAAATCAACACTACAAAGAAATCTCTCGCCCCCCCCCCCCCCGGGGCAAAAGGGCCAGGCGAAAAAAGTCTAAAAACCAGAAAGGCAGGACAGGCCACGGAGTCAAGGGAGCCTTGTTAAGCTGATGGGCGGGATGTCAATGGCCAACAGCCAATCTTCACAAGTGTATCCTCTTTCCCAAACCATGGAAAACACAGAACCACAGAGCATAGGGCACTTCCACACATGGGCGTTGACCTTGGGAAAATCAAAAAATCAACCAGACACAGGGACCCCAAAGTTGAGGGCTGCTGTCTTGACAAGAACCTCCACTCCGGTACACGTTTCATATCCCAGGAAAGAGCCAAGTGGACAAAGACGAGTGGACAAGTGGACAAAGACAAGTGGAGAAGTGGACAAGTGGTGCTACGTAGGTCCAATGGAGTGTCACTCAGCCATGAAATCCACGTCATGAGGCTGGTAGCAGCATCCTGAGTGGATTTAGGTACGATCATCCTCAGTGAAATAAGTCCCACAAAAAAAGAAACTTATGATATCACTTATCGAGGGAATGTAAAAATCGCTCCCCATGCACTGAATCCCCAAACAGAACAGAGTCACGCTTTTAGAAAACACACTTATGCCTGCTTCAGGGGAAAGGTGAGGTGGGGTGACGCATAAAACTCGAGTTTGAAATGAGCACAGATACCCTTCCGAAAACCGAATATGGAATGGACACGACCTACTCCTTGCTCAATCAACTGGACTCACCAGACCCTGTTCATCGCACAAGTATCTATCCGACTAGTAAGCATCTTAAAAGCTAAGTCTTGATATCTCTGTGTAAGTGCATCAAGTGTGTGTAAAGCGGCCTAAAACCAGCAGGGAAAATCAGCTCAGACCCATTCTGAGGATACATTTCCAACATAAAGAAGAAACAAGCAGGGCAAAACAGAGAGAAATTCTTCCAAAATGCGTTCAGGGACTGGCATGCAACCAGGATTGACCACATCTACAGCCCCAGCGGCGGAAGACATAAGGCTGGACACTCTTGGGGCTGAGACGATTGGTGAGGTTGGGAAAGCAAATGCAGACCCTTGAAAGGAATCCTGCGTGCTCCCCATTCCATGGGTCCCAACTGTCCAGGTTCAACGCAATCTTCCGACAGCGAAAGCACTCATTGGAAACCCAGCGGATGCTACACCGTGGGATCGGGAAAGCTTTCTGAAACTCACCTCAGTTTTCATCTCCTGGTGCTCGTGTTCTCCATTCAGGCCCCCTTACTAACAATCTCCCCACTTGGAGACTCGGCGCCTTTCCATGCCTCTTTCGTACCGTCTGCAATTTGTCCGCAGGATGAACTGCAAGAGGGGGAACCAATGAGAGACTCGCTGGAGGTGTTTGGTCGGGCACATGTCACTCTCATTTCCCATCACGAAGAAGAATTCACCAGCGGTTCAGCCTGCCACCGCGGATCGACAATAGGGCGTGAAGCCATCCAGCCGTGTTGCGTCCCACTCACAAAAAAGCGACTTGGGAAATGGAGCTCAGGGGCACTGCACTTCCCAAACCTGCAGAGTTCTAAACGATAACTATCGCCCCAAAATATATTGAGGTCAGGCTACGAAGAGGCGTTGAACGCAAGGCAGAACTGCAGGAAACGGATGTCAACGGCTACATCGGAATGGCCCCGATAGCACATGAAAAGCGCCAGAACGTGGACAATGATGCGGTTGGCCAAAAAGGGCGTATGCGTTTTTTCCTGAATATATTCAGGAAAAAACGCATACGCCCTTTTTGGCCAACCAAGCAACCTGGGAGAGCAAATCAGCACTACAAAGAAATCTCTCGCCCCCCCCCGGGGCAAAAGGGCCAGGCGAAAAAAGTCTAAAAACCAGAAAGGCAGGACAGGCCACGGAGTCAAGGGAGCCTTGTTAAGCTGATGGGCGGGATGTCAATGGCCAACAGCCAATCTTCACAAGTGTATCCTCTTTCCCAAACCATGGAAAACACAGAACCACAGAGCATAGGGCACTTCCACACATGGGCGTTGACCTTGGGAAAATCAAAAAATCAACCAGACACAGGGACCCCAAAGTTGAGGGCTGCTGTCTTGACAAGAACCTCCACTCCGGTACACGTTTCATATCCCAGGAAAGAGCCAAGTGGACAAAGACGAGTGGACAAGTGGACAAAGACAAGTGGACAAGTGGACAAGTGGTGCTACGTAGGTCCAATGGAGTGTCACTCAGCCATGAAATCCACGTCATGAGGCTGGTAGCAGCATCCTGAGTGGATTTAGGTACGATCATCCTCAGTGAAATAAGTCCCACAAAAAAAGAAACTTATGATATCACTTATCGAGGGAATGTAAAAATCGCTCCCCATGCACTGAATCCCCAAACAGAACAGAGTCACGCTTTTAGAAAACACACTTATGCCTGCTTCAGGGGAAAGGTGAGGTGGGGTGACGCATAAAACTCGAGTTTGAAATGAGCACAGATACGCTTCCGAAAACCGAATATGGAATGGACACGACCTACTCCTTGCTCAATCAACTGGACTCACCAGACCCTGTTCATCGCACAAGTATCTATCCGACTAGTAAGCATCTTAAAAGCTAAGTCTTGATATCTCTGTGTAAGTGCATCAAGTGTGTGTAAAGCGGCCTAAAACCAGCAGGGAAAATCAGCTCAGACCCATTCTGAGGATACATTTCCAACATAAAGAAGAAACAAGCAGGGCAAAACAGAGAGAAATTCTTCCAAAATGCGTTCAGGGACTGGCATGCAACCAGGATTGACCACATCTACAGCCCCAGCGGCAGAAGACATAAGGCTGGACACTCTTGGGGCTGAGACGATTGGTGAGGTTGGGAAAGCAAATGCAGACCCTTGAAAGGAATCCTGCGTGCTCCCCATTCCATGGGTCCCAACTCTCCAGGTTCAACGCAATCTTCCGACAGCGAAAGCACTCATTGGAAACCCAGCGGATGCTACACCGTGGGATCGGGAAAGCTTTCTGAAACTCACCTCAGTTTTCATCTCCTGGTGCTCGTGTTCTCCATTCAGGCCCCCTTACTAACAATCTCCCCACTTGGAGACTCGGCGCCTTTCCATGCCTCTTTCGTACCGTCTGCAATTTGTCCGCAGGATGAACTGCAAGAGGGGGAACCAATGAGAGACTCGCTGGAGGTGTTTGGTCGGGCACATGTCACTCTCATTTCCCATCACGAAGAAGAATTCACCAGCGGTTCAGCCTGCCACCCCGGATCGACAATAGGGCGTGAAGCCATCCAGCCGTGTTGCGTCCCACTCACAAAAAAGCGACTTGGGAAATGGAGCTCAGGGGCACTGCACTTCCCAAACCTGCAGAGTTCTAAACGATAACTATCGCCCCAAAATATATTGAGGTCAGGCTACGAAGAGGCGCTGAACGCAAGGCAGAACTGCAGGAAACGGATGTCAACGGCTACATCGGAATGGCCCCGATAGCACATGAAAAGCGCCAGAACGTGGACAATGATGCGGTTGGCCAAAAAGGGCGTATGCGTTTTTTCCTGAATATATTCAGGAAAAAACGCATACGCCCTTTTTGGCCAACCAAGCAACCTGGGAGAGCAAATCAGCACTACAAAGAAATCTCTCGCCCCCCCCCCGGGGCAAAGGGGCCAGGCGAAAAAAGTCTAAAAACCAGAAAGGCAGGACAGGCCACGGAGTCAAGGGAGCCTTGTTAAGCTGATGTGCGGGATGTCAATGGCCAACAGCCAATCTTCACAAGTGTATCCTCTTTCCCAAACCATGGAAAACACAGAACCACAGAGCATAGGGCACTTCCACACATGGGCGTTGACCTTGGGAAAATCAAAAAATCAACCAGACACAGGGACCCCAAAGTTGAGGGCTGCTGTCTTGACAAGAACCTCCACTCCGGTACACGTTTCATATCCCAGGAAAGAGCCAAGTGGACAAAGACGAGTGGACAAGTGGACAAAGACAAGTGCACAAGTGGACAAGTGGTGCTACGTAGGTCCAATGGAGTGTCACTCAGCCATGAAATCCACGTCATGAGGCTGGTAGCAGCATCCTGAGTGGATTTAGGTACGATCATCCTCAGTGAAATAAGTCCCACAAAAAAAGAAACTTATGATATCACTTATCGAGGGAATGTAAAAATCGCTCCCCATGCACTGAATCCCCAAACAGAACAGAGTCACGCTTTTAGAAAACACACTTATGCCTGCTTCAGGGGAAAGGTGAGGTGGGGTGACGCATAAAACTCGAGTTTGAAATGAGCACAGATACCCTTCCGAAAACCGAATATGGAATGGACACGACCTACTCCTTGCTCAATCAACTGGACTCACCAGACCCTGTTCATCGCACAAGTATCTATCCGACTAGTAAGCATCTTAAAAGCTAAGTCTTGATATCTCTGTGTAAGTGCATCAAGTGTGTGTAAAGCGGCCTAAAACCAGCAGGGAAAATCAGCTCAGACCCATTCTGAGGATACATTTCCAACATAAAGAAGAAACAAGCAGGGCAAAACAGAGAGAAATTCTTCCAAAATGCGTTCAGGGACTGGCATGCAACCAGGATTGACCACATCTACAGCCACAGCGGCAGAAGACATAAGGCTGGACACTCTTGGGGCTGAGACGATTGGTGAGGTTGGGAAAGCAAATGCAGACCCTTGAAAGGAATCCTGCGTGCTCCCCATTCCATGGGTCCCAACTCTCCAGGTTCAACGCAATCTTCCGACAGCGAAAGCACTCATTGGAAACCCAGCGGATGCTACACCGTGGGATCGGGAAAGCTTTCTGAAACTCACCTCAGTTTTCATCTCCTGGTGCTCGTGTTCTCCATTCAGGCCCCCTTACTAACAATCTCCCCACTTGGAGACTCGGCGCCTTTCCATGCCTCTTTCGTACCGTCTGCAATTTGTCCGCAGGATGAACTGCAAGAGGGGGAACCAATGAGAGACTCGCTGGAGGTGTTTGGTCGGGCACATGTCACTCTCATTTCCCATCACGAAGAAGAATTCACCAGCGGTTCAGCCTGCCACCCCGGATCGACAATAGGGCGTGAAGCCATCCAGCCGTGTTGCGTCCCACTCACAAAAAAGCGACTTGGGAAATGGAGCTCAGGGGCACTGCACTTCCCAAACCTGCAGAGTTCTAAACGATAACTATCGCCCCAAAATATATTGAGGTCAGGCTACGAAGAGGCGCTGAACGCAAGGCAGAACTGCAGGAAACGGATGTCAACGGGTACATCGGAATGGCCCCGATAGCACGTGAAAAGCGCCAGAACGTGGACAATGATGCGGTTGGCCAAAAAGGGCGTATGCGTTTTTTCCTGAATATATTCAGGAAAAAACGCATACGCCCTTTTTGGCCAACCAAGCAACCTGGGAGAGCAAATCAGCACTACAAAGAAATCTCTCGCCCCCCCCCCGGGGCAAAAGGGCCAGGCGAAAAAAGTCTAAAAACCAGAAAGGCAGGACAGGCCACGGAGTCAAGGGAGCCTTGTTAAGCTGATGGGCGGGATGTCAATGGCCAACAGCCAATCTTCACAAGTGTATCCTCTTTCCCAAACCATGGAAAACACAGAACCACAGAGCATAGGGCACTTCCACACATGGGCGTTGACCTTGGGAAAATCAAAAAATCAACCAGACACAGGGACCCCAAAGTTGAGGGCTGCTGTCTTGACAAGAACCTCCACTCCGGTACACGTTTCATATCCCAGGAAAGAGCCAAGTGGACAAAGACGAGTGGACAAGTGGACAAAGACAAGTGGACAAGTGGTGCTACGTAGGTCCAATGGAGTGTCACTCAGCCATGAAATCCACGTCATGAGGCTGGTAGCAGCATCCTGAGGGGATTTAGGTACGATCATCCTCAGTGAAATAAGTCCCACAAAAAAAGAAACTTATGATATCACTTATCGAGGGAATGTAAAAATCGCTCCCCATGCACTGAATCCCCAAACAGAACAGAGTCACGCTTTTAGAAAACACACTTATGCCTGCTTCAGGGGAAAGGTGAGGTGGGGTGACGCATAATACTCGAGTTTGAAATGAGCACAGATACCCTTCCGAAAACCGAATATGGAATGGACACGACCTACTCCTTGCTCAATCAACTGGACTCACCAGACCCTGTTCATCGCACAAGTATCTATCCGACTAGTAAGCATCTTAAAAGCTAAGTCTTGATATCTCTGTGTAAGTGCATCAAGTGTGTGTAAAGCGGCCTAAAACCAGCAGGGAAAATCAGCTCAGACCCATTCTGAGGATACATTTCCAACATAAAGAAGAAACAAGCAGGGCAAAACAGAGAGAACTTCTTCCAAAATGCGTTCAGGGACTGGCATGCAACCAGGATTGACCACATCTACAGCCCCAGCGGCAGAAGACATAAGGCTGGACACTCTTGGGGCTGAGACGATTGGTGAGGTTGGGAAAGCAAATGCAGACCCTTGAAAAGAATCCTGCGTGCTCCCCATTCCATGGGTCCCAACTCTCCAGGTTCAACGCAATCTTCCGACAGCGAAAGCACTCATTGGAAACCCAGCGGATGCTACACCGTGGGATCGGGAAAGCTTTCTGAAACTCACCTCAGTTTTCATCTCCTGGTGCTCGTGTTCTCCATTCAGGCCCCCTTACTAACAATCTCCCCACTTGGAGACTCGGCGCCTTTCCATGCCTCTTTCGTACCGTCTGCAATTTGTCCGCAGGATGAACTGCAAGAGGGGGAACCAATGAGAGACTCGCTGGAGGTGTTTGGTCGGGCACATGTCACTCTTATTTCCCATCACGAAGAAGAATTCACCAGCGGTTCAGCCTGCCACCCCGGATCGACAATAGGGCGTGAAGCCATCCAGCCGTGTTGCGTCCCACTCACAAAAAAGCGACTTGGGAAATGGAGCTCAGGGGCACTGCACTTCCCAAACCTGCAGAGTTCTAAACGATAACTATCGCCCCAAAATATATTGAGGTCAGGCTACGAAGAGGCGCTGAACGCAAGGCAGAACTGCAGGAAACGGATGTCAACGGGTACATCGGAATGGCCCCGATAGCACATGAAAAGCGCCAGAACGTGGACAATGATGCGGTTGGCCAAAAAGGGCGTATGCGTTTTTTCCTGAATATATTCAGGAAAAAACGCATACGCCCTTTTTGGCCAACCAAGCAACCTGGGAGAGCAAATCAGCACTACAAAGAAATCTCTCGCCCCCCCCGGGGCAAAAGGGCCAGGCGAAAAAAGTCTAAAAACCAGAAAGGCAGGACAGGCCACGGAGTCAAGGGAGCCTTGTTAAGCTGATGGGCGGGATGTCAATGGCCAACAGCCAATCTTCACAAGTGTATCCTCTTTCCCAAACCATGTAAAACACAGAACCACAGAGCATAGGGCACTTCCACACATGGGCGTTGACCTTGGGAAAATCAAAAAATCAACCAGACACAGGGACCCCAAAGTTGAGGGCTGCTGTCTTGACAAGAACCTCCACTCCGGTACACGTTTCATATCCCAGGAAAGAGCCAAGTGGACAAAGACGAGTGGACAAGTGGACAAAGACAAGTGCACAAGTGGACAAGTGGTGCTACGTAGGTCCAATGGAGTGTCACTCAGCCATGAAATCCACGTCATGAGGCTGGTAGCAGCATCCTGAGTGGATTTAGGTACGATCATCCTCAGTGAAATAAGTCCCACAAAAAAAGAAACTTATGATATCACTTATCGAGGGAATGTAAAAATCGCTCCCCATGCACTGAATCCCCAAACAGAACAGAGTCACGCTTTTAGAAAACACACTTATGCCTGCTTCAGGGGAAAGGTGAGGTGGGGTGACGCATAAAACTCGAGTTTGAAATGAGCACAGATACCCTTCCGAAAACCGAATATGGAATGGACACGACCTACTCCTTGCTCAATCAACTGGACTCACCAGACCCTGTTCATCGCACAAGTATCTATCCGACTAGTAAGCATCTTAAAAGCTAAGTCTTGATATCTCTGTGTAAGTGCATCAAGTGTGTGTAAAGCGGCCTAAAACCAGCAGGGAAAATCAGCTCAGACCCATTCTGAGGATACATTTCCAACATAAAGAAGAAACAAGCAGGGCAAAACAGAGAGAAATTCTTCCAAAATGCGTTCAGGGACTGGCATGCAACCAGGATTGACCACATCTACAGCCCCAGCGGCAGAAGACATAAGGCTGGACACTCTTGGGGCTGAGACGATTGGTGAGGTTGGGAAAGCAAATGCAGACCCTTGAAAGGAATCCTGCGTGCTCCCCATTCCATGGGTCCCAACTCTCCAGGTTCAACGCAAACTTCCGACAGCGAAAGCACTCATTGGAAACCCAGCGGATGCTACACCGTGGGATCGGGAAAGCTTTCTGAAACTCACCTCAGTTTTCACCTCCTGGTGCTCGTGTTCTCCATTCAGGCCCCCTTACTAACAATCTCCCCACTTGGAGACTCGGCGCCTTTCCATGCCTCTTTCGTACCGTCTGCAATTTGTCCGCAGGATGAACTGCAAGAGGGGGAACCAATGAGAGACTCGCTGGAGGTGTTTGGTCGGGCACATGTCACTCTCATTTCCCATCACGAAGAAGAATTCACCAGCGGTTCAGCCTGCCACCCCGGATCGACAATAGGGCGTGAAGCCATCCAGCCGTGTTGCGTCCCACTCACAAAAAAGCGACTTGGGAAATGGAGCTCAGGGGCACTGCACTTCCCAAACCTGCAGAGTTCTAAACGATAACTATCGCCCCAAAATATATTGAGGTCAGGCTACGAAGAGGCGCTGAACGCAAGGCAGAACTGCAGGAAACGGATGTCAACGGGTACATCGGAATGGCCCCGATAGCACATGAAAAGCGCCAGAACGTGGACAATGATGCGGTTGGCCAAAAAGGGCGTATGCGTTTTTTCCTGAATATATTCAGGAAAAAACGCATACGCCCTTTTTGGCCAACCAAGCAACCTGGGAGAGCAAATCAGCACTACAAAGAAATCTCTCGCCCCCCCCCCGGGGCAAAAGGGCCAGGCGAAAAAAGTCTAAAAACCAGAAAGGCAGGACAGGCCACGGAGTCAAGGGAGCCTTGTTAAGCTGATGGGCGGGATGTCAATGGCCAACAGCCAATCTTCACAAGTGTATCCTCTTTCCCAAACCATGGAAAACACAGAACCACAGAGCATAGGGCACTTCCACACATGGGCGTTGACCTTGGGAAAATCAAAAAATCAACCAGACACAGGGACCCCAAAGTTGAGGGCTGCTGTCTTGACAAGAACCTCCACTCCGGTACACGTTTCATATCCCAGGAAAGAGCCAAGTGGACAAAGACGAGTGGACAAGTGGACAAAGACAAGTGGACAAGTGGTGCTACGTAGGTCCAATGGAGTGTCACTCAGCCATGAAATCCACGTCATGAGGCTGGTAGCAGCATCCTGAGGGGATTTAGGTACGATCATCCTCAGTGAAATAAGTCCCACAAAAAAAGAAACTTATGATATCACTTATCGAGGGAATGTAAAAATCGCTCCCCATGCACTGAATCCCCAAACAGAACAGAGTCACGCTTTTAGAAAACACACTTATGCCTGCTTCAGGGGAAAGGTGAGGTGGGGTGACGCATAAAACTCGAGTTTGAAATGAGCACAGATACCCTTCCGAAAACCGAATATGGAATGGACACGACCTACTCCTTGCTCAATCAACTGGACTCACCAGACCCTGTTCATCGCACAAGTATCTATCCGACTAGTAAGCATCTTAAAAGCTAAGTCTTGATATCTCTGTGTAAGTGCATCAAGTGTGTGTAAAGCGGCCGAAAACCAGCAGGGAAAATCAGCTCAAACCCATTCTGAGGATACATTTCCAACATAAAGAAGAAACAAGCAGGGCAAAACAGAGAGAAATTCTTCCAAAATGCGTTCAGGGACTGGCATGCAACCAGGATTGACCACATCTACAGCCACAGCGGCAGAAGACATAAGGCTGGACACTCTTGGGGCTGAGACGATTGGTGAGGTTGGGAAAGCAAATGCAGACCCTTGAAAGGAATCCTGCGTGCTCCCCATTCCATGGGTCCCAACTCTCCAGGTTCAACGCAATCTTCCGACAGCGAAAGCACTCATTGGAAACCCAGCGGATGCTACACCGTGGGATCGGGAAAGCTTTCTGAAACTCACCTCAGTTTTCATCTCCTGGTGCTCGTGTTCTCCATTCAGGCCCCCTTACTAACAATCTCCCCACTTGGAGACTCGGCGCCTTTCCATGCCTCTTTCGTACCGTCTGCAATTTGTCCGCAGGATGAACTGCAAGAGGGGGAACCAATGAGAGACTCGCTGGAGGTGTTTGGTCGGGCACATGTCACTCTCATTTCCCATCACGAAGAAGAATTCACCAGCGGTTCAGCCTGCCACCCCGGATCGACAATAGGGCGTGAAGCCATCCAGCCGTGTTGCGTCCCACTCACAAAAAAGCGACTTGGGAAATGGAGCTCAGGGGCACTGCACTTCCCAAACCTGCAGAGTTCTAAACGATAACTATCGCCCCAAAATATATTGAGGTCAGGCTACGAAGAGGCGCTGAACGCAAGGCAGAACTGCAGGAAACGGATGTCAACGGGTACATCGGAATGGCCCCGATAGCACATGAAAAGCGCCAGAACGTGGACAATGATGCGGTTGGCCAAAAAGGGCGTATGCGTTTTTTCCTGAATATATTCAGGAAAAAACGCATACGCCCTTTTTGGCCAACCAAGCAACCTGGGAGAGCAAATCAGCACTACAAAGAAATCTCTCGCCCCCCCCCCGGGGCAAAAGGGCCAGGCGAAAAAAGTCTAAAAACCAGAAAGGCAGGACAGGCCACGGAGTCAAGGGAGCCTTGTTAAGCTGATGGGCGGGATGTCAATGGCCAACAGCCAATCTTCACAAGTGTATCCTCTTTCCCAAACCATGTAAAACACAGAACCACAGAGCATAGGGCACTTCCACACATGGGCGTTGACCTTGGGAAAATCAAAAAATCAACCAGACACAGGGACCCCAAAGTTGAGGGCTGCTGTCTTGACAAGAACCTCCACTCCGGTACACGTTTCATATCCCAGGAAAGAGCCAAGTGGACAAAGACGAGTGGACAAGTGGACAAAGACAAGTGGACAAGTGGTGCTACGTAGGTCCAATGGAGTGTCACTCAGCCATGAAATCCACGTCATGAGGCTGGTAGCAGCATCCTGAGGGGATTTAGGTACGATCATCCTCAGTGAAATAAGTCCCACAAAAAAAGAAACTTATGATATCACTTATCGAGGGAATGTAAAAATCGCTCCCCATGCACTGAATCCCCAAACAGAACAGAGTCACGCTTTTAGAAAACACACTTATGCCTGCTTCAGGGGAAAGGTGAGGTGGGGTGACGCATAATACTCGAGTTTGAAATGAGCACAGATACCCTTCCGAAAACCGAATATGGAATGGACACGACCTACTCCTTGCTCAATCAACTGGACTCACCAGACCCTGTTCATCGCACAAGTATCTATCCGACTAGTAAGCATCTTAAAAGCTAAGTCTTGATATCTCTGTGTAAGTGCATCAAGTGTGTGTAAAGCGGCCTAAAACCAGCAGGGAAAATCAGCTCAGACCCATTCTGAGGATACATTTCCAACATAAAGAAGAAACAAGCAGGGCAAAACAGAGAGAAATTCTTCCAAAATGCGTTCAGGGACTGGCATGCAACCAGGATTGACCACATCTACAGCCCCAGCGGCAGAAGACATAAGGCTGGACACTCTTGGGGCTGAGACGATTGGTGAGGTTGGGAAAGCAAATGCAGACCCTTGAAAGGAATCCTGCGTGCTCCCCATTCCATGGGTCCCAACTCTCCAGGTTCAACGCAATCTTCCGACAGCGAAAGCACTCATTGGAAACCCAGCGGATGCTACACCGTGGGATCGGGAAAGCTTTCTGAAACTCACCTCAGTTTTCATCTCCTGGTGCTCGTGTTCTCCATTCAGGCCCCCTTACTAACAATCTCCCCACTTGGAGACTCGGCGCCTTTCCATGCCTCTTTCGTACCGTCTGCAATTTGTCCGCAGGATGAACTGCAAGAGGGGGAACCAATGAGAGACTCGCTGGAGGTGTTTGGTCGGGCACATGTCACTCTCATTTCCCATCACGAAGAAGAATTCACCAGCGGTTCAGCCTGCCACCCCGGATCGACAATAGGGCGTGAAGCCATCCAGCCGTGTTGCGTCCCACTCACAAAAAAGCGACTTGGGAAATGGAGCTCAGGGGCACTGCACTTCCCAAACCTGCAGAGTTCTAAACGATAACTATCGCCCCAAAATATATTGAGGTCAGGCTACGAAGAGGCGCTGAACGCAAGGCAGAACTGCAGGAAACGGATGTCAACGGCTACATCGGAATGGCCCCGATAGCACATGAAAAGCGCCAGAACGTGGACAATGATGCGGTTGGCCAAAAAGGGCGTATGCGTTTTTTCCTGAATATATTCAGGAAAAAACGCATACGCCCTTTTTGGCCAACCAAGCAACCTGGGAGAGCAAATCAGCACTACAAAGAAATCTCTCGCCCCCCCCGGGGCAAAAGGGCCAGGCGAAAAAAGTCTAAAAACCAGAAAGGCAGGACAGGCCACGGAGTCAAGGGAGCCTTGTTAAGCTGATGGGCGGGATGTCAATGGCCAACAGCCAATCTTCACAAGTGTATCCTCTTTCCCAAACCATGTAAAACACAGAACCACAGAGCATAGGGCACTTCCACACATGGGCGTTGACCTTGGGAAAATCAAAAAATCAACCAGACACAGGGACCCCAAAGTTGAGGGCTGCTGTCTTGACAAGAACCTCCACTCCGGTACACGTTTCATATCCCAGGAAAGAGCCAAGTGGACAAAGACGAGTGGACAAGTGGACAAAGACAAGTGCACAAGTGGACAAGTGGTGCTACGTAGGTCCAATGGAGTGTCACTCAGCCATGAAATCCACGTCATGAGGCTGGTAGCAGCATCCTGAGTGGATTTAGGTACGATCATCCTCAGTGAAATAAGTCCCACAAAAAAAGAAACTTATGATATCACTTATCGAGGGAATGTAAAAATCGCTCCCCATGCACTGAATCCCCAAACAGAACAGAGTCACGCTTTTAGAAAACACACTTATGCCTGCTTCAGGGGAAAGGTGAGGTGGGGTGACGCATAAAACTCGAGTTTGAAATGAGCACAGATACCCTTCCGAAAACCGAATATGGAATGGACACGACCTACTCCTTGCTCAATCAACTGGACTCACCAGACCCTGTTCATCGCACAAGTATCTATCCGACTAGTAAGCATCTTAAAAGCTAAGTCTTGATATCTCTGTGTAAGTGCATCAAGTGTGTGTAAAGCGGCCGAAAACCAGCAGGGAAAATCAGCTCAGACCCATTCTGAGGATACATTTCCAACATAAAGAAGAAACAAGCAGGGCAAAACAGAGAGAAATTCTTCCAAAATGCGTTCAGGGACTGGCATGCAACCAGGATTGACCACATCTACAGCCCCAGCGGCAGAAGACATAAGGCTGGACACTCTTGGGGCTGAGACGATTGGTGAGGTTGGGAAAGCAAATGCAGACCCTTAAAAGGAATCCTGCGTGCTCCCCATTCCATGGGTCCCAACTCTCCAGGTTCAACGCAATCTTCCGACAGCGAAAGCACTCATTGGAAACCCAGCGGATGCTACACCGTGGGATCGGGAAAGCTTTCTGAAACTCACCTCAGTTTTCATCTCCTGGTGCTCGTGTTCTCCATTCAGGCCCCCTTACTAACAATCTCCCCACTTGGAGACTCGGCGCCTTTCCATGCCTCTTTCGTACCGTCTGCAATTTGTCCGCAGGATGAACTGCAAGAGGGGGAACCAATGAGAGACTCGCTGGAGGTGTTTGGTCGGGCACATGTCACTCTCATTTCCCATCACGAAGAAGAATTCACCAGCGGTTCAGCCTGCCACCCCGGATCGACAATAGGGCGTGAAGCCATCCAGCCGTGTTGCGTCCCACTCACAAAAAAGCGACTTGGGAAATGGAGCTCAGGGGCACTGCACTTCCCAAACCTGCAGAGTTCTAAACGATAACTATCGCCCCAAAATATATTGAGGTCAGGCTACGAAGAGGCGCTGAACGCAAGGCAGAACTGCAGGAAACGGATGTCAACGGGTACATCGGAATGGCCCCGATAGCACATGAAAAGCGCCAGAACGTGGACAATGATGCGGTTGGCCAAAAAGGGCGTATGCGTTTTTTCCTGAATATATTCAGGAAAAAACGCATACGCCCTTTTTGGCCAACCAAGCAACCTGGGAGAGCAAATCAGCACTACAAAGAAATCTCTCGCCCCCCCCGGGGCAAAAGGGCCAGGCGAAAAAAGTCTAAAAACCAGAAAGGCAGGACAGGCCACGGAGTCAAGGGAGCCTTGTTAAGCTGATGGGCGGGATGTCAATGGCCAACAGCCAATCTTCACAAGTGTATCCTCTTTCCCAAACCATGGAAAACACAGAACCACAGAGCATAGGGCACTTCCACACATGGGCGTTGACCTTGGGAAAATCAAAAAATCAACCAGACACAGGGACCCCAAAGTTGAGGGCTGCTGTCTTGACAAGAACCTCCACTCCGGTACACGTTTCATATCCCAGGAAAGAGCCAAGTGGACAAAGACGAGTGGACAAGTGGACAAAGACAAGTGGACAAGTGGACAAGTGGTGCTACGTAGGTCCAATGGAGTGTCACTCAGCCATGAAATCCACGTCATGAGGCTGGTAGCAGCATCCTGAGTGGATTTAGGTACGATCATCCTCAGTGAAATAAGTCCCACAAAAAAAGAAACTTATGATATCACTTATCGAGGGAATGTAAAAATCGCTCCCCATGCACTGAATCCCCAAACAGAACAGAGTCACGCTTTTAGAAAACACACTTATGCCTGCTTCATGGGAAAGGTGAGGTGGGGTGATGCATAAAACTCGAGTTTGAAATGAGCACAGATACCCTTCCGAAAACCGAATATGGAATGGACACGACCTACTCCTTGCTCAATCAACTGGACTCACCAGACCCTGTTCATCGCACAAGTATCTATCCGACTAGTAAGCATCTTAAAAGCTAAGTCTTGATATCTCTGTGTAAGTGCATCAAGTGTGTGTAAAGCGGCCTAAAACCAGCAGGGAAAATCAGCTCAGACCCATTCTGAGGATACATTTCCAACATAAAGAAGAAACAAGCAGGGCAAAACAGAGAGAACTTCTTCCAAAATGCGTTCAGGGACTGGCATGCAACCAGGATTGACCACATCTACAGCCCCAGCGGCAGAAGACATAAGGCTGGACACTCTTGGGGCTGAGACGATTGGTGAGGTTGGGAAAGCAAATGCAGACCCTTGAAAGGAATCCTGCGTGCTCCCCATTCCATGGGTCCCAACTCTCCAGGTTCAACGCAATCTTCCGACAGCGAAAGCACTCATTGGAAACCCAGCGGATGCTACACCGTGGGATCGGGAAAGCTTTCTGAAACTCACCTCAGTTTTCATCTCCTGGTGCTCGTGTTCTCCATTCAGGCCCCCTTACTAACAATCTCCCCACTTGGAGACTCGGCGCCTTTCCATGCCTCTTTCGTACCGTCTGCAATTTGTCCGCAGGATGAACTGCAAGAGGGGGAACCAATGAGAGACTCGCTGGAGGTGTTTGGTCGGGCACATGTCACTCTCATTTCCCATCACGAAGAAGAATTCACCAGCGGTTCAGCCTGCCACCCCGGATCGACAATAGGGCGTGAAGCCATCCAGCCGTGTTGCGTCCCACTCACAAAAAAGCGACTTGGGAAATGGAGCTCAGGGGCACTGCACTTCCCAAACCTGCAGAGTTCTAAACGATAACTATCGCCCCAAAATATATTGAGGTCAGGCTACGAAGAGGCGTTGAACGCAACGCAGAACTGCAGGAAACGGATGTCAACGGCTACATCGGAATGGCCCTGATAGCACATGAAAAGCGCCAGAACGTGGACAATGATGCGGTTGGCCAAAAAGGGCGTATGCGTTTTTTCCTGAATATATTCAGGAAAAAACGCATACGCCCTTTTTGGCCAACCAAGCAACCTGGGAGAGCAAATCAGCACTACAAAGAAATCTCTCGCCCCCCCCGGGGCAAAAGGGCCAGGCGAAAAAAGTCTAAAAACCAGAAAGGCAGGACAGGCCACGGAGTCAAGGGAGCCTTGTTAAGCTGATGGGCGGGATGTCAATGGCCAACAGCCAATCTTCACAAGTGTATCCTCTTTCCCAAACCATGGAAAACACAGAACCACAGAGCATAGGGCACTTCCACACATGGGCGTTGACCTTGGGAAAATCAAAAAATCAACCAGACACAGGGACCCCAAAGTTGAGGGCTGCTGTCTTGACAAGAACCTCCACTCCGGTACACGTTTCATATCCCAGGAAAGAGCCAAGTGGACAAAGACGAGTGGACAAGTGGACAAAGACAAGTGCACAAGTGGACAAGTGGTGCTACGTAGGTCCAATGGAGTGTCACTCAGCCATGAAATCCACGTCATGAGGCTGGTAGCAGCATCCTGAGTGGATTTAGGTACGATCATCCTCAGTGAAATAAGTCCCACAAAAAAAGAAACTTATGATATCACTTATCGAGGGAATGTAAAAATCGCTCCCCATGCACTGAATCCCCAAACAGAACAGAGTCACGCTTTTAGAAAACACACTTATGCCTGCTTCAGGGGAAAGGTGAGGTGGGGTGACGCATAAAACTCGAGTTTGAAATGAGCACACATACCCTTCCGAAAACCGAATATGGAATGGACACGACCTACTCCTTGCTCAATCAACTGGACTCACCAGACCCTGTTCATCGCACAAGTATCTATCCGAGTAGTAAGCATCTTAAAAGCTAAGTCTTGATATCTCTGTGTAAGTGCATCAAGTGTGTGTAAAGCGGCCTAAAACCAGCAGGGAAAATCAGCTCAGACCCATTCTGAGGATACATTTCCAACATAAAGAAGAAACAAGCAGGGCAAAACAGAGAGAAATTCTTCCAAAATGCGTTCAGGGACTGGCATGCAACCAGGATTGACCACATCTACAGCCCCAGCGGCAGAAGACATAAGGCTGGACACTCTTGGGGCTGAGACGATTGGTGAGGTTGGGAAAGCAAATGCAGACCCTTAAAAGGAATCCTGCGTGCTCCCCATTCCATGGGTCCCAACTCTCCAGGTTCAACGCAATCTTCCGACAGCGAAAGCACTCATTGGAAACCCAGCGGATGCTACACCGTGGGATCGGGAAAGCTTTCTGAAACTCACCTCAGTTTTCATCTCCTGGTGCTCGTGTTCTCCATTCAGGCCCCCTTACTAACAATCTCCCCACTTGGAGACTCGGCGCCTTTCCATGCCTCTTTCGTACCGTCTGCAATTTGTCCGCAGGATGAACTGCAAGAGGGGGAACCAATGAGAGACTCGCTGGAGGTGTTTGGTCGGGCACATGTCACTCTCATTTCCCATCACGAAGAAGAATTCACCAGCGGTTCAGCCTGCCACCCCGGATCGACAATAGGGCGTGAAGCCATCCAGCCGTGTTGCGTCCCACTCACAAAAAAGCGACTTGGGAAATGGAGCTCAGGGGCACTGCACTTCCCAAACCTGCAGAGTTCTAAACGATAACTATCGCCCCAAAATATATTGAGGTCAGGCTACGAAGAGGCGCTTAACGCAAGGCAGAACTGCAGGAAACGGATGTCAACGGGTACATCGGAATGGCCCCGATAGCACATGAAAAGCGCCAGAACGTGGACAATGATGCGGTTGGCCAAAAAGGGCGTATGCGTTTTTTCCTGAATATATTCAGGAAAAAACGCATACGCCCTTTTTGGCCAACCAAGCAACCTGGGAGAGCAAATCAGCACTACAAAGAAATCTCTCGCCCCCCCCGGGCAAAAGGGCCAGGCGAAAAAAGTCTAAAAACCAGAAAGGCAGGACAGGCCACGGAGTCAAGGGAGCCTTGTTAAGCTGATGGGCGGGATGTCAATGGCCAACAGCCAATCTTCACAAGTGTATCCTCTTTCCCAAACCATGTAAAACACAGAACCACAGAGCATAGGGCACTTCCACACATGGGCGTTGACCTTGGGAAAATCAAAAAATCAACCAGACACAGGGACCCCAAAGTTGAGGGCTGCTGTCTTGACAAGAACCTCCACTCCGGTACACGTTTCATATCCCAGGAAAGAGCCAAGTGGACAAAGACGAGTGGACAAGTGGACAAAGACAAGTGGACAAGTGGACAAGTGGTGCTACGTAGGTCCAATGGAGTGTCACTCAGCCATGAAATCCACGTCATGAGGCTGGTAGCAGCATCCTGAGTGGATTTAGGTACGATCATCCTCAGTGAAATAAGTCCCACAAAAAAAGAAACTTATGATATCACTTATCGAGGGAATGTAAAAATCGCTCCCCATGCACTGAATCCCCAAACAGAACAGAGTCACGCTTTTAGAAAACACACTTATGCCTGCTTCAGGGGAAAGGTGAGGTGGGGTGACGCATAAAACTCGAGTTTGAAATGAGCACACATACCCTTCCGAAAACCGAATATGGAATGGACACGACCTACTCCTTGCTCAATCAACTGGACTCACCAGACCCTGTTCATCGCACAAGTATCTATGCGACTAGTAAGCATCTTAAAAGCTAAGTCTTGATATCTCTGTGTAAGTGCATCAAGTGTGTGTAAAGCGGCCTAAAACCAGCAGGGAAAATCAGCTCAGACCCATTCTGAGGATACATTTCCAACATAAAGAAGAAACAAGCAGGGCAAAACAGAGAGAACTTCTTCCAAAATGCGTTCAGGGACTGGCATGCAACCAGGATTGACCACATCTACAGCCCCAGCGGCAGAAGACATAAGGCTGGACACTCTTGGGGCTGAGACGATTGGTGAGGTTGGGAAAGCAAATGCAGACCCTTGAAAGGAATCCTGCGTGCTCCCCATTCCATGGGTCCCAACTCTCCAGGTTCAACGCAATCTTCCGACAGCGAAAGCACTCATTGGAAACCCAGCGGATGCTACACCGTGGGATCGGGAAAGCTTTCTGAAACTCACCTCAGTTTTCATCTCCTGGTGCTCGTGTTCTCCATTCAGGCCCCCTTACTAACAATCTCCCCACTTGGAGACTCGGCGCCTTTCCATGCCTCTTTCGTACCGTCTGCAATTTGTCCGCAGGATGAACTGCAAGAGGGGGAACCAATGAGAGACTCGCTGGAGGTGTTTGGTCGGGCACATGTCACTCTCATTTCCCATCACGAAGAAGAATTCACCAGCGGTTCAGCCTGCCACCCCGGATCGACAACAGGGCGTGAAGCCATCCAGCCGTGTTGCGTCCCACTCACAAAAAAGCGACTTGGGAAATGGAGCTCAGGGGCACTGCACTTCCCAAACCTGCAGAGTTCTAAACGATAACTATCGCCCCAAAATATATTGAGGTCAGGCTACGAAGAGGCGCTGAACGCAAGGCAGAACTGCAGGAAACGGATGTCAACGGGTACATCGGAATGGCCCCGATAGCACATGAAAAGCGCCAGAACGTGGACAATGATGCGGTTGGCCAAAAAGGGCGTATGCGTTTTTTCCTGAATATATTCAGGAAAAAACGCATACGCCCTTTTTGGCCAACCAAGCAACCTGGGAGAGCAAATCAGCACTACAAAGAAATCTCTCGCCCCCCCCCCCCCGGGGCAAAAGGGCCAGGCGAAAAAAGTCTAAAAATCAGAAAGGCAGGACAGGCCACGGAGTCAAGGGAGCCTTGTTAAGCTGATGGGCGGGATGTCAATGGCCAACAGCCAATCTTCACAAGTGTATCCTCTTTCCCAAACCATGTAAAACACAGAACCACAGAGCATAGGGCACTTCCACACATGGGCGTTGACCTTGGGAAAATCAAAAAATCAACCAGACACAGGGACCCCAAAGTTGAGGGCTGCTGTCTTGACAAGAACCTCCACTCCGGTACACGTTTCATATCCCAGGAAAGAGCCAAGTGGACAAAGACGAGTGGACAAGTGGACAAAGACAAGTGGACAAGTGGACAAGTGGTGCTACGTAGGTCCAATGGAGTGTCACTCAGCCATGAAATCCACGTCATGAGGCTGGTAGCAGCATCCTGAGTGGATTTAGGTATGATCATCCTCAGTGAAATAAGTCCCACAAAAAAAGAAACTTATGATATCACTTATCGAGGGAATGTAAAAATCGCTCCCCATGCACTGAATCCCCAAACAGAACAGAGTCACGCTTTTAGAAAACACACTTATGCCTGCTTCAGGGGAAAGGTGAGGTGGGGTGACGCATAAAACTCGAGTTTGAAATGAGCACAGATACCCTTCCGAAAACCGAATATGGAATGGACACGACCTACTCCTTGCTCAATCAACTGGACTCACCAGACC